>NC_135752.1:27095403-27695403 GCF_041903045.1 Epinephelus lanceolatus
GTCGACCAATGAAGATGAGTTTACATATCACCTTGGGTTCGTCCTTCACCTTCTCAAAATGATCCCACACTTTGGATTTCCTGCCCGACATGTTATTAACTAGCCTGTGGAATAACCGCAGGTACCAGCCCTGGAAATTAGGGGCCGTAAACATGCCGCGTCTTTAACCGCGAGGTGCAGCTCCAAATGGAGTTTCACGTTTGTTTGTTTGTTTGTTTGTTTGTTTGTTTGTTTGTTTGTTTTTTTCTGTAATAAGCAACCAATGGAGTCTTGCCAACTAATGACCTTTCTATTTGACTAACGTTTGAGATTGAAACAAACTTGTCATATGAGGGACGATAAGTTTTCTAGCCACAGAGCTCTTTAGCAGAAATGGTTTGTAGTTGTGTTATTGTTTATTGGCGCACTGTAAACATCCTTTGTTCTGTCAGCATGGATTTGTGTTGTAAATGTGCTAAGTGGCTAACTAGCATCTTGAATCCAACCTGCCAGTTTCCCTTTTTGAGTAATAAATACTATCGCCACCTGCTGGTATGAAGAGTTATTTCCTCTCTTGCAGGCGAAGTACACACATGCTAGTTGCCATTGGCTGTAGTCTTTGTGGTGTATTCGGGTGCAAGTTTTTGGCAGAGACATGGGCGATGTCAGCCTTTGTCACCACTAGTTCTTTGATATCAGTTTGGTACTGGTATTGGTATTTAAATTTTTAAACTATACCCAGCCCTAATAAGGGAGGCATGATTTTAATTTGGTCGTGTCGCAGTTACTTATTGAAGCATGTAACTCAACACATTCAAATCTGCAGGCTCGTTTTTTAAGCTGGAGGCTTCATTAGAGATGATTTCACTCTTCTCTATATCAGATTCACTAGAACACTGGTGTTTCCACATACAAAGCCCCATAACTTTGTTTGTTAACCTTGTGATATCCCTCACAGTGATGCTCACACAGTGCACCTACTCACAGTTCCGATTTGGTTCAGCATGTTGCATACAGTAATGCAAAGCAGCAGCAACCCCCTGCAAAAGCACCTTGAGGGAGAGCAGGGCCAGATGTTTCTCACAGTTTGAACATGTCACAACATTTTTGGTTTATGAAGTTCGAAAAATATATATATTTTTCCCTTTTTAGAATTCAGTTTTTTTGCGGTATATGTAATAAATCTATTGATTTTTTTTTTTCATTTGAAGATCCAAATCTGCATAAATATGTTCAATTAATTGAATTTATTTTAGTTAAGATCAGTTCAGCTAAATGCTGCAGAGTGTAATAAGGTTAAATGTTGTTCATTAAAATCCAATCAGTTCCAGTGAGTGAATAACAAATCTTTTGGTCCCACAAAGTGTTGGTACAGAAGATGATCAGGCTCACATGTTTAAAATCTCAAATCAAAAGTGACACAGTAGAGCACAAAGCTGTGAGGCAGCAATTCTTTACCTTTTACATGAAAATGTAATTTCCTAGTAATGTTATGAAAAGCAGGACCTCCACTTTCTGTAGTACATGATATGAAAATTTGTGGTTTTCTGCAGATATGTATAAAGTGGAGTTAATAGCTGCAAGAGTGTCTCTGCATCTGCGAGAAACACCCCATTTATCTTGATATTCACTGTGCTTTGCATAGACACACTAATGACTGCAATGCATCACCTGGATATTATATTTCCATAAAAGTGTGTGTGTGTGTGTGTGTGTGTGTGTGTATTTACAGTGTTCTTTCTCAGTTAGTCTCCGTGTGTGTCTGATGCACATTTGCAAGGATCATACTCAGTATAACATATGTGTAATGCATCATACATGTGTAATGAGGTGGCTCTCAGTCCAACACTGTCTCCTTGGAATGCCATGCAATGAATCTGAATTGTGAGGTATGTTCGCTGGTCAATGCACATTAAGTGGCAGTGCACAGAGTAGCGTGACACTCGTGAAGGAAAAAATGAATGTGTACAATTACTGAAACTTGAAGAGAGAGTCCTATTAAAAAACTGTTGTCAGTGAGGTCTGGGAATTATCCTGAGAGACAGGCACACTGTCTCTGGTGAGCTTTTTAAATGGAATCTTCCAATGCTTTGAGCGGCACAAATTAAATTCCATTCACCGTCATTATTTTGGGATGGCAGCAGAAATCTCAATGAAAAGATATTTAAAAATTGTAATTATCTGGCAATTTACCCTTTAAATCATAATTCCACAGATTTAGTATCGTACTCCAATAATATTCTCACCTAACAAACAAATAAGCAAGAAAACAAAGTCAGTGCTGCAGAATCATGTCTGTGTTACTTCCCACATTCCTCTGGGAACTACATTAACCACATGAACCTCGCTGGTTGGAGATTCTATTTATGTTAGTGGCAGCTAATGTAGCTTTAGGCAGCAATGAGGGGTTGGCTACAGAGGTCTGGTAACCTTGCTTCTTTTTTCAAATTCAAACCTGTAGTCTTCAACTCGAACCAGTGATGACAAGTGGCGTCACTTGAGTCAGTTAATCAGATTTTTTGCAGCTCCCTCTGGAGTCACAAAACTACAGTGGTTGAGACATTTCGAATGAACTGCATATCCAAAATGCTGTGATGCAGTGATGCAGTGATGCGGGCGCTGCGCCGGTCCATTGTGGTGAAGAGGGAGCTGAGCCAGAAAGCAAAGCTTTCGATTTGCTGGTCCATCTACGTCCCAACCCTCACCTATGGTCATGAACTCTAGGTAGTGACCGAAAGAATGAGATCACGGATACAAGCGGCTGAAATGAGTTTCCTCTGTGGGGTAGCTGGGCTCAGCCTTAGAGATAGGGTAAGGAGCTCAAACATCCGGAGGGAGCTCGGAGTAGAGCCGCTGTTCCTTTGTGTCGAAAGGGGTCAGTTGAGGTGGTTTGGGCATCTGATCAGGATGCCTCCTGAGGTGTCCCGGGCACGTCCCACTGGTAGGAGGCCCGGGGTAGACCCAGAACACACTGGAGGGATTACATATCTCGTCTGGCCTGGGAACACCTTCGGGGTCCCCCAGGAGGAGGTGCTGGGGAGAGGGATGTCTGGGGTGCTTTGCTCGGCCTGCTGTTCCCGCGACCCGGCCCCGGATAAGTGGATGAAAATGGATAGATGGATGCATATCCAAAACACTTTGCAAATTTGAACACTAGCGCATGCAGTAGCCACAACAGAAATGCAAAAGCCATAAACTGAAGCAAACGCACAACTGTTTCATTTCCAAGGAGAAACACTTGTTAAAAGTATTAAGCAGCCTTTAGTAAATTAGCCTTTATATTGCTATGTCTCATAAACAAATATGGTGTATGTTACATTTATCTGATTGACCAACATGAGCATGAAGTCGGTGGACTTCCACCTCTACATATGACGTGGTAGGTAACCTCCCGCATCTGTTGTTGATGTTCCAGGAGGGCGTGTCAGTGTACACTTGTTACATGTGTCTTTTTAAAACACATTATTTTCAAAGGAAATGTACAGTGTCTGCTTGTTGCACGCACAGGGTCCAAAACTAACTTTTTCACTTGCCAGCCAGCCAGGCAGGCTGGTAAGTGAATTTTTTTACCAGCCAGGCAGATATTTTACCAGCGAAACCAAATAAAAATTGCTTTTAAGTGTTATAATTTGCTAGCAGTATTATTTAGCATGTCATTTGGGTCTTGTATGCGATTCGCAATCAATATTTTAACAGTGTGCACTAATATTAGTAATAATGTATGCTAAAATATGAATAACTGTTTCAACAGTTAAGTGTAATATTTGGGTGAATAAATTCTGTAGTATTCTTACTACAGTGCAAAAAGAATCTTTCATTAAGGAATTTTACATGAATCATTGACTTCAGTCCCCTTTGGACAGCTGAGACATAAAATTTTAGCTCGACCAGATTGCAACAGCAGGGCCTGCCCTATATAAACGTGAATGTCTGACCAGTGGTGGACAAAGTATTCAACGACATAACTTGAGTGAAAGTACAGATACTCTATATTACTCCAATACAAATGAAAGTTGTTCAGTCATTTTTTTTACTTAAGTGAAACTGCACCAACTGATTAACATAGCGGGGATCGAAATAAAATAAATAAATAAAATTAAAATCAACCAAAAATCAACCAGTCACCCTCCTCCCCTGACAAGTTAAGAGCAGTCCCTTCAGTGCGGTGAGGTTTGTGGGCCGTTACCTGCCACAAAGAGAGTAATGTGAACGGCTCGTTTCTCCTCTGACACGCCACATACCTGTGTGCCGCCACGGCTCGGCTGTTCAGGTACTTTTGGACTGTCATGACATCGACAAAGAGGAAAATATTGGACCTGGAGCTGGGCTTCTCCGTCGCTGGTAAGCCGTTATCTTGCGCCACGGAGCACTATGGCCGCCGTATTTGACAGGAATACGTATTCGTGTCCGTGTCTGTGTCTATGACCCCCGTTCAACCCACAACCGGCAGGATTCGCCTTTCGTCCTGCTGCTGGTTGAAATCTGTAGCCTACTCGCACAGCGTGCTCCTGAATGATTTCTTTTGCTCGCACAAAACTATTTTTAGTAGCAAATGCATGTGACGCACTTAACATACGTGACCAAAGATAGTCTCAGTTAGGTTTAGAAAACAACATCATGGCTTGGCCTAAAATAAGTATGGTTGTTACTAACATAATGTAGCATCACATGACATACATCACCGCATTACCATTACAGGCTATTAAAATAACTCCGCTTACTTTTGGTTTCACATAGGAAACTAACAGCGGTCTCCAGGGTGAAAGTCCAGTGTTTGTTTGACCCATCCTCCTCCTCTCCCACCCACACTATAGGGGCTATTGCTCTTCATACTACGGCAGTGGACGCTGCATTTCATAACCCTGTGAATGGGGCTTTTTTGCATCAGTATCTTACACACACTTCCATTGACATAGCAGCGGTAAGTTGTTTGGGTAAACAACTGCCGCTACCCAGTGCGTATTATACCGCTGTGAAAGGTGCCTTTGTGCATCAGTATCTAATGCCCTGATCACTGACACAGCAGCAGTATTTGACGAGTTGGGAATGAGAACAGGAAGTAATGGCGTAATGCTAATGTTAGTGCAAAACTGGTTTCGTAAAAGCCTAACGTAGACATAATGTAGACCTACATTAATATGAAAATATAAAGTCATGAAACAACATTGCTCATTTGTGACAATTTCGTAGTGATAGTTATAACAGCCAAGTTTCTTCTCAAACAGGCAGGTTTTATTGTGCCTTTTGATATTAAGTCCTTTTGAAGCGTCTCAGCCACCATACAGAAGGCTCCATACTGCGTTTTTCACACAGCCTAATACTCCCCAGGACCTGTAAAGAATTTTCATGATGTGTAAAATCAGTAGAGTTCTCATTTGAGCATGATTGTAATCTTTTTTAAACCTTAGCTAAGTGCTCAATCTCAGCTTATTTAAGTGATTTTAGTAGCCTAAATGTAAAAGACAAATTAGCACCTTAACAATACTTTGGTTGCCTAAAGCAGATATTGTTATGAAACAAAAAGGGAAATGATAACAGTTTGCAGACAAAAAATGAAGGTTTTGCTGAAATGTTGGCTAAAAGATACACATCTAGCTAACACAAAATAGATGCATATGAACATAAATCTGAGAAATAGCTGCTCAGCCTGACCTTTGATTCTAAAATAGTGCTTACTGCAGAGTGTAATGAGTCATTATTAAGTCATGTTTCTAAAATGACTATTGATTTTGTCCCACAGCAAGAGCGAAGGGGCCACAACAAAAGGCAAAGATAGAGATGTGAGTGAAGGATCTATAACGACATTGCCAGCAGACAGTCAGTTATTATACAGCATCACTTTACTGTACTTTGATCACACTCTGTTTTTCCCTTAGTGATATTCCCCTAGAGGTATTTTCTTTTTATTTTGAACTCTCACTGGCAGAAAAATCAATGAATGCTTGAATTACTTTGAATGGATGAATTTGTCTGAATGGATAAGGACTGAATGAATGATGTATAAGGTTAAGAAAAGTGAGCACACAATTCAAACATCTCCCTCTGCTCTTAACACGTGTCTGAAGTAGAAGAAAGAGAGTCTCGACTGCTTGACCTCATTTGATGCAGTGGCTGATTCCGTCTCATGTTGTTGCATTTTACTGCAGTCAAATTTTTAATATGGTTATTAAATACAAGCATGTATATGTGTGTGTGAACCCATTTAGCTCAGTGTCAGACCCTCTGAAAGTGTATGTCGTAATACATTCAAGTCCATTAATGCCTGGGAATGAAACAGAATCTGAAAGAGGACACACACACGCACACACACGTGCACACACACACACAGAGTGCTGTATGTCTCTGATAGCTTCTATTATCTAGGTCTCCCTCCTGGCTGCACATCAAACATGGATGAGCTCCAACCATAAAAGGCTCCATTTTCCTTTGATTTATACAAGGAATAAAAATCGGAAAGGTGAAAAGTCCAAACCATGCATATTTTATCAGCTCGCTGACACCAAAGGCAAGACGGAACAAATTTTAACATAGAGCAAAAACTTAAAATAGACCATGATAGGACCAAATACAGGAACTGCAATACTGAACCCCCTGACCTTAGTGGCCATAGGCCTTCTAACCTCTCCCTGTATCAACACAAATGTGTTTACAGCGGCCCAAATAAATACACTTTACACAATTTACAAGCAAGTTTCACTTCTCTGTATTAAATATTCAAATTGTGACTCACTAATTCTTTTTCAGATATTGAGTAAACATAGTCTGGTTTTGGTTATTTAACAGAGGAATAGACACATTGAATTAAAGTCTAGACTGCAAAGTAAATGGAATATTTTACATGAGGTTCAAATTTTGCGAGACATCGCAGAGATTGAGTGAACAGATACTGCTTTAGCATCAAAAAGCAGTCCTCTGGGCCCAGTTTGTCTTATTCCCTGTTATAAGACAGGGGTGATTACAGATCAGTGCTCCAGCAATGAGAGGCTTTATCTATGTGTCCCCGTAGTGTTTCCGCTAATAGGTCCTATGGCAGTGAAGGTGGGGGTTGGGTTGTCTGAGTGTGTGTGGTGGTCTTGTCCTTTTGATACATTTTCTCCAGATGTGCTGGCCAGCCACTGGTGGATAAATGTAGTGTAATAATAAGTGGCCACAGCAGCCGTGTCTAATCATGTTAAAGAATCCATTTCCAGTCTGATAAAGATGCAAAATTTGAACAAACATATTTTAATAAATGTACTTTCACTGTAGTTAATGTCATCATATCAATATGATTTGATACGAATAAATAATTGTATTTCACCTGGTAAAATGTGACCTACCTGGATTTAAAAAAAAAATAGTCAGTAGTATTTTTTTATTTTATTTTGTTTTACTTTATTTTTTTATTTTTTTTATTACAAATACGGTCACTACAAGTTAGGTTTTGGCTGATCATGCTTGGGTTAAGGCTATAGCTAGAGAATCACATGATGTAATTTTTTATCCAGTGAATAATGGGCATACGTTTTTTGTTTGTTTATTTGTTTGTTTTTTGTACATTAAGTTTTTTTGTTGTTGTTGTTGTTGTTGTTGTTGTTGTTGTTGTTTTAACGGACAAAACTCTAAATTATGTAAAGTAAATTAAGACTATGTTCTTAGGTTTGCAAAATTAATCCCATCTATTCTAGACATGGAAGGATTACTGAATGGGCCTATGTGGCACAGGCCCAGGGGCCCAAAGTGTAAAGGGCCCGTCTGGCCCTCCCATGCAAAATTTTACTCAGAAGCCCCTTCCCAACTGTTAAAAAAAAAAACACTAACCTGTTAACTCTGCAGTCGTCACAGGCATTTATCAGCTCCAATGTAAAGGTGCTAATTTTAGATCCTTTACCAGTGAGATGCAATGACACACCACCACAAATACCATCTGTCCTCGTCCAAGCAGCGCTCAGTCATCGTTCCAAATTAGTCTGCACAAAGACTGTAGTAAGTAGGAACCACCGTAACATTTTGACTGAACTCCATGCTTCTTTCTACTGTTTATTAACCTGTTTTAAAGAATGTGACTCACCAGTAAAAAAATAAAATAAACAGAAAGGCATACTCGTGTGCAGCAGAGCCACATACACTGGCAGTCTTCTGGCAATGGGAAAGTGTTTAAAAACCCCGCATACACATGCTTATTTTGGTGGCGAAGGGGTAAAATTAAAACATACTGACCAGAAAGAGATTCAAAATAACCAGAGACACAAAATGATTTCTAAAAGGTGCACAACATGACACACAATGCCCAAAAAAGACACAAAAGAATCTTAAAAGAGACAAAAAGCAACAAAGAGACACAAACACACAAAAAGTTGCATTATGCCTTTTAAGAGATGCAAAATAAAAGACACAAAAGAGGAGAAACAACTAGAAAGTGTAAAGAAGAAGTGGGGGGGCTCCTGCACATCTGTGCCCTGGGATCTATTGTCTGATAATCCGCCCCTAATTCTAGATATATTGGATGATAAACTTCATGTCGTGTATTTCCCCTGAACAATTCATATATTTTTACGTATATGACACCTTTTAATCTATATTTTTATTGCTTTGGGTAAGAGCCTCCAAATCACACAGATATACCACCCATGCAGACACATCCACCTCACCTTTCTTTTGTTCATCCCCAACCCTATCCACCTATTCTCCCTCCATTACAACCATCCATCTGTACTGTACATCCATCTGCGCCCCCTCCCTCCCCTCACTCTATTTCCATCCATAAATCGCTCCATACGTAGCCCCACTCCCATCCCCGCTTTCCCTCCCCTCGTCTCATCCTTCCTTCCTGTCCCCCTCTTGTTCCCACTCCCCATTTTCTCCCCTTTTTCTCCAACCATCCATCCATCCTGTCTGAATAATGCAGTGGCCACGCAGCTGCAGTGCCATTGTCCCTGCTTCAATGTTAATGTTGTGTCCTTGTCACAATTATTGGGTCACTATCATCCATCACAGCTAATCATCATCATACAGATACATGGACAAACAAAACACATTATGGAGAACAAAGGCACACACATGTAGAGAACAAAGCCGCACATGGAGCAGAGTAACATGTTGCGGTTTATGACGCTTGTGTTAAATTAAACGATGCACTCTGAAAAGGCAAACACAGCAGGGGCTTCATTTCTGGCACTGAAACAGATGCCATATGCAAAATGGAAGTAGATATAAATGTAAATAAATATGTTTGTATGTTTGTTTAGGACTTTTTTTTCCTTTGTGCTCAATAGCACCACCAAACTTCCAAAGTGTCTTCCCAAATCCCTGTGACGCTGTGAGAGATTTGGGGCTGCTGTGCAACAGGATAGGAGAGAACAGACATGTCTATTTTTTTAATTTTAATCTTAATTTTTTTTATGCTAATTTCCGTATTGGGTGGTGGCAGAACTTTTAGAACATCAGCAGAAAAAAACATGGTTGTGTTTGAAATCACTCCCTATTTATTGATTTATTGTATGGTCCACTGTATTTACTGTCTGACTGTCCGCCATTTTATTTGAGTATCTGATTTCTGCATGTGTAAATTAATCAACTACATATTGGCCTCGAAAAAAATTCAACAATGGAAAAAGTCATGGCCATGGCATGTACACTCCTTGCTGCTCACAGTCCCCTTATGCAATGCACAACTTAATTGCCAAAATAAATGTTGGCATTGTACGTTTCTGCCAACCATAGATATGTAACATCATTATTTAGCAGTTATGTTGAGACTTTATGTTGTATGTTTAAGTAGAAGATCATTTCTTGGCTTCAAACACTCACAGCTGGAAATGCCGCTGATGTCTTGCTAAAAAAAAACAAAAAAAAAAACAGTTTTGTTGGCTGTTGGTCTCCAAAAGTGGCCTGTATGTCAAAGTCTGTGCCGTTCCTTCATTCCTCATATGTCAGCTGTTCTCCCCCCTCCCTTTTGTTTCTTGTGGTTCCTTGTTTGTCTCTTTCTGTGTCTTAAGCACTATTCGGACGGGATTAGTTTTACATGGGCACGTGGGGTAATGTCACTTTACCACAGGACGTCAGTAATATTAATGGCCGATTCGCACGGGATAAGAAATATCAGTAAAACTACCACAAGTGGGAGGGGTAAATACATTTACGCATCCATTCATGCCCTCCTGCCATCATGAGCGTAAGATAGGACTGTCAAAAGCACCATGAAATTGAGTTTGAATATTTTCGAATTAATTTAGTAGAGTTCGAATAATATTAGAATTTATTATTATTATTATTATCATCATTATTATTATTATTATTATTATTATTATTATTATTATTATTATTATTATTATTATTTATTTATTTATTTATTTATTTATTTATTTATTTATTTATTTTTACAAAAAAAACACACAAAAAATAAGATGCTTATTGCTGGGGCAATATGAACGTGACACTGGGATGTAAACACCCGTTCTGACCTCACTATAGTGCCAGGTATGATCAACTTCTGTCTCGCTATCTGAGCAATGTCTGGATACTTCAGTGCGTAGTTTTCCACCACAAGAGTGGATCCTGGCCGGCTCATAGTGGTGTCTCATTCTGGTAACGTTTAATCTCTTCTTCAAAAAGGGTAGGCAGGGAGGCAGCAGGTGCCGCACTCTCCCTGTATGTCTCCCCGAACAGGTCACACATCGCGGACAGCGCAGTGGGTGGTGTTGGTGCAGTGGGCTCCTCCGTCGGCGCCTCTCCCTCCGTCACTGTGTCCCTCTCTGGCCCGGCTCGTGCGCGAGCCATCTCCGCCCGAACGGGATTTGCCGTGATATACATCATTATTGATAGTATTAATTAATTATTAATGATATTCAAATGATCAAATTTAGGTTCGAACTTATAAAAAAATAAAAATATTTGAATATATTTCTAACTTCGATTTTTTTTTTTTGACAGCCCTAACACACATGTTTACTGCTGGTCTATTCGCACAGGATTAGTATTACCTGAGGTAATTGTCCTGGACCCTTTTACAGAACGTAAAAGTCGCGGTAATCTTTACTGACATCGTGCAGTAATGATTACTGACATGGCACATTCGGACGGGACTAAAATCTCTGGTAATTATTACTTTACCCCTCGTCCCTATGCAAAACTAATCCTGTCCGAATAGGGCTTTAGTGTCTGGGTGTAGCCCTCATCAGTCCTGTTGCCAACCTGCCCGCTCACCTGAAAGCCATCTGCTAATCAACCCCAGCAGTACAAATAACTCAGCTCTTGGTTCAACCCAAGACGCCCCTTGTTGCTTTATCGAAAACAAATCCACTTTAAAACGAGTGGGTCCGGTTCTCTGTATACTATACAACGCTGTAGTGCTCTGCAGCTTGGCAGCTGTCTTGCCTAGTTGTCACACCGTCAAAAGTGTGTGGACAGTGGAACATAACACCTATTGATCACTGATCATCCATCCATCCATCCATCCATCCATTTTCATCCGTTTGTCCGGGCCTGGGTCGCCGCTGCAGCAGGCCAAGCAAAGCACCCCAGACGTCCCTCTCCCCAGCAACACTTTCCAGCTCCTCCTGGGGGACCCTGAGGCGTTCCCAGGTCAGATGGCGTATGTAATCCCTCCAGCGTGTTCTGGGTCTGCCCCTGGGCCTCCTACCAGTTGGATGTGCCCGAAACTCCTCCAGCAGGAGGCGCCCAGGAGGCATCCTGATCAGATGCCTGAACCACCTCAACTGACCCCTTTTGACGCGAAGGAGCAGCGGCTCTACCCCGAGCTCCTTCCGGATGTCTGAGCTCCTTACCCTATGTCTAAGGCTGAGCCCAGCCACCCCACGGAGGAAACTCATTTCGGCTGCTTGCATCTGCGATCTCATTCTTTCGGTCACTACCCAGAGCTCATGACCATAGGTGAGGGCTGGGACCAGTAAATGGACCAGTAAATCTAAAGCTTCGCCTTCTGGCTCAGCTCCCTCTTCACCAGGGTGGTCCAACATGATCACTGATCATGTCATTCAAAAACCATAGGTGTTAATATTATTCTGCTCCTCTGGGAAGGCTACAGGTTCCACTTGCTTTTTCAAGAATTGATTGTCTGCCTGAAACTATTTTACATCCCACCACTTTGTTGCTAGCCTCACCTATTTTGTTTTTAGCCTTGAGGTTAGCTAGCTTTACATCTACCTATTTGTGAGTTCTTTAGCTGTGAGGGTCCAAAGGACAGAGGGATGTCGTATGCTGTAAAGCGCTGTGAGGCAAATTGTGATTTGTGATATTGGGCTTTATAAATAAAATTGATTGATTGAAATTGAAAAACATTCAGATTTTTCAGGTGTACTGTCAGAGTTTGGTCATTCAAATATGGATGGATGGATGGATGGATGGATGGATGGATGGATGGGTGGATGGATGGATGGATGGATGGATGGATGGATGGATGGATCGATCGATCAGTTGATGTTTTTCTCCCAAATTAATCTGTTACATAATGTTTATTCCTCACTGAATTTGATAACAATATAGAATATTATCTAGTCTCAAATGGCTCTTCTTTCTGAATAAACGGAGGACTCAAAATAGCAGGTGGCTCCAAAAATAATCACTGGCAATTAATTTAGCTTTGTCTACCACAGGGATGACTGGCAGGTCACCCATTGTTATATGTTTTCGGTCTACTTCCTGCAATGAGGAGTTGTGTCTGCTCTCACCATGGAACACAGTCATTTCCCCAGAGCCACTAAGAGCACTTTGTAAAAATGCAAAATTCAGCCTTCTTGTAAAGAATACGGCCGACAAGAGTCGTATTATGTAAAGCTGTTGTTATAGTTTAATTTGCAGTCAAAGTCTTCGCATAAATTCGAGATGTATTTCTCCCTTTTAGTTTAGTTCGCCCCTGTGGTTTGGCTTCGCTTCAGATTCATGGATCTCGAGAAAAGAGAATGCTTGTGATGGAGGATGGGTCTTTTGAGGGATTATTTGTTTGATTTTCATCAAACAAACACTTTTCAGTGAAGGACTCAGCGAACGGATTTGGACTGCTGCACTGAAGAATTTGTGGTGGCGGGGGTTGAAGGATGGGGGCTAATGTGGATTAGGTTAAACAGACCCATTAAAACATGAAAGCTTGTTGATAGCTGATGTGGGAGTATCAGACGTCTCCTCTTAGAGACCGGGGGCTTTGGGGTATTGAGCCTGTGCGTCAATGTGTGCCTGTGTGTGTGTGCTGCAAATGAATCAATAGTGATGAGAGCAGGCTGGTTTCTATTACCTATTTAATTATCCTTCATCAAACAAACATGATAGCACCTTGAGATCACTTAGACCATGTTCCCTTCGCATACACACACACACACACACACACACATTTAGACACACATGCTCGCTAACAGCGACAGAGACAGAAAGAGAGAGTTTACACAAAAGTAGAGGATCACTTTAACTTAACTATCATGGAAAATGAAAGAGAATCAAGGTCACTGAAAAAGAGCAAAACACAAATGCATTCACAAAAGAGCAAAGATAGCAGGTTCTTTAATTAACCTTGTTCTGTGACCTTTTAGAGAGTAAAAAAGGTAACAAATGAGGCAATTAGGTAAGATAGTATTATTTGATTTATCTCAGTTAATTCCATACTAATGGCCATTTTTAATGTCATTGATTAAGGAACTGCAAGCATGTGCTGCCACTGACCTCATGCCACCGAGCAGCCCAGTTGCCAGTAGGAAATATTGGCATTATACATTTCGGCAAACCACAAACATATTCCATTTGAATGAGTTACTGGTGTGTCACCTGGCAAGGCAAGTCACCTAGTAAGCTGTAGACAACTGTTTGAGAACAACAAAACCAGTTGTGTTTTAGCGAGTCGTTGGCGTGTTTCAATCAGCTTTTACGCTTCAAACATTGAGTGTGGCATTAGTTCAGGCAGGACACAATGTCAGGCTCAGCTCACATCCCGGTCTTTGCTGCTGCTCTCCCTGCCTTTCCATGTAGGTGCATGGAAGGGCAGGGAGGTTTGAACTCTCTGCCTCAGGCTTTCCTTGTTTGCACATGGAAGGGCAGAAAGGTGTGCTCTCTCTGCCTTTTCTTTAGCCTTTCCACATAGGCCCGTGGAAGGGTGGAGAGGTGTGCTCTCTCTGCCTTAAGGCTTTCCACATAGGCACATGGAAGGGCAGAGAGGTGTGCTCTCTCTCCGCCTTAGGCTTTCCGCATAGACAAACAGTGGGGCAGAGAAGTGTGCTCTCTCTGCCTTAAGGCTTTGATCATTTGCTAATGGAAGGGCAGAGAGGTGGGCTCTCTTTGCCTCATTCTCTCCACGCAGGCATACCAAGGGGCGTAGAGGTGTGCTTTCTCCACCTTCAGCTTTCCACAGAGGTGTGTAAAGGGGCATAGGGGTGTGCTCTCTCTGATCTTTTCCTAACCCTAACCAAGTGTTACCTAAACCTAACAACACATTAACCACAGTGTGTTGAACATAAAGTTTTAATGTATCCGCTACATAGTAATGTGCAAATGTAACGTATCCATGGTTTGCAGAAACATACAATGTCAACATTTACTCTGGTGACTGGGTTGCACCCAGTGTCAGCTTAGGCGCCATGAGGCATAAATCCTTGTTGATGACAGTGACAGCAAGTGACTGAGCAGTTGTTTTTGACTGTTGCCATATGACATCAATGATAAAGACATTCTGGCTGAAATCAAAATATTTATACAGATGATGACTTGTCAATGCCAAAACAGAACAAGCCATTTGGATGCTGCAGCTGGGAAAGAGCAACATGGCCGCAGTCAGGATCTGACAGACAGCTGTGAGGCTTGTGTGTGTGTGTGTGTGTGTGTGTGTGTGTGTGTGTGCTGGTGTCTGATTAGGAAGGGGTGTCTGTCCTCTCTCTCACTCTCACTGGCATGATTACATAATAGGCAATCTGCAGTGAAATCTATCTATGTATGTGTGTGTGTGTGTGTGTGTATACAGTATCTGCATGCAACTGAAAGCGAGTTTTTGCATCGTGTGACTCAGTGCGTACGTGTGACCTAGAAACGTCGAACAGTCTCTCATGGCTTCATTAGGGCATAAACCAAAAGTTCAGAATCCATAACCTTCAATTATCACCCTGCTCACTCCCTGACACACTCCCTGTGTGTGTGTGTGTGTGTGTGTGTGTGTGTGTGTCTTTTCCGTGTAGATGTTTTGCTCACTTTTGCTTATTTTTCTAAATTATTATCATAGCAAGCTTCTCTTCTCACATTTTTCTTCATGTCATCTGTCACTTTTTCCACAACTTTTTTCTCTTTGCCTTTCTCTCTTACAGGTTTGCAAAGTAGAAGGAGCTGGGTCTAAAAGTATCTTTTTCCCACTCTGAATTCCCACTTAAAAAGATTTGTTAATGATGTACTTGACAACCTGTTGAACACACCCAAACGTGCCATGTTGACAGAAGATGGTGCAGTTGCTAGGATATGATAGGATTGCTGCTTGTCTAGAGAGTTAGCGCGTGTTGATGCTGGACAGTAATGCATCTTTACTCAAGCTGACGTATCTTAAGACAACACAAGAGTGCAAACTGACAGAAAACAACAGCTACTGATGTTTTGAAGTCTTACATTTGCAGCTCCTTCCAAATTAAATGACAAAATAGTTAGTATGTGGTTGCCCTTAGAACAGCACATATTTGCCCGTGTGCTAACTATACCATGGCTTTGAGGGGAGCTCACTTCTTCCTGCTGTTGTTGAAAGGAAAGATTCACAGCTGCAAGCATGTAGGGCCCACTTGCTTTACGTCTGCTCATCTTAAATATAGAAGTTTGCTTTTTCTGATCTTTGTGAGTGAAGTTTAGGATGTTGTGCCACCATGCTTCGATGGCAAGAATAGCATGCATGTTGGTGTCTTTATTGAAGTGAATTCATGATGAATCAGCCCCATGCATGAGTCATACTTTAATAATAGCCACGTTTTATGCATGATTCATAATGATGAAGATACAGAAAAATAAAAAAGTGTGGCAAAATAGCATGTTGTCAGTTTTCTTAGAGAACAAATCATGGTTTCAGGGTGTCAGATCACTTCACTTCCTTCTCCTGTGTGTTTTCCCTCCCTTTTGATGACTTCACCTGTGTGTGTGATTGTCTGTCCCGCCCTGATTAGCCTCACCTGTCTCTCGTTATCCTTCCCCTCACCAGAGTATTTAGTGTGTGTCTTGGTTTCGCTCAGTGCCAGTTTGTCTTATCTCTTTGTGTGTCTAGTGTTCCAGCCTTTTGTTTCCCTGTGTCCTTTTCTTGTGTTTTTGGATTTAGCCTGTTGATTGACTCTGCCTCTGCTTCATCCCTATTGGACTTGTCTGCCTCCATTGATAGTCCCTCTGTATACTGAACCTACCTTTGACCAGTAAAGACTGTGTTAATTTCACAGGGACTGCCTCCATCTGTCATACACAAAATGCAGCACAAAGTGCCTTACAATAAGGGAATTCAATATAAAACACATTTAAATACAACTGAAAACAAAACGTTAGATGAAAATAGAGTACATAGAAGGCATCATTGCTCAGTATCAGCAAACACTAAATCATGAATCATAAAGGGTATAAGCAAGCTGGTTTGTACTCTGATGCCCCCTGTTGGCACAATTAAATGATTAGTCCACACTTTACAAAACTGGCTCAAATCACTAGACTGAGTGTCAGACTGAAGCTCCCAGAACCTTCAGTCTGACATTGCCTCCATTGAAGGCGATTTACAAGGGGGAGGGAATTAGATTTTTCGTCGTCGTCGTGCACACCCAGCTGCATCGCCATTAAATCCAGTTTAGCACCTTCCTTAATTTGGTCCTCCATTAACGCGAGTAGTGGCGAAATACCTCGATAGCACCGTTAATGTGGTCTGTAGGATCTGTAGCGGTCGCCATTGTTGCTATCCTCACCAGTTACCCACCGGCGTACAGCTTGACATCAGCGTGGCGCTGATTGGCTAATCGCTAGACCCGCCCCCACCCCCGGCATTCATTGGTCCTTCCATCTTTTGGACGAGATAAATCGCAAATTCATTGCAGTATGCCAGACCAGAGATGCAAGCCTACTCAGTTGAGTGGGCGGGGTCTATGGTCTGGAACCAGGCTATCAAATCACAGTACATTTCTGACATATTCATGATCTTACACCTCTGGTTAGATGCACGCATAACAACTTGGTTAGGGTTATAAAACATTGTGGTTTGGGTTAAAATGACAACTTCATTAGACTAGGGGACCTTCATTGTCATAGTTACAATAATAACACCTTAGTAAGGTATGGCCCCAGTCATGGTCAAAAGAAACCAAAGCCGTTTTCTCATATGCTGTCTGAAGTTTTCCTTTGCACATGTACGCACAACGTTCTCACCTACGGGAAGTACTTGATTTGGTTTCGGTGTGAGGTGAAGCCTGGGCAAAGCATGCAGAAGGACCATTAATTTAGGGTTTACATGACACTTTTAGTGATGAGGGGATCTTCAAGCGTAACATATATTAATGTTGACTGGGTTATGTTAACTGCATATATTCTAATCCTCACTCTGAGAAAAAAAAAAAAAGCATTGTGGAGCGCTGTTCCTGTGGGTTCTGACAACACTGAACTCCTGAGCTTGCCTGAGAAGGACTAAATGCACAAACCTGCTATTTTTAAATATTCCCTCAAGAGAGATTTTCGCTGTAACCTGTTTTATTTTGTTAAAAAAATATCAGTGTGCAACCTCGTTCTGTGGACGATAAACGAGGTGCAGACTTCCATCTGTGGTCAACGGTAACAAGAAAACGACAAGATAATGAGAAAAAACAGTGAGTGCTGGACGGAGCAGTGAGTGACAACAACTCCACAAAGATTTAAGAGTACTGTTTGTGGTGGAAATGCTAGGGTCTAGGTACCATGTCTGAAGGGTTACTTTTGGTTCCAAAGGTACCACACCGAAAGTGTTTGGTGGAAAGGGGGCTTTAGACATTTTCGTTTCGGTCTTTATGTAAATGACCCGTCTTCTACACCAGCGGGTGTTTGTTTTCTCCCAGTTTCGTGTGAGCCTAATAATAGAAATGTTATGAACTCACCCACTTTCTCATGGTAAATTCTACGGACATTTACCTGCTCTATTCACACATGGGCTCAATCGGACATTACATGGACCAAGTTCTAAGGAGCTGGCAGGGTTAAGTATCTGATTCACCTGATCCGAACATTTGCGTTCTCACATACAGCTCCTCATCTGTGAAAGAGGCTCATCATTAGCTGTCAATAGGAAAATCAGAAATGAACAGCAATCCCTAATGTCCATCCAATCCTGACTTCCTCCCTCTGTGGATTTTGTGGCTCTAAACCAACACCACACTACTTCCTCCTCAGCTCCCAACAGACAGGAGTCATCATAATTCCTACCACCGCAAGAGGATCTTGCCACTTGAACGTCAACATGTTGTTGATGGGAATTTGCTGAAACAAGTGGTACTGTTATTGTTCTTGGGAGAACAGTCTCATCATCATCCAGCAAGTGTGAGTCGCCTTTGGGTCACCATTACTAGAGACAAAACTGATTAGGGGCGGGAATCAGAGCTGTAACAACTTCAGAATGCTATGTTGTTGCAGTTAGGAGCAAAACACTGCACCACAGTTGCTGAATTCATCCAAAATTGAAGCAGAGCAGGGATCTGGCACCAACTCACCTACTCCCAGGGTGCATCGAGAGGGAAAACAGTTTTGAGAGATCAACACTAAAACGGTACTTCATTATGAAGCTGATGCCTTTCTGCTTGTGGCCATCATCAGGGTCATCATCACAGATTTACTGGAACATATAGTGTTGACTTTTTATTAGTGGAGTTGATATTTGCCAACACAGTTGCTCCTTTTTTGTGCCGAGGATCTCACCAGGAGATATACCTTTCCAGCTCCGGAGGTGCACCAGTGCCAGTCACCTTACATTGCAGAAAATAAACAGGACTCTCTGCTGGAACTCTACAGTAGATGCCTGAAATAACTCCTCCTCTTCTGCAACTCAATAATAGAGATAAGGAAGGCAGTACAGGAGAGTTATCAGTTCCAGGTCCTACACACAGGACCACTGCAGCATTTCACTACCTCTCTCTCTCACTCGCCCTTCACTTTTTTCCCTCCTTTGCCGAGTCCCGCCTCATCACCTCTCTTCCTCCCTTCCCACTCCTCTGGCGTTCTCTCATCTTTCTCTCCCCCCCGTGCTGCATCCTCTCCCCCCCTCTCTACTTCTCTTCCCCTCCTCCCCACATGTCTGTCTGTTCGAAACTGGAGCAACGTCTTAATCGAGGCTCGGAGACGTGACGGGAATTTCTAAGCAACCCCAGCTCTGCAGTACAGACACAAACACACACACGGAAACACACATTCTGCTTGGCAGCCAATTAACAGCCTGCGATCCAGCGCCAAAGGAATAACTGCATGCTGATGAGCTGGCGGCTCTTCGTGTGTGTGTCTATGTGTGTGTTTGTGATGAGCTGGTGGCCGTCAGAACCACTTACACAGATAGAGGGATATCTCTTTTATGTGTTCAGGGGGAGAGAGGGGGATTATGGTGCATTAAAAAGCATCTCCGTGAGGGACAAACTAAGGCAGGAACAAGGAAGTGCAAGTTTGTGCCCAAGATTCTCTTTGTGCGCGTGTGTGTGTTTGATGCTGTCCCGGCGTCAATATATGTGTGTGTGTATTTGTGCATACAAGCAGTATTAGGAGAACAATGCGGATGATTTGCATGGAGCCTTGCTTTCTCCTCCTCATCCTCCTCCTCCTCATCCTTCCTCTGTTTCCGTTACCTTTTGTTCTCCTCCACCTCCTCCTCCTCACTTCTATCCTGCCTTCACTTTGGGGAGTTCATCCAAAGGTGAACGCCTGGCAAAAAAAAAGTATCTCTCCCCCCTCTCAAAAAGCTCATATATTCTCTTTTTGTGTCAAAAATACTGACACCAGCCTTGACACTATATCCCCGAGCAGCAAAGCGCTGTGTTTGCCAGTCCAGGTTTCATCATCCGTCCTTGTTTTTTTGGAGATATAGAATATGTTGAAAAGAAGACTGTGGGTTTAAATCCTGCCTTCTGTGTTGTTGTTGCCCTACTTCTCTGCACAGTCCTTCATATCAATCTTCTCTGTATGCTGACTGGATAAATAAATAAAATACAGGAAGATGAAAGGTGTAGACTACTACTCTATACTGCTTAGTTTTATGCATCCTGATTAGGTCTTCCTTTTACTGATCTCTTTCCACAAGGGAGATATAAAGTAAACAGCACACTGTGTAGTCAGTGTATTAGTATCAATCCATGCATAATAGCGTCAATATGGTTGTGTTGCTCACTTTAGATCAATGCTAAACCCAGCATGTGTCACAGAAATGAAAACAGAATTAATACAAAGCACAAATTAACAGTTACATTATTAATTAGAGGCTGTGTATAATCATAGGTAGCGTTGCACAGCGGGGCTTTTTTCATGCGTTAGTAATTTAATTTAGTCTTTTTTTTGTGAAACTAGGATGACAACTAGTGGCAAAGTGCTGAGATAGCAGGAAAGTTGTTGGGGTTTTGAGGATGATGTTGATGGTGAATGTTTGTGGAAGCAAAGGCTGCCATCTAGTGGAGAGGTGTGCAAATGACAGGAGGGTCGGGGGACATCATTGTGAACATACAAAGTCAATCTCATGCTGAGATACTGAACAAACATTGTGGGAAACTCAACAGAATAAACATCCGCTGAAGACGCTGTCTGTCATGTATTCCAGTTTTCCCTCAGAAGTACCTGATGCTGAGGTGAATGGAATTTCTGTTCAAACAGGTGAATGCATGACAGACAGAATTTAATAAAAGAACATGGGTCTGTTAAAGACAAATCAGTCATATCGTTCAGTGATCACACATATTTATTTCTTTGAGCCCAAGGAACAAAATGACTAACCTTTCTTTATCTGTCTCCGACATTTTAAACCAATTTTGAAATTGTGTCATATTTTAAGATTAGACAACGGCTTATATAGATTATCTTTAAAACTAATCTTTGTCATCTAACAGAAAGGTTTCTGAAGACTATCTGGAAAAGAAATAGCATATTCTCCACTGTATGTTTAAAACTTTCGATATTTTTGCCACATGTCGGTTTGAGCTCAACATAAAATACGCACATTTATTCTAAATTGCAAGTCAAATCTTCATTTGTACTTGTATCTGCATAAATATATTTCAAACAGAAAACTTCAAGATCAATCTGGAATGATCCACTGACGTCAGAAATCCTGTGTAACAGCTCCACCCAGTGGAGAGCTGTGGTAATGACAGGAAAGTTCCTGAAGACTCAGGAGCTCCTCCAGTGAGAATATAAAAGCTGGGACAGTCCCACTGCTGAGACAGAAAGCAACACACAAGAGAACACACACTTTAACAAGACAACTCATCACTGAACACACACTGAAGATGCTGTGCTCTCATGGATTCCACTCTGCCCTCAGTCCATTCATGGACTTCCACTGGCCTGTACACACTCTGAGGTCAGAGGTCAGGCCTCTGCTCTACCAGCAGAATCTACTGCAGAGAAACCTACAGGAGCTCCGCAGCAGTCTGGAGCTGATGGACAAACTTCAACACAAGATCCAGGAGGAGACAGAGCCCTTCCAAACCAGCGTGGCCATGCAACCGGTCTCCTTCCAGCTGGAGAAAGACGGACAGCACTTCGGCCTGACCCTGGACACTCGAGGCTTTTCCCCGGAGGAGCTGTCTGTCAGACAGGAGGGCAGGAAGCTGAGAGTCAGCGGGAAGACAGAGAAGAAGCAGGAGGACGGGAAAGGCTCCTACTCTTACAGACTCCAGGAGTTCAGACAGGAGTTTGATCTGCCCCAAGGGTCCAACCCTGAAGCCGTCACCTGCTGCCTGGCTCCAGACGGGAAGCTCCACATCCAGGCAGCCAAAGCTCCATGTGTGGAGGAGGCTGAGAGAGAGCTGACTATCAAGAGGAGCTCGGAGGAGGAAACACAGCAGAGTGTGTGTTCACACACAGAAGGCAGCAGCACAGACAGCAGCACGAAGGGCACACATGAAAACATGGACTCAACCACATGATGGACCAAAATATGATAAATGTGTTTATACATATACACAATTGTATTGTTAGATGATGAGAATATGGGCTGTTGTGTTTTTATACCTGAGTATAATAAATAAATGGGTCTAAACTGAAATCATGTATTTGAAAATTATATTCTTTTCTTTTGCACATATGATAATAAATACAATATACTTTAAATTTTCATGTAGTATTTTATATTTATATTTATATCAATGCTTAGAGTAGGGGAAACACAAGTTTCAACAGCAGTTAAATAAGTAGAAGATTAACTGATTCTCAAAAATCATGAAGTCAAAGATGAAACATTTTATCACATTTTTGAAATGCTTTTTGTAACCAGCTAAGAGTCTTAAATTCTTGTTTGGGGGATTTTCACCCATTCTTCCTGCGAAAGGTGTCTGTGAGATTCTTGGGCTGTCTTGCATGCACTGCTCTTTTAACGTCTATCCAAAAATTTGAATGATGTTTAGATCAAGGGACTTTGAGGGCCATGGCAAAATCTTCACTTTGTGCCTCTTGAGGTAGTCCGTTGTGGATTTCGAGGTGTGTTTAGTGTCATTGTCCTGTTGTAGAAGCCATCCTCTCTTCATCTTCAGCTGTTTTGCAGATGCTGTGATGTTTGCTTCCAGAATTAGTTGGAATTTAACTGAATCCATTTTTCCCTCTACCTGTGAAATGTTCCCCGTGCCACTGGCTGCAACAGAATCCCCAATGATCGATCCAGCCCCGGGTTTTACAGCTGGACAGGTGTTCTTTTTCCTCCAAACATACCTTTGATCATTGCGTCCAAAAAGTTCTATTTGAACGTCATCACTCCACAGGACTTGTTTCCCCAAAAAGCATCAGGCTTGTTCAGATGTTCCTTTGCAAACTTCAGATGCTGAATTTTGTGGTGATGACTCCTCCATGAAGGTCATATTTGTACAGGTGTCGCTGTACAGTAGAACAATGCACCACCACTCCAGAGTCTGCTTAATCTTCTAATCATCAACTTTATTTATATGGCACTTTTCATACAACAGTAACACAAAGTGCCTCACAGAGGTTAAAAACAACAAAGATCCAAACAGAAAACAAAAAGAAAAGAGAAAACCCAACCCTCCCACCCAACAAAAAGCTATTTAGCTCATAAAAGTGAGTTAGTAGCTAGGTAAGAATGATCTAAAACAGAGACATAAAATGCATCAAACCTAAAACCTATAGGCTAACTAAAATAACAAAAGATAAAGGTTAAATGAGATAAGAACATAAAAATAGGAAGGGTAAGAATATAAAAAATAAATAATAAATAGATAATAGATGGATAAATCGGTTATAAGAGGAATTTAAAATAGATAGCAATCCTATGAGCAGCTCTCTCAGAAAGTGTTTTTGGTTTTCCAGACCTCAGATTGATCTCCACAGTTCCTCTTAACTGCCATGATGAACTGAGGAAACAGCGACCTGAAAACATTCTGCTATATCCTTATAGCGTTCTCCTGCTTTATGGGCATCAGTTATGTTAGTTTTCAGAGTGCTAGGCAGCTGTTTAGCGGAGCCCATGGCTGCTGATTAACGGGACAAGATTTTGGGAGTCAAAGTATTTATAAAGTATTGAAATCTGCATCACCTGGCCTTTCCTTACAATGACTGTGAACAAGCCACAGCCCTAACAGGCTAACTATGGTCTGAGACCCTGGTAAAAGTTGTCCGAGAGCTTAAATATCTTGGGGTGCCCAAACTTTTGCATGGTGCTCCTTTCATTGTTTTTTTCAATCTAAAATTTTACAAAACAAAATTTCACCTTATTTGATTTCACCTCAGTAAAGCTTTGCTAGCTGCCTTTATTCTGTAGCTACAATGTGTTTTTTGTTTTGTTTTGTTGTGTTTAATCAAATACTGGTTACGTTATAGACCGATGAAGTTATTTTGAGCACCTGTAGTATCAACCATTTAAACTTTGTCATTGGACATTTTCCTCTCCTCTTTAGTAAAAGCATTGGAATAAATTTGTGTATTTAATAAATAGAAGGTATATTGTATGTAACATTTGTTTTATACAAAAATACAAGCTATGTGTGCAAAAGAAAAAAATATAATGTTCACAAACATGATTTCAAATTAGGGGAATTTATTCTTACTCAATTATAAAACACAACAGCCCATATTCTCATCATCTAACAATACAATTGTGTATATGTATAAACACATTTATTATGTATTGGACCATCATGTGGTTGAGTCCATGTTTTCATGTGTGCCCTTCGTGCTGCTGTCTGTGCTGCTGCCTTCTGTGTGTGAACACACACTCTGCTGTGTTTCCTCCTCCGAGCTCCTCTTGATAGTCAGCTCTCTCTCAGCCTCCTCCACACATGGAGCTTTGGCTGCCTGGATGTGGAGCTTCCCGTCTGGAGCCAGGCAGCAGGTGACGGCTTCAGGGTTGGACCCTTGGGGCAGATCAAACTCCTGTCTGAACTCCTGGAGTCTGTAAGAGTAGGAGCCTTTCCCGTCCTCCTGCTTCTTCTCTGTCTTCCCGCTGACTCTCAGCTTCCTGCCCTCCTGTCTGACAGACAGCTCCTCTGGGGTGAAGCCTCGAGTGTCCAGGGTCAGGCCGAAGTACTCTCCCTCTTTCTCCAGCTGGAAGGAGACTGGTTGCACGGCCGCACTGGTTTGGAAGGGCTCTGTCTCCTCCTGGATCTTGTGTTGAAGTTTGTCCATCAGCTCCAGACTGCTGCGGAGCTCCTTTAGGTTTCTCTGCAGTAGATCCTGCTGGTAGAGCAGAGGCCTGACCTCTGACCTCAGAGTGTGTACAGGCCAGTGGAAGTCCATGAATGGACTGAGGGCAGAGTGGAATCCATGAGAGCACAGCATCTTCAGTGTGTGTTCAGCGATGAGTCCTCTTGTTAAAGTGTGTGTTCTCTTGTGTGTTGCTTTCTGTCTCAGCAGTGGGACTGTCCCAGCTTTTATATTCTCACTAGAGGAGCTCCTGAGTCTTCAGGAACTTTCCTGTCGTTACCACAGCTCTCCACTGGGTGGAGCTGTTACACAGGATTTCTGACGTCACCAGCTCATTCCTGTGTTTTCAGGAACTTTCCTGCAGAGATGTCAGTCAAACTCATGTCATCATATTCAAATGTTCATTTAACCAAATTGCAGTAATCATATGTCTTCTATGAGTTCATTTTAACATAGTACACTGACATTTTTTAACATAGCCTACTACACTATGACTTTTTTTGTTTGTTTGTTTTTACAGATTTTCTACATACTCTGCTGTGACTTTCTAGTTTTTCTATGTGGCATACTGTGACTTTTTTTGACATACTCTATGAGATTTTCGAGATACCATTTGTTAACAGTTTTTTGGACATGCTGGACTCAGTCTTTTCAACATTTTTTTGAAATGCTATATCATAACTTTTTTCAAATATAAAAGTAACACACCAAGAATTATAATGAGGTGCTGATCACTGTCAGTAGACTTGACTGTAGAAGGGTCATTATACGAAAACGTGCCATTTTTTTGTCTCTCGAACAAAACTGTGCTGTAAATGTCAATAGACAATAAATACACTATAATCATTTTAGAATTTTTCCATGATATCTCTTGTAACATTAAAACAATGTAAAATTTTATTTATTTTGTTTTCAAAGAGTTTTAAACACCTTTTTGTATAAAGCATCATTCAAAAACTGTAAAAATGGCCTGTCGCTCAACATGATTGTTGTATTTTTACTAGCTATTAAGGCCCAAAGAAGTCAAACTATCATTAAAAACATTAACTTATATATAAAGCCTCAAGTGTCCTTTCATTATTCATGAATGGGTTTTAATCTTAATATATGTAAAATGTTGTAAAAAAACAAACAAACATGAATTTAGTTGGGTTGCCAGGTAGTCATCAACCCTGTTACTTTTAATGAAAACACCCCTTCTGAGATAATGGACTGCTTCGAAAGTTGCATCATCAGTGAGTGAAATCAGCTTCCGTTTGTGAACATGCTGGTGAAAAGACAAGTAAGTGTCCTCTTCTTTTCATGATTTTTCTTAGAGTTATATAATGTTTGACAGAGGGGGACAAGCTTATTGTGTCAGCCCTGTTTCCACAAAAGGACACGTTAGTCTGATAGGTAAGGATCTATTTAAATTCCAACTAATTCTGGAAGCAAACATCACAGCATCTGCAAAACAGCTGAAGATGAAGAGAGGATGGCTTCTACAACAGGACAATGACACTAAACACAACTCAAAATCCACAACGGACTACCTCAAGAGGCACAAAGTGAAGATATTGCCATGGCCCTCAAAGTCCCTTGATCTAAACATCATTCAAATTTTTGGATAGACCTTAAAAGAGCAGTGCATGCAAGACAGCCCAAGAATCTCACAGATGCCTTTCGCAGGAAGAATGGGTGAAAATCCCCCAAACAAGAATTTAAGACTCTTAGCTGGTTACAAAAAGCATTTCAAAAATTGGATAAAATGTTTCATCTTTAACTTCATGATTTTTCGGAATCAGTTCATCTTCTACTTTTTTAACTCCTGTTGAAACTTGTGTTTCCCCTACTCTAAGCATTGATATAAATATAAATATAAAATACTAATTATTTTGTGGTCAAAATCCATAATAAATGACAGACATTCAGAACATGAGTTGAGATATGTAAAAAAAAAGACTCTTGCTGGGTCTTAAAACACATCATCCAAATACCTCTACCATAAGAATATTTTGTCCTTGAAGCCATGATTAGAGTAAATGAACTTCCCTTCGATTAGAAGATTAACGACCCATTGGTCACCCATTACTACCCATGTTTTTGAATATAAAAAGTATTTAGGAAAAGGCTGGAATGTCATCAAAATAAAAGAAATGCATATGGAGTGTGCAACACTTGTTTTCTACAGTCAAGTCTACTGACAGTGATCAGCACCTCATTATAATTCTTGGTGTGTTACTTTTATATTTGAAAAAAGTTATGATATAGCATTTTAAAAAAATGTTGAAAAGACTGAGTCCAGCATGTCCAAAAAACTGTTAACAAATGGTATCTCGAAAATCTCATAGTAGAGTATGTCAAAAAAAGTCACAGTATGCCACATAATGTAGATAAAACTAGAAAGTCACAGCAGAGTATGTAGAAAATCTGTAAAAAAAAGAAAAAGTCATAGTGTAGTAGGCTATGTTAAAAAATGTCAGTGTACTATGTCAAAATGAACTCATAGAAGACATATATGATTACTGCAGTTTGGTTAAATGAACATTTGAATATGATGACATGAGTTTGACTGACATCTAGTGTTTAACTCCTGCAACTGCAGGAAAGTTCCTGAAAACACAGGAATGATCTGGTGACGTCAGTCCTCCTGTGTAACAGCTCCACCCAGTGGAGAGCTGTGGTAACGACAGGAAAGTTCCTGAAGACTCAGGAGCTCCTCCAGTGAGAATATAAAAGCTGGGACAGTCCCACTGCTGAGACAGAAAGCAACACACAAGAGAACACACACTTTAACAAGAGGACTCATCGCTGAACACACACTGAAGATGCTGTGCTCTCATGGATTCCACTCTGCCCTCAGTCCATTCATGGACTTCCACTGGCCTGTACACACTCTGAGGTCAGAGGTCAGGCCTCTGCTCTACCAGCAGGATCTACTGCAGAGAAACCTACAGGAGCTCCGCAGCAGTCTGGAGCTGATGGACAAACTTCAACATAAGATCCAGGAGGAGACAGAGCCCTTCCAAACCAGTGCGGCCGTGCAACCGGTCTCCTTCCAACTGGAGAAAGAGGGAGAGTACTTCGGCCTGACTCTGGACACTCGAGGCTTTTCCCCAGAGGAGCTGTCTGTCAGACAGGAGGGCAGGAAGCTGAGAGTCAGCGGGAAGACAGAGAAGAAGCAGGAGGACGGGAAAGGCTCCTACTCTTACAGATTCCAGGAGTTCAGACAGGAGTTTGATCTGCCCCAAGGGTCCAACCCTGAAGCCGTCACCTGCTGCCTGGCTCCAGACGGGAAGCTCCACATCCAGGCAGCCAAAGCTCCATGTGTGGAGGAGGCTGAGAGAGAGCTGACTATCAAGAGGAGCTCGGAGGAGGAAACACAGCAGAGTGTGTGTTCACACACAGAAGGCAGCAGCACAGACAGCAGCACGAAGGGCACACATGAAAACATGGACTCAACCACATGATGGTCCAATACATAATAAATGTGTTTTATACATATACATCATTGTATTTTTAGATGATGAGAATATGGGCTGTTGTGTTTTATAATTGAGTAAGAATAAATTCCCCTAATTTGAAATCATGTTTGTGAACATTATATTTTTTTCTTTTGCACACATAGCTTGTATTTTTGTATAAAACAAATGTTACATACAATATACCTTCTATTTATTAAATACACAAATTTATTCCAATGCTTTTATTAAAGAGGAGAGGAAAATGTCCAATGACAGAGTTTAAATGGTTGATACTACAGGTGCTCAAAATAACTTCATCGGTCTATAACGTAACCAGTATTTGATTAAACACAACAAAACAAAACAAAAAAAACATTGTAGCTACAGAATAAAGGCAGCTAGCAAAGCTTTACTGAGGTGAAATCAAATAAGGTGAAATTTTGTTTTGTAAAATTTTACATTGTACAAAAACAATGAAAGGAGCACCATGCAAAAGTTTGGGCACCCCAAGATATTTAAGTTATCGGACAACTTTTACCAGGGTCTCAGACCATAGTTAGCCTGTTAGGGCTGTGGCTTGTTCACAG
Source organism: Epinephelus lanceolatus (assembly GCF_041903045.1). Taxonomy (NCBI): domain Eukaryota; kingdom Metazoa; phylum Chordata; class Actinopteri; order Perciformes; family Serranidae; genus Epinephelus; species Epinephelus lanceolatus. The sequence goes on from NC_135752.1 coordinate 27,124,190, forward strand.
TCATTGTAAGGAAAGGCCAGGTGATGCAGATTTCAAAGCTTTATAAATACTTTGACTCCCAAAACCTTGTCCCGTTAATCAACAGCCATGGGCTCCGCTAAACAGCTGCCTAGCACTCTGAAAACCAACATAACTGATGCCCATAAAGCAGGAGAACGCTTTAAGAATATAGCAAAGTGTTTTCAGGTAGCTGTTTCCTCAGTTCATCATGGCAGTTAAGAGGAACTGTGGAGGTCAATCTGAGGTCTGGAAAACCAAGAACACTTTCTGAGAGAGCTGCTCATAGGATTGCTAGAAAGGCAAATCAAAGACCCTGTTTGGCTGCAAAAGACCTGCAGGAAGATTAAGCAGACTCTGGAGTGGTGGTGCATTGTTCTATTGTGCAATGACACCTGTACAAATATGACCTTCATGGAGGAGTCATCATCACAAAATTCAGCATCTGAAGTTTGCAAAGGAACATCTGAACAAGCCTGATGCTTTTTGGGAAACAAGTCCTGTGGAGTGATGATGTTGAAATAGAACTTTTTGGACGCAATGACCAAAGGTATGTTTGGAGGAAAAAGAACACCTGTCCAGCTGTAAAACCCGGGGCTGGATCGATCATTGGGGATTCTGTTGCAGCCAGTGGCACGGGGAACATTTCACAGGTAGAGGGAAAAATGGATTCAGTTAAATTCCAACTAATTCTGGAAGCAAACATCACAGCATCTGCAAAACAGCTGAAGATGAAGAGAGGATGGCTTCTACAACAGGACAATGACACTAAACACACCTCGAAATCCACAACGGACTACCTCAAGAGGCACAAAGTGAAGATTTTGCCATGGCCCTCAAAGTCCCTTGGACCTAAACATCATTCAAATTTTTGGATAGACCTTAAAAGAGCAGTGCATGCAAGACAGCCCAAGAATCTCATAGATGCCTTTCGCAGGAAGAATGGGTGAAAATCTCCCAAACAAGAATTTAAGACTCTTAGCTGGTTACAAAAAGCATTTCAAAAATTGGATAAAATGTTTCATCTTTAACTCCATGATTTTTGGGAATCAGTTCATCTTCTGCTTATTTAACTGCTGTTGAAACTTGTGTTTCCCCTACTCTAAGCATTGATATAAATATAAATATAAAATACTAATTATTTTGTGGTCAAAATCCATAATAAATGACAGACATTCAGAACATGAGTTGAGATACGTAAAAAAAAAAAGACTCTTGCTGGGTCTTAAAACACATCATCCAAATACCTCTACCATAAGAATATTTTGTCCTTGAAGCCATGATTAGAGTAAATGAACTTCCCTTCGATTAGAAAATGAACAACCCATTGGTCACCCATTACTACCCATGTTTTTGAATATAAAAAAGTATTTAGGAAAAGGCTGGAATGTCATCAAAATAAAAGAAATGCATATGGAGTGTGCAACACTTATTTTCTGGGTCATTATATGAAAACGTGCCATTTCCCATTCTTAATGTTTGATTTTCAAAGTACTGTTTTAAAACTATTTATGATCCTTTTTGGATTAACTGAATCCATTTTTCTCTCTACCTGTGAAATGTTCCCCGTGCCACTGGCTGCAACAGAATCCCCAATGATCGATCCAGCCCTGGGTTTTACAGCTGGACAGGTGTTCTTTTTCCTCCAAACATACCTTTGATCATTGCGTCCACAAAGTTCTATTTCAACATCATCACTCCACAGGACTTGTTTCCCAAAAGCATCAGGCTTATTCAGATGTTCCTTTGCAAACTTCAGATGCTGAATTTTGTGATGATGACTCCTCCATGAAGGTCTTATTTGTACAGGTGTCGTTGCACAATAGAACAATGCACCACCACTCCAGAGTCTGCTTAATCTTCCTGCAGGTCTTTTGCAGCCAAACAGGGTCTTTGATTTGCCTTTCTAGCAATCCTATGAGCAGCTCTCTCAGGAAGTGTTCTTGGTTTTCCAGACCTCAGATTGATCTCCACAGTACCTCTTAACTGCCATGATGAACTGAGGAAACAGCTACCTGAAAACACTTTGCTATATTCTTAAAGCGTTCTCCTGCTTTATGGGCATCAGTTATGTTGGTTTTCAGAGTGCTAGGCAGCTGTTTAGCGGAGCCCATGGCTGCTGATTAACGGGACAAGGTTTTGGGAGTCAAAGTATTTATAAAGCTTTGAAATCTGCATCACCTGGCCTTTCCTTACGATGACTGTGAACAAGCCACAGCCCTAACAGGCTAACTATGGTCTGAGACCCTGGTAAAAGTTGTCCGAGAGCTTAAATATCTTGGGGTGCCCAAACTTTTGCATGGTGCTCCTTTCATTGTTTTTTTCAATCTAAAATTTTACAAAACAAAATTTCACCTTATTTGATTTCACCTCAGTAAAGCTTTGCTAGCTGCCTTTATTCTGTAGCTACAATGTTTTTTTTTGTTTGTTTGTTTTTTCTTTTTTTGTTGTGTTTAATATATATATATATATATAATACTGGTTATATACGTTATAGACCGATGAAGTTATTTTGAGCACCTGTAGTATCAACCATTTAAACTTTGTCATTGGACATTTTCCTCTCCTCTTTAGTAAAAGCATTGGAATAAATCTGTGTATTTAATAAATAGAAGGTATATTGTATGTAACATTTGTTTTATACAAAAATACAAGCTATGTGTGCAAAAGAAAAAAATACAATGTTCACAAACATGATTTCAAATTAGGGGAATTTATTCTTACTCAATTATAAAACACAACAGCCCATATTCTCATCATCTAACAATACAATTGTGTATATGTATAAAACACATTTATTATGTATTGGACCATCATGTGGTTGAGTCCATGTTTTCATGTGTGCCCTTCGTGCTGCTGTCTGTGCTGCTGCCTTCTGTGTGTGAACACACACTCTGCTGTGTTTCCTCCTCCGAGCTCCTCTTGATAGTCAGCTCTCTCTCAGCCTCCTCCACACATGGAGCTTTGGCTGCCTGGATGTGGAGCTTCCCGTCTGGAGCCAGGCAGCAGGTGACGGCTTCAGGGTTGGACCCTTGGGGCAGATCAAACTCCTGTCTGAACTCCTGGAATCTGTAAGAGTAGGAGCCTTTCCCGTCCTCCTGCTTCTTCTCTGTCTTCCCACTGACTCTCAGCTTCCTGCCCTCCTGTCTGACAGACAGCTCCTCTGGGGTGAAGCCTCGAGTGTCCAGGGTCAGGCTGAAGTGCTGTCCCTCTTTCTCCAGCTGGAAGGAGACCGGTTGCATGGCCGCGCTGGTTTGGAAGGGCTCTGTCTCCTCCTGGATCTTGTGTTGAAGTTTGTCCATCAGCTCCAGACTGCTGCGGAGCTCCTGTAGGTTTCTCTGCAGTAGATCCTGCTGGTAGAGCAGAGGCCTGACCTCTGACCTCAGAGTGTGTACAGGCCAGTGGAAGTCCATGAATGGACTGAGGGCAGAGTGGAATCCATGAGAGCACAGCATCTTCAGTGTGTGTTCAGCGATGAGTCCTCTTGTTAAAGTGTGTGTTCTCTTGTGTGTTGCTTTCTGTCTCAGCAGTGGGACTGTCCCAGCTTTTATATTCTCACTGGAGGAGCTCCTGAGTCTTCAGGAACTTTCCTGTCATTACTACAGCTCTCCACTGGGTGGAGCTGTTACACAGGAGGACTGACGTCACCAGCTCATTCCTGTGTTTTCAGGAACTTTCCTGCAGAGATGTCAGTCAAACTCATGTCATCATATTCAAATGTTCATTTAACCAAATTGCAGTAATCATATGTCTTCTATGAGTTCATTTTGACATAGTACACTGACACACTGACTTTTTTTTTGTTTTGTGTTTTTTTTTTTTTTTTACAGATTTTCTACATACTCTACTGTGACTTTTCTAGTTTTTCTATGTGGCATACTATGACTGTTTTTTTACATACTCTACTATTAGATTTTCAAGATATGATTTGTTGACAGTTTTTTGGACATGCTATACAATGACATTTTTAGACATACTCCCACTTTTTTGCCATACTGCACTAAGACTGTTTTTGGCATGCAATAGGATCATTTTTTAAAACACACTTCACTATGACTATTTTCAAGGGTTTTGTGACATGCTCATCTATTACTTTTATTCAAAATACTAGTTAAACGTTTTTAAAGGTTTTTTTGGACACTTAGATTTTAATAGTTTTACAACATACCATGAGTTTTCTTGACATACTAGGATCATTTTTGAGATACTGTAGTATGAGTTATGAGTTTTCAGCATACTGTACTAAAAATTTGAGTACAGCACAGTTTTTTGACATGACATACTATGAGTTTTTTCGCCGACATACTGTACTGTTATTATTCAACATGCAATACTATGAGTGTTAGTATGAGTTTTTATATATTTGAATCTGATTCTGAACTCAGTGGTGTATTCAAAGAACGGCCACTCATTGTCTCATGTTCCACTAAATCTGTTATTCGCTTGATTACTTACCCTTGTGGTAAGTCATATGTTTGAAAGACCAGTAGAGCATTAAAAGTACTATTAGATGTAAAAACATGAATTGTCCTGTAGCAGCTCATATTTCCTCTTTAAAATAAATTGGGATTGAGAAGGTAACAGTGGCTTCTGCCTCGAAACCAGCCACAACTCAGCCCTGAGCAGAGTGACCGTCCTCTATTGACCAATCAACAGATTGCAGTGTTCACAGCTCCACCTTTTAGTACCAGATCTGTGTGCTAGGTACCCCAACAGAGGGGGAACCAAACATGGTAACGGTTAGGAAAGGTTCCATTGGTACCATCCACAAATTTTCCCAGTGGAAACAGAAAAAAAACGTACCGAACTGAACCATACCGTACCGTACTGCTCGGTGGAAACAGGCTAAAGGTACCATACTGAAAATGTTTGGTGGAAAAGGGGCTAAAGTGACTAATGGGAGCAACAATCTTTGAAACTGGTCCGGAATTGACCTATGGCTAAGTCCCGCCCTCAACCGCGATGAGCCAGTCACAGTGCGTATAGCCATTCCCATACACTTGGACATTCTCTGCCTGGATGTTCATTGAAATTACAGAAAGTCAGTTTTGTTCGGTTTTATGGTGTGCATGGGGTACATGCAATTCCGACACAAGGTATCCTGAGAGGCTGGGCGACAAATTTTTTACACTTAAAACCACATCTCAACCGAGAAAAGTGTCTCCTTTGGATAAAGTTGTGCGGTAACGTTAGACCACAACATCAACTCAACGTGAATAAGATTAACAATGATGTCTACATCTGTTCTAAGGTAAGTCAACATTGTGTTTGAGGCAACATATTGTCACTTTGCTGGAAAGAAATATAAAGTTATCTGTAACATCTCTAGCTAATGTTAGCTAAAGTTAGCCTAACGTTAGCTCCTAGCTGCGTTGTTCATCATGTCACCTTGTTTGCTGGGAGTTCATTAGCCTATTTTGTTCTGGTTTTGTACTTTGGTGATCATTAGCTGTTGTCCATAGCGCTCTAGTTAAGCTAAAGTTAACTTCTGGAGCTTAGCTTCATTAATTTATCTGTAACCGCAGAGATAACAAAGGTTGGCAAATGTTATGCTGAATGATTCAATGTAAATACTGTAGCACCAAACTAACAGAGAGACACTCTTGGTAAAGATGGTAAAAAGGCCGTTATGCTTTTCTCATATTCTGAGCCAAAAACCTTAACTTCAGTAGCACTTTAACTTGTTGTCTTTGATGGCGACGGCAATGAGATGCGGTTCACAAGCATACACTGTGACCTGTAAATTTTGGCTTGTAATTTAAGCTTTTCATCGATCTTCTCAACAACAATATTTCTGCCTTGATGGTGTGCTGCGACCGGCTCTGGGTCAGCTGGGAAAGGCTTGAGGCGAAGCGGGCTCACGGCTTATGTGTTTGCCGCTTTCTTTTTCATTTTAACCCACACCATGATCTTTTCCAAACACTAACCCTAACCAAGTGGTTTTTGTGTCTAAACCTGACCAGACCTTAACCACAGAGCATCATGATGATTTCAGAACAATGGGACTTTGGAACAATGGGTTTAATATGGTCGGAACAATGGGATGTAGTCAGACCAATGGGTTGTTGGAATAATGGGCTGTCGGACCAATGGGCAGACCCCGAAATGCCGTGTACTGTGACACCTGCCAGAGCGCCGGTCACTGAATGTTAATAATTTGTCCGAGTGAGTGGAGGGGGGCGTGGCTTAGCCATAGGTCAATTGCAGCCGACAGCGACAAAACAGGCTGCAATTAAACCACTCTGGGCATTTGGTACCATCAATATAATATGTCCACTAAAAGTGTTGTTTTTGCCACTGACAGGCTTTGATTGTTATTCTATTTGTCTGACAACATTATGGAGAGAATCCCTACAGAGACAGACCATAGTTTAAAGAGTAAGATCCAGAAACAGCCCCCAAAATTGCGACAAGCATACCCAAAATACTCAAAAATAAAAAAATACTCAATTCAAATACACAGTAATTTTAGTGTGTATGGAGCCAGCATATTTTCATACCTAACTGGGTGTATTAAGCTTTTATTCCAACCTTTTCATGTTGTGTATGACTGTTCGGTGTCATTTCTATTTGTCATTAATGCTGCTCTGTTCTGCTCCTGGGGGTCTTTGTTGCTGCTCTCCCTGCCTTAGGCTTTCCATGTAGGCACATGGAAGGGCAGGGAGGTGTTCTCTCTCTGCCTCAGGCTTTCCTTGCTTGCACGTGGAAGGGCAGAAACAATTTCAAAAACTGTTGTTCGGATTAGTCACTTTGACACAAAAATATGTCTGATCATAACAGACCAAGTAAGGCTGTAAAAGAAATTCCATGAGTATACTGGATTAAACAATGCTGTGTTTATTGCTTATTGATGTGTTATATTATCTCGCTTTGCTCTCATTGCTCTTTCCAACTTTGACTGGTCCTCGGGGGTAATTTTAGGAATAGTTAAACTATCTAAAAGTAAGGATGTGTGACACTTGGCAACTCAAAGCAAAACAGTCTACATTAATAAAAAGCTGTAGTGCTTTTACGAAAAAAATGTAGTTTTGATTCCCTTTTTCCCTTTAATCCAAGCGTCTCACTAATTTGGTCTCTTAGTCTTATCAACATGCTGCTCACAAATAAAGTGCAGTTACTGTAAAATTGAGGAAATAATTAAAAGGATGTGGTGGCCTCTCCTGGCTGGTGAAGGAGGAGTTGAACTGTTTAACTGTGGAACAACTTTGTTTTATCTTTGACATACATGCATCTTAAAGGGTCAGTGTGTAAAATGGGTTGAAAACCGTTGAAAACAGTGACATCAGTGGTCAAATTCTAGATTGCAGGGCTCACTCGCTCACCCCTCCCATCTGGTAAATGACGGTGGCCTCGTAGGGACAAAAAGCCTTGTGCAGACAAGAGTTTTTCAGGAGTAGGTCTACCTAGCAACGAGGTGAATATTTAGTTAGAAATCTAAACTATGTTACGATATTGTAATGAATCCCTCACGAGCAGGAGACCAGAGTAGCGTTCGGGGAAAAGGCCAGTTTATTTGAGCACTCCAAAAACTCCGGTAACACTCCAGGGGGTAAAAGACTCCGTCCCAAACTCTGACTCTTCTAGCGTAACACACACACTTAATACACACATACTCGTTTACAATACCTAGCGGGCACCCCCTCCCCTCTCTGCTCCACCAATCTCCAGCCCGCACACTGACTGACAGCGTAGCCTGTAAACAGAGCTCAGCTGTTTATTTAGCCTAGCAATATCTCCGGACTATAGTAGCTGCAATGGACGACTTTGAACGCGATTTTGAAGAGTTTCTTGTAGCGGACACAGACCCAGAGCCATACCTGTTTGAGCCGGAGCATACAGATGAGGAACTCCATGTGTTTGATGCTGAGCGGGTGAGAAGAGAGGCTGAATGCACAGAATGGGATTCGGTGCTACTGCTACCATCGTCAGGGAGATATATCACCAGGAGGAAAAGCGCCGCAGAGAGTGCATCACAAGGAGTGAAGTTGCGTCTTCTTTTCCTCGCAGATGACGGTTCGGGTTCATTCTCTCCTGTTGCGTGGTAAGTGTGGTCCATTCGCAAACTTTATAACTAAAAAAACCTTTCACTACTCTCTGTCAACAAACTACTAACATTCTCTGCTGTTTCCTCCTCCTTCTTCCTTCCTTCCGCTGTCTTTGTTGGTTTATTTATACATGCGAAACGCGTTCTCTGGCTGGCTGGAATTGTCTGCTCTGTCTGCCGAACATACATGGTGGAGCAAGATGGCGACCCCTGTAAAGCAAGGCCCTTGCTATATATATATATATATATATATAAAAGCATAATTATAAGGCTACGAAAACCGAAAACGAATTTTATTTTATAGCGATTATACACAAACATATTAATGGGTAGAATATTCAGATTCAGATTCAGATTTGACAATAAACCATGCCAAATATTACACACTGGCCCTTTAAACACATGTTAAAATTCCAACTATAGTTCAACATTATGTTTTGTTAATTCATGAATGTGAATTATTTATATAGAAGACAAAATAATTAGTTATGTTGCTCGTACAGTGATCTAGGAATTCAAACCTATTAATGTCACACAGCTTTTCCAAGCCTACATTAAACTGTATTCCTAAGAGGACTGGGTGCAGAGGTAGTGGCAATATTTATCATTGCAGGAAGTTTTTGTGGTATACTGGGAGCGATACACATTTTTGCTTTCCTCTCCCCGCTCTCGAGTGCAGCCAGGTCTGTTCAGTCCATCTACTTTTAGGTGGTAAACTTACTCTCCATCTTTGTTGTTCAGCTCTCTGTGCTGTGATGGTTCTGCACTGAACAGTCACTCAAACAGTGTGGGTATATGTAGATATATGTTTAACAAATATTATATGTACATGACTTTGATATCAGATGAACAGAAATGAACAGAATCTATCAGTGTGGGGGTTTTCTTTTAAAATCTTTTAAGTAAAATAATATTGTGGAGTTGAATGGGGGTTTTTTTCAGATAATGTTTGTATAGTGGGAAAATTTGATTAATTGGAAACAAATATCAAAAATGTCAACATTTTAGTGTTTATATATAGAAATAAACTCATGAAATTATTGACATATATACTATTTTTGTTGTAAAGTGTTTGATTTGAGCTCACAGATGATCATAATTGATGTTTATTTTTTAAAAGTGTAGTTAAGATGTATAATTATTATTACTATTCTCAGTGGTCGAATTGTTAATTTTTAACAAGGGGGATGCAATGTAGCTTTGATTTTTATGCGTGCACACATCATCAAATATGACAGCACAGATGTGCAAAATTAATCAAGACAAAGAAAAATGGCATGACCTATACCTGCTGCCTTTAAAAACACAAATAATGCAGTAGTAGTGCTATTGCAATACAGACAAAAACATTTTAGAGTATAAATCAGATTAGTTCTAAAATAGCTGTGAAAATTAATCTTAGAGTCATTCTTATCCTATAGACATTTCCTTAGCCAGTTATAATTTCTCCTTACCTGTGGAGCCTTGGACTGATAATTGGTGATGCTGTCAGGTCCCTGTCCTGATACCTGCCTGGTTTCTCCCTGTCCCTCTTCTATCTATTGCAATAATATACAGTAGATAATAAATGTGCAAAGCAAAATTCATAAATAGAATTAGGAATAGTATTGGTGACATAGCTGTAGAAATTGATCGCACAGTCACTTTTGTGCTATAGATATTTTCTCTCAGCCAGTTATAATCTCTCCTCACCTATGAGGACCCTACATGATCATCCTTGCTGGCCTCTGGTCCACTGTCTCCTCCCTGACCCTGCTCTTTCTATTGTAGCAATAAAGATTAAACAAATATGTGCAAAGCATTAGTGAGCACATGTTCTTATTAAAGAGGAGTGGGTTTATTCCTAGCATGAAACTAGCTAGCAAGGCATTTAACATATGTAACACATTAACATTAGAGTTCTTGTTAACTAGCTTAACTTGATATATTGGCATCTATTAATTAGTCATCAATTAGCTAACATTATCTACATGCAACAGCATTATTCAACTTACACAGTTTGTTTGGAAGAAACTGTGCAAGGTTTTTTGCTTCTTGCTGGCTGGTTTGCTGAACATAGCGGAACTGCCCAGTAACAGACGTCTCGTCTGTGACATTCATTCTGATCACAACATGACAGCGTGTGTATGCGCCTGCGTTTAAAGATGGCTCGGAAAAACACTTAACCACATATTAAAAACGAATTGAACGGTTGTAACGGCTGTAAAAAGTGTGGGGGACAGAGGGCACAGATACGGGAAGTGCGGGGGACATGTCCCCTGTGTCCCCACCTGAAATTACGTCTGTGCCTGCACACATGCCCGTGCCCCCTCATCCCCCCTCAATTCGACCACTGACTATACTGATAATCACTTGTGACACATTGTTGATTTTCCTCTACAGTGCGGACATTCTGGTTTATCAGACTCAATGTGGATTAAATGAATGGAGAAACTGAACCAGGATTTATTAATTAGATCATTTAATAAAGTTGATTATTCCCTCAAGGACTGAAAGTATTTTTTATGAATGTGTGGAATAAAAATTTCTTTGGTTCTGCTTCATGGATTTCAATCTTTATATATTTTTTAATTGTCCATCTGGGACACTTGAACAAAACAGAGGCATTCTTAATGTTATTTTAACACCTGTGCTTTTCCTACTGTCCAAAAGTCCACTGTGATAAAGGCCTCTACTGTCACAGAGGTAAAACAAAACCAAGGGAGACACCTGGTGGTGACAAAATGACATGATGAACAAATCTGACTGTCTCCTTCACTGACAGGCTGCCATGCTGAAGTTTAAAGGAAGACTTTTTGTCCAGCTGAAGAGCCGGCCACTGAACTACTCTATATTTACAGAAAGAAGTTTGAGAATCACTGCTCTAAAGGGTCGCTGTATTTTCAGAACCCACTGAAATATTTTGTGTCATTACAGTGTTTCATTACAATTAGATTTTCCCCCTCAACCCGATTGGCACAGTGACATGTACAGGTTTCAGGTCCTGAGCAGAGAGTCTGACTGGACGATGTTACTGGGAGGTGGAGTGGAGTGGTGGTACAGTTTCAGTAGCAGACATATCTGCACGTAAGAGAAGACTAGCATGTGAAAGTGGATTTGGGAACAATGACACATCTTGGGCAGTATATTGATTTCCTAACTTTTATACATTGAGACATAACACCGTTCTCACTGCCATCTCAGGTCCTCAGACCCGTTTTTTTGTTCATAAACTTACTCCCCATCTTTGTTGTTCAGCTCTCTGTGCTGTGATTTTAAATATTACATGAACAGAGTGTGGTAATTTCGTGTTTGTTTGTTTTTTTCTTACAAAATATTGTATCTTACATGAAACAATGTTAAAGACTGTTCATAATGATTTTGTTATTTATGGACACATGGCATCGATTAATCTTTATATTTGATATTCTTAATCAGCTCTACTTCCTCTACCGAAAGGACTTGACACTAAATGCTACAAGCAGTTATGTGCACCTTGTTCACCAAATAGAATATTGATTTGATTACGTTATGATGAGTTTCTTTCAACATTGAGGGCGACACATATGAAAGGGCTGATTTGGGCGCTCCATGAGCTAATTTCAGGATCAAAGTCTTGATTTTAGGAAATTTTTATATACCAGTTTGTGTAATTCCGCATCAGTTGTTGTGCATCTATTTCTGGCCACTACTTTCATGTTTACTATTGAGGGAACAAAAGTGCATGTTCTAGATATTGAGGGGGGGCTGTGTACTGCACCCCCCAAAATCTACACTTGTGGCCAACTGAAACATATTAATGTCACACAGCTTCTCTAAGCCAAAGTTAATCTGTATTTCTGGGACAACTGGGTGTAGAAATGTCAGCAATATAAATCATTGCAAAAATATTTTAGGTGTATATTGACAGCAATAATCATTTTGCTTTCACATCAAGTTTTATGTACAGTATGATCTTTGCTCTGTGTTGTAAAGAGGGCCTATAAACACATTCCAAGTCCAAACCATTCGTCTTCCAGGACCAATCAAAGTCTGATCTGATAAGCCCTCTATCTTATGAACAGAATGCACTCAATGCCTTTCAGACATTCACTGTCTCTGAGAGGTGAAATGGCGCAGCGAGGAATTCAGATGGACCAGGAAAAACTCTGCTGTTCCATCTGTCTGGATCTACTGAAGGATCCTGTGACTATTGCCTGTGGACACAACTACTGTATGAACTGTATTAAAAGCCACTGGAATGAAGCGGATCAGAGGCAAATCCACAGCTGTCCTCAGTGCAGACACACCTTCATGTCGAGGCCTGCTCTGGTGAAAAACACCATGTTAGCAGATTTAGTGGAGGAACTGAAGAAGACAGGACTCCAAGCTGCTCCAGCTGATCACTGCTATGCTGGACCTGAAGATGTGGCCTGTGATTTCTGTACTGGGAGAAAGCTGAAAGCTGTCAAGTCCTGTCTGCAGTGTCTGGTGTCTTACTGTGAGCAGCACCTCCAGCCTCACTATGAATCCCCTGCCTTTGAAAAACACAAGCTGGTCGACCCCTCCAAGAAGCTTCAGGAGAACATCTGTACTCGTCACAACAAGGTGATTGAGATTTTCTGCCGCACTGATCAGAAGTGTATCTGTTATCTGTGCTCCATGGATGAACATAAAGGCCACGACACAGTCTTAGCTGCTGCAGAATGGACTGAGAGGCAGAAAGAGCTCGGGATGAGTCAACAAAAGATCCAGCGCAGAATCCAGAACAGAGAGAAAGATGTGACGGTGCTTCAGCAGGAGGTGGAGGCTATCAATCATTCTGCTGATAAAGCAGTGAGGGACAGTGAAAAGATCTTCACAGATCTGATCCGTCTCATTGAGAAAAGAAGATCTGATGTGAAGCAGCACATCAGATCTCAGCAGAAAACTAAAGTTAGACAAGTCAAAGAGCTTCAGGAGAAACTGCAGCAGGAGATCACTGATCTGAGGAGGAAAGACACTGAGCTGGAGAAGCTCTCACACACAGAGGACCACAACCAGTTTCTACAGAGCTACCCCTCACTGTCACATCTCACTGACTCTAAAGACTCATCCAGGATCAATATCCGCCCTGTGCGACACTTTGAGAATGTGACTGCAGCTGTGTCAGAGGCCAGAGATAAACTACAGGACTTTGTTAGTGATGTGTGGACCAAGATCTCACTGACAAAGACTGAAGTGGATGTTTTGCTGGCACAACCTCAGCCCAAGACCAGAGCTGAATTCTTACAGTATTCATGTCAGATCACACTGGATCCAAACACAGCAGGCAATTGCGTCAGATTGTCTGGAGGGAACAGACGAGCAACAGAAAATCAGCCAGGATCTTTACCAGTTATTCCTCCACCAGGTTCACGCAGTGACATCATCAGACTTCAGGTCCTGAGCAGAGAGAGTCTGACTGGACGATGTTACTGGGAGGTGGAATGGAGTGGATCTGCAGTTTCAGTAGCAGTCACATCTGCACATAGGAAAAGACCAGTATATGAAACTGCATTTGGGAAAAATGACACATCTTGGGCAGTATATTGTTTGATGAATCATTATCAATTCAGACATAACCGTATCATCACTTCCATCTCAGGCCCTCAGTCCTCCAGAGTGGGAGTGTACCTGGATCACCCTGCAGGTATTTTGTCCTTCTACAGCGTCTCTGACACCATGACTCTCCTCCACAGAGTCCAGACCACATTCACTCAGCCTCTCTGTGCTGGACTTGGTGTTTATCATTATCGTAGCTCTGCTGAATTGTGTGATCTCAAGTAGACAGGTGCTATAAACAAGACAAAGGAATCTAAAAGAATCTACTTTTAGGTAGTGAATTTACTCTCCATCTTTGTTGTTCAGCTCTCTGTGCTGTGATGGTTCTGCACTGAACAGTCACTCAAACAGTGTGGGTATATGTAGATATATGTGTATCAAGCATATACAGTACAGGCCAAAAGTTTGGACACACCTTCTCATTCAATGCGTTTTCTTTATTTTCATGACTATTTACATTGTAGATTCTCACTGAAGGCATCAAAACTATGAATGAACACATGTGGAGTTATGTACTTAACAAAAAAAGGTGAAATAACTGAAAACATGTTTTATATTCTAGTTTCTTCAAAATAGCCACCCTTTGCTCTGATTACTGCTTTGCACACTCTTGGCATTCTCTCCATGAGCTTCAAGAGGTAGTCACCTGAAATGGTTTTCCAACAGTCTTGAAGGAGTTCCCAGAGGTGTTTAGCACTTGTTGGCCCCTTTGCCTTCACTCTGCGGTCCAGCTCACCCCAAACCATCTCGATTGGGTTCAGGTCTGGTGACTGTGGAGGCCAGGTCATCTGCCGCAGCACTCCATCACTCTCCTTCTTGGTCAAATAGCCCTTACACAGCCTGGAGGTGTGTTTGGGGTCATTGTCCTGTTGAAAAATAAATGATCGTCCAACTAAACGCAAACCGGATGGGATGGCATGTCGCTGCAGGATGCTGTGGTAGCCATGCTGGTTCAGTGTGCCTTCAATTTTGAATAAATCCCCAACAGTGTCACCAGCAAAACACCCCCACACCATCACACCTCCTCCTCCATGCTTCACAGTGGGAACCAGGCATGTGGAATCCATCCGTTCACCTTTTCTGCGTCTCACAAAGACACGGCGGTTGGAACAAAGATCTCAAATTTGGACTCATCAGACCAAAGCACAGATTTCCACTGGTCTAATGTCCATTCCTTGTGTTTCTTGGCCCAAACAAATCTCTTCTGCTTGTTGCCTCTCCTTAGCAGTGGTTTCCTAGCAGCTATTTGACCATGAAGGCCTGATTCGCGCAGTCTCCTCTTAACAGTTGTTCTAGAGATGGGTCTGCTGCTAGAACTCTGTGTGGCATTCATCTGGTCTCTGATCTGAGCTGCTGTTAACTTGCGATTTCTGAGGCTGGTGACTCGGATGAACTTATCCTCAGAAGCAGAGGTGACTCTTGGTCTTCCTTTCCTGGGTCGGTCCTCATGTGTGCCAGTTTCGTTGTAGCGCTTGATGGTTTTTGCGACTCCACTTGGGGACACATTTAAAGTTTTTGCAATTTTCCGGACTGACTGACCTTCATTTCTTAAAGTAATGATGGCCACTCGTTTTTCTTTAGTTAGCTGATTGGTTCTTGCCATAATATGAATTTTAACAGTTGTCCAATAGGGCTGTCGGCTGTGTATTAACCTGACTTCTGCACAACACAACTGATGGTCCCAACCCCATTGATAAAGCAAGAAATTCCACTAATTAACCCTGATAAGGCACACCTGTGAAGTGGAAACCATTTCAGGTGACTACCTCTTGAAGCTCATCGAGAGAATGCCAAGAGTGTGCAAAGCAGTAATCAGAGCAAAGGGTGGCTATTTTGAAGAAACTAGAATATAAAACATGTTTTCGGTTATTTCACCTTTTTTTGTTAAGTACATAACTCCACATGTGTTCATTCATAGTTTTGATGCCTTCAGTGAGAATCTACAATGTAAATAGTCATGAAAATAAAGAAAACGCATTGAATGAGAAGGTGTGTCCAAACTTTTGGCCTGTACTGTATGTATATAACTTAAATATCAGATGAACAGAAAGGAACAGAATCTATAAGTGTGGGGGTTTTCTTTTAAAATCTATTCAGTAAAATAATATTGTGGAGCTTAATTTTTTTTCAGATAATGTTTGTATAGTGGGAAACTGAGTAATTGGAAACAAAAATCAAAAACCAGTGTTTATACATAGAAATAAACTCATGTAATTATTGACGTATATACTATGTTGGTTATATTTGAGCTCACAGATGATCATAGTTTTTTTCTTGTCACTTTTTAATGTGTAAATATATTTCAAAACTGTAGTTAAGATGTATAATTATTGTTAGTATACTGATAATCACTTGTGAAGCATTGTTAATTTTCCTCTACAGTGCAGATATTCTGGTTTATCAGACTTAATGTGGATTAAATGAATGGAGAAACTGAACCAGGATTTATTAATTAGATCATTTAATAAGGTTGATTTTTCCCTCAAGGACTGATAAAGTAATTTTTTATGAATGTGTGGAATAAAACATTTCTTTGGTTCTGCTTTATAGATTTCAATCATTCTGTATTTTTTAGTTGTCCATCTGGGACACTTGAACACAACGCCTGTGCTTTTCTGTCCAAAATGTCCACTGTGATAAAGGCCTCTACTGTCACAGAGGGAAAACAAAACCAAGGGAGACACCTGGTGGTGACGTTGGAAAATTGCTCTTTTGAGACTAAAACCAATTTATGATACACGACATAAGAGTATACAATGTTGAACATTATGAATGATTTATAAAAGCTGCAAGGCCGATGTGCTCATTCATAAGATCAACATTTTCTGTAAATAATCCTGTAAATAGCCTTAATTGTGTAAGGAGCCTGAGGTTGCCAGGTTTATCCTATGTTTTTCTTGTTCCCTTGTTCTTCCGTGTGTGGGATATGTGACATATGATGCACAGGCTGTTGTCAATTATTGAGAAACACACCCACAGCTGATTAATCCTCCCACACCTGTGCACACCTGTGAAATGGGTGGGACAGTTTCTATTTAAGCTCAGTGTTGGAAATAATGGTGTTGAACACTCTTGATGAAGGTCCAGGAGGACTGAAATGTTAGTGCTGCTGATGAATTGTGAAGCTGAGCAAAGAGCAGTGTGCAGGATTTTCTGTTCAAAGACTCAAGTAATTTTGTACTCAAACAGAAACATTAATTATTTGTTAGGGGGTTGAATAAAAAAATTGTTTGGGCTTCAAGCTAAATAAACTATCTAAAAAAAAAAGGTTGATGTTTTGGTTATTTGTGGTTTTCACAAGACAATGTTACAGCACACAGCAACTAGATGTGTGGGGTACATGTGTCTTTTTAACCATACAGGTACAGATGTAGATGTAATATCCAATGAGACCACGAGATGACAGCATACAGCAACTTTAAGATAACTACTGGCTTCACAGAGGTGAAGCTTGAAAACCTTTTATTATTAAAGATTGAGGAAAAAGTAGCATCATGTTGCACTGCAGGGTGCAGCTGAGTGTCACACATGAACATGAGAGATTAGGTGGGAATTGTAAAAACAATGATTTCCTTCACCTTTGTTCATCTGGAACTGAGTTTCCAGGTCATGTCCCCACTATCCCAACAGCCTGCAGGGGGTGGTGACAAAAGGAGTCAATTGTATTTTTCTACCTTGACCCCACTGTCCCATATTTCTGGGTCTAAGCGACAAATGGGAACAAAAATCCCAACTGAAATTGGTCCAGAATTGAGTGTGAGTGCATCGTAGAGTACGTCCACTAAAAGTGTCGTTTTTGCCACTGACAGGCTTTGATTGTTATTCTATTTCAATCTCAAACAACCCAATCAACTGATGGAGCAGCTGATTGATGGAAGGGAGTCAGCTGATAGATCTTTTATCTCTTTAAGCTGCTCTGGGCTGCCTACTGTTGCTGCTTCCTCTGCAAGCTGCTTTGCAACCTGCCTCCACCTCAGCTCCTCCTTTTCATGTTGTGTCTGACTTATCAATGTCATTTCTGTTGGTCATTGATGCTGCTCTGTTCTGTTCTTGTGGGGTCTTTGCTGATGCTCTCCCTGCCTAAGGCTTTTGATGTGGGCGCATGGAAGGGCAGGGCGGAGTGCTCTCTCTGACGTAGGCTTTCCATGTAGGCGCATGGAGGAGGTTTTCTGCGTGGGCCCTAGGAAAGGCAGAGAGGCCCCAGAACAGAGCCATACCACCAAATATAAAACTGCAAATGGAAATGAAGTTTTATTTGACTAAATTGTTCCTGACTGAATTACTGTTTATTTATCAGGAGTCTGGTGGGTTTGGCGATGGTGATTTCCAGGTTGTTTCTGGTTGAACAAAAAGTCTGTCTCTGCATGGATCCTTTCCACAACGATGTCAGATATGGACAATAACAATCTGGGCCTGTCAGTGGCAAAAACAAGCTTGTAAAAGCAAATCCCTGAGTATAGTGGATTAAACAATGCTGTGTTTGTTGCCAATTGATTCAACTTCTAATTTGTAAGAGGAAGCATGTGTTATATTCTCCTACTTTGCTCTCATTGCTCTTTCCAACTGTGACTGGTCCTCAGGGATAATTTTAGGAATAGTTAAACTATCTAAAAGTAAGGATGTGTGACACTTGGCAACTCAAAGCAAATCAATCTACATTAATAAAAAGCACTACAGGTATAAAAACATGTCGTTTTGATTTTGGGGTGAACTGTCCCTTTAAATTCAAGAGTCGCGTTTATTTTGGTAATGGTGTGACAGTCTTTTTAACATGCTGCTCACAAACAAAGTGCAGTTATTTTAAAATCGAGGAAATCATTCAAAGGTTGTTGTGGCCTCTCCTGGCTGGTGAAGGAGGAGTTGAGCCTCTGAGGTCATAATGACCACAGAGGCTGACGTATTGCGTTAAGCGAGTTGTGTCATTTCCGGTGTTTCTGTGACAGCGTCTCTGTACTGCTCTGGTGAATTCTGCTAGCCTGCTTTCTCACTTCAGTTGCTTTAACGTCTACTTCAAGTCTTAACCCACACTGGTTCTGTTTAAGCACTTATAGCTCTCCTCCTTTCTACGACTTTCTCGCTAATCTCTTAGCTGTTGTTTGCACGTTACTAGCCTTGGTAGCTACATTAGCTTTACAGCTAGTGATGGCTTCTCCTTCTGCTCTTTCTTGCTCGGTGTGCCAAATGTTCAGTTATGCCTCTGCCTCCTTTAGCGACAGTGGTGATTGTAATAAGTGTAGCTTATTTGCTGCGTTGGAGGCGAGGCTTAGTGAATTAGAAGCGCGGCTCCACATCATGGAAAACCATTCAGTAGCTGCGGTAGTTAGCCAGCCCCCTGTAGCCGGTGCGGAGCCACATAGCATAGCCTTAGCCTCTGCTAGCGGTCCTCCGGCAACTCCCGTTCAGCCGGGAGGCTGGGTTACGGTTCGCCAGAAGCACAGCTCCAAGCCGAAGCCCACGGCTCACCACCAGCCTGTTCACGTTTCCAACCGCTTTTCCCCACTCAGCGACACACCCGCTGAGGATAAAACTCTGGTTATTGGCAGCTCTATTCTGAGGAACGTGAAGTTAGCAACACCAGCGGCCATAGTCAAATGTATCCCTGGGGCCAGAGCGGGCGACATTGAGTCAAATTTAACACTGCTGGCTAAAGCTAAACGTAGATTCAGTAAGATTGTTATTCACGTCGGCGGCAATGACACCCGGTTACGCCAATCGGAGGTCACTAAAATTAATATTGCCTCGGTGTGTGAATATGCAAAAACGATGTCGGACTCCGTAGTTTTCTCTGGACCCCTCCCAAATCTGACCAGTGATGACATGTTTAGCCGCATGTCATCACTTAATCGCTGGCTGTCCAGGTGGTGTCCAGCAAACGATGTGGGTTTCGTTAATAATTGGCAAACTTTCTGGGGAAAACCTGGTCTTATTAGGAGAGACGGCATTCATCCCACTTTGGATGGAGCTGCTCTCATTTCTAGGAACCTGGCAAACTTTATTAGTAATTTAAATCCCTGACAACCCAGAGTTGAGACCAGGACTCGGAGACGCAGTCCTATACGCCTCTCTGAGCTTCTAGTTCAGTTACCCAGCCATAGTTTTCATAGTTTTATACAAACGGTGTCTGTCCCCCGACCACCTACATTATTTAAATCTAAAATTAAACAAAGAGGAGTTGTGCATAACAACCTCATAAAAATTAAAACCTCTTCTGTGACAGAAAGACAAAACAGGAGAATTAAATGCAGACTGTTAAATATCAGGTCTCTATCGTCTAAAGCAGTGTTAGTAAACGAATTAATATCAGATAATCATATTGATTTACTCAGTCTCACAGAAACCTGGCTGTGTCAAGATGAATATGTCAGTCTCAATGAATCCACTCCTCCCAGTCATAATAATACCCACATTCCTCGAGGCAGCGGCAGAGGAGGGGGAGTTGCAGCCATTTTTAACTCTAGTCTGTTAATCAGCCCTAAACCTAAACTAGATTATAATTCATTTGAAAGCCTCGTTCTTAGTCTTTTACATCCGACCTGGAAAACCTCGCAGCCACTTTTATTTGTTATAGTGTACCGTGCTCCTGGCCCGTATTCTGAATTTGTATCTGAATTCTCAGAGTTTTTATCCAGTTTAGTTCTTAAATCAGATAAAGTTATTATTGTAGACGATTTTAACATTCATGTCGACGTTGATAATGACTCCCTGGCTACCGCGTTTATCTCATTATTAGACTCCATTGGCTTCAGTCAGGGTGTACATGAACCCACTCATTGTTTTAACCATACCCTCGATCTAGTTCTGACATATGGAATTGAAATTGATAACCTAAAAGTCTTTCCACAGAATCCCTCGCTATCGGATCATTATCCGATTACTTTTGATTTCTTTTTACCCGATTACACGCCACTCAGCAACAGTTACTATACTAGATGTTTATCAGATAGTGCTGTCGCAAAATTCAAGGAAAAGATTACTCCGTCGTTAAATTCAATACCAAGTCCCTCAGTAACAGAGATTTCCTGTACCGACTTTGATCATTTTGTTGATAGCGCCGTAGGCTCGCTGCGAACAACACTTGACTCTGTAGCTCCTCTTAAAAAGAAGTTAAAAAAGCAAAGAAAGTTCGCTCCTTGGTATAACTCTCAAACCCGTAAGTTAAAACAAATATCGCGAAAATTTGAAAGGAATTGGCGATTGACCAAACTGGAAGAATCTCGTTTAATCTGGACAGACAGTCTCAAAACTTATAAGAGGGGCCTCCGCAATGCCAGAGCAAACTATTACTCAG
The DNA here is from genome assembly GCF_041903045.1 of Epinephelus lanceolatus. Lineage (NCBI taxonomy): Eukaryota > Metazoa > Chordata > Actinopteri > Perciformes > Serranidae > Epinephelus > Epinephelus lanceolatus. The sequence continues at coordinate 27,145,060 of NC_135752.1, forward strand.
CATTAGTATAAGAAAACAAGAACAACCCCAGGTTTCTTTTCAGCACTGTAGCCAGGCTGACTGAGAGTCAAAGCTCTATTGAGCCTTGTATTCCTTTAGCCCTTAGCAGTAATGATTTTATGAGCTTTTTTAATGACAAAATTCTAACTATTAGAGGCAAAATTCATGACCTCTTGTCCTCAGATAGTACCTATCTAACCTCAAACACAGCTGTAAGACCTAATATATATTTAGATTGCTTCTCCCCAATTTCTCTTCAAGAATTGACAGCAGTGATTTCTTCATCTAAATCATCAACGTGTCTCTTAGACCCCATCCCAACTAGGCTACTTAAGGAGGTCTTTCCTTTAGTTAACACTCATATATTAGATATGATCAATATATCCTTATTAACAGGCTATGTACCACAGTCTTTTAAGGTAGCTGTAATTAAACCTCTACTAAAAAAGCCCACCCTGGATCCAGAGGTGTTAGCCAACTATAGACCAATATCTAATCTTCCCTTTATGTCAAAGATCCTTGAGAAAGTAGTCGCAGACCAGCTGTGTGATTTTCTCCATGATAATAATTTATTTGAGGAATTTCAGTCAGGATTTAGAGTGCATCATAGCACTGAGACAGCACTAGTTAAAATTACAAATGACCTTCTGATTGCTTCAGACAAAGGACTTGTCTCTGTACTTGTTTTATTGATCTTAGTGCGGCGTTTGACACAATTGACCATCAAATTCTACTGCAGAGACTGGATCACTTAATTGGCCTAAAAGGTTCTGCACTAAGCTGGTTTAAATCTTATTTATCTGATCGTTTTCAGTTTGTTGACGTTCATAATGAATCATCCTTACGTACCAAAGTTTGTTTTGGAGTTCCGCAAGGTTCTGTGCTCGGACCAATCCTATTTACTCTATATATGCTTCCTTTAGGTAACATCATTAGAAATCACTCTATAAATTTCCATTGTTATGCGGATGATACTCAGTTGTATTTATCGATGAAGCCAGAAGAAAGTAATCAATTAACTAAACTCCATAACTGCCTTAAAGACATAAAAACTTGGATGAGCACCAATTTCCTGATGTTAAATTCAGACAAAACTGAAGTTATTGTTCTTGGCCCCAAACAACTCAGAGACTCTTTATCTGATGACATAGTTTCTCTAGATGGCATTGCTCTGGCCTCTAGCACTACCGTAAGAAACCTCGGAGTAATACTTGATCAAGATTTGTCTTTTAATTCTCATTTAAAACAAACCTCACAGACTGCATTTTTTCATCTGCGTAATATTGCGAAAATTAGGCCTATCCTGACCCGAAAAGATGCAGAAAAATTGGTCCACGCTTTTGTTACCTCTAGGCTGGATTACTGTAACTCTCTATTATCAGGTAGCTCTAGTAAGTCCTTAAAAACTCTCCAGCTAATTCAGAATGCAGCAGCACGTGTACTAACAGGAACTAAGAAACAAAATCATATTTCTCCTGTTTTAGCTTCTCTGCACTGGCTCCCTGTAAAATCCAGAATTGAATTTAAAATCCTACTGTTAACTTATAAAGCTCTAAATGGTCAAGCTCCATCATATCTTAGTGAGCTCATAGTGCCATATTATCCCACCAGAACACTGCACTCTGAGAACGCAGGGTTACTCGTGGTCCCTAAAGTCTCCAAAAGTAGATCAGGAGCTAGAGCCTTCAGCTATCAGGCTCCTCTCCTGTGGAATCATCTTCCTGTTACGGTCCGGGAGGCAGACACCATCTCCACATTTAAGACTAGACTTAAGACTTTCCTCTTTGATAAAGCTTATAGTTAGGGCTGGCTCAGGCTTGCCCTGTACCAGCCCCTAGTTAGGCTGACTTAGGCCTAGTCTGCCGGAGGACCCCCCTATAATACACCGGGCACCTTCTCTCCTTCTCTCTCGTATTCTATTACTGCATCTTGCTAACTCGGCCATTCTGGATGTCACTAACTCGGCTTCTTCTCCGGAGCCTTTGTGCTCCACTGTCTCTCAGATTAACTCATATCGCAGCGGTGCCTGGACAGCGTGACGTGTGTGGTTGTGCTGCTGCCGTGGTCCTGCCAGATGCCTCCTGCTGCTACTGACATCATTAGTCATTAGTCATACTTCTACTGTTATTATACACATATGACTATTGTCACACATGTATACTACCAGATATTAATACATACTTTCAACATATTGTACCACAGTAGCCAGAACTATAACTATAATATTATTACTTTCAATAATGTTGTTGTAACCTACTGTCATTACCTGCATCTCTTTCTCTGTCTCTCTCTCTGTCTCATTGTGTCATGCGGATTACTGTTAATTTATTATGCTGATCTGTTCGGTACGACATCTATTGCACGTCTGTCCGTCCTGGAAGAGGGATCCCTCCTCAGTTGCTCTTCCTGAGGTTTCTACCCTTTTTTTTCCCCGGTAAAGGGGTTTTTTTGGGGAGTTTTTCCTTATCCGCTGCGAGGGTCCTAAGGACAGAGGGATGTTGTATGCTGTAAAGCCCTGTGAGGCAAATTGTGATTTGTGATATTGGGCTTTATAAATAAAATTAATTGATTGATTGATTGAACTATTTGAGTGTGGAACAACTTTGTTTTATCTTTGATATACAGTACAGGCCAAAAGTTTGGACACACCTTCTCATTCAATGCGTTTTCTTTATTTTCATGACTATTTACATTGTAGATTCTCACTGAAGGCATCAAAACTATGAATGAACACATGTGGAGTTATGTACTTAACAAAAAAGGTGAAATAACTGAAAACATGTTTTATATTCTAGTTTCTCCAAAATAGCCACCCTTTGCTCTGATTACTGCTTTGCACACTCTTGGCATTCTCTCCATGAGCTTCAAGAGGTAGTCACCTGAAATGGTTTCCACTTCACAGGTGTGCCTTATCAGGGTTAATTAGTGGAATTTCTTGCTTTATCAATGGGGTTGGGACCATCAGTTGTGTTGTGCAGAAGTCAGGTTAATACACAGCCGACAGCCCTATTGGACAACTGTTAAAATTCATATTATGGCAAGAACCAATCAGCTAACTAAAGAAAAACCAGTGGCCATCATTACTTTAAGAAATGAAGGTCAGTCAGTCCGGAAAATTGCAAAAACTTTAAATGTGTCCCCAAGTGGAGTCGCAAAAACCATCAAGCGCTACAACGAAACTGGCACACATGAGGACCGACCCAGGAAAGGAAGACCAAGAGTCACCTCTGCTTCTGAGGATAAGTTCATTCGAGTCACCAGCCTCAGAAATCGCAAGTTAACAGCAGCTCAGATCAGAGACCAGATGAATGCCACACAGAGTTCTAGCAGCAGACCCATCTCTAGAACAACTGTTAAGAGGAGACTGCGCCAATCAGGCCTTCATGGTCAAATAGCTGCTAGGAAACCACTGCTAAGGAGAGGCAACAAGCAGAAGAGATTTGTTTGGGCCAAGAAACACAAGGAATGGACATTAGACCAGTGGAAATCTGTGCTTTGGTCTGATGAAATTTGTCTGATGATCAAATTTGAGATCTTTGGTTCCAACCGCTGTGTCTTTGTGAGACGCAGAAAAGGTGAACGGATGGATTCCACATGCCTGGTTCCCACTGTGAAGCATGGAGGAGGAGGTGTGATGGTGTGGGGGTGTTTTGCTGGTGACACTGTTGGGGATTTATTCAAAATTGAAGGCACACTGAACCAGCATGGCTACCACAGCATCCTGCAGCGACATGCCATCCCATCCGGTTTGCGTTTAGTTGGACGATCATTTATTTTTCAACAGGACAATGACCCCAAACACACCTCCAGGCTGTGTAAGGGCTATTTGACCAAGAAGGAGAGTGATGGAGTGCTGCGGCAGATGACCTGGCCTCCACAGTCACCGGACCTGAACCCAATCCAGATGGTTTGGGGTGAGCTGGACCGCAGAGTGAAGGCAAAGGGGCCAACAAGTCCTAAACACCTCTGGGAACTCCTTCAAGACTGTTGGAAAACCATTTCAGGTGACTACCTCTTGAAGCTCATGGAGAGAATGCCAAGAGTGTGCAAAGCAGTAATCAGAGCAAAGGGTGGCTATTTTGAAGAAACTAGAATATAAAACATGTTTTCAGTTATTTCACCTTTTTTTGTTAAGTACATAACTCCACGTGTTCATTCATAGTTTTGATGCCTTCAGTGAGAATCTACAATGTAAATAGTCATGAAAATAAAGAAAACGCATTGAATGAGAAGGTGTGTCCAAACTTTTGGCCTGTACTGTACATGCATTATAAAGACATGTTAAGATTCCAACTATTGCTCAACATTATGTTCTGTGAATTCATTAATGTGAATTATTTATTTAGAAGAAAAAAAAATAGTGTTGCTTGTACATTAATCTAGCAATTCTAGCCTATTTATGTCGCACAGCTTTTCCAAGCCTACATTAAACTGTATTCCTAAGAGGACTGGGTGCAGAGGTAGTGGCAATATTTATCATTGCAGGAAGTTTTTGTGGTATACTGGGAGCAATACACATTTTGCTTTCCTCTCCCCGCTCTCGAGTGCAGGTTCTGTTCAGCACGTTTTTTCTGTTTCCTCCACCCTGAACCATTATGCAAGCTTACAGATGGGTGTAACAACATGCTGTGACATGCAATTGCTCTCAAGCCCCATTCACTGCATATCAGTGAGTGAACATGAAGAAAGGGAACTCCGTTTTGGTTTGGATCAGTTCCCACCTACTTCCTTGTTTGTCAAAGTGAAACTATTTTACATTCACTGTCTCTGAGAGGTGAAATGGCGCAGCGAGGAATTCAAATGGACCAAGAAAAACTCTGCTGTTCCATCTGTCTGGATCTACTGAAGGATCCCGTGACTATTGCCTGTGGACACAACTACTGTATGAGCTGTATTAAAAGCCACTGGGATGAAGAGGATCAGAAGAAAATCCCCAGCTGTCCTCAGTGCAGACACACCTTCATGCCGAGGCCTGCTCTGGTGAAAAACACCATGTTAGCAGATTTAGTGGAGGAACTGAAGAAGACAGGACTCCAAGCTGCTCCAGCTGATCACTGCTATGCTGGACCTGAAGATGTGGCCTGTGATTTCTGTACTGGGAGAAAGCTGAAAGCTGTCAAGTCCTGTCTGCAGTGTCTGGTGTCTTACTGTGAGCAGCACCTCCAGCCTCACTATGAATCCCCTGCCTTTGAAAAACACAAGCTGGTCGACCCCTCCAAGAAGCTTAAGGAGAACATCTGTACTCGTCACAACAAGGTGATTGAGATTTTCTGCCGCACTGATCAGCAGTGTATCTGTTATCTGTGCTGCATGGATGAACATAAAGGCCACGACACAATTTCAGCTGCAGCAGAACGGACTGAGAGGCAGAAAGAGCTCGGGGTGAGTCGACAAAAGATCCAGCGCAGAATCCAGAACAGAGAGAAAGATGTGACGGTGCTTCAGCAGGAGGTGGAGGCTATCAATCATTCTGCTGATAAAGCAGTGAGGGACAGTGAGAAGATCTTCTCAGATCTGATCCGTCTCATTGAGAAAAGAAGATCTGATGTGAAGCAGCACATCAGATGTCAGCAGAAAACTAAAGTTAGACAAGTCAAAGAGCTTCAGGAGAAGCTGCAGCAGGAGATCACTGATCTGAGGAGGAAAGACACTGAGCTGGAGAAGCTCTCACACACAGAGGACCACACCCAGTTTCTACAGAGCTACCCCTCACTGTCACATCTCACTGACTCTGAAGACTCATCCAGGATCAATATCCGCCCTGTGCGACACTTTGAGGATGTGACTGCAGCTGTGTCAGAGGCCAGAGATAAACTACAGGACTTTGTTAGTGATGTGTGGACCAAGATCTCACTGACAAAGACTGAAGTGGATGTTTTGCTGGCACAACCTCAGCCCAAGACCAGAGCTGAATTCTTACAGTATTCACGTCAGATCACACTGGATCCAAACACAGCAGGCGACTGGGTCAGATTATCAGGAGGGAACAGGAGAGCAACAGTGAGACAATCCCCAGTGATAGCGCAAAACCTAAAACTGCAGTTATATTTTTGTTCTGCACTAGGTTCACACAGTAGCATCATCAGACTTCAGGTCCTGAGCAGAGAGAGTCTGACTGGACGATGTTACTGGGAGGTGGAGTGGAGTGGACCTAGAGTTTCAGTAGCAGTCACATCTGCACATAGGAGAGAAACAGAAAATGAAACTGGATTTGGGAACAATGACACATCTTGGGCAGTATATTGTTTGAGTGATTCTTATGTATTCAGACATAACAACATCATCACTCCCATCTCAGGCCCTCAGTCCTCCAGAGTGGGAGTGTACCTGGATCACCCTGCAGGTATTTTGTCCTTCTACAGAGTCTCTGACACCATGACTCTCCTCCACAGAGTCCAGACCACATTCACTCAGCCTCTCTATGCTGGATTTGGTGTTTCTGGTTATTATTCCTCTGCTGAATTGTGTGATCTCAAGTAGACAAGTGTTATAAACAAGACAAAGGCTGAGAATCTACTTTTAGGTAGTAAATTTACTCTCCATCTTTGTTGTTCAGCTCTCTGTGCTGTGATGGTTCTGCACTGAACAGTCACTCAAACAGTGTGGATATATGTAGATATATGTATATCAAGCATATATGTATAGATCTTAAATATCAGATGAACAGAAATGAACAGAATCTATAAGTGTGGGGGTTTTCTTTTAAAATCTGTTCAGTAAAATAATATTGTAGAGTTTCATTTTTTCACATAATGTTCATATAGTGGGAAACTTTGATTAATTGGAAACAAAAATAAAAAAAAAATCGACAGCTATGTATTTAGAGTGTTTATATATAGAAATAAACTCATGTAAATGTTGACATATATACAGTTTTTCTGCTGTAAAGTGTTTGATTTGAGCTCACAGTTGATCATAGTTGATGTTTATTTTTCAAAAGTGTAGTTAAGATGTATAATTATTGTTACTATACTGATAATCATTTGTGAAGTATTGTTGATTTTCCTCTACAGTACAGACATTCTGGTTCATCAGACTTAATGTGGATTAAATGAATGGAGAAACTGAACCAGGATTTATTAATTAGATCATTTAATAAAGTTGATTTTTTCCCTCAAGGACTGATAAAGTTTTGTTTTTTTTATGAATGTGTGGAATAAAAAATATCTTTGGTTCTGCTTCATGGATTTCAATCCTTTTGTATTTTTTAATTGTCCATCTGGGACACATGAAAACAACACCTGTACTTTTCCTACTGTCCAAATGTCCACTGTGATAAAGGCCTCTACTGTCACAGAGGGAAAACAAAACCAAGGGAGACACCTGGTGGTGACAAAATGACATGATGAACAAATCTGACTGTCTCCTTCACTGACAGGCTGCCATGCTGAAGTTTAAAGGAAGACTTTATGACACATAAAACATAAAGTGGCACTTTGTGCTTTCTGATCACTCACAGCACTTTGGAACAAAACCACCACAGAAAAGCTGCAATGGGTAGTCACACTAAAGCAGTGTTTCTGTAATGGTGGTACGGCCACCCCTACAGGTACTTTGGAGTACTGCAGGGGGTATTTGAGAATTATTACTATTATTTATTTATTTTATGTTACTTTAAAAAATATCAATCATGTAAAATTAGTAAAATTATTATACTATAAGTTCAATGAGAAAATGCAAATTTAAGTTTGATAAACCACATTTTAAACTCAGTGGTCCTGTTTTCAGTGAAATCATTGGCTGCTGTAAACTGTCAACTGCAACAAATGCAATTACATTTACATTTGTTCACTGTGAGTGGGACGCCAGTTTTGACATTAAATGACATACAAAAATTAAGTAATTGGATTTGTTGTTGAAACGTAGCAGAAATACAGCTGGAAACACAGAGAGAGAAGTGAAAAAGAGCGAAAACAGAACCAATAAAATACCCTCAGTATCAGGAGGAATATGTTTTAATGGGCTTTTATTGGGACATTTCATTGGACCTCTTGATAAAGACTTTTTTTTTTTTTTTTTTAACAAAACAGTTTTGCACAGGTCAGGGGGTACTTGGCTAAAACAATATTTCAAATGTGACGGCCTCTCTGATTGGTTCCTTTGCTGTGTCTGTCCTTTTTTATTCCAGGGCTGCAGACCTTGATTGAGTGCAATCAGCATCATGGGACACACCTGGGCCCAGTGTGGCCCATGCACATATAAGACAGAGCAGCCAGTCTGCTGTGGGCAGACCTCTACACCATACGTCTTTGTGTTTTCTTTCAGAGAAACAGCCGTCACTCATCCACTACCTACACTGCTGACTCTATAGATTCATCCTTTCTATTTGTGTGACTGGTTTGGTTGCTTTTTAGTTAATAAATCACTTTATTTGTTAATTTACCAGTGTGACTCCCACTTTTTGTCCAGCTTAAGAGCCAGCCACTGAAATATTTTAGATTTACTTCAAGATGTTTGAGAACCACTGCTCTGAAGGGTCACTGTGTTTTCAGAACCCACTGATATATTCTGTTTCATCATCTGACTTCTGTCTGTACTGATGATGCACTCGGGATCAGTGTGGTCATGATATACGTAACAATGCACTCTGATACGTGTCATTTATTTAGCCTGTAAAAACAAACAACTGGTCCACTTTAAATACGTCATACTAACACTGCAAAAACACTTTACTGCCCTTGATTTGGTTTTAAACCCTAGAGGATCTGAGGAGTTCAAAGCCAGAGGCCTGTTCCTTAGCATGCTTAGAAAAGTGAGGATTTAAGTCCAAAACCTGACTTGAATGAACCTAACAAATCAGTCAGGGCTCAAGCATCTCCAGAAAGGTCAATTAAAGTTCATGCAGTCAGGCTAATTGAACACAGGCTCAAGTGATCAAGATAACTGTGTGTGCAAGCATTTCTTTATGCACTTAAAGGTGCAGTGTGAAGGATTTAGAGGGATACATTGGCAGAAATGGAATATAATATAATAGATATGTTGTCTTTAGTATATAAGAACTCAAAAATAATTATTGTTGTGATTTGTTACCTTAGAAAGAGATGTTTATATCTACAAAGGGAGCTGGTCCTCGTCAACAAGATCGCCATGTTGCACCTCCATACAGTAGCCCAGAATGGACAAAGCAAACATAAAAACAAACATAAAAGTGGGGCCACACAGATGGACAGAGGCAGAGCAGAGAGAGGGATGCATGGAGAGACAGATGTGGCCGCAGCTGTGCGAGCCCTGGGGGATATTATGAAACTAGGGAGCAGTCGTACACCTGTCTGTGGTCCAGGTGAGGACATGTGTGTCACGTGATCACTGATTGTGTTCATATCTCCACCAGCATACAGCATGCAGAAGTGTGGTTCTCCTGTCAGTCACCAAGTTGTAAAGCTCAGGCAGTGTGCATGTGAAAAGTGAGCCTGCTGGAGAACAGGGAGTAACACAGGGCAAGGATAAAGACACAGGGCAGCTTGCCAGACTTGGACGTTTTGGGGAGTTTTACTGTAACTAACCATCATTTTTATTTGTTTTAGTGTTTCAGTAGTGTTTATTCAGTCTTTTAGCAATTTCTTATTTTTCATGATACTGTCCTTTTTAAAGCTATAGTTGGTAATCCTGTTCAGAAACACTTCTTGTTATACTGGGTGAAATGGTCCTTCCATCCTGAGAGTAGTCAATACATAATGTGTTCAGAAAAAGGAACGAAAAAAATCCGACCTCTGTGGCAGCTGCAGGCCTGTAAAAACTCTGACCAATCCCTGCCTCTCGGTGTGAGTGGAAAGAACCAATCAGATGCCTTCATGTCTCGTCCTGCCCGAGCCCCCCTCTGTCCCTCCCTCCCTCCTCTCTGCGTGCACTCATCACATGTCACCGTTGCTGGAAATATTGAGCACACTCCTCAGCAGAAATACCGAGTTAGCAGGAGTTTGCTGCACAATGGCAGAGAAAATGCAGCCAAAAGTATCACTTCCAGTGTTACTTGTAACGGCTTGCCCCGCTAAACAGGCTGAGAAAAGAAAGTCGGAGGCAGAAAAGGCTGCAACGAAAATGCCTTTAGATAAAGGGAGAGGACAAACAAGACATCAACATCGGTGCAGCTGAACGGTGGAGACAACTGAGGGAGCTGAAGGGCCTGAAAAGTGATGCAGAGGTTGCACACTGGATCCAAACACAGCAGGCAGATGGCTCGAATTATCTGAAGGGAACAGAAAAGCAACAGTGAGACAATCACCATTTTTATTGCTAGTTTTCGACAGTCGTTGTCAGGTCCTGAGCAGAGAGAGTCTGACTGGACAATGTTACTGGGAGGTGGAGTTGAGTGGTGGAACAGTTTCAGTTGCAGTCATATCTGCACATAGGAGAAGACCAGTATGTGAAACTGGATTTGGGAACAATGACACATCTTGGGTTTATTGTGGAGCCACAGCTGAGTTCAGGTAGACAGAAATTATTGGCTAGACAGGTGAGATTCTGTTTTATATACAAATAGATTTTTATTCTCTATCTTTGTTGCTCGCCTCTGTTTTCTGTGACGCTCCAACACATCCTACTGATGAATATGTAAATGTACCTTTGATTCTCTGTTGATATTGTTTGAGTTTTGGGAAGTTTTTGTGAACTCAATAAGCATTTTATAAAAATTTGAGTTCTTCCATTATTTTTAAAAATGGCAACAATACAGTATATTGAAAGCCTGTTGTTGTTCCTGTTGTTTTTAGTGTATGTGTTATATATTGTTGTAAAACAAATCAATGAAATAATCCAGTAATCGTTAGTTGCAGCTCTTATTCACATATTTATATTCATTATCATTACTTTGATACTGGTGATATTGGTGGATTCCTCCCCTCCCACAAGGGAGGATATGGACAAGGAAGACATGTTGGCTGTAGAGACTCTTTTATTTTTAAGACGTGAATATGTAGATAGAAAGATTGAACCAGTCCTAACCAACATTTACTGACTGAATGTTAACAAACTGAATCAATAAAGTTTTTCCTCAGAATGAATAAAGTTTTTCTCGTGAGTTCATTTAAGAAACTGTCTCAGAGCTGCCAGAGAAAAAGTAAACTAAGGATCTGTGTACTTTAACAGTCCTCCTCAGGTGTGAAAAGTGGGGACAGCAGTCTATATTTTTGCTCTTGTTTTTGAAAATAGAAAATGCAACAAAACAAAGAAATACATGTAAAAGAGGGAAACAGCAGCAGTTTATCCTGCAGTGACACTAACTGAATTAGTTCACTCATCAGTTACGCTGCAAAACTGTATTTAAACAATACAAATAACTAAATATAACTAAATATATTATTCTCCTATACTATTATATTATTATTATCCATCATTTTTCATAGCCATTCAGTTTCTCCTGCCTTGTAGCGATAATGCCATCTAACATAAAGAAAGAAGGAAAAAATAAATAGTTTCCCAATAATATAATAGTATTTAAAATGCTAGGACAGCCATTTCTTAATTCAGCATTACTGTTTGGGGGCACATGGTTAAAAACTTTCAAACTTGATGCAAGCCATCTTTTGATAGTCATCCAAAAAGTGGCCACATGAGGACATAAATGCAATATATTTTCAATTTCATATTTACATAAAGGACCGTTTCCATCCTCTTTCATACCCCAACCAAAAAGCTTTCTTCTTGGCGACAGTATTTTGTATAGAATTTTTAATTGAAAAAATCAGAACTTTTGAAAGAATACTTCACCAGCAAAATGATCATTTTTTATCACTTACTCACCATGTTACCTTAAATTTGTAAACAATTAGAAAAGAGAAAAAATACAAACATTCTTGATGAACTGAAGTACAGGGGAGCCACATTTCACAACAGCAAAACTACACTGTTTAGCCAGAACATTAAAACCACTGCGTACAACATCGATCATATTGTTACAGTGCAATGCTCTTTTGGGAAACCTTGGGTTCTGACATTTGCATGGATGCCACCTGACACGCTCCAACCACCTTAACACCAGTGCAGACCAGGCACCCCCCATTATGGCAGCAGCACTCCCCAGTAGCAGTGGAAAATGTGCCATGCCACACCACAAAAACCCCTCAGGAGTGGCCCGAGGAACATAACAGAGACCTCAAGGCATCGACCTGGCCTTTCAAATTATCCAGATCCCAGTCTGATCAAACATCTGTGGGACGTGCTGGTACGTGCGTCCTGGTGCCAGACACTTTAGCCCCCCCCAGAGGTCCTGTGTCCATGCCTTGACAGGTCAGAGACAAGTCCAGTCCAAGGAGGTGTGTTTGATTAGATTGGGATCTGGGGTACTTGGAGGTCAGGTCAACACCTTGAGCTCTTGGTTCCCATCCTCAGGTCATGCCTGAGTAGTTTTTGTGATCTGGCAGGGTGCATTGAGGGGGTTTATTTTGTCTTCAATGGTGTTTGGGTGGGTGGAGCACATCAGGTAGCATCCACATGAATGCCAGGACCAAAGGTTTCCCATCAGAACATTGCACTGTAACAGGATGATCAATGTTATTCACTTCACCTGTTAGTGGCTCTTATAATCCAAGTCTCATTTATCCAGTCATTACTTCCTAAACACATGTATTCCTGGAAAAAAATGTATTGATTTAAAACATGTACAAACAGTCTAACCCAGGGGTCGGCAACCTTTACTATCAAAAGAGCTCTTTTTGGCCGAAAAAAGAAAACAAAAATCTGAAGCTGCTAACATATTTGAGCCTCATAATAAAGTAGCTTGTAAAGTAAATGATTTGGTACTTTACCTTTGCAGCATTGCACATGCGCTTTTAAATGATCTATATCCTCCTGAGACTTTTCTCTTTTTGGATTTGGAATCCACAGCTAGCCGAGCTGAAAAGACTCAAGACTACTGTAGCCATCGTTCGTGATGGTTTTAGAGGAAAAGAATTATGTGTTTGGGAAGTACCGAGCATACAACTGGCTTAGTGAGACCAAGATCATACTGCACAAGTTGTATTTTGTTGTTGTTAATCATGGACCCTGTTACTTCAATTCATTCTTTTTTTGGATTCTGCGTTCAACGGAGAAATGAGAGAAAAACAAAGTTGCCTTCATGAATTCGAGTTAACACACGGTGAGTAATTAAGTCATCATGTTGTGGGTGAAGTATTATTTCATGCTAGCTGAAATGGACAAAGATACAACTAGACACTCTCTTGCCATAGGATCACTTTGATACAGCAACCCAAGATTTCAAGCGAGTGTAAAGTCAGGGGGCCAGTGGTCCCTTCCATACTTATTCCAACCCCCCTACTAACAGCACCCTTGTGCCCTTCCTTCTTCCTTCCGACATATATATATATATTTATACATATATATTTTACCCCATATCCCAGCTGGCACATGACCGCCCTTCAACATTGAAATGTGGTTGAAATTATGTCAGTTGTCATTTCAACATTAAAACAACATTGAAACTATGATAGCAAGAACCAAAGAAAAGACCAAAGAAAGAGGGCAGCGGCATTCAAAAAGGTAAAAAATGTTAAAAACGGCAGGTGCTCTTTGGTCCTCAGCGAGGAAGCATAATGAGAAAGGAGAAGAAAAGGCGGTCCAAGGCATAGTTCATATAGAACAGATAAAAATTACCAACATGTTTCGGCCTAAGTCGGCCTGCATCAGGGCAAATATTATTTGCTACTATTTGCCCTGACTCAGGCCGACTCAGGCCAAAACATTATAATAATCACAGTAATTTTTATCTGTTCTATATGAACTAGCCTGTTTAATAAAGCTTTTTAGTTGTCAGAGTGCCTTGGACCACCTTTTCTTCTCCTTCAACATTGAAATTATGTTTAACTGTGATAGTTCTAAAAAAGTGAACAAAAATCTCATAAATCAACATTGACATTTCAGAGAAATCCGTTTCAATGTTGAACAATTTAACATTTAAAGTTTATGAAACAACATTGTGAAATCAACATGAATTAATCTTTCTAAATCGTAACATAATTCAGCAGTGATTTAACCATGGTGTATGACATTGATTCAACAGTGAATAAACATTAGGACATTAGTTATTCTCAGACAAGGACATTTAAACTTAATAATAGTTTTGTTCTATCTATCTATCCAGATCAATATGTTTTATAAATGTTTGTGTCTTCATCTGACTGTAAAGTGTGTCACAGTGAACTGCACTGGGCCTACTGTGAAGCTGCAGTACTGTTTGAAGCCTCTGGGTGTCACTGCAGGACTGTGTCTGTCTCTTTCAGCTCTGCCCTTACTAGTGTGTGACTCCAGTGAGGACTCGATGTGTAGTTCAGCAGCAGGAACAGAGGATGGCAGATCACATGGCACCGAAACATCTGAACAGGTTCCATCTCTCATATTTCCTCACCATCTTCCTGTGTTTTCACCTGACTGTGCAGTTTGTCAAGGCAGACAGAGTGCTCACTCCAACAATAAATAATAAGATTTTATTTGTTTATTTGCTATATTTTATTCTTGTGCCTGAGATCAAGAATTGTTGATGAAGTATCATAATATTTGTGCCACTGATTCAAAGCTTTAAATTGAGATTTTTCCCTTTTGTCAAACCAATCTGTCCTTACTGATATAACGTCCTCATTCTGCACAACCTTTGGTGTTTTTTAAGTTTGTGCTTATGTGTCATATCACATATAGCCCACACAAAATAAAATAATACACAATCATTCTTTCAGCACATTCTCAGATCATCACTTGTGCTCTGGGAGTGCTCGGAGTATTATAAAATATCAAGCTTCCATGCTTGCAGCTATAGCGTCAGGTGAAATGAGATGACACGTATCACTGAATCCACATGAACATTTTTACTGTATCCATCAGTCAAACACTAAAGGTTCAACATTTTGTTTCCTTTTTGGCGCTGAATTTCTCTCAATTAGAGATCAGATTTGCACGCAATCTGTTAAGCTTTAAAATGTTAATGTAATCGTTATTTCCCTGTTTCTTTTGTTGCTACTAATTGCATGTATAAATTGTATTATCTGAAACATGCTGCATCAAAGAATAATCTCTCAAATAGCCCTTAAAGCCCCTGATGACCTGGCTTCTACTCGTATGTGTTTTTCTTTTATACATTAAATATTCATGACTAAATAAGGAATTAATTATGGGAATAGTTATTATTTCTTAAATCTGCAACTGATTTTTTTTTCATCTAGTTCTTTACCATAACTAATGGGCTATCCAAATACATTCATTCATTCATTTTACATACCTGCTTATCCTGGTACAGGGTCGCGTGTGTGCTGGAGCCTATCCCAGCTGTCACTGGTAGCGAGGCGGTGCACACCCTGGACAGGTCACCAGACTATCACAGGGCTGACACATAGAGACAGACAACCATTCACACTCACATTCACACCTACGGCTGATTTAGAGCCACCAATTAACCTGCATGTCTTTGGACTGTGGGAGGAAGCTGGAGTACCTGGAGAAAACCCACAGTGACACAGGGAGAACATGCAAACTCAGGCTGAACAGGCACAGCAAGACCTAATTACCAGAACAGCTTGGAACTGCTTTTTAGATCCAAAACATCTTTGGAAGCGAGGGACCTCCACTACAGAGGCATAGCCAACAGTAAGGCATCTGATGATCTGATGAAAATTAGACATAACGTTGTGATTTGCCCAGGGCACGTGAGATCGCTTCAGTGAAGGCACTGTCCGACACTACTCAGATTCACCCAGGCCCACACACAGTCACACACTGGTGGCCGAGGCTGCCATTTAAGATGCCACCTGCTCCTCAGCTTAAATGCATTTATACACCTATGGAAGAACCACCAGGAAAAGTTTGGGTTCAGTAACCTGCCCAAGAATACTTCAACATGCTGACTGGAGAAGCCCGGGATCGAACACTGATCTTCCAGGAACAGGATGACCCGCTCTACCTCCTGAGCCACCTCAGATGTTTTCCATTATGTATTTTAGTGTGCTCTTAAGCTGCAGTTTGTGACCCGGTCGTTGGGCTGTGCTCACTTTCCAGATTAACTGATCTGACTGGTTGTTCTCACGCTGTGGATTCTTGCAAGTGCCACTGGAAGCACTAGGATGAGGAGAGACATGAATTGTTTCACAGATTATCTGTCTCGTGTACTGCTGTCAGTATATAGTGACAGTTTCATCAAAGGACTGCCTAGCTATTGATCTGAACAAATGGCCGATGACTGTAATCAGATTCTGATACAGATTTGGCTAAACATTGATTGGTACATGGAAGTTTGTGACATCCCTGTGTCCCACCCACTTTAAACCAGTAAAATATGTATAAAAAACAAACAAAACAAATGCTAAATCTTTCATCTGAAACAACCAAACCTGTTCAAACTTTGTCGAAAGATGTTCACGTAGCAAATAGCTGAAAGTGAACAGCTAATATTTGAAAGGTTTCTCAGCACCTTCACATGAATTTGCAGTTTAAAAGTGTCAGTTTCTATCTTAAAAGAATGTATACATTTTCATATTAGCATTTAATGGTTACTGTTACTTAAAGCAAGCCTGCATGAATGGCATCAAGCTCCAACGGGGTTTTAATAGTTTAAATTTTATTTGATTCATCCCTACAACCAATAAAATTACTGCTGTAACACTGCTAACAGCATGTTAAATCACCTTTTTTTTTGGCCGCTATCTCGCTGTCTCTCTGTCAAATCTGCATCAGTTCCACATCAGAGGCCTCCAGGCGGACTTAGATAATGCTCTCCATATTTACAGTGGCAGGAGGATTGGGAGGTTTTTGACTAGATCCCATTTGTGTGAACCTATTAGTGCTGAGCGCTCTGAGCTCCCTCTGATACGCCTCTGAGATTAGGCAATGGTATTACTGTAAGAGGATCGACTTGCCTCGAGGTGAGGGCCGAATATACAGAGAGAGAGAGAGGAACACACACAAAGGCGGGAACGTGCTCACACAGATAGGACCACACACTCCCCAGAAAAAATCAGGACCTGGCAGTGAGAGCGGGAACGAGATAGAGGGAGGAACACACACACACACACTTGAAAATGAAGAACTGGAACCAAGGACCTGCAATGATAACGATGGTAATGAGAGAGGAAGCGTGTGTGTGTGTGTGTGTGTGTGTGTGTGTGTGTGTGTGAAAGGGAGAAAGAGAAAACAAAACTGTTAAATTAAAATGATGTTTCACTCTCCTGAACATGGATGATTGTTATTTAACCCCCCCTTCCTCTTTGGAGGAGAGGCCTTGGCAGGACCAAAAACTTATCGAACACTGACAGGCATACTGTAAATTAATTTAAAAAGAAAAGATAGAAAACGGACCTGAGGACAGTCAAACTCATTTTGAGTCAACTTTAGGAATAATTCAGGCTGTTCTCTTTTACTTTTTGTACTTCAGTCAGGAACACTTTAGTCAAAGAAAACTTTATTTCCATTTGCAGCATTATTGTAGTATTAATTATTATATTTGGCGGTATGGCTCTTTTCTGGGGCCTCTCTGCCTTGGGCCTAGGCAGAAAGCCTCTTCCTCACGCCTACATGTAAAATCCTAAGACAGAGAGAGCACACCTTTCTGTCCTTCCACGTGCAAACTAAGAAAGTCTGAGGCAGAGAGAGAGCACACATCCCTGCCCTTCCACGTGCAAACTAAGAAAGTCTGAGGTGGAGAGAGCACACATCTCTGCCCTTCCACGTGCAAACTAAGAAAGTCTGATGCGGAGAGAGCACACCTCTCTGCCCTTCCATGTGCCTACATGTAAAAGCCTGAGGCAGGGAGAGCAGCAGCAAAGACTCCCCCAGGAACAGAACAGAGCAGCATCAATGACAAACAGAAATGACATTGATAAGTCAGACACAACATGACAAGGAGGAGCTGGGGTGGAGGTAGGTTGCAAAGTCTCTTGCAGAGGAAGCAGCAGCAGTGGGCAGGCCAGAACAGTTTAAATAGGGCACCCTGAATGAGATCTGCCAATTGGTTGCATAGAAAGGAATCATGTGCCCTTCGCTCCACAGCTCCACCCTCTCTCAAAATTTGCATGTCTGGCTCCAGAAATCCAAGATGGCGATGGCCAAAATGCCTAACTCAAGGCTCCAAACGGCAGTCCACAAACCAACAGGTGACGTCATGGTGGCTACGTCCATTATTTTTACAGTCTATGGCTGAGACACAACCAGAAAGTATCCAAGTACATTTATTGAAGTGTCGTACTGAAATTATAATGACACTTTATTTAAAATTAGGTCTTATTTTCATAGTTTTGTCCATCCCTGGCATCAGTTATATTAACATTGCCTGATGACATCTCTAGAAAAAGAAGTCAGATGGGTGCAGAAACACACACTCAAACGATCAGACTGATGTATCCTGAAATGTAGGTAGGAATCTCTCATGGCACAACAGAACTGTGTGACTGTTGGATGTGTACAACTAACAGTTTGGACAATAACTTCCCAGATTCCAGTAATTATTCTGGTCAGCACAATGTCAGTATTACTAGAAATTATGGACCAAATGGCCAAACTAAGACCCAAGATGATTGCAAGTGGGGATTCAGATTATCTCTTACCTCCATCCTTGTAATGGAGAATATTAACACTTTACACCTTTAATTCTGTGTGTGTCTGTGTAGGGGAGTGTATGCATAAGTCAGGAGGAGGAAGGTAGAGGAGGAAGAAGTCACAGCCAACACCCCCCTCCCACCACCGCCCCACCCCTCCCAGCAGAGGTTGAGAGCACCGTGCCATAATTTATGCCTTAAAAAGCATGAATTTTTCAGCGCACAGTGGCAGAGATGGCACTTCATGTTTACGACAATCATTTCCTTAGTGAATGATTCATGTCGATGTGGCGCTTATGAATCTTTCAAGGAACAAACAGAAACACTGATGCTCAGAGCTTTAATCTCCTTCACTGGTCGCCACTTCAACAGCCTAGCTGAGTGTTTGGGAACAGAACAAACAGTGAAGTGACTGTGGGAATAATAACCCCACCTGCCTCCTCCATACTTTTTCCTTTTTCCCATTTATTTTTTAGGTACCTCTGTGGGTCAGAGGAATATTAGTATTGCTAGATAGTTGTGGATAATTTGGATATCCTTATCTCTACACGTGAAATTCTGGACAGTGTCGTTAAATTTAGGTCTTATAGGTTTTTCCAGTTGCTACTCTTGAAGATGATGTATTCTGACCAAGTGGCAGCCTCCTGGGCTGAAAAATGATGCCGACACAAAGTGCCAAAAACTGCAGTTCCTGCAATGACCACTTGAGGCTGGCTCCAAAAGCGAATCAATTCCCACAGATTCCCATTTTAAAATACTCAACTTTACATTAAAGATAAACATGTTGACAGACTGCTACAAAAATCAGGTTTTGGTTTCTATGGCTAATGCCTTTGTTCATGACAACTGTACAGGGGGTGAATTTTTATATAACTCACCTATTTAAATGTTATTAAGGCTTAAAGTTACCCATAACTACGGGTGTGGCCACTTTGAGTGACAGGCTGTCTGTAGATAGTGTCCTCGGCTTCTCAGTAAGGTCCACCCTCTCTCTCCTTCACAGCCCTACAATGGCATCCAAATATGGTCATTTCTGGCTCCAAAGAACCAAAATACTAAACTTGAGGCTTCAAAACGGAAGTCCAAAAGCCAATAGGCAAAGTCACGTTAGCTATGTCCATAATTAGTATTGACATCATAGATGCTGAGCTAGCGATAAGAGAAAATAAAATAAAATAACATGGATGATGCATGAATTCTACTGGGTCCTGCAATTTGAAATCTTATTCATTTCAACTGGATGTCATGCTCTTGTCAGGCCTAAGCGCAGCATAACGACCTGTTCACACCAGCATTCAGCAGCAACTTAGCTCCAGTGGAACTGCTGCAATTGGTCAGTTTGGTCACATGGAAGTATATTTGTGTCAAGTGAACTTGATGAATTATGATCTGCAAATATGTCTTGTTGGCAAATAGAAAGCTGTCCTGACAGCTTTAAATTAATTATTAAATGATCTATTTAGGGCGGGGTAACACAATGGTTTGAGCTGAAGGTGTGAGAAAGAATAGTATCAGTAACATTGTTAACACTGTGCTACATTACAGAGAAATACAAAACCGTACTAATGAACCTTCATTAATATAGGCCTATATTTTATCTACAAGTGCACGTCACACACTGAGCGAGCCGCCTGTTAATGACGCTGTCGGCAAAGCAGTAATGATTGTGCTAAGTGGCTAATGGGCATGTAGCTACTGACATATTTCAGATGATGCGTCATGTTTGTAGTCGACCAATGAAGATGAGTTCACATATCACCTTGGGTTCGTCCTTCACCTTCTCAAAATGATCCTACAATTTGGATTTCCTGCCCGACATGTTATTAACTAGCCTGTGGAATAACCGCAGGTACCAGCCCTGGAAATTAACATGACTCCTGTCTGACTGCTGAGCGTGGACACTTCCTGTGTCTGTCCTTTCAAATTAAATTCTTGCATGGTCCAGTCATAAAGGTTTTGATTTATTTTGACAAGGCACAGCTGCTAATAGAGTTTCACGTTTGTTTGTTTGTTTTTCTGCAACTAAGCGACCAATGTTTGGTCGACTATTAGGTGGCAGCACCTAGAGATGACCATGCCCACCTAGGAGGTAGGAAGTGAATACCATTTCATACTGTTGCCGCAGCTTGTAATGTGCTCTTGTTATAGAGCATCTTCACAGAGTATGTTGTAAAAGACATAGGGCTAAAAGTTTACGGGTAGAACTTGCACTTGCATTACGTACATCAATCTACATACCAAGTGTTCTTTGTGTGGCTGAGTGCACAAAACCATGACCCCCAAACCATGACAGTACTGCCCCTGAGATGGATTTGAAACTTGTTTCCATACCAGTCAAGTAAACACATTATCACCAATACACATAGTTAATTATATGTTATGTTTAATTACAGCTCTTTCTTTCTGCATTGTGTTTCATAATGCTTTTTATGCTTTTAATAGGTGTCATGTAAACTGCAGTTCCTCTAATGGCCACTAGATGCTGCTCCCAGAAAAGTGAATGGGGAAAATGGTATTAATATATATTCTATTTTATTCTATTTATTTATTCATTTCTTTTTGCAGGCTAATTGAACTGGGGTGATTCAGATCAAGGTTGCCAAAATATCTACACCAGAGCTTTGCAACAAGGCACCGAATGCACCAGTACTGGCGACATTTTGTGTGTTGCTGCCAGCCAGTCTGTACAACTGTATTTTCAATTTTTTGAGATTTAATCAGATTGGAAGCAGTGAAGCGTGTCAGTAAATATCTCTAACATGGAAGCAGGCTATTATTAGTTCATATAAAAACGCTGGACGAGCCACTGTCACCCTGATATTCACCGTCGCTCCTCTGCTCAGTGGAAGCATGTCCTCCTTTAAAAATCACATTTATCTGTTGCCTGGAAGCTGCAGTCGCCTGGTGGAAATCTTTCATCTTGCCTGTGTAGTGCCCTTCAGAGGGCCCTACCGGCTGTTTGGATTTTAGCCAAGGTTACTATAGAAACACACAGAGGGAGAAGTGCAGGAAAATGGGAAAGGCTTGCTCATGCTAATGGAAAACACACTTATAGAGTCCCATAAAAAATAAATAAATAAAACACATTTAAAATTGTGAACAAAACGTAACCATGAAAGGTTTTGTTAGTGATCAAACAGTTTTTATAACGTCTTCTTGTGAATGATGACAGATTTAATCAACCTGGAGGTGTTGAAAAAACTGATAAATGCACTGAGTGATGATTTAATTGATTGTCTGTTTGCTGGAATGATTCATTCACTAAAGGCAGCAGCAGATCAGCTCCTGACACAAAGACTCTCTCGTCTACAGACGATCATGTTCACAACAAAGCTGAAGACTTTAAAGGGCTGTTCTGCAAATTTATTCTTTACAACAGACACACACTCAGCTTCTCTTTGTGTTCACTTTGAGAACAACGAAAACACAATTCTGCAAATGCAGCAATATTTAGTTACTTAATTATTTGCTGTATCTCTCAACAGAGTTGATCGAATTTGTGTGATGTGTGATCGAGTCATTCCATCCAATTGCAGGCTGACACTGAGGGTTTGTGTGTGTGTGTGCGACCTCAGACGAGTGTTATTCTCTTTGAGGTGAGTTTGATAGTCGTGGCAGACACCTGCACAGATCACAGCTGAAAGATTTAAATCATGTCGACTGGGAGAGTATGGAACCGACGAAGGAATGAATGAACAGATGAATTCATTAAACTGCTGATCAAACGTGTTAAATTAAAATGTATGTTTGATTGAAGTCAACCACACCGAATGCACTCAACATGCATATTAAAGGAAAACAACATTAAC
Source organism: Epinephelus lanceolatus (assembly GCF_041903045.1). Lineage (NCBI taxonomy): Eukaryota > Metazoa > Chordata > Actinopteri > Perciformes > Serranidae > Epinephelus > Epinephelus lanceolatus. Next base: position 27,167,378 of record NC_135752.1, read on the forward strand.
ATGAATAAATGCACACGAGTCAGAAAGCGATGAATGAATGGATGAACAAATGAGACAGAGTGAATGAGTAAGTAGACGTCAAATAAATGACCGTGTGAATGAAGAAAGTGAATGTTGATAGAAAATGCTTAGAAATGTTTTATTGATCTGCCTCAAAGTATAAATATTGCTCAACAAATGTGATACACAGACGGTTAAATCCTACCTGGGAATGGTTGTACTTTGATACGCTGTGCAAAATGTGAAAATTCAAAGTGTAAAAGACTCATCACCACCATGTTCTAGCCAGTCAAATGAATAATGTTGCTGACTTGCTACCTATAGATAAAATCAAATTTTGCAGGATCTCTCAGTGTTTTATATGCATGAGTCATCTAAATGTGGTGACAGCTTTCATGGCATATTACGGAGTTTAAGGCATTTTTGTAACAAATAGGCCACACCTACCAGTATTTAACATGAATAATAACAAAATTAAATATAGTTCAGTCAGGAGCACTTTAGTCAAAGAAAACCTTATTTCCATTTGCTGTGTTATATTTGGCATAATGGCTCTGTTCCGGGGTCTTTCCTAAAGCCTAAGGTGGACAGAGCTCACATCTCTGCCCTTCCATGTGCCTACGCAGGAAGCCTAAGGTGGAGAGAGTACACTTCTCCGCCCTTCCGCGTGCCTATGAGGAAAGCCTGAGGCAGAGAGAGCAAACCTCCCTGCCCTTCCATGCGCCTACATGGAAAGCCTAAGTCAGGGAGATCAGAGATCAGCTGATGTAGCTGGGATGTGAGCTGGGTGAAAGTCTTGTTTCCTTTGGCCCATCCACCTCCCCTCCCTTCTACCCCACGCTGACTTTCTCGATCTTAATACTACATCAGTTCCTTTAAGCACCAAGTATCGTCATGATGGCTTTACATTGCAATTAGTTGAAAGCCCAGTGTATCTCATGTTGACGCCAAAAGGTGTCTTAGCATCAATCTCACACGAACACGAAGCATCACTGTTTGATGACTTCAGAATGAGAACGGGCTGGTTTGCTCACCTTAACGAAGCACTTCCATAAAACCAAAGCATTATCTTTTCCTAAACTTAACTAAGCCCTAAACACAGCTGTGAAGATGTTTTTTAATTGTAATTTTAGTGCATGTGCATGTGCTGCTCTGAAGGCCCGTAACAAACAGCGCCTTTGGTATTTAATTTGGCGGACTTGTTGTGGACTAAAATCAAAACCTCCCCTGTGGAGGCATAAATAAATAACTATGTTGATTTTTGTCAACTGCTGAAATGCCTACTATGATGATTAGTATGTGGTACATACTGTATAGAATTAATATGTAATATGTATTTGGGACACAGTGGTGTCTCCAGCTGCTTCCTTTCACCTGCTGTTAGCTTCACCTGAGGAGTGTAATCCCCTGTTCACATACAGAGTTAAACAGTAGAGGCACGACAGACGGACACATCTACTGTAAGAAGAAGAATTACAGCAGTAACCTGCTGGATCCATCAGACTTTTCACATGTATCAGTTACTCAGTGGACTCAAAGTCTTAGAGTTTTCTGGAGCAAGTGAAAGTCATTTTTCCAACTTTTCCATCCAGGTGTATTTACATTAAGGAAATTTAAATGTGCACCAGTAACTTTTAGGATATTGAGGTATTTTATATCAGTAAGCTCAGAGGTCTGGTACAGCATGTAGATGTGGAGATGCAATTACATTATATACGCTCTGTGTGCTTATGTGTGTGTGAGTGTGTTGGTGGATTCAAATAAAGCATTTCAAATGTGTGTGTGCAGCTGTGAAGAACCCCTGCAAGGCTTGATTGCCCTCTTATACCTGTTGACAGCCCTCATCCATCCATCCATCCATCCATCCATCTATCCAACTATCCATCCACAGCCCTTTCTCACTCCTCTTCTCTGCCTTAAGCCCCTCTCACCAGAGGAGCACAGGCACATGCACACACTTCATACAGTAACCCAGTGATTTTCCATGCATTGATTTATTTCATCTAATAATATAATAATAGAGGTCTCCCTCTGTTTGTCAGACACAACTGAGACAAGATGATTGCTTAGTTGTCAGCGGGCTGGTAGCCAGCAGCAGCAGCACCAGATCTAACCTGTGTCACGGCAGCTACAGAGTCAGGGAGTCGGGGCTGGCTGAGTTTGAGTTGCTGCAGTCGCTGGCTGGAGGTCCATATTTGGAGCTGCTACCTGCCCCTCTCTCAGCAACATGGTCTATAGTGGCAGGGTGTGAGGTGGAGGACACACTGTGACTCGAGGCACTAGCTAGATACATACAGTAAACTTGATTTAGCCACAGCTGTGAGCTTTTGGCCTCGATTAACAGAAAGCTAAACTATTAGCAACATTTTCTCTGCATATCTAAAACACTTCACCAATATTAACGTGTTTGGTTTTGCTTATTGTCGGACTCTCTTAAGTCTTTCAGTCTGTCTTTTTTGGGTTGCTTTGCAGTGTAGGTAGTTGTTGCCAGTGCTGCGATAGCAACTTTCTCCGCAGGATTCTCCGCCATTGAATCATGTTTTCACTTTCTAAATGGCAAAGGAAGGCCCTTTGTCTGAAATGACCTGTGATTGGCTAAAGTCTCCCGTCACAGGTTAGATTTTCTAAGGCTTAAAAACAGAGCCAAGAGGAGGCGCAGAAGTCTAGTTTTCTCTCAGACTACTTAAACTACAATATGCTCAAAGGTTATAATGGGACTTTGCCCAGTGATGCCTAATTAAAATTGCCTACCCCAGCTTTAAAAACCACAAGTACATTCTCCAAGATTATATATAGAATTCTTCAATCTAAGCTTTCCTTTACGTTAGCAGATGGGATGGTCCAATGCTTTAAAAAAAAAAAAAAGAGGGTTTGACATCATGACTGACATTCTTGTTTTTGCTTTTTTCATGCATTTGATCACAATAAGAAATGTATAGAATCACACCAGCCTTATCCTGTATGTCATAATAACAAGAACATATTTTTGATTTTGTTCGGATTAAAAGAGACTGAGGAGTATTACTTATAGATGCAACATAAATCCATCAGTACTGTAACGCTTGCACTGTGTACTAAAGGATATGCTCCCTGAAGATGCCCATTTTTCATGTAAATGCATTCTCCTTTATCTTTAACCTAATTCTTCATCACATTTCAACTCCCTTGGCGCACTCCATCCCCTGAGGGTCCCCTTTAGACTCCGAATCTCCTCCTCTGATATTCAAATACTTTATTATTATTAAACATTCATAATATTATGTCCCATTTAGCTGGACAAAGTTAGCGCTCATTTTTAGCATGTGTGGGCCCTCAGGGAATCGAACTCTCACCCGGGCTGTGTTAGTGCCTTGCTCTGCCGATTAGGGACAGCGGATCAGTAAACTGCTGCACCCAGGGGATTAAAAACAACAACAATGCACACACACACACACACACACACACACACACACACACAAACAACAAAAAAAGTAGAGGAGGTGTGGATTTGAACCGATAAATCAAACTGATACAGGATCGTTATGTAAATTTTAACCTCGGAGGGCAGTTTCACTTAGTGCTGATGTAGGTCTGTGTGTCTGCATGTATCTCTCTCACACACACACACACACACACACACACACACACACACACACACACACAGAAAAGACATTGTACTCTGCCAGCTGAGACCCAAACAATAAAAATAACAAATAATAAAACTCTTCTCCGTCTCTGCCTTGTCCCTCCAGGACAGACAATCCCTCTGTCTCTTTCTTTTCCTTCACCACTCTCACTTTCTTTTTCTTTCTTTCTTTCTTTCTTTCTTTTTTTACAAACAATACAAGGTTTGTCTCTGTTTTTTTGGTATGTCTCCTCCTGCCACTATCTCCCTGCCACTGTCAGGTTTTTTGATTTATTTCATTATTTTATATTCAAAGCTGCTCTAATCAATATTTATTAACAGTGGATCAAATGAAAGGTGTCACTCTGTTGAGTGTTTTCAGCAGCTGTTTTCAACAAACAAGCTCTCAAAATCCACAGCGGACAGACACGATAACGCCTCATATTCACTGCATGGTACTGCTAGACTTCACTCCACCCGTTTAACTTTTGGTACCAGGTGCTTTTCTCTATTTCGTTTTCAAGTGAAGATAGTGTCCTGTCATTTTTGGCTGATCTTCATAGCAACACTGTGAAACTGCTAAAAAAAAACTGAAAAATTGCTGTCCCTGTTGACAGTAGCTTGGTTATTTGAAAATGGTGGGTTTGTGTTTGTCCCATGTCGCGTCCTCTCTGACCAGTCAGTGGTCTCCAGTGTTTTAACCCCACTTTCTAGTAGCGGCTCAGCCCGCTCAGAACTTAAAGTGAGGTGGTACTAAAAAAAAGGTGCTTTCCACTACTGTTTGCCATGGAAAACCAAAAAAAGAATGGTTCCAACCAAGTCGAGTCGAGTTTGGTTTTAATCACTGATTCGTTGCAAAATTGTGCAGAGATAAGAAATATGAGTCGGACTGTTATGTTGCCCTGTCTTGCAGAGGGACCCTGGGTAGAGAGCTTTGCTTACATGTTGCATATTCCTAAATAAAGTTATGTAAAATTACTATTGAAAACACTATATTTCAAAAGAGAGATTTTTTTAATAGGTAGTATTACATGATAAATGAAAATATTTTTAAAGGGCAGAATGAAAGTAGTTTTACTTGAAATAAAAACACATTAATTAGGTGCATTACAAAATATTATTTCCTAATCTAATCAATTTAAAATGAATAATGAAAACAAATTATATATATTTTTTCAAAAAGACCAAAACAACTGCGACATCTTGACATTCAAAGACTGGACCTGTATTTAATTGTTGCTTTAGGTTGTAGGCCCATTTGACTGCTGGTGAAATCTGATTATATTGCCATGTTTGGACTTGTGCATTTTAATGTTCATATATTGTTTTTGTTTTTTCTTTGTGATTTTCTGTTTCATTAGATGCTTTTTGAAAAGCAACAGAAGAGAGTCGGAGAGAGGGGATATTGCTGTAAAACTAACCTAATAAAGGACAAATACTGTGCAAAGATTTATGGTTCTCATCAATAATAATATTTCTGTTGAAAACTGCAGAAAATATCAGGCTGATACAAATACACATTCACTTAGCAGTCTCTGTTTTGCTTGCATTCGTACTTTGTTTCCTGTCACTCCTTCTCTGTGTGTGAATATTTTGCAAGTGGTGTAGACACTGTTCTGTCTCTATTTCGTTACTAATGTATTAAATTGGAAAACTAGAGTGTAATGTGATAGTGTTACAAGTCTGAGCTTAACCTCTTGAAACCCTGTGTCCTCATATAAAGACATCACATTTTGGTTTTACTTGACCTTATACTTCATTACACTTAACTCAGATCTGTTGTCCTCATTTGTGGAAACTTTTAAGTGCCATCTAGTGGTAGTAAGACCACAATACACTAAGCCATGTAAAAACAAGATGGCAGCCATCTCTGCCAAGTCATGGTGTGTCTCAAATCACATACTTCTGTTAGTACACTTCTATGTAGTATACTGTGTGCACTCACTGGCGTAGTGCGCAAATTTCGACAGGATAGTGTTGTCTCAAACCAAACACAGCCGTTTATTTATTTATTTATTTATTTGTTTATTTATCAGGGACAATGCATATTAATGAACAGTGAACTGTAAACATACTGGAATTAGCCAAAAGGCTAGTTTTCATCCGCAGTCCCTGGCCAGATCTGAGTTGGCAGCCTAAGTAATAAAAAAGTTAGAAGTTTAAAAAAATATCATTGCATGCAGTTTAAGATATAAGATAAAAATATAGTAACAGGTAAACATAGCAACACAAACATAAAAGCAGAGCAAGCCAAGACTCTACAAATAACAATTACAAAGCAGCCTAATTCACAAGAAACAAACATAGACTGCGACAAACAACAGCAAGACAGACAAAAGCAAAAGAATATGGCAGGCAGGCAGTTGTTAAAGAGCAGACAGAGTCAGCAGTTGAGTATTAATGTGTACAGATTTGATTGTTGATGAGCCATGATTTCAACTGTTTTGTGCACTCACTGGAAATGATGACCGCAAATTAGCTAGTTAGCAAACTAGCATTAGCATTCGGGTTAACGTTCGCGGTACCAAATCATTACAAACTGCTAAATTAACCCCATAACCATACTTCTGGCTTATATCCAACAACAGCATAGTGGTGCTTAGTGCAAAAAACATATGAATTTGTACAATGCAGCGATGTTCACGGTCGCACAGGCCGCCATTTCCAATTTGAAAAGTGGTCCCTCCCCTTCCGCTACGTAGCCAAGACGAGAAGTGTCCATAGTTCCACACTCAACTTCTTGACCGTTTTGAGTGCACCATCCGGGTACTCAGTGCACTGCATTTTCCATACTTCTCAGTGTGAACGCACTTATGCACTCAAAATAGTAAGTGTAAGTACAGGAGTACGTGATTTGAGACACAGCATCAGTCTGCAGCCAATCCTGACACAAAAGTGGACTGATCACATTTTATGGTTGAAACTTGTTTATTTATGATTAATAATGTTTGTAATTTGATATGGCAACAAATTTGACCAATTTTAGCAACAGTAACAAGCTAAGACACTGTTGATTACGAAGTACTTGTTTGAGGACATTGGGATTTTATTATCATTGACAGTATTTAGTTTTTTATACATACGGGGTCCTACTGATCCCAAGTAGCTCGGAGAAATTAGAAATGCAAAACTTTGGGTCTCAGGAGGATATTTCACTGGCAAGGTTTGTGCGAAATTAGGATCTGTTCATGTTCTGTTAATGATGAGAAACCCTTCACGTCAGTCAGGACATGCATGAAAATACTGTTAATGTAGATATCTCATTTTGCACTGGAACTAGTTGTGACAGTTAATAATATTTTGCTAGAAAGTGTCAGACCCCTGGGAGATTTGATCCCCTCCAAATGTTGACTCCATGGCCACGGCCTTGAAACGGCAGCAGGACAAAGCTGACGAAGGAAGCGGGTCTGTAAACTGTGATGGATGTTGATAACCAGCAGTTTACATAATAATTTTACTGTTTTCTCTTCCTAATGAAATTAGCTAACTTGGAGATTAATTTGTTTACAACCCATCTGATCATCAACTCATAGTTGTTGACCCGTTACCATGTTTCCAGATCTTAGCTATTAACTTGGTGAGTGCAATGTGATTATTATTGATAGAAATAATAAAAGAAGTTGGACAAAAAGTGGAATTACTATAACTATACACACTGTGTCCATCAATGAGAACTTGCAGTAAAACCAGGGTACAGTAATACTTGCTTCCCAGATACTCAGTGCTGTTTGTGTGTGTGTGTGTGTAATCCCCATCTCTCTCACACACACACACAAACACACATGATCAGTGAAGGATGCAGAGACATGAAGCTTCTCTCTTTCCCTCTTCGGCACGTCAGAAGCATTTTGCCGGGTGATTAATCGCAGCGGCGAGCGTTCGAGCCCCACGGTCGGCCCGGGGGCGTCGCCACGATCCCTGCACCTGCCACTCTGATCCACTGACCCCCCCCTCCCCTCCCCAACACACACACACACATTTATACACAAACATAAAGCCACTGATAAATGTAAAAATGAAAAGGATATGCAAGCCTTGGCCATGGAGGAAAACATACACAGGCAGAAGACACAGCTACATAATACCGACTAAACTCACAAATACAAAAAAATACAATTTTACAAAAAACATACAACTAATGGCCGAGTCCTTTGATTAATTAAAACACTAACACGCCTGAAGAGAGATAAAAAAACATAAATACAGGAAAAAGTACACCACTCCTGCAACTACACAAGAACCAATGACGTGAAGGGGAAATTCAGGATAAAAACAAAAGAGCAGCAGGGGCCACTGCACACCACCTTATGGATCTACCCCAGTTCTGGGACCAGTGCCTTGCTCAAGGGCAGTGGCAGGAGGATTCCAAACAACCAAGCGCACAGAAACTGGAGAAACTGGGGCACCTGAGGAAACTCATATGTTCCCAAGCAGAACATGCAAAAGATTTTAGCAACCGGAAATATCCCAGTGTATCCTCATACGGCAGCTTGTATGATATCCTACAAATGGTATGGTAATTTTGGTGTTTAATTATTAATCAGAGCTTCAAGCCGATAGTTTAGTATGTTTTATGAGACTGATGAGACTAAATTAGAAAATAAACGAATCCTTAATGGTTCATATGCTATATTTAAAGAATTAGCACCCCTCCATGCCCAATCATCGCTGGTCGTCTTTCATGACGTGTGTGATGTCATCAGGTTATTCTTGTCCTATTTTTACAATTATTACTATTATTTCAGTCACTGTGTCTGTTCATGAGCCAACTGAAATGTTATTGTAGCAACGTAAAAAGTGCCACCGGATGGCAGGAGCTACATTTGAAGTACCGCATGCAAACTAATCAAGTCACTGAATCCTCCACAACAAGTTCCTACAAATGTTTCAAAGTAAAAGCCTTTTTAGAAAATGATGGTGCTGGTCTAAACCGAAATTATAGGGGTATTTTGATTTTATACAGATACAGGAAGTGTTGAGTTTGAAAGTAAGAAAAAAGCCCCGCCAGTATTTTTAAATTTTCTTTCTTTATGTCCGTCTCCATTATAAAGAAGTAACATTCTTTGCTAGCTTGAAGCTAATGGCATTACTCACCGCTAAAATACCTCTGCTGTTTCACACCATCATTTTCCTGTTGTTACTCCGTCATGATAACATCCCTAGAGGAAATATCAATAAAACCGGGGTGTTGTTGCCACATAGTTGTCCATCAGTCTGTGTTTCTATTGGTCAAAGTGACGGCTGTGACGGGAGCAGTCGTGAACGACAAAAAGAAAATCAAACATGCTAGGCTTTCTGTCGGGACGTCATGAGGCGTCCTGGAGGTGGCATAGGTTGTCGTCTACTATATGACAATACTCTTGTCGTTCACGATCCAGGCTGACACCGTTGACGCTGCGTCAGGCTATAATCAGGCTGATAACGTGTAGTGTGAACCTGGCATTATAATAACTCAGGGTTTACTTGGTTTCACATGGAGCATAAACACCAGTCTCCTGGGGGAAAGGCCTGTGTTTATTTGACACATCCACCACACGAACCTCCCTCCTTACGCAGACCTTCGCTCTTTATACTACTTCCTGCTTTACTCCAGTCAGCACATTGATCAGATGATCACAGCCTTCCCAATTAAATGGGCTATACACAAATTACAGTACATATATGTACAGACAGTGCATGAGAACAGCCTGAATCAATTGGCTGTCATCATCCAAAGTCTAAAGGTGGTGCCCTGAGGTGAAGTTAAATTCTGCTATTCAATATACTGATATTCAATTTAATATCAACACAAAAAGCAAGCTCAGTATATCAATATCAGACAATCAGATTAGGGTTCTTACAGCATGTGATTTAGGTGGTTTATTCCAGATATCCTCCTCTCATTGTTCTTCATCATTCATCAATAATGACGCCCCCCAAAATAAAGCAGAAAATGATGAACGTCTTCTGGACATTTTCTCTCGGAGGATCTCTCTCTCTCTTTGTCACATCCTCTGCACTCTCACCACCTGAGTTGGAGGAGGGCGAGCATGTGTCTCAGGCCCACACTACATCTGTTACACTCCAACGTGTGTGTGTCGCACCACCAGTTAGTATGTGCGTGTGTTTATATATACTCTTGGTGGTGCTGAGGTTGTGTGTGTGTGTGTGTGTGTGTGTGTGTGTATAACAGCAGATGTCATTTGCTCTGAAATCAGCAGCTGGATCCTAAGTTCCCAGTGGGACCTTTAATGTCTACAACACACACACACACACACACACACACACACACACACAACCAACCGCCAGCCCTACCTGTAGACTATACACACGCAGCGAGATGTCATGTGGGACAGTTCTTGTTTGTGTGTGTGTGTGTGTGTGTGTTAGAGACCAACAGGTTCCCTGATAGTTGCGGAGGTGATGAGGTGGTGGTGTGTTTGTGTGTGCGTGGATATTAGCAGAGCTGACCTGCTGACCATTAACATATGGAGCAAGTTACCTGCATACATTAACCACAGGTAACACACACACACACACACACACACAGATTTTATTTTACAAACAAACCTTTGAAAGAAGTTTCCCAGAGTTCAGAGCGCAGCGCAAACTTCTTCTGTGAAACTTTACTTTTTTTTCTATTACATTCAGCAGAAACTGACAGAAACAGAAACTTGAAGTTGAATGAAAATTATATAGTAATATAACAAGAACACGTGTTGAGCAACATCCTGAAAAACCCTATATAAATCCAATGTATTATAATTATTATTATTATTATTATTATTATTAATGCTAATTGTTCCATTCATTCATCTTTTTCCATTCAATTTGGTGAAATTAAAACAATATTTTATAAAATAACAATTAGAGATTACAACAAAACTACCAATAAAAAGTTGTGCAGATGAAATCCCTTGGGGCTTATAAGGAATCTCACCTCAGTAAGCATAATAAGCAAATACAAAAGTCATGTGATCAAGAAAAATAAACAAATAAGCAAACAAAGGGTCAATAAGCAACGTTTTTTACATTTTGTGACATGTTGCTGCTCTGTTTCTACATGATTTGTCTCATTGAATAAATGTTTGATTCTCAGTACATATCACAAAATACAAAATTAAGTTGATGTAATTTAAAAAAACCCCATTTCTTTCTGCAATGCATTTGTCGTACATAAATTCTATATTTAAAACCTAATGATTAAATTAACTTGATTCAAAACAAAAAAAATGGAAAATTGTGTTGCCTTAAATTAAAAAAAAGAGTGGATTTACTTATTATAATTAGGTTGAAGTGATTCAGTTGCATTACCAATTTAATTATCCAGTACTTAAATTTGGTGAATATATTCAAATACATACATTTGAATTTACTTTCATTAAAAACAAGACATGTTGATTTAAATCAATAAAATTTGTGCAAACACTTGCCACATTTTTTTTTTAATTTTTAAGACTTTTTTTTTTTCTTTTTGACATTTTTTACAGTGTGCAGCACGGTGTTGTAAGCACTGTGTTGCAGTGGTTAGCACTGTCGCCTCACAGCAAGAGCGTTCTGGGTTCAAATCCGTGGGCCCTTCTTTGTGGAGTTTGCATGTTCTCCAGCTTCCTCCCACAGTCCAGAGATATGCAGGTTAATTGGTGACTCTAAATTGTCCGTAGGTGTGAATGTGAGTGTGAATGGTTGTCTGTCTCTATGTGTCAGCCCTGTGATAATCTGGCGACCTGTCCAGGGTGTACCCTGCCTCTCACCCAGTGTCAGCTGGGATAGGCTCCAGCCCCCCACAACCCCTAACATGATAAGCGGTTAGGGATCATGAATGAGTGCTTTCATTTGCACTTAAGCATGATGTTAACAGAAATGCTAATACAAAAGCAGTTGTCTTCTTAAGGGCTGTCTTAACTGCCTGGAAAACATAAGGTCAGCTGCTGGGTGCTACTCTTGTGCCCTTGCTGTGCCAGCTTCCAAGAGCATGGCAGCAGGTTGCGTCTGAGGTTGCTAAGCAACCTTAACAAGCACCATATAATAGCCTATTTTCCTGAAATCCTGAGTGCAGAGCTGATCTTCTTCCAAGCGTTGTTTGTGTGAAGGCCTACAGTCGATGGGACAGATGTAAAGCTCTGGCAGCCCTGCACTATCATCATCAAATCCCACATGGGACAAGAAACAGCTTGTCCCATGTGGGAAGGAAAGAGAATTTAAGGACTCAAGGAGTGAGGGAGAGCTTGTTTTGGGCAGTTGAATATTCCAGTAAAGTACATATGAACAGATAATGGTACAAAATGTTTATATAGGAGACCTGTGGGGGATTTTTACCAAGCCAGTCACACATTATTGCCAGGGGCACCAAATTTGGCCTCACCACCATTTTTCAATGTGGTGCCTACAAAGACTGCAGATGCAAATAAGTCCAGGCACGGTTCATCTGATTTGCATACAGTGGTGCTGCATAAAATCTGCTGGTGGGCCGTTATGACACATGTTGCACATGGAGAAGGAAAAGAAAGAAGCACAAAAGAAATTATTTTCTTAACTTTAATTATTACTTAAACAGAACACATTTTTGGAAATGTTTTGAAGATCAGTGGGGAAATATTTAATTTGCTGATGTGGTCAGCGCCACAAAAAGAACAGTAATTACAAAGAAATAAGTGTTGTGGTATTATTGGTAAAAGTCTTAAACTCCTGCTGTGAAGCACTAAAAGTTAGGGGAAATATGCAGGAGGCCACTGTGGTAGCAGAGTTGTGATGCTGACTCTGGGTCTGATAAAACAGCATTGCAGATTGTACGTCTGCTTTTCTAAAGCTGAAACATACGTCTTATGACACGTGTCGAGTGCAGCCCCCTGCACCAATGAAGAATGTGACGTTCATGTCACGCCATGTTAAATTTTGTGTCAGTGTTCCTGCTACAGTTGTAAAGCAATGATATTTGTACAAGCTAATCATGATAAGCAACAGCTTCATATCAACTGTCCCACTGTCCTCAAATGAGACAACAGTAAAGTTCTAATGTCCTCAAACAAGTACTTCTTGTACTACTTACTTCCTAATTAACAGTGTCTTAGCTTATTACTGTTGCTAAAGTTGGTCAAATTTGTTGCCATATCAAACTACAAACATTATTAATCATCAATAAACAAGTTTCAACCATAAAATGTGATCAGGTTTTGGACCTTGTCTGCTTTTTCCTGGTCGGCTTCAGACTGACTTGGCAGAGATGGCTGCCATCTTGTTTTTACATGGATTAGTGTATTGTGCTCTTACTACCACTAGATGGCACAAAAAAGTGTCCATGAACGAGGACAACAGGTCTAAGTTTAGTAGAATGAAGTACAAGGTCAAGTTAACCCAAAATGTGATGTCCTCATATGAGGACACAGGGTCCCAGGAGGATATAGTGGGACATTGTCAACGATCTCATTTGTCTCGTTTTTCTTTTTGTATTGTTTTTGTTTTTTAATTGAGAGCATACACTTGGATAACAGAGAGAGATCCTTAGAATATGGCGTGCTGTCCCATGCTTCGCTGTCCTCTGTTGTAGTTTTACTCAAGCTGAGCTGCCATTGGAGCAGAGAAGAAGACCTGCTACGGTAGCTGGAATGTACAAATAGGACCCAAGTGGGAAAAATCGTGTTTTTTTCCGGGGTGACAAGGCTGAAGAAAGGACAGTGGTGTGAAGAGTTGTGGGGTGATGCAACCATGAGTTTCGTTGCGTGCCCAACTGCCGCCATTGTGGAGATTGTTAATAAAAAACACACATCTTTCAGCGGTGGTGTACTTTGGCCTTTAGATGTTACATGTGCATGTAGGACGTAGTTTTGAGTGTTGCAGTGGTGTAAATAAGCCGGCTGTCTTTATAACAGGCTTCCTGTGGATGCGTGGACTGATATTTGCTTTGCCTTACAAATGAAAGATGCAGATTTGATCACAAAAAATAACATTTATTAATGCCATAAAATTAGAGTACAACTGAGTGTGACAGAGTCTAGAGTAGACTGATGAAAACTGAGCCAAGTCAGCCGAGTCTGTGATGTCCTCAAAGGGCCACCATACAGAGGACAAATCCTTAATATTTAGGACCCTCAGGAAAAACTGGTGGTAAAGATCTTTGAATTATAAATATTTTTCATCCTTTCACCAGGTTTTTTTTCTGGGGTGTAATGCACATACGTATATTTTCTCTTGCTGTGTGGCCATCTCACAAACATTCACCTTAAAATGCCCGGGGAGTTTAGCCCTGTAGCCAGGCACCATATGGCCGTCTCATACAGGATCTAGCCTCGTCCTGACAATTAGGACCACGGGCTAAAACCCTGCTGGATCTGGAGCACAGCCAGATGAGAGGAGAACAGTGAGAAACTGAGAGCGAGGGAGCAGAAAAAAGAGAGCAGATCCAACATAAAGACCCGGGGAAAAGGGAGTCAAAATGGACATAAAGAAACTGGTAAAGACGGAAAGAGCGAAGACACGAAAGAAGCATCGAAGTGACGATGAGACTGGGTGAGGAGAGGAGGAGGGGAGCAGGATTGGGTAGTAATGATGATAATAATAATAAAAAGAATAAAAGTAGAGAAGGAAAAACTGACTAAGTGGGCTAAACAATGTTTAGCCAATTAAGCGTTGCAGAGGAATCCATGTGCACAATGAGCCACCCATGACTGAGCGCAGAGACAGAGGCAGAGCTGCTTAATTACAGCCTGAAGAGATGGGAGTCTTCATCAGAGCGGAAACAGGAGGGAAGCAAGGAAGGAAGGAAAGAAGGAAGGAAGGATGAGAGGATGGAAGGAAGGAAGTACTTTTTAGGATATGAGGAGGGAAGGGAGTAAATAAAGACTTATGAGCTGATGTTAAGTCAGGAGTTTGTCTAAAAATATTTCATAATTCCTATCATGCCTATTTATTATTAAGTATTTCGTCTGATGTACCTGTGAAATACAAAAAAAAAAAAGATAAATATAAATCACCTCACACAGATCACACCCATGTAGCCACACATACTTGTGAATAAACAGAGAGCAGGGGGAGTGGATAAATTATGGTGGTGAAATAAAACCACGACAACCCAGGAGGCTTATAAAAAAAACCCATCTCACCTCCAAACAAAAATAACACGCAGAGAAAATAAACATCAACACAACACGAAGTGTATTCAGCTATAATTTAACCAAGATCTAAAAATGATCAAATCTAACAACTGAGAGCAAGAAGTAGAAGTCAAAGTGTGTTTGGAAGCTATGCATAAATATGAATAAATGTTGTGAATAAAAAGCAAACTACACAGCGCAGTGAGTAAATGTAACCAATAAACTTCACAGTGTACACGCTTGCTGTAAATTAACTATGAAGGCAAAGACAAACAAACACTGAATAATATAGTGGAACCAGCCACAAATCATGATTTACCTCTTGCATTCAGGGCCAATGCAGGATGATGCATGTTCTTTGTACAGCAAGGAAAAATGGAGGGTGGTACCCACATATAACTTTAACCATAATGTAATACCAGGTGCGAATATTTAAAAAAATATCATTTCAGTCAGGACCACTTTAGTCAAAGAAAACCTTATTTCTATCTGCACTATTATATTTGGCAGTATGGCTCTGTTCTGGGGCCTCTCTGCCTTTCCTAGGCCTATGCAGAAAGCCTCTTCCACTCGCCTACATGGAAATCCTTAAGGCAGGGAAAGCACACCTCTCTGCCCTTCCACATGCAAATGAGGAGAGCCTGAGGCAGAGAGAGCAAACCTCCCTGCCCTTCCATGCGCCTACACGGAAAGCCTAAGGCAGGGAGAGCAGCAGCAAAGACCCCCCAGGAACAGAACAGAACCACCATCAATGACAAGCAGAAATGACATTGATAAGTCAGACACAACATGAAAAGGAGGGGCTGGGGTGGAGGTGGGTTGCATAGCAGCTTGCAGAGGAAGATTTGCAGTCTTTGCAAAAACATATAATGTGTGACTAAAAACTCACATTGTCTTGACATGTGAGAGGGTGTAAGACTCAAATCTTTAAAAAGTCTTCTAGGATAGCTCTTGAGCCATATTAATGAAGCTCTAGTGAAAAAAGTTCAGTCAGGAAGACAGTACTTTTCATGCTCAGGCTGTAAGTTTCTTTCTCACCCTGCCATTCACTCCTTGCACGTATGCTTACTCACTATCTTGAGGTGTCATGGTCTGGGTATTATATATGTCAACGGAGTCATCAGCTGATTCACAATCAACCAATAGCACAGTGACACACCTTCTCTGTCAGCCTTTCATCTTACTGCTCCTCATTTTAAATATGGTTCTTTCTCTGCTGTAGTTCTTTCTTGCTGCTGTCAAAAACTGCACCCTCCACCTCCCCATCACCACCTAGCCTTTATGGATTCATCCGCCTCATCTGCCTCAGCAGTCAGCAGCCTGAGATCATCAGCCACCATCACCACCAGTGTCTGGACTCCAAGGGAGGATTTATCCTGCTGCTGCTCAGATGTCCCTTGATCACAAAATATCTTCCTCTGGAGTGTGTTATAGAGTTGTAGTGGTGGTTTGTCTTTCATATGTTGTCTGTTGTAACCTATTTGTTTCTTTTGTTTAGACAAATGTGTCATAAAAAGAGTAAATAAAAAGTAAAAATTAGCAAATGTATTAGTACTGCATTAACACTGACTATATGGACCGAGTAATAGTAGAAAAACACACTGGACAGACTGTAAATTAACCCATACCACAACTAAAACAACTTGGTATATGGAAGAACAGAGAATAAATAGTTCCTCTTCAACCAGTTAAAAGCAGTTTGAACCTGGTTTAATGTTACACATTTGAAGCAGAACACAGCAGATTCACTTCATATGTCTGTGTATACTCTTCCTAAAGTGGTAAAATTAGTAATACTAAACGTTTAAGTTGATGGTATGTATTCCTGTCCACCTGATATATGAGGGTTATATTGCAGTCCACTGGAAGGGAGCGGGGAGAGAGAAACTTCTTCATTTATTTTCTGCTGTGCTGCCTGGCACACATGTTTAGCCCCGGGTGACAGCGAGCAGGAAGTATTTCTAAAAACAGGGCAATTCTGGAAAAATCACTGGCAGCATAAATCCCCCCCCCCCCACGATGTCTTTGGCTGGGTCACTGCATAATTTAGTAATCAACTAAATTAAGGTATGGAGAGATGAACTTGCAGCTCGTGAGCATTTGTGTCAAGTTCATCGGCTTTTGCTGGAAAACGGTGTCCGGGCAGCCACCGTGCTTTAATGAATCTCAAACTGCCTCCGATTTTCATCTGCAGCGATGAGGGAGGGAACTAGCTGGGGCCCCTGTACACACACACACACACACACACACACACACACACACACACACACAGGAAACAGGCACCATTTGGTGTTTATGTAAATGTGCAAAAACAAAATGGCTGACTGCCAAATCCTGTCAGTAAACAAAGCTTGTTTAAGTGCCAGGCAGAGTGTTGTTAAGGTGGACCGCTCAGGATGGAGTCTGAGCAGGAGGTGGCCCGGTGAGGCCGAAACACCTTAAACGAGGGTGCTGGTGACCATGTAAAACAGCCATTAACTTGTGATCGGATGCAAGAGCGTTGGTCTGCATCTCTAAAACAGGAACATTGTTCCCGGGCCTCTTGGTTTGGGGGATGGTTGGTTGTCATGGCAGCCAAACAGCCAATAATCATTCAGAGCAGAACACTGGATCTGATCTACATCAGTTTTTCGGTTCTGACTGAAGGTCCATTCATGTCAGGCCATCTAAAGGCAGAGAAATCACTGTAATCAGAGCATAGTTTGTGGCGCGGGGGGGCAGTGCCGGTCCAAATGAGCGTTTGTGCCCCACTCTCAAAAATTCATATATAAAAAAATCATATTATAATAAACATTAGATATGATAAATATGTTGATGATTATCAATACTGTTAATTTGCAAACAAACTCATAAGTTAAAAATACATGTGAGAAAAATCATGGTTATGCTGCGATCAGGTAGCCATCCCTCCCTCCCTCCCTCCATCTGCAAAATAAAGTTTGACAGTCTCATTGTTACTAATTGACTGTTGATGCCATTGATGCATGGCGTGTTACAGAGTGAATGAAGTTTAACACAATGGACATACAGAAATGGCTCAAGGCCCCAGAACCCACATCAGAATCTACAGGATCTCCTCCTTCGAAGTCAGAATCAACAGTTTCAAAAGTTTCCCACGTGACTTCTCAAAACATGAACAATCTTTCTATACAGCAAGCTAAAGTTAGCTTAGCTAATGTTCTCCACCACCACCAACTACTTCACCTGATAATTACGGTTGTGAAAAGCCAAATCAGGTAAACTGGGAGAAGTACCAAAGCCACAGTTGTAATGGTTTTCAGTAACTATTACTATGGGAGAGAGTGGTCGGAATACTTGGAACAAGCCAATTGGACATAGTGGCCAAACTGTGTAATTACATCTTTCAATGTTGTCATGGTTTTTCCCATTGACTTTCAGTGTGTAAAATCTAGAAGAGCTGCACGATTAAATCATTTATCCCCATTCAAGTCAGCGCTAAACTAGAAGTTAGCTGCTCAGCCAGCGAAAGTCTCTAGTGCACCTGCTCTAAGGACGTACTTGGCTGAGAAATTCCTTACCGCAACTGTTTCACTCACCAATTTCACCTTGTGATTGTCCCTGCTATATTAGGAGAGGACACAGTCAGTGACTTTTCAATGTTTGTGGAATGCTTTATGTTTTAGAAAGTCCTCTGTATTCATGCACTACAAAGATGGTAGCCTGAAGCTCGTCCTGGACCAGTGCTGGACTGCTCATCTTTCCATGGTCCCAGTGATCCTTAATAACCTGGAGGATATCTCTGCAGTACTGTAGCAGATAAACAGCACTCAGGTCTATGGACCAGAGGTAAAAGTGGAGGCAACCAGGTTCCTTCTACACATCAAGGAAGCAAGCTTTGTGTTTACTGGACATGCAAGTGCTCAAGATATTTTTGCTTCTAGACTCACCAAACAAGTAGGTGCAGGCCAAGGACCTGGACCTACTTCCTGGAGTGTGCTCTGTGCCACAGAGTGTGTTCATGAGCTGAGATGTAAAACTGTATTTACCAAACTCTGGAATACAGCCACCACCAACAACAATGCACCACCACACATCAGCAAAAATAGACATACTATGAGTAGGAACCTTGAGGACTGCGTGGTTAAGGAGAGAGTGGGACAAAACGACAACAACAAGTCAGAGCTGAAGAGAAGTGCAGAGTTCAAATTACCTTCAAACTGAACATCAATTATTTTGTCCAAGCTTTGTATTCATTTTGATAGTTTTGCACTTTTCCCTTTGCTGTGTTTGGTCCTCCTGATTTCCTCCTGATATGTTAGGAGGCACAATCATCTACAGTACATGGCGTATTGAGCAGATGGCTCCTTTGTTTCAATCATTCTGTCCGGTGTTAGTGTTATTTTCCTGCATCTTTGTCAAGAGATTGCTGCATTGCTTTGTATTAGAGTGCCTCTGGAGTGGCTTTCAAACTACAGAGAAGTACAGGTGGGAATCTGTTCTTGTACAAAGGAAGTTTGAAATGGTCCTCTCAGTATTGTCCCTGTTGCAGTTCTTGTAAATTAATGTCATGGTGTCCTGATTGCTTTGAAGAGAGAAAATAAACTGTCGATTCTGATTTCTTTTGATCTTTTTTTTTTTTATTTCTGATAATTATAATTACTGAAAAGGGGCGGCACGGTGGTGTGGTGGTTAGCACTGTCACCTCACAGCAAGAGGGTTGCCGGTTCAATCCAGGGTGTGGGAGCCCCTCTATGTGGAGTTTGCATGTTCTCCCCATGTCAGCGTAAGTTCTCTCCGGCTTCCTCCCACAGTCCAAAGACATGCAGATTGGGGACTAGGTTAATTGATAATTCTAAATTGTCTGTAGGTGTGAATGGTTGTCTGTCTCTATGTGATAGTCTGCGATAGTCTGGCGACCTGTCCAGGGTGTACCCTGACTCTTGCCCGATGTCAGCTGGGATAGGCTCCAGCCCCCCCGTGACCCTCAAGAGGATGAAGCGGTTAGAAGATGAATGAATGAATGAATAATTACTGAAAGGGTTCATTCAGATTTCTTAAAATAGGGTTGCATGAAGTACTTATACATAGTCAGTGTAATATTTTCACGGCTTTACCTTGCTGTCAGACAGCTCTGTCTGACTGGGAACTGTTATGTTGCTCTCTTCAAAGCGGCCAGGCTCCTTTAACAAAAACAGTAATTTTACTTCACGGCACACAGGAGTTACCGCTCTACCACTGCCTCAGTCAGTTAGTTAGTTTGTTTGTGTTATTGTACCACTTTAATAATATTTATATTATGTCAGGTCATGTGGGAAAATGTTTTTCTAAAGATGACATAAGCATTTTGATGCTAAAACATATTTGCCTAAACATATGTAGATGCCTAATTATACTATACTAAAATATTATATTTTTGTTGTTGCAATCAATCATATTTTGCTATTAGTAGTTTGTTATCACTTGTATTAGTTTTTTGTATTGTTCTTTATCTTTCTGTGCTTTTGAGTTCTTAATAACTTTGTGAAACTTTTATTAGGTGGCAGCCTCAAATAAGCCCTCTGGGTTTTTTTTTTTGC
Source organism: Epinephelus lanceolatus (assembly GCF_041903045.1). NCBI lineage: Eukaryota > Metazoa > Chordata > Actinopteri > Perciformes > Serranidae > Epinephelus > Epinephelus lanceolatus. The sequence continues at coordinate 27,187,588 of NC_135752.1, forward strand.
CTCTTCCTGCACTGTATTTCATTATTATTTTTTCTTGCCTTTTTTGTGTTTTAAATGTGCAAAAAATAAACCATAAACTATACTTCAACCAAAAATTTACTGTTTGAATTTGAATACATAAGGAACACTACTGGGACACTACAGAATGATATAAAAATGTAAATTACATAAACAAATAAATACACAAACCCCTTTAACTTCAAAACGACAGCCGACAATTGCTTGTCACATTTTTAGCACGTCTCATATCATCCTGACTGTTGCACAGACTTTGTAGGAACATAGTTGGATCATCTTCAGCATTGCAGGAGATATCACACAGTCAAGTATCATGTGGAAATAAAAATGAATTCCATGTCATCAGCTGTCTCACATTGACTGATTTTGAAACTTAGAGAATGAACCTAACTTTAATAAACTTTTTTGTCATGCAGGTTCTGTCCACTAGGCGTCACCATCAGACTGAGCCATGAACAGACTGTGCAACCTTTTTTTTTAAATTTTTTTTTTTTACTCTAAATATTATCACTCTATTTTCTATCAAGGTATGTGTTATTTAATTTCCCACCAAATATGCCTTTTGACCATTTGGAAATTGGGTTAATGCCAGGAGTGCCGCTTTGGTCAAATGGGTTAAGGCAATGAATAAACAAATAAATAAATAAATTAATTAATTAAAAATATATCTTTGATCACTTTTATTCACCAATTCATTTTATACATGCAGCCAAAAACGATAAACACGTTCTCTCCCATGATTCCCTCCTCACCTAACATGGCGGGTGGAAAGGTCAAGTGAGGACGGATACCGGAAATAAGCGGTGATGAAAAAATTAATAGCAATTAATCGGGGCACCGTTCACTCAGAGGAAAGTGAGTAAAAACAAATGTTGGCTGAGGGTGAAAAATGTTCAAACATAACAGACGTATTATCGAAGCATACCGCCGCCGAGGCCGCGCGTGAAGCGGAAGTGCTGCTGTTGTCATGGGAGACGCGCAATGGGGACGACATGGACATTACAGAGCCAGACCAGGGACACAAACATGGCGAAGAGGCCAAAGACTCGGACACTGGATAACAAAACGCCGCTGGGGGAGGCAGCAGGTACAAGTGTGGCTTCAGAGGATGCTGAGTACGGTTAAAGCACGCGCCCAAAGACGTTTCTGCTCACCTGAAGTTTAACTGTCAACACCTGAGGAGTGTCAAAGGACAGTTTGGAGGCGAAGGAGTGAGACACCCTAAAGATTCTGGACTCTGACGATGTAACTGACGAACTTGTGGAGAAACTCCTTCATAGCTTGTGAACGACATGAAGGTAAGACACATTTATTTATTTATATTGTGAGGACTATTGTGGCTGTGTAGTGGTTTAGCCTAACGTAACCGTAATACACGCTGTGCAGTGCTTTACCATAATACACGCTGTGGCTGTGCAGTACTCTACTGTGTCATACTTTGTGGCTGTGCAACTGCTCTGTTGTCATTTGTGCTTGACAAGAAATGCAACGGCATGAGATTTTCACAGGTCTATCTCAGAAAATATTGCAGTTTCATGGCATCACGGTATTATAGAGTTGAACTAATGATTTTTTTCAACCTGGGCCCTATTTTTCGATCTACTTTTGTCTAAATGAGTGATAGGATGTTCAATAATTGACATTTCTCCAGTATGAAGCTAGGGCTGACCTGCCTGCAGCCCCTGAGCGTGGGCTATATTGAATAATAGGGCACTCAGACAACGTCAAACAACGTCAAAATATGTCCACTAAAAGTGCATTTTTTCCACACAGATAGGCTCAGATTGTTAGTATAATTATCCGACAACATAACAGAAAGGAGAAATTAAGGTCTGTGTTTACCTTTAGCTGGATTCGGACATGTTCCTCTGCCTGTTGCTGCTCCCTCTCTCTCCCTGTCTTCAGTTTCAATGAGCTCTGTGTTCGTGAACATGCTCAGATAATGTGTTGTGCTTTGCTTATGGTGCTCTGTTGTGTGCTGGTGTTACGTGCAATACATGAATGGCCGATGTGCAGTACTGTAAGGTGTAGTATGTGTTTTTATGGTATTTGCTTAATTTCTTCTGGACTATTACTGTTAGCAGTATTTGTGCCAGAATTTCTTTACGGCGACAATAAAGTGTATCGTATTGTATCGTATCGTATCGTACCATACCATACCGTGCCATATCGTAAAATTGTTGTCAGCATACCTCAGTGACTGCAGCAATATGAATATTTTTAATAGTTTGTAGTTTAAAACAAATCATTCAGTGTATGCCCATGTAAAATGTATGCCCACCTTTGGAAACCCTGTGCCCTCTGTAACATCAAAATATGTGATCAGCACCAGACCTGTGACCAGAGGCTTTGCATCTATGTCTTCTGTGCTTGCTGGTGCGGGCTTCTCTCATCCATGGTAGGCATATACAATACTGCGGCAGATTGCACGTAGCATGTAGTTTCACACGTGTGTTGGGACCAGGACTGTCTGGAAATCCCTCCTCCTTGCTCTGATGTCCAATCAAATCTCTTTCTTCTGAAGAGCATCTTCTTTGCTGTAAAGTGCACAAGTTAATGTCTTCTTGCAGCAGTAAACATAACTTTTGTGACAAGTGACAAAACCAACTTGAATGGGTTGTCATATGGCTGTTTATTTCAGTCAGTCATCGGATTTTCAGAGTCTCCAGTGTGTCCCTGAAGGCCTCAGCAGGTATCTTTCACCACTTGAGTGAGTTGAGAGGCTTAAAGGATCACACAAACCGTTCACGGAGGAGATTATGTTTTTTGTACTTTATGTGTTCGGGAAAATACAGGTACATTAGCTGTGTAGGTGATAAATTGGTGTCATTGGGCGGGATATATTTAGGCTATTTCCTGGTACCTCAGAGGCAGCAAAAGGCTAAATCCACCAAGGACCAAATGTAACAAGGAAGGTTTATTTTATTTCCTCTTTGCTGAGCAACGTTATGATCATTTCTTACTTCAGTAAAATCTAAAATTAGAATATTCGATATCTAAACTGCATATTTAATTTTTTATGCATTATTTTTTCTGGTGTTTTTAATGTGCAAATGCAGTTACATTTAAGTACATTTATACATGTAGTTTTTTTCTAAAGTTAAATATGAAGTATTGAAATGTATCCCCCTCTTCTCTCCTCTTTTGGAAACAGCAGCTGTTGACTTTAAGATCAGTGTTCATTTTTAAATTACTGAGCATAAATGGTCTTTGAAATTAATATTTTTAAAAATAGGCATTTTTTTAAGTGTTATTTTAATGTGAATGCTTTGCCTTTCTCTCTACTCAGTGCAAATATTTTCCTTTAGTCTTCCTTCCCCATTTGACCTGTTTCAGTTTTTTTTGTGTCTCTCTTGAGGTGTTTCATTTCTCACTCTGTTTTTCCTTCTGTCTTTCCTTCCTTCTCAGTCATTATATGTTAACTCCTACACTTCCTCACTCTGTCCTAGGGCTGGGTGATATGAACTAAAAATAATATCTTGGTACAGCCTGACTAAATGCAAAGAGAGGGATTTTATTCCCCTATTTAAAAATATGCAGCTGCACAACAGTTACATCTTCAAAACACTAGTTAGCGGCGGGGTTTCTGTGAAGTGCTGTAAAGTTTAGTTGGTTCAAACACACATTAAACACACATTAAACTTTGCTTAATAGAGACAGTTTCAAACATAAGTAAACAAATCAGCTTCACTATAACTCACAGCATTCACAGACAAAGCATTTGTCTCGTGTTGTACACATTTCCCCACAAATACAACATGCTAATGTTTTTAGCACAAGCCTATGGCATTTTACATTGTATAAATTAGCCTAGCAGCTAGCAGACTTTTCCTCTTCTCACATGAAGCCGGGGACAACAGCAACATTTAACTAAGTAATGTTACAAAATTCGGCTCCATTACAACTCACAAGGTTCATCCTCAAAACAACTGTCTTATACTAAACACAAGTACAACATGCTAATGTTATTAGCACAAGCCTATGGCACATATGAAGCCAGGATAAATCACACACAAGACTTAAAATGCTATTTTTGTGGAGGCTTTATTGTCTTCACAATTTGTTGTTTCTTATCTGTGAAACTAAAGTAAATAGGCCTAATAATTGTGTTTCCATTAATGGAAATGGTTTCAGCTTACAAAAAGAGACAGGAGGGCTGCGGCACTGCAACCTGTAGTTACATTTCTGGGGAGGTGCACGTCAGGCTTCTGCTCTAAAAAGTGTTGCTGGAGAACTTGTGAGTGAGTTGGGCGGAGCTGAGCGGAGAGCGTGAGAGGAGAGAGGCACACTGGTACACGTCATGTAACACAACTTGAGCCTATATCGATATAAATGGTGTTGTATAAATTTATATCTTACTTGAAAATATATCAATATATCATACATAGTCATTAAATCACCCACTCCTACTCTGTCTTAAATTCTTTTATCACTCTCCATCCATTGCACTTGGCCTCTTTCTGTCCCTCATCCCTTCTTCACTTTTGTTATTCCTTAACATCAGTACTTCCTTTCCTTCCCTCTGTAGACAACTCTTTTTTCTTCGACTTTTGTCTTTATTCAGTCTCCCCTTCACATTGTTGATGATGCAAAAGTTTTTATCAGCGTCATACATGCAACACCTTCACAACTTCCCTTCCAGCCTTCTTTCCTATGATTCTTCCCTCTTACTTCACCCTTCTTCTTCTCCTCCTCTTCTTTACGCTTTTGTTGCTTTTTGACATAGGAGGTAGGAGGAAAGGAAAGGAAGGATGATTCCCTTCTCTTTGCCCCTGGCCTTCAGTTTGTGTAACCGTGCAGCAGAACTGATAATAATTAGCAAATGGGGACTGGATTAATTTGGTCCAAGTGGCGGCGGCGGGCAGGGCCCCGCCCCCTGCAGCGCAGCACTGTTTGCTCAGCTCGTGGACGGACGAGAGGGAAAGAAAAATACACTGGCTAATTATTTCAGATAATGCAATTAAGATATGCATATTTAGCATAAATTCCACAATGGAAATGTAGACGTCAGCAGATAAAAAGAGTGTGTGTGTGTGTGTGTGAGTGTGTTTCCTGCACGTGGCGGGGTATGTGCAGTAGTCTCTGGTGGCGGGTAGCAACATTAATCTCGCCTTGTTTTGGGTCTCTTAACTGCACAGAGGTTATAGTCTGTACCTGAACATGCATATGTGTGTGTGAGCGTGTATGTGTGTGTGTATGCCTAGACTAAAAATAAACACATTTGAAATCTTTTTTTAAAAATGTTTATTTATCTCTGTCATCCTCAGCTCTGCATACTCATTCTTACACACACACACACACACACACACACACACGCACAGTATGCAATGGGCCAGGTGCAGCAGCGTGTCTGTCCACAGTGTGTGTTTGCGTGCCTAAAGTGGTTGGTGTGTGTCTACCTGCTACACTAATGATCTGCAGCTGTCAGCAACACACACACACACACACACACACACACACACACACAGCAGATAGGAGGGGTGGAGAGAAATGGATGGGGGAAAAAGGAAAAGAGAGAAAGGGAAAATTAAATGAAAGATGAAATTGAAAAATAGATGGAAAAGTGGAAGGAAAAACAACAAAAATAGGAAAGGAGGAGAGATGAGGGATATATGGAAAGAATTTAGAAAATAACTTAAGGAGAAAGGAAATAAAGAGAGTGAAATCTGGAGAAAGAAGGAAAGAAGAAAAGGAGAGGAAGAAATAGGAGAGGAAAGGTGAGAGGGTGGGATGAGTTGAGGAAAGGAACACTTATGTGGAAGTAAAAGAGCTGAGAAAGGAGACACAAAGGAGAGGAGGAAGAGAAGGAGAGGAAAAGAGGGGAGAGAATAGTTGGCATCTGTCCAAATACCAGCCTCTTCCTCTCCTCCGTTCTGGTTTGAATACTGCTGCATGTCATTAGAGCTGCCAATCAACAGCTGCCAGCGCTCTGCTGCAGCATGCAGCTCGATGCAGGGTGACAGCTGCAGCCGACGCACAAACCCTGAACGCTGCGTGCCTCAGCTTTTTAAATAGGCTTCACCCACAGGATTCCTAGACTGTACCGTAAGCTGCCTGATGAGGTCAGCTGGTCCTCGTCAGAATCAGGGCCATTATTCAAATCTTAGACCAACTTTGGTGGCGTGGTTTGTTAGATTGGCTTGGTTGAAAAAACAACCGCTTTTCATAACACTAACCCGACATAAAATGCAGCGATCATTGGTAAAAACAACCCGGTCTCACTCCAAAGTTGTTGAAATCTTGGGCAGTGACTTGCGGTGTCAGACACTGACGAAAAAAGCTGCCCTTTAACGTCGGCATGATACGCAGCCAGTCGCCGTTATAGCTTAATGGCGCTCAGGGGTGTAGCCCACGGCTGCAATCAGCAACACTTTCCTCTTAAATAAGTAACATCAATAGAGAGTGAAAAACTAATCTGATTTATTTAGTAGCTGTGTGGGTCAGCTCAGCCCTAGTAAGAAGTTAGCTAAGTTGGCAACATTGCTCATAAGCTTGGATGATAGTCGAAAATTTGTATAGGTTAAAATCCTGTGCGGACTTTTGGATGCTTTCACACCTGCCCTGTTTGGTTCACTTCAGTCAAACTCAAGTTCATTTGCCCCATTAGTGCGGTTCGTTTGGGCAGGTGAGAACACAGCAATTGCACTCAGGTAGGGATGCACCGAATATTCGGTAACTGAATACATTCGGCCAAATATTGCAAAAAAACACACATTCGGTATTCGGTGGAATAAGTTAAAAGCAAGGCCGAATAATAGCGGCGTGTTTTGATAACGCAATCAAACAGCGTGCTGTGACGCGCGGAGTAAAATGACGGCAGTGTGGTGATCTGTCCCTCACTGCACTCGCATTTGTGACTAAAAATAGTTTTGAGTGAGCGAACGGCCCACAAACCTCACCGCGCTTTAGGGACTGTTCTTTACTTATGAAGGGCAGGAGGGTGGCTGGTTGATTCTTATTTTATTTATTTATTTTATTTTGATCACCCCTATGTTCATCACTCATTAATGCTGTTTTTGAAGTATGAATAAGTCAATAAGTAATTTATTCCATTGAAATATCATTGATGTAGCCTATAATAGAAAAGTGATTTATCTTTTTATAAATGACAAAAGGCACATCTGCCTCATTTTTGTTGTGGTATCGTGATACTACTCAGAACCATGATATTTTCATTGGTATCGTACAGTGGGATCCAATTTTGGTACCGTGGCAACACTAATCTGGAGGGGGTTCATCTGCAAAAACTAATGAAAAACTAAACAATGATATTTGGTATTCGGCCAAGCGTTTAATATTATTCGGCTTTGGCCCCAAATTTTCATTTCAGTGCATCCCTACACTCAGGTGCCCACCAAAACAACCGGACCGAGACCTTCCTGAAGAGGTGGTCTCAGTCCGGTTACAAATGAACTCTGGTGCAGTTTGTTTGTGGTGAGAACGTGTTCTGACCTTGATCTGAACCAACTGCAGTCACATGACACATTGTTTGGGTTAAACATGAGCATGTTACAGTCCTGGAGGATTATTAATGTGCACCTTGTCCTGTACTGCCTTAATATGCACATTCAGCACATCCAATGCATCAAAACATTGTTTTCTAGTTGGAGCCGCACCTCATTTTCAAACTGTATGGTTTGACTAAAATGAACAATGACAGCAATATAGTCCACAATGAGCAGCGCTAAAATCAACCTGCGTAGTTGTCCCTCCATTGTGACATTAGAAAGTGTCACATTTATCTTGCAAGTGTACTCTTCTTCAACATTTGGTTTACTTCCTGGATTTTTCCCACATGGACATTCTGACCAATCAAGAGCGGCTCTCTCACACAAGCCATTTGATCTGGTCCACTTGTAAATGCTGCCGTGAGAACACGAACCAACTCTAGGCAATTATGCAACTTTGTACCACAGCGCTCGACAGTGTGAGCGTTTCACTCGCATTTGCGACTAAAAATAGGTGTGTGCGAACTGTAAAAAATATTTAGGGGCACATGTGCGCATAAAAAAATCAGCCGAAGCAGCCTATATTTTTGTCAGCGAAAAAATATTTTAATCTAACAGCAAATGTTGGAGGAACTCCAGCAGCCTTCCCTCTTTCCTCTTCCCTGTGTGACACGGTTATGGGCGGTTTTCCAAGCCACTGTCGGCACAATGAATATAAGTCCCACTGTCGGCAGGGTGGAAATAAGTCAGTAAGTAAGTGTGGCGGAGGAGACGGACCGGGTTAAGCGGTGGACCTCCGGGGAAGCCCTCTCCCCTCTCCCCGCAGTGAGGGACCGTTCTCTAAGCTACCGCTGCTGGGCAGGGTAGAAATAAGTCCCGCAGAGTTTCAGAGGACCTGGAGAATGTTTAAGGATAGTAATAACATTATGTAAGATAATCATATTGCTAAGATAATAACATTAAAGACAAAATTAAATTGCAATACTTTTTCAAAACTTGATGATTTTACCTTTCTGTACATTTTGTATACAAATTCATTAAATAATTTTGCTTGTAAATGTCTATTTGCATCACGTTTATTACGGAAAACACATTATTTGATCAATTTACATTGTGCCCCTAAAGTTCTTTGTGCGCTCCTTACTTTTTCAACTTAGGAGCACATGTGCTCTTTGGGAGAAAAGTTAGCGTCAAGCCCTGTACCAAAAGTAGTCCCTGATTTGGACCAAAGCAAGACAATTCTAGGTCTGAAAGCACCCATTTAAAACATACAAAGTATGATACTTTTAAGATACCCTTTTCACATTTTCCTCTGTGCCTACTGAAAGAAATACAAACTTTTACTTTAATTTGAAAACAAAGGAAATGGTGATTATTCACAGTAAGACTTTGGGAACTTCCCGATGGTGCCAGTCGTGGCTGGAAGGAATTCATGTTTCACCTGCACTGCCTCCACATGATGGGCAGCAGGGTACTCTTTAAATTTGATATTTCTTTCTTGCTTTCTTTTTTTATGGAAAGGTAAACATTGGTTCTCTCTACTCACGCACATTTTACAAAATGCCCTGACACTTATCTACCTGAAGAGAGAGCAGAGAAAGGAGACGGGCTGTTTGAAAAGAAAAGCAGCTAATGTCTCCCACACAGCTCTTTCATTGTACTACTCACTAACCTGGGCTTGTTTCCCTTCTGTCCCATTACCATCTTGTTGCATTCAGTTTCCTTCAGTGCTATTATTATACACTAGTATGTAATTAAAGTTTAATTGTGTAGTACTGGGAGTACAGTTCAGAATTTGATTGCTTGCATAGTAACCATTTTTACAAAGTATTTGTAAATCATTTTCACAACTGGGTTACATCTCACTATGGATTTTCTTGAATATCATATTAGAGGTAATTACTTCTTTATGAAAGCCAGAGAATATCTGGGAATTATCCAGACACCTCACAGAAACACAAGACAGTGAGTTTCCGGACTGGTTTTAGGTTTTTATTCCGTCAGATGGCGCAAACCAGGCTGCTCAACTTCAGCGTTAAGCAATGTAGACACCATACTTCCAACACACAGCCTTTATATTACTTTATTATTTTCCTTCTTACTGTAACATGAGCATTCACTGGATTCACTCATTCATGGTGGCCAGTTACTCAACAGCTGCCAAAAATAGAGGCTAGCCCTGCCTTATGCTGATGTCACAAGAGAATGTTTATGTACATTTGGCGCATTTTAGTGACTGTCAATTCAAACAAAACATCAGGTTTAAGAATAAAATTTGTATTCAAAGCTTTAAAACAACAATAAATACATCAAATTGAGCCTTGTATTCCTTTAGCCCTTAGCAGTAATGATTTTATGAGCTTTTTTAATGACAAAATTCTAACTATTAGAGGCAAAATTCATGACCTCTTGTTCTCAGATAGTTCCTTTCTAACCTCAAACACAGCTGTAAGACCTAATATATATTTAGATTGCTTCTCCCCAATTTCTCTTCAAGAATTGACAGCAGTGATTTCTTCATCTAAATCATCAACGTGTCTCTTAGACCCCATCCCAACTAGGCTACTTAAGGAGGTCTTTCCTTTAGTTAACACTCATATATTAGATATGATCAATATATCCTTATTAACAGGCTATGTACCACAGTCTTTTAAGGTAGCTGTAATTAAACCTCTACTAAAACAGCCCACCCTGGATCCAGAGGTGTTAGCCAACTATAGACCAATATCTAATCTTCCCTTTATGTCAAAGATCCTTGAGAAAGTAGTCGCAGACCAGCTGTGTGATTTTCTCCATGATAATAATTTATTTGAGGAATTTCAGTCAGGATTTAGAGTGCATCATAGCACTGAGACAGCACTAGTTAAAATTACAAATGACCTTCTGATTGCTTCAGACAAAGGACTTGTCTCTGTACTTGTTTTATTAGATCTTAGTGCGGCGTTTGACACAATTGACCATCAAATTCTACTGCAGAGACTGGATCACTTAATTGGCCTAAAAGGTTCTGCACTAAGCTGGTTTAAATCTTATTTATCTGATCGTTTTCAGTTTGTTGACGTTCATAATGAATCATCCTTACGTACCAAAGTTTGTTTTGGAGTTCCGCAAGGTTCTGTGCTCGGACCAATCCTATTTACTCTATATATGCTTCCTTTAGGTAACATCATTAGAAATCACTCTATAAATTTCCATTGTTATGCGGATGATACTCAGTTGTATTTATCGATGAAGCCAGAAGAAAGTAATCAATTAACTAAACTCCATAACTGCCTTAAAGACATAAAAACTTGGATGAGCACCAATTTTCTGATGTTAAATTCAGACAAAACTGAAGTTATTGTTCTTGGCCCCAAACAACTCAGAGACTCTTTATCTGATGACATAGTTTCTCTAGATGGCATTGCTCTGGCCTCTAGCACCGTAAGAAACCTCGGAGTAATACTTGATCAAGATTTGTCTTTTAATTCTCATTTAAAACAAACCTCACGGACTGCATTTTTTCATCTGCGTAATATTGCGAAAATTAGGCCTATCCTGACCCGAAAAGATGCAGAAAAATTGGTCCACGCTTTTGTTACCTCTAGGCTGGATTACTGTAACTCTCTATTATCAGGTAGCTCTAGTAAGTCCTTAAAAACTCTCCAGCTAATTCAGAATGCAGCAGCACATGTACTAACAGGAACTAAGAAACAAGATCATATTTCTCCTGTTTTAGCTTCTCTGCACTGGCTCCCTGTAAAATCCAGAATTGAATTTAAAATCCTACTGTTAACTTATAAAGCTCTAAATGGTCAAGCTCCATCATATCTTAGAGAGCTCATAGTGCCATATTATCCCACCAGAACACTGCGCTCTGAGAACGCAGGGTTACTCGTGGTCCCTAAAGTCTCCAAAAGTAGATCAGGAGCTAGAGCCTTCAGCTATCAGGCTCCTCTCCTGTGGAATCATCTTCCTGTTACGGTCCGGGAGGCAGACACCATCTCCACATTTAAGACTAGACTTAAGACTTTCCTCTTTGATAAAGCTTATAGTTAGGGCTGGCTCAGGCTTGCCCTGTACCAGCCCCTAGTTAGGCTGACTTAGGCCTAGTCTGCCGGAGGACCCCCCTATAATACACCGGGCACCTTCTCTCCTTCTCTCTCGTATTCTATTACTGCATCTTGCTAACTCGGCCATTCTGGATGTCACTAACTCGGCTTCCTCTCCGGAGCCTTTGTGCTCCACTGTCTCTCAGATTAACTCATATCGCAGCGGTGCCTGGACAGCGTGACGTGTGTGGTTGTGCTGCTGCCGTGGTCCTGCCAGATGCCTCCAGCTGCTGCTGCCATCATTAGTCATTAGTCATACTTCTACTGTTATTATACACATATGACTATTGTCACACATGTATACTGCCAGATATTAATACATATTTTCAACATATTGTACTACAGTAGCCAGAACTATAACTATAATATTATTACTTTCAATAATGTTGTTGTAACCTACTGTCATTACCTGCATCTCTTTCTCTGTCTCTCTCTCTGTCTCATTGTGTCATGCGGATTACTGTTAATTTATTATGCTGATCTGTTCGGTACGACATCTATTGCACGTCTGTCCGTCCTGGAAGAGGGATCCCTCCTCAGTTGCTCTTCCTGAGGTTTCTACTGTTTTTTTTCCCCGTTAAAGGGTTTTTTTGGGGAGTTTTTCCTTATCCGCTGCGAGGGTCATAAGGACAGAGGGATGTTGTATGCTGTAAAGCCCTGTGAGGCAAATTGTGATTTGTGATATTGGGCTTTATAAATAAAATTGATTGATTGATTGATTGATCAAATCAACTCATGTGTGACATCTGCCTTATAGTCAGTCATTTAAGTTTCATTCTGCTGTGATGATGAAGTTTTATTTGAACACTGTTATCTAGTAGTGTGTCCTCCCTGATTCTCTAAGGCTGCATTTACATCACAAGTAGGGATGCAGCAATGCAGATTTTTTCAACTGATACCGATAAGTGATAATGACCTGCTTCTCATGGCAAATAACTGATACGATAACAGATAATTTCACATTTTTGTTTCTTAAAAAGAAGTGTATAACCTTTAATTTATGTACACCTGAGGGTAAGAAAGGCTAAGATGCAGTGAGAAAATATGGATGATTGAACATTCCATAGCCCTAAACCGAACCGAATCAAACCACTATCACTATTGCTAACACAACAAAAACAAAGAACAGTTCTGACTCTTCCATACCTGCCATTTCTGGGGTATTGTAAAAGAAACACGTAGCCAGAAAGAGATGTGCTCCTGACTGGGTCATCAGGTAACGATACAAATAATCACTACTTGTAGCATCACATGGCTAGCGGTTATATTAAGTTTAGCAACATAATCAAGCTTTTTAAAAGCTTGGTGTTGGATGTAAGCTGCTGCTGCTAATATGCTTGTGCTAACACTCTGGAGAAGTAATTTATTGGCTCAGTATAGGGCTGGGCGATATGGCCTAAAAAAAAAATCTCTGATTTTTTTCACAAAAAATCCGATTCACGATTTAAATCGATTTTTTCCCCTCCTAGTTAAAAAAAAATATATTTGCGGCCTGGTAGCACATACCTGGGGTCCAAAACTTTCAGCATGTGAATAAACCCCAGCTTTTCCACGGTAGCCTATATATGGGCACCGTATCTCTTGCAATATACATGGCAACTGCATCTGTGATCGCTTTCCACCGGACCCCTTTCTTATCATATGGCAGTGTTTCCCCTACCATCATATTGGATCACAACAGAAGTCATTTAAGGTTACCTTTTCTATAGAACAGGTCTATATCTTGTCCTTTTATTAAACAAACTAAATAGCCTTATGTTACAGGCTGAGCCTGATGTGTGTGGCTTGTGTGTGTGTGTGTGTGTGTGTGTGTAGTTGATGTTGGAGGTCTCTTTCACACAGAGCACGATTTTCGCGCAGACCTCCGCGGGATAGGGAGTAGAGCAAGTGGAGAGCAAGGCACGCAAGACAGGATTTGGGGAGTACAGGAGCTACAGGTCCATGGTGACCGCTTCCGGGTCTACTTCAGGCTCTTCTCTAATATTGGACGCGCCGAGGTGTCGTCACAGTGCGTTGTGGTGAAAAAATTTTCAATTCGAGCACAGGCTGGCGGTGCGCAGACGCCACGGCATGCGCCCTCTCACGCGCCGCTCAGCTTGGCGGCAGAACGGTGCGCTCTTGCCCCGCGGTAGCACATCCACAATGAATAGGTTCGTTGGTGGAGGTCTGCGCTTTGCGCGCTCTGTGTGAAAAGGGCTTGAGACGTTAGCGTGCCGGGTGTGGTGTGTGACATCAGACGGATGTGCCCCAGGAAGAAAGTGAGGCATGTGCTATGTTGTTTACATCGAGCAGCCACAGTGAAGAAGCCTACGCAGTTCTGCATGCTGTTTTTGAGTTATTTCCCTCTATGTAAAAGTCAGACACTGATGAGAGACGCTGTGCATCATCCCTGCAGTACTGAAAATAAAGTGCCGTTCTTTAACGCAGACAAAGTCCCGTTGTTTATGTGTTGTTGCCACAACGAGCTAACACAAGCTAAAGGAGCTAATGGTCTTCGGAGGTCCCTTTACTATGGTTCGGGGGTCTGCCAGCTTGGCGTTGGTAACACGTATTTATCTTATTTACACAACGGCATGTCATTTATGTCCCTACACGGTGCACATCTAAAATCCTCCTCTGCTCTCTGAGTTCGGCCCTGATGTGCTCACACACACACACACAGACAGGTGAGCACACAGACACAGACACAGGTGAGCACACAGACACAGACATAGGTGTGCACACAAAAGCTCTGAAGAACTCGTTCCCTTGAGAACAAGTTCTTCCCCGCTCGCTGCCATGTTGTTTGTGTATCAAGCGCGCGGCGGGACGGGTGAGCCCACTCTGAACTATGGGAGACCAGCATGGAGTGGCGGTGGCGGATTTTAAATAGAAACTCGATTTTCATTAAAACAAATCGGCCTAAACTACAAATTCGAATTAATCAATAAAATCAATTTATCGCCCAGCCCTAGCTCAGTATATATTGTGTGTTGTATATGTAGTATGTGTGTTTTTCCCATACATCCATGGTTTCTCCCCATCATGCTTCACTGCACAGGTGCAGATACACTCACCATACAATATCGGAGCGTCCGTTTAAAATACTGAAGGCCCCAGTCACCAGCCAATAGAGCCAACAGCCAGACGCTTTGACAGGGACAGCTTGCCTACATGCAGTGACAGTGTTATTGATAAGTGCTGACAGAGGTATCAGAATGCAGCTGTGGACCTCTTAAAGTTTTGGAGGAACTGTTGTGGCCCCACCACCCCTGACTCATAGCTCTCTCTCCACAGATCTACCAGCAGTAGCTGCTAATAGAGCTATAGCTACAGCTTTGCGTTCATCTTCTCACCCTCATCCTCAACTTATGATGTTTGCCCTTCTGTATCATACATTTTGTCCCCAAATGCACGTCTCACAAATGTGATGTTTTTTTGTTGTTGTTCCAACGCGCCTGTGTGTGACATTACTGTTTGCATATGTGGTTTTTCAGGGTAGAGATATGTTCACACTGTCAGATATGGGTCACTTCAACCATGCATGTGAACAGTCAGATCTGGGAAAAAATTAGACTTGAGCATTAAGCCCTGTGATGTAAACGTAGCTTGTGTTCAGTATATCTGTTAACAAAGACTCTTAACAAGTCTCCCTCAGTGTGTTTTGGTCTGTCAGAGGACCAGAGAGCTCAGGTCCAACTGTTTCTTTAATTAGACTGTATGTTCATATGCTGATAAAGTTATTAATGCTGTAATGGAGCTGACTGAAGGGCTGAGCTGAGACTCCACCACAGATCACTCACCTGCCTTATCAACAGGCTGCTAATGAGAGTAACACACACACACACACACACACACACACACACACACACACCTGAGATTACTTGACAGAAATTCAAGCACTCTCTTGTGCATATATTGTGTAAATGAAAGCTCGCAGTCAAGAGCACACACACTGTCTTGCTGTCTCATTTTATAAAGTTTGTTTTGTATCTAAAAATTTGACACAAATTCTGCAACCCACTTGCTGTACATAATCTCGCTTATTACACAGCTATTTACTAAAATATTAAGTTAACACAAAATATATTGAGCATCTGCATTAGTTATCTGTCCCCTTAATTTTTCCAAGTTTTCCTTTAACACTACCTCCACCATTGACGAGATTTTCCGTCATTTATGACAGAACGCTTCCCTGCCATTGATGAGATATTCCAGGGGGTGCTGTTACACATCTTGTGAAATCGAACAGCGCTGCTGTGTCCAAAAACAAATTAAGAAGATCTGCTGGAAACCGAAAGAAGATGTTGTTCACAGAAATGTAGCAGCTTGTAAACTGCATGAAAATGCTGGCGCCGATGGAAGAGCTTACAGTTGCACATTTTGATCTACATTCTTGATCCGAATTCGACGAAGGAGGAAACAAGTTTGGTGGGCTGAAACAGGTTCTCCATGACGGTGACTTTAGCCCCTTTTAAATACGAATTGTGTAAATTTGCAGGAAAGCCCGATCAGTCTTCTTTCAGCATTGGCAGTATAAAAACAAAATCAGGGAGTGCAGCGAAATGGCGCCTACCTACTTTTTTCATACAGAATGAGCCTTTTTTGTGGCAATGTTTGGCGTGAGCAAGTAACAAAACGTGTAGCTCAGTGTGTGACGTAAACAGTGACGTGGGAGGGAAGCCGTGGCTGGTCAGTCCTTCGGCGATTCTCTCATAAGTTGGCTTGTCCTTCACCGTACCCGTCATCTGACGGTTAATGGCCTCTTCGTTTGCGAGGACAAGGAGGGCACGCAATTCCTTGTCTCCCCAGTTGCTCATCTTTACAGTGTCTGTCAGGTTTGTGTTTCCCTCTTGCTACTAGCTGCTCATTCCTGCTATTAGCTGTTTCCTGTTTATCCGCCAGTAGGTCGCACGTGCGGCGTCGTCAACAGCTCCTCCCACAAGTCATCAACAGCCTCTCCTGTTGCGGAAGGGCACCTTGTTCTTTTTAAACCACAAAGGTTCTGCCAATATGACTACCCTACCAGGCGGAAAATTGGGCACCTCAGATCGACTCGCCAATCCAGCTCTGTGTGTCTAAACGCTCGCAGCTTGCCAGCAAAACGGCCCAACATTCGCCGAAAATCTGGCAGTGTAAAAGGGGCTAGTGACACACGGACAAGACGACCACAGAGGAGAGGGAGACAACAGAACACTGAACGATCACTGAACGTGACAGCGTGTTCCGCTGTACCTCAAACAGAATATTATTTTCATTATTATTATTATTGTTATTATTTTCATTTATACAATTCAAACTGACATAAGGAAACAAGAAAAGACAAAAACAAGAGGATAAAGTAACTGTTAATTAAAAATAAAATAACAGCAGCTTAGACACCAGGAAGAACCTTTAACCATTCAGTGTTTCTTTAAGATTGTAATGCTCTTTCACACACCTGCTTCAGACTGAGAAGAAAGACAAAAACGTAACGTCACCAGCGGTCAGATTTTAATCTGATACCCTCATTCATCATAGCAACGCTCTCCAGACGGGGAAACCCAAACGTCAAAATACTGGGATAGGAAGAATGTCTGTTGTCCTGGCGACCGGGTAAATATTTAAGGATGTGGGAAGTTTGTTCAACTCAATGGCTGAGGGCTGTGTCTCACCCTCCTGACATCTGTCTGTCTGTCTTTCTTTGTTTTCATCTGTCTGTCCTTAAGTTGACTGTCTATATCACTTTCTTCCTCACCATCCATCTTTATGCCTTTCTCTCATTACAGTGTAGTATTAGAATATTTTTGTGTGGCAATATTGTGTCATCACACAGTGCCAAGTATGACTTCTTTTTTTTATTATACAAATTATTTCTATTCCAAAAACAAATTAAACTTCAGGCAGCCTACTAGAATGATATAATCTTTTAATATATAATATTTTTCAGTCCAATAGATACATTTTGCTGCTGCAAAAAATGGCTGAGGTGAGATGAAAAGACTGAAAACTTAATTTTATTAGATAAAATAGATAATTAACAGTTGAAAAAGGTTAATAAATTGCAATGTATAGCAATATATTTTATCCCAATACATGCATATTGTAACATTTAAAATCGCAATAATATTGTATGGTGACTAAAGTATTGTCATAATATCATTCCTCCCCACAAGACAGGATGGACAGGAATTTTTAGACATTTTTTTGGACACTTAATAACCCTTTTTTTTTCTTTGCTGTTGTTTGTTTGGCCTCCTTCAAAATGTGTTTGCACTGATATGCTTTTAATTTTAAGGTGCTCTGATATCCTTAATGTTATTCTATGGAAAACATTTTCTGGGACCATAGAGAGCATAAGGATGTGAATATTATACAAATTATATTGTTTTTTGGTGAATTATTTCTTTATTTGGCTAGCTAGCTGTAGCTGATAAAGTGTGCCCACTTCGACCTTTCAATCAAGGTTTCTGGCTAAATGCACATTGTGGCGGCTCTGGCTCAGGGTTAGAGAGGTTTGTCCACTAATCGGAAGGTCAGCATTTCGATCCCTGGCTCCTCAAATCTGCTAGCCTTGGCCGGATAATGTACCACAAATTGGCTGTTACATCAGTGTGTGAGTGAGAGTGAATGGTTACCGAGTAGCAGGTGGCATCTTGTATGGTAGCCTTGGCCACCAGTGTGCGAATGTATGTGTGAATGAGTGAATGCGCCGCAGTGTTAAAGTGCTTTGAGTGGTCGAAAGACTCAAAAAGTGCTACACAAGTGCAGTCCGTTTACATTACAGAGGAAAAACTTGTGCTGCGTGTTCCATATTGGTTGATGCAGTGTGAAGCCCCCAATACAAACATAGCCACAATGCTAACAACAATGATTGCTAACAGTAGACTGCAATGTTTCGGAGACTCCAGCAATGTTTATGTAACAAACCTGGTAGCTGCTGATATTTCACCAAGTGAGTTTGGTTTTTGTCTGGTCTTGAAATGAGGCCAATTTGTTACTGTATGGTTCTGGGAATTTAGACACGTCAGCTGGACGATCAAACTTTTATTTAACTCTTTGTGTGTGTGTGTGTGTGTGTGTGTGTTCCTTTGTGATCATCCCTTTCTCAGTTGAAATGTTTTTGCGGGTCTGTGAATGTAGTGCAGTCGGCAATAAAGTTCTGCTGCTCCGTCTGTGCCCAGTATGCTCTGTGCTCCGAGAGGATGGCGCTATAAACCGAACAGTATATACATTCCAAATCAGTATGTGGTGGGGATGGTGATATTGTGGTGGGCTACCACAAATAAATCAATGTTTAGGAAACCCTGTAGTGAAAAGAAAACCTCTAAAATGTAGTTCCTGGTAATATGTAGGCTAGTCAGAGAAGCTGAAAACAGCTTTGTGCTTGGTTGTGTTTTCTGATGTCAATATATTTTAATTGACCCGTGCATAGAAACAGTGAAGAAAAAGTTTGTGGTCGGTCATTTGAATTTCAGTCAAGTCCTGAACTTATTTCAAGTTTGTCCTTCACACATGAAGTCAATAAACTTTTCAAATTTCAGGCCGAATGAAGTAATGGTGGAAAGAAAGTTCAACTTGGGTAGAAATATTTCTCACAATGGAGGAGGATGACCAACTCTTTCTTCATCTCTCTCTGATTACATCTATATGTGTGTCTCTCTCAGCCCAAAGCAGCTGCTTCAACTCACCACTCTAATGTGTGTGTGTGTGTGTGTGTGTGTGTGTGTGTGTGTGAGAGAGAGAGCGAAAGAGAGAGAGAGAGGGATCGGATAGCTGAGCATATTTTCTCACCAGCTGACTGTATGGGAAATGGATTATCCTAAAACCTGCAGGTTTACATTTCATTATATTTCCCCCTTAAAGCCACAACTCACAGTATGTCACAGTATCGGACACACAGTTCACTCACTGCTCAAGGCTACTGATTATTCATGATGTGTAGTTATGCCAATTAAAAGAAAAAAAGAAAGGGTAGTTGTGGAATCCTGAAAAGTGAGAAACATATAGTCTCAATATGACTAACAAAATGACGAAAAGGCTAATTACATAGTGATTATTTTGTCAATGTAAGTTACCCCTGTCAGGGACTATGTCTCTCTCCCTCTCAAAGATGCACACACACAAAAAAAGACTCACAAACATGATATCGAACACACTCCTCCGCCCATCCAAACCACACTGTCCTGGCTGATAGTGTGAGCAGGTGATGTGGGCTCCAGACTGCAGTTTCGTTTTGTGACCATGGAGCACCAGTGCAACTTGAAAATGTTGTTAAGATATGAATTAGAGAGCTGTTAGTTTGTTTCCAGGTTACAGTGAATAAATCATCATGTTTAACAGCACTGCGATAACAGTTTAACTTAATGAGTTCAACGATGGTGTGAGAAGGCAAGGTGTGTGTTTTTGTACCTGCAGGGCTCCTGACTGAAAGTATTTAGTCACATTTTGCGACCATGGAGCTCTAGTGCAATATACAGTTATTATTAATTTATGAACCAGAAACTGTTAGTTTGTTTTCATGTCACTGTGAATCAGTCCTCACGTTTAACAGAGCCGCAGTAACAGTTTAACTTTCTGCTAACTGCTAATGTCTAACTGTTGACCTGAAGCTTCAAGTTAACAGTAAACACATCAACACTTTGGGCCCGAGATCAGCCAGGTGCTTCAGCATAAAAGCACCAGTGGTTCTGTTGTGATTTATTTTATTATAACAATATTTAACTTTATTATAACCGTACTTTAGCCTCTAGCCTCAGCCTCTCGGGAAGTTAGCAGCACTTCAGAGTGTTAACATTGCTGTGTTTTAGGATAGATATTTATTTAATTGATAAGACTTTTATTAAATAGGTTGTTTTTATATGACGTCATTCATTGGTGCACTGTCCAGGTGGAGGGCAGGCAACTGGCAAAGACTACCAACACTGCACAAATGCTTGTGATTTGTTTATGTCTGTTCCAGTTGATCAAATTGGGGAAAAAACAAGGGGCACATTATGTCCTGAAAATAGTTGGAAGTAAAGGGGAGAGGTAAAGTTAAAAAAAAAAAAAAAGTGGATCAAAAATCCCCACCTAATGTCAAACATTAGGTTAATGTGTTGTCCTAAACATGCCTCGAGCTGGATGCAGCTACAATTGCTGGGACAACTTTTCAGTTTTTAGCCATAACTCAAACTTCAGGAATGGTTGACCTATTAGATATTATAAAATTGTGTCTAAAGTTAACTAACGTTAGCCAGTAATGTTAGCACTTGAAATATAAAAGTTGGTTAAACTCAAGCACAGTTAGCTAAAAACGAGACGGCAGATGTTCCAGTCGTGGACCCAACTGCACACAAAATAACTATAGTTCCCGAGCCTCTTGTAATCGCCATTGTCATTGGCCGGCTTTAGCCAGTGAGGAGAACGAGGTCATTCGTATCAACAATCGTGTCCACACCAGGCAAATCAATGATAAAAATCACATCTCTTCATTTTGTATGGATCACATCCAACACGAGTTTCAGTTTTTTGATGACATCCAGCCTATTTACTCCAATTCAAGTGTTGTGATGGCAGCGCACGCACGCACGCACGCACGCACGCACGCACACACACACACACACACACACACACACAGAAACCCAGACAACCTCCACCTTTGTCAGACTGCAGGTGCAGCTGTTCAACTTGCTGCTGTGGAGTAAGGTGTGTGTGTGGGGGCGGGGCTGGACCCCGAAACTGGGAGGGAAAGGAGATAGATAGATAGATAGATAGATAGATAGATAGATAGATCAGTTATATTGTCCTGATTAACTTTTATAGTCAGATTTTATGCGTTGTTTTTTGCTTTTTCATATGTTTCTAATTTTGTTTCTGTCGTATTTACGGATTTATAAATGAAATGAATATAAAATGAAAAAAGAAAGAAAGGAGAATGGATAGAGGACTGAGATAAAGGAAGAGCAGTGAGACAGAGAGAGAGAAAAATGAGGGAGAGAGGGAGGCGTTCACCATGAACATCTGGCCCCGTGGCTATAAAAGGACTCCCTGAGACACGCACGCACGCACACACACACATTTATTTCTTCCCTGTGTAAATCTATCTGGCCAGGTGAGGTTTAAACTCAGCAACATACGATCAAATGGAAACAGGAATGTGAGACTGATCTCACTAGAAAAAAAAATGTAATTAAAAAAACAATGTATAACTGTCTATAACTTGCACCAGCAGTTGAGTGTTTAAAGATTTTGCTAATCGGTCGTTTTATTACTAGAGGAGGGATCCTGCTGATCCAAACTAGCCAAAATAAAATGAAAATAAATAAATAAATGTATACATGTAATTTTACAATGAGAATTCTAATAAATGCAGATGCAAACAATTATTAAATACATTATATTGGAAATGTGTCATGCATTACACACTTGTAGTTCAACTGATTCACAGGCATGTGTTCACTTGAGACCAACTCATCAAATACGGCAGTCAGTGGCCCTACACGTCAAAGTATGATACTATGTAGGTGTAGGTGGTATCTGTTTTTTCATACCTTCATACCTTCCTGAAATTTCACAGAGGTATGCCATATATGACGGTATTGGTGTGTGGCACTACATTACCATTTGACCCCTCTATCAACTTTCCCTCCCACCCAACGTGGACTTTCTTGTCCTTTCTTATGCGTTGTTATCAGAAGCTGAACAGGTTAATAAATATGCTGCCAGACACAGAATTTAAAGAGTGTGCAGTCACTTTAATATCTACTTTCTTTCTTTTTCTCACTCTTATATTAATTTACTTTACGGTCATTGCACAGTAATTCCAAAAGCTTTATTAGCACTTGATCAAAGTGTTTCAAAATAATAGACATAGCAATATAAAATACGGAAAACGTATTACAAATAGGCATATCACAATGCCAGAAATTTAGTAGTTGATACCAATACCAGTGAAATTCCACAAATCTCGATAATCTTCATGAGGAAGAACAAAATGGAACCAAAGAACACATGGAAATTCAAAAAATGTTTTGTCGCAGAAAAGAAAAAAGAACAAACATCCTGTACAAACAGTTGGGTGTTGGCCAGCAAACGTACGCCCTGGTGATCATCTCCTCTGGCCACCCCAGCCTCGTCCCCTTCCTCTTCCTTGCCCTTGTCCTCTTCCTCATCCCAGTCCAGCCACTGCTTCTCTGTACTTGGACTTGATCTTTTGCTCGATGTCAACCAGCAAGGTGTCCAATGAGAGGCTGTCAGGATAGATAAAGTAGCAAATGTTGTTGCCATAAATA
Source organism: Epinephelus lanceolatus (assembly GCF_041903045.1). Taxonomy (NCBI): domain Eukaryota; kingdom Metazoa; phylum Chordata; class Actinopteri; order Perciformes; family Serranidae; genus Epinephelus; species Epinephelus lanceolatus. The sequence goes on from NC_135752.1 coordinate 27,210,376, forward strand.
CTCAGTGATTCCAGCTGAGTGGGCTCCCTCTTTTTCATGGTGATTTTCATCGCCCTCAGGTGGGTGTTCATGCTCTTATCAACAGTCCCTCCAGAAAATCTTGACCTTGTGATCGCATTAATTAACACAAATTCAACGAAAGTCCGCAATATTTGCAGGGGCTTGCAATTTTTCAAAAGTCCCGTGATTTTTTCGCATTTTCCAGCAGACTGGAAGTCGGCACGCATGCTACATCATTTGAAACATCATCAAATTGCGGTAATGGCATTGCAATATGGAGAATCGCTCTGTATTGACATTAAGAATTTGCACTGTTTAAATGCATACAATATGTGTTGAATGTATTAAAATGTTATGTTTACAGAAGATGTAGCTTACATGTTGTTTTACAGTCACATGGTCTGGTTTGAGAGCTACAATATTCACTCATTATTGGAGTCCATGTTTTGAAACTAATTAAATAAAATTAAAGAAGAGAAAAATAAAAAACATTTGCAGCTATTTTTGTAATATTCAGTGTGATTATTATAGCAAGTGATTACATGGCTTATTTTTTGGAGGTCGTAATTAAAAAAATTCACACTTTTTTTCTCCTTTTGTCATTAGTCGCAATTTTTGTCATTTGCTACAATTTCCCACCAAAAAATCATATAAAAATTCAGCAATTTTTATCAAAATTTTTTGACAAAATTGGCTGCAAATTCAAGTTTTTTTTGCCGCGAAATCCTGGAGGGACTGAATAGAGAGACAAATCCTCCACTGAAGACAAAAAATTGCAGTGCTTGAGTGAAAACACAGGCTGCTGCTGCTGCTGTATTTTTAACGTGATACTAAAGTAAAACAAAAATAAACCGATAAATCCCATGTACTTAAACATACACTCCTTTATGAATAACATTTGAATGTAACAAAATTGTTATTTTTAAATTAATCCCTGATGATCCGCCTCCACCACGAAGTACTAGTCTGTGTGGGTTCATGAGATCTTGTGGGTGAGGAAACACATATTTATAACCTACAGTATATTGACATAGTTCTCCCCCATTGTTGTTATTGAGCACATGTACATGTAAGATGTGGTGGTTTGTCTTTGTGGTAGGCTATTTGTTCTGCTCCTCCTCTCTGCCACTGAACGTTACAGCAACCTGGTCAAATACATAAAACGTCCCAGGCTCAGTGCATGATAGACACACAGCACCTTGTCACGCTGCTGGAGTTTGTATCGTAGTGTAAATAGGCTTTGAGTCAGTGAGACCAACGGAGCTGTCGCTGCAGCTGCATTTGTCGTCTTTTTTCATGTGTTGTTGTTGTCCTTCTGTGCTGGCAGGCGTTCTTCTCTTGGCATTTAACGACAGACTAGAACACTTGTGGGCATAAATGCTGCCCCGTCAGGTCCGGAAGAATTACATCTCTGGTACCCACGGCACTGGAGAAAAATTAGTATCATTATGTTTTAGAATTTTGGCATCGACTTGGTACCGAAGCATCAGCTCTCGTGACATTCCTAATTGCACATACATAAAGAAAGACGGCAACTGCGTACTGTTAATTTACAATGTGAGTGTCAGAAACTGAGACACTAAATTTGATGCATTGCAGTTTGTAAGATTTTTCATACTTATATTCCTTTTCATATTTTGGCTATTTTAAGAAGAATGCACAGGATCAGCGTTCTCTACTGCGACCAGTTTCAACAGCAAACAGTTAATCACTTCCTGTATTTTAAATAATTTGTCAGTGTAAATGGTTTTACTAAAGTTGGTTGTAAATGGATTGGACTAAATGTTTTCTTCCGTATGCCTCTGTCTCAGTGATCACCCTGGATGTGTGGTGGTTTCAACAGTTCTGTGGTTCATCGCTGAGTGTTGACACTTGTTCACGCTGTCAGCAGCTGAGGTTAAAAAATGTTTAACATCCACATTGCCAAAAATGAAAAAAAAAAATCTTATGCTTTTTTATTTTGTCTGCTTTGTGGAACTTTGTGTGTGTGTGTGTGTGTGTGTGTGTGTGTGTGTGTGCGGTGTGTGTGATTAATTTCTAAATAAGGTCACATCCCGCTGGCCGAGGGTTGTCTGCAATCTGCTGTTGTGCAAATCAAAAGGTCAAAGGTCGCGCCAGTCAGAGCCATTTTCCGCAGCTCTAATTTTACTAATGAAATTAATTAGAGTTAAATCTATGGAGTTAATATGAATGAAATGGGATGAACTGAGGCCAGAGCAGAGGAACAATCTGGAATCATCTCTGTGGATTAAAGGTTTTACACTGATTGTGTGATGTCATCATAAACGACAGGCCATGAGGAGCTCATCATTAGGACAGAAAGATGGAGATGTTCTTCAGTTTGTTTGGACTTAAGAAATAGTTCATGTTATTAAGGAAAAAGATATATTGAATCATCTCTTCCTTGGATCAGTGTTTCCAGTAGAAATGTATTTCAAAGGTCACAAATGGAATTGTAAACTAAGAATAGAGCCAAGTGCCGATACAGGTCCAGATTGAACCAAGTCATTACTCAGGATTATGTGTTGGGAATATTTGAAACTGAAACAAGATATTTAATATTTTCAAGGTCTTTCGTCCGTGTCTGTGGCAAGGGTGGATTTCTAATTTCAAGACAAAGGAGTAGGGATGCACCGAATATTCGGTAACCGAATATATTCGGCCAGATATTACAAAAAAACAAATTTTCATTTTGGTGCATCCCTACAAAGGAGTACACGCCATGTTTTCTCCACCAAATACGTATTTGCCCATGCAATATTCAGTCCCTCCAAGATGTCGGATCACAACAGTTGACGCAAATTCAGTCTTGGTGTAGGATTTTGCATGCCAAGAGTCGCATGTTAAAACGACACTTACCATTCGTTATATTATAAAACTTATCAGTCATCACTGACCCCAGATAAGTTTCAAAACTCCAGGATTGCATTTGACTGTGCAGGAGAGGTAACATTTTGTTTAGTTTGCTTGACAACACAACATCTCTCCTCTTCCGTGTGGTGTATCTAACGTTACCTTGCCAACGCCTATGTCCATCATAGAAGTAATGAGGACGCAATGGAGGAGGGGGGCGGGACTTTGGAGGGAGACGGGAGTTGTGGATGTTCAGATTTTTGTGCATTTCAGTGCTGTGTGAAATGCAAGAAAGGTAAGAGTTGCTTTCACCCCTGCTGTGACAGTGGAAAAAATTGAGGAGTAGGTATGAGATCACGGTGTGCTGTTTAAACACATTCTCACTCTGACCCTGTCACATATCGACGTTTGGTCATGGACTTTCCATATTCAGATAGGGTGTGGAAGGTACCCTGGATGTGTTGGTTGGTGATGTTCTTGGACACCGTGTCAAGTTCTGCTTGCTACATGCGTTGTCTTCTCTCAAAATACACTTCTATTTTCACAGGGAATTTACTGTTTGCATACAGTCTCTGTCAAAACCAACACACTATGTCAGTACAACACTGAGAATTGATGTCTTCTTTTCCTTCAACAACAAACGCACATGGTTATGTTTAGCCAACACACACACGTGGCTAGGTTCAGGAAAAAAGAACAGGGTTTGACTGTATAATCTTAAAGTAAGTGAACACCGGCCTCCTGAGTGAATACTCATTTTCCACAGTATTGATACACCCGTACTAGCTGTATTTTCTTGTTCTCTTTTATTGTTGATGTTTGCTACAGTCACTCTGCTGGTCTCTGCAGCCAACCAAGAAAAGAAAAAGTTATTGTCGTTGTGTTATAGCCTTGTTAAAAATCTGAAACTGAATGCCTCTGATGTCAGTTTTTGTTCAAGTTACTGTATTGAAGTTAGAAATTCCAGCTTGACGACATCACTACCTCGGTGTAACCTCGGTGTAACCGTCCCCAGTTCGATTTAATCATGTCATTTGTTCTCTTCTTATTATGCTGCTGTGAACCGTTAACAAAAATGATCTTACTGCAAAGAACGAGTCTTTTCATGCGATCAGTGGTCAGGTGGATTTCTGTCACTTTTGAGACGGTCCCTGAAACTTCGCCTCCCATCTCTTCTTCTTCTTCTTTTTCTCTGATGGACTAATTATTGTCGTTGTTCTGCCGCTCGCGCTGCTGGCTGCCAAATGGAATTAAAAACCAATTATTGATAAATGAAGAGTGGCTTTAGCTGTGTGTGTGCGTGTGTGTGTATGTGTGTGTGCGTCTGGAACCGAGCCTAGACCAGAGTACTACATCTGTCATCCAAACGCCGTGACAGCCACTCATGTGTGGCGTCGCATCCTGTGCATTCAACACACACATCTGCACTGCAGCGCCTTCGCTGCAGGAGTGTGTGAGCGTTTGTGTGTGAGAATATGTTTTTACTTGGCATCTGTGCTTTCATATGTGTGCTCAGATGTGTGTATGATGTATACCTGTGACATTTTAGCATGTGCATACGTACATGTATGCAGGTGTGCGTGCAGATGTGTGTGAGTGAGCGAAGACACGTGCTGTCTGCAACTGTGTGTTTACATTGTTTGTGTTTGTGTGACAGATTGACGTGTGCACAGATGGTGGATGATGAACATATGAATTTCACTTCACATTTTACATGTTGACATGACAACAGTGTTAAAGCACATATAATATAAATAACGTTTATCAAATTAAAACAAACTTTATTGATAGGTGTGGAGTATTTTGATCCCTGCAGCAGCAAATATAACAGGTTGAGCACAGAAGAAATACAGAAAAAGAGAAGGATTATAGCTCCCTCCTAGTATTATTAAAAAATGAAAAAATAAATAAAAGAATAAATAAAATAAGAAAACACAAGAAGAAATGCAAATTGGTTTACTTAACATAATTCATGAAAACCCCCCAAAATGAAATAAACACAATGAAAATAAACTACAGTGGAAAAGAAACGCAGACAAAAAGAAAGGAAGTATGTCACAGTACAGAAGCTAAAGGCGCTCTAATTCCTATTCAAAGGGACTTTAAGTACAGTACTTGAGTAAATGTACTTTGTCACATTCCACCACTGAAGTAGGGCCTGTCCCAATACCCACACTTCCCCTAGAAATACCCACTTGCACTTGGTTGTGTGCGTTCACGTGTAGGCTAGTGGTGTCCCAAAACAGAATTTAGGTAGTGGAAGTGGTTTCCAACACTTTAAACCCGACCTAGATTCCAAAGGACCCCCGACCCACACTTGCAGCAAGTTTTGGAAAACAATTTGTTACTGTACGATTGGAATGTAAGCTATACAAACAACAGATGGTTGGACTAGCGTAAACTCATCAGCAACTCGGTTGAACACAGCGTCAAAATATTTAAACAAATCGACTGACCTGAACAAAATCGATCAGAACTAGAAGACGTTGTAGGCGCCTCCTGTTTTCAGCATTTCTTCTCCGTTGATTCATCAGAATAAACATAGCACACGCCACAACACAAGCGCTGGCGCCGGCATTTTCATTGCGTCGCTACTACGCATGATGTGTGCCTGCACGTCGGCCATCCTGATTTGCATGAAGTGGTGTCCCATTTCTTAGGGAAAGATCTCTACCCTAATATTTCTCACTTCCCTCATCAAGGGTTATCTCGCAAATGAGGGCACTCAATACCAAGTGGAAGATTTCAGGGGTAGAAATGGAACAGTCCCGTCGTGTCCATGGCATGTACACTACTTCTTGCTGACAATCCCAATGCAATGCTTCACATTTTGTAGATGCAGAAATTACAGCTGTGTGACTCTACAGCTGTCAGTGATGAAAAATGATGATACTAAGTGTCTAAAATCTCTCTTACTAATGAGTAAACTATTGAGTGTCTACTTTTTAGGAAGTAGTGAATGAATAAACAAGGGAATTACTTAAACTCTGTAGCAAAAAGTAGGCGTAACAGTAAATGGTATTGGCAGGACTCAAAGCATAAACAGCATAAACCACATCAACAGGTGTAGTCATAGACCCTGGCAACATGTATACAGAAATATTTTTGGATTTTTGTGGACTAGGAGTGGAAGGAAAACTTCCCTCAATCTTGTCTTTGAGTGAGCTCCTTTGTCATTATCAAACAGGAATAAACAGTGATGAGATATTCAGTAGGTGTTTTGAAAAAGGTAACGTTAGCTTGTGCACTTTATTACCATTGCAAAGAGGGAAGGTGGGAGACAGCTTATGAGGTCGTGCATTTGGAGTCATTTTACCAGTCCTTTTAGTGTGGACACAGATATTTTGTAAAACAAAGGTTTTGTGGTTTTAACAGATGGGAAAAGCATCAGTCTTCAAAAATATCTGTATACATGTGGACAATACACTTTCTTACCATTACCCTCTGTTGTAGAGTGGTGCAGAAATGAGTCCTAAAATCTAGATATGAGTTAACATTTCAGCACTACCCCTTCCCTCATCTTTAAGTCAGTGTTTTTTTTTAATTGATTTTTCATTAGATGCCTGAAATAAGGTCTGTGGTTAACACAAGCTTATAGGGCTACTTCTACGATTTCAACCAGCTTTGTATCAAAACACTGTGGGTAGTATGTGTAAATGAACTGTTGTAAACGTCCCTCCATCTAACAAGTGCCTAGATAACCCTCCACTCCCCTGGCAAATGCCCCCCTGATGACGCAGATGATGCAAAATGCATCATCCAGCAGAGTTTTGCTGGCTCTCCCAGGCTGTTTCTTGAACTACAGGCTGTACTTCCTCATTTTCGTATTGCCTGCAACTGTCCACAACGGCCCGCCACCCATGCTGCCACCAAAAAGAAACAAAAAGTAAAGAAGCAGATCAAGAGACAGGTTAGGTTATTGCACTGCCTATTTCTCGCCTAAAATGTTTTTGAAGTGCATTGTGGTTGTTGTAGGTTTTCTACCCCTTGAGCAAAATTGAATACCACATCTTTTTCTTTCACTGTTTTCTCAGGTCATGTAGCACCAGTTTCTAAAGTATTTATGACTTTCCACTTCATAGACAGCCTGGTTTTATGACAAGACTGTCTTTCCAAAGTGAAATACTTTAAGAAGTTTTAATGTTTTCTATGACATAAAATACATCAGTAAATACCCCACTTATTCATCTTGAAGCATTCAGGTGTGTTAAAAAAGGTGGTTCCTAACAAGTGGCTGAAAGAGACTACAGATGGTCAACATGCTGAATATGGCTTTCCGTCAATGTCGAGGTGTCAACGCTAAGTCATGTGACTGTAGTGTGGCATGTTTATAGTCTTAATATTAACTTTTTACTTCTGGTGATTGCATTTAGGCTTAAAAAAATCATGAAATTGGTGTACATTTGTTCAACGAGATTATCTTGCTGAATAAAACATGTAAGTATCATAAATGTTTGTTTCTGTGCCACAGAGCTTATTTTCTGCAATAATACAAAATCCAGTAGAAAAACCCTATTGGCTTTTTGTTGAGGGAACCAGGGTGACGCCAACTTCCACAAAAAATGTCACCCCTGCGGCACTGTATTGTCATCCGCTGACTGTAGCCAATCAGTATCTCTCCTTTTCTGCTTCTTGTATTGTTTCAGCGTGCAGTTATATATAGAAGGATATAAACGATCGATAATTTCTGGATGAATAAGTCTGTCCCGCCCCCTTTACACAGGCCTGTCATGTGTCAGTCAGATTGAACTGGGCTTGAGGTGAATAAGGGTTGAAGCTCTGTTAGAGCTAATGCTGTGTTCAGGTGCTCCTTTTCATCTCATAAAGTTGGGCATTTAGTAGTTTATCACCAGCATGTTAAACTTGTAAAAGTGTTTAATCTTGTGAGAAAATGCATCCATAATACCGGAGTTTATAATTTCTGACTTGAACACATCATCATCAAATTTCCAAACTGTGAAACACTGATTCATTTGTAGGGCTTGTAATTTAAAGGTTTGTTTGATTTAAAAAAAGATGAATACATAGATGTGTGTGCAAACTGGAATGCATCACAAACATCTACTTTAAGCATTATTTTTCTGATGAATTTCAGGGACTTTTAGGCACAATCAGTGGCTTATTTCCGTTCTCTTGCCTTTTTTTTTTTTAAATTTCTTGTTATGTAAAGCGGAGAGGTAACCTCCTCTACTGTAAACTGTGGTAATAAATGTCTTCATGCAACAGAAAACAACATTTATGTGAGTAGGGACATAAATTCTGCATGAGAAAAAACAGCCTAGAATGATCTCCTTTTTAAGAAATCCATGAAAATGATGAGCCTTAATAACATGATTAATTCAGATGCAAAAAACACACACACAAATGTCTACATGTATACAGTCTAAAACGCACACACACAAGCACACACACACAGTAAATTATTATTAAACCCAGTGATAACAGCCTCACTATGAATCCATCAACTGATCTCTATCTGTAAGGACCAGGCTATTTTTAGAACTGCTGCAAGGGAATATGTGTGTGTGTGTGTTTCCACATGTATATCTGTATATATGTATGTGTGTGTGTGTGTGTGTGTGTGTGTGTGTGTGTGTGTTAGTGGGGGTCGTGGGACTGGAGTTGTTTTCCAGAAAATAGTTTTGTAATTACATCTGCGAGGGGGGAAACTCGTTATCTGCGTTAGCGAGCGGCCGACGGCGAACGCTTTGAAATATGGCTCCTCTTCAGCGCAGCGACGCCAAAATACTGGTAATAACTGCTGATAAACAAGGCGAGTGTAATTGCATCTATTTGCATTTTTAAATAATGCCGCTGAAAAATAAATGTGTTTGCTGTAGACAGTGGCTGCTAGGTGTAAACTGCAGAGTCGCTCACACACAGGGGGAGCTGCTTTTATTTTTTATATATTTCTGCATGTTTTCATTTCAGATTATCGTTTCAGCTTTTTAATAAGCTGATATATTATCTCATTATTTTTAGGATTAATATTACCATTATTTCAGCGGTTTAAATTAGGGAGATGCAGCTGCCCTTCAAAAAGTTTGAAATGCCTTTCAATGACAAAAAACATTTTGTTTTGTTTACCCATTTTTCTGATGCTTTCACTGGAGCAAGCTTTTATTTTATCTCACTCATAATAACCCTATTTGCTCTCAACACTTAAAACCCACAGGAAGTTAAAGAGCAGCGCCACATTACATTCTAATTATTTTTTGCCCTGTAATCATATACAGTTGATTTTTGATGGTGTGTTGCGTTAATAGAGGTGATTTTTCAAGTAATACACATGTGTGAAAACTCCCCTGCTGCCCAAAACTAGTTTGTATACATCCTCTTGGAGGTGAAAGGTCAGGTAAGCTGAATTCAATGGCCTCTAGTGGGCCATGATGAAATAGCCAACACTCTGAGATCATTGCTGCAGTGGCTTTAACAATAGTGATGGTCATTCACTATCCACCACTCAGTGTAAAAAAGAAACGTGAAACTCTATTAGGAGCTGCACCTTGTCAAAAATAAATCTGAACCTATATGACTGGACCATGTGGGAATTTAATTTGAAAGAACAGACACAGGAAGTGGCCATGCTCAGCAGTCAGACAGGAGTCAGGTTAATTCCCAGGGCTGGTACCTGCGGTTATTCCACAGGCTAGTTAATAACATGTTGGGCAGGAAATCCAAAATAAGGGATCATTTTGAGAAGGTGAAGGACGAGCCCAAGGTGATATGCAAACTCATCTTCATTGGTCGACTACAAACATGACGTATCATCTGAAACATGTCAGTAGCTACATGCCCATTAGCCACTTAGCACAATCAATACTGCTTTGCCGACAGCGTCATTAACAGGCGGCTCGCTCAGTGTGTGACGTGCACTTGTAGATAAAATATAGGCCTATATTAATGAAGGTTCATTAGTATGGTTTTGTATTTCTCTGTAATGTAGCACAGTGTTAACAATGTTACTGATACTATTCTTTCTCACACCTTCAACTCAAACCATTGTGTTGCCCCGCCCAAAATACATAACTCAATGATTAAATTAACATCTTAAATATGCGGGCGACTAGTCGACTAATGACCTAATGACTATTGGCTGACTAGGAAAATTCTTAGACGGGGGCAATCTAAATCTTAAGGTCTATCTGGCTCAAAACCCAGAGGGCAGACTTCTCCCAACAGCCATAAAACCTGTCAGTAATAACTGTCAAGGTACATAGACATGTCAGTTTTTTGCAAGTCACTCACTGTAAGCTCAAACATTGCATAAATTAGCCCAGTGGCTGGCGGACTCCCCTCCATTCATAGCTTATCAAATAAATGTATTATTAATACCAATGGTGAGTAAGAAATAGTATTAATAATACATTTACTAATAGTATTAATAAATGTATTATTAATACTATTTCTTACTCACCATTGGTTGAAGTCGCTGCATCTCCTGACAGAACAGCACGGTTGGATTTCAGCCTACACGCATGTTTTTTAAGCCAAACATTGTTGAAAAAGAGCAGCTAATGTTGCTGTGGTGAGAAGTTAGCGGAGTGAGATGCTCATCTAGGCAGGTAACGTTACGTCATGTTTTTTCTCTGAAATTTAAAATGCTTCCACTCTGCTGATGTATTCCCAAGTAAACAACGTTATTATCATCGTCTTTCTCTCGGCTGCTTGCCGTTTGCCTGCCACTGGACAGGGACACAGACTTTCAAAATAAAAGCGTATTCTAAAGATGACGATATAGATCAGTGTTTTCACTTTGCATCTGTGATATTGGATTGTGATCGTAAAATCAATATATCGATCCAGAATGATGGATCCTTACACCCCTAGTAATATGTAATATATCACATTTTGAAAGTAACTTGCCCAACACTGGCCTTTACCACATGACTGCAGCTCCTGTTCAGTGATCTCATGTGTCTTTTGTCATCAGATGAGGCCAAGTGGCTAATGTGACCTTGCAAACACAGATGTTATACCAAACTATATTTACACACGCACAGAGTGTGCAAGTTTACAAGATAAGGGTTATTTATCTGAGCAGCTAGCTGCAGATTTTATTATTAGCAGGTACGTCTGCTGACCAAAGGAGGCAACCTCTGCGTGGCTGCAAAGCACATCCACCTTATCGCTCTCCGTTTCTCTGTCTACACTGTTTTTACTGTATCTTTTTCATTCTTTCCCTCTCTTTAGTCTCCATGTAACTCACCATCTCTTTCACTCCGTCCCCTATCTCAAAATTTTCATTCCTTTACTCTTCTTGTTTCTTGATATCTATATTATCTTTTACTTTCACTCTCTCCATCTCTGTCTGTTTCTCCTATTTTCTTTCTTTGGTTTTCTCTCTTTCTACCCTTTTCCATCCTGTTTCCTCCTCTACTTCTTTGTTTTTAGCCTCTTCAATCTGTCTTTTCTGTTTCACTTGTCTTTCTTTTCTATCGCTCCATCACTCTTTACATTCCCCATGTCTTTCTGTTTTGCTTCCTTCCCCTTTTGTCTTATTTTATATTTGTTTTCCCCATCTTTTTTCATCACTTCTCCCCTTCTTTCTATCTCTTTCCCTCCTTCACATGTATAACAGTGGTGGGGGTGGTAGGGGTGGTTTAATTAATACCACAGCATCTCCCCGCTCTGCTCCCCTCTCCGGCTCCGGACATTAATCAGAGGTATTTTCGGGGGAAGCGAGGCGGCGCAGGTGCAAATCGTCGGGGCAGAGAGAGAAAGTCAGATGATGTATGGAAATACACGGCACACCCTGATCCGGTCGGCCAATCATCATCCATCACCATCCGGTCGCCAGGCGGAACAAGTTATTCCCACCAATGGAAAAAAGGGAGGCGACAGATTTGCGTCTCGCTCATCACGACAAACAAGGTGGACGGTTTATAAGTGGAAAACAGGAGGCAAAGTTCCTCCAGGTACAGCTGGACTCAAAGGCAAAAAAATAGTTTTTGGTGCTTCCTCTGTCTTTGATCAAACTGTGTTCCAGTTAGTGAATTTCCTACATTTCACAGAGCCTCAAAGCATTTACAGATTTAACACATTTAAACATTTTTATTTTATGAACAAACATGTATTATATTTGAGCTTTTGCTGGTGCTATTTATCCAGTTTTCGCAATTAGTTGGCCTTATCTAAAACATGGTTGTTCCTTTAACTGTCCCATCAGACCAGCTGACCACTTACCTGACAGCAGACATTTTGGTATGTCATAGCATGGAAAGCACAGGTTTAATTGATAATATTAAGAGCTATTGATTTCCAGTTAGCTGCTTCAGTTTTGGGTTGTAGTATTTAGTGTTTGCACCTATGTCACGGTTTGGTCAGTAACCCTGATGAGCAGCTATTATGGAGGTACTGAGTGTTAACAACAGAATGGATTGCACACTGATGGTTGAAAGACTAAAAGGTACAAAAGCAAAGGCCACTGCTCTTGTGTTTATATCACTGTGGCATTTAACAAACTGTTTATTCTTGTATTTATTAGACAGAAAGAGCTGAAATGTTAGCAATAATGTAACAGCCATTTTTTCACACCCTAATACCTTCCTGACATTTCACCAGGGTATAGGGTACCGTATATGACGGTATTGGCCCCCTAAGGCTCAGCCTCAGAGATAGGGTAAGGAGCTTGGACATCCGGAGGGAGCTCCGGAGTAGAGCCGCTGCTCCTTTGCATCAAAAAGGGTCAGTTGAGGTTGTTCGGGCATCTGATCAGGGCAGACCCAGAACACGCTGGAGGGATTACATACCTCATCTGCCCTGGGAACACCTTGGGGTCTCCCAGGAGGAGCTGGAAAGTGTTGCTGGGGAGAGGGACGTCTGGGGTGCTTTGTTTGGTCTGCTGCCCCTGTGAACTGGCCTCAGATAAGATACAAAGTTTTTAGGATTTAGGACGTCTTAACCATGGTAAAGTTCACAAAAATGTGGAAGCTACTAAGGCTTTGTCCGAGGCTTTGTGTTGCGTTTAGTGAAGCGTCATCAGCAGCTGTTTAACATCTTTCAAATAACCTGCTGTATATATGTTTTGTTTTTTTTTAACTTAAAAGCCATACATGTATTGATTGATCAGCCCCCAATGTCCATCTGTGAGTGGCTGATTCCCCTCACTCGCGATGGTGGGCTGGGAAATAAAATAATTGAATCAAAACATACAACCACTGATGATTTCCTTCTGTGGCGCTGACATGAAAAGTATCTTGGTCAAGTTATTAACTGCTGGTGAAGGCAGTTTGGCCGGCCGCTGTCCTCTCAGCTTTTTAGGAGCTGCTACTGACAGACGGCTGTTTCTGTGGATCGAGGTGCTCGATACAGGTTGTAGTTGGTGTGGACTGAAAACTACTATCTCCATGACGACAGTAGTAATACTATCAATCACTTTGCAATCACATTTTGAGAAACCACGTCTAATACGTGGTGAAGATCCCTATGAGCTGGCTCCTTTGTCTTTGAATGACGAGTTGACAAGTCTGCCTACTATTATCTATCCCAACTCACGCAACTACAGTGTATACGTCTCTAGGAGGAACCAATGGGTCACACTTATAAGGCTGAGCAGCCATATCCTTTAATTACAGCTGAAGACAGTAACAGAGTTGACACAGTCAGATAAACACCAGCGGCTCAGATCAGGGTTTAGGACATGAATTAAATATTACATTGAGTAAATTAATTGTCGATATTACTAATCAGCATATAAAGGATGATGATGGTGGTCATGATTACAGAAACAATGAAAGGACAATAACAAGCAGCAGGCGACTGATAACTGTAATGGTAATTGCTACACCAATAATGTCAGTGTTATCTGATTAATTATGATAATGTTGTTAAACCAGGCGAACGCACTCGCTCACTCCTCTAAACCTCCCTCACTGTCTCGCACTCTCTATATGAGTATAACTCGTATATGAATGCCACTGAAATTCATGGATTTACATAATCATAACTTTTTATTTTTAATTATCCAGGCATTCATGTTGCATCGCTTTACCATATTCTGCAAACATGCTATCAGAGGTGTATGTGTGTGTGCGTGTGTTGGGTCAGGCCTGGTGAATGGAGATCAAATATTTCCGGCTAATTGGGAGGTTTAATTCAGTATCAGGCCGATTTACCCCCCCCACTCCCTTCCCTTCCCTTCCCACACACACACACACACACACACACACACACTTAATGTTATTACTTGTCATTCAGGGTCTATTTAGTCTAGTCATTATTAGAGCCTAATACGCTTCATGATTAACATTTAAAGCCCATTTCTTATAACACACACACACACACACACACAGACACACACACACACACAAAGGTAATCCTCTCATTTCAGTATGGAAGTGCGTGTGTGTAGGCAGGGAGTCAAGAAAATGTGTGTGTTTGTGTGTGTATCTTTGCTCAATCTGTAAATATGTCAAATGTGTATGTCTGTAAATACTTCAATACAACAATGTAGAAGTACTAAATACAACCTTAAGTAATAAAATATTAATTTTAAGTACATTTTGGTCTTTTATATTTGCATGTGTCTGTGTCCATGGTTGAATCCAAATATCTGGACCCCACCGCACTTGCAGACTCATGGACTTTGTGGGCGCGTTCACGGGAAGTCAAGGAGTGTTGAGGGCTGTCCAAAGGAGTGTTGAGGGCTGTCCAAATCCACAATTCATCCACTCCACAAGGGGCCTCAAGTGGACTTTCTGCAGACTTCCAGAGAGCCCGCTTTGGATGCAGACTTCAGCAGACTTTACTGATTTAATAACCCACAATTCATCGCAATATTTAAATAAGTTTTTATTTCCCTATCTCACTCTATTCCCATGAATTTGATCACTAGACTGTTTGTTATTCACAACCCACGGCTAATGTACCAATTGTGCAGATTGCCTGATTGTGTGTGACAGCTCAGACTCTTGACTGATCTCGAAACTTGCCAGGAACTCCAGTTCCTTCTGTTATTTCTTCCAGTTTGTATCGTCTTTCCTCAGAAAGTGGAGTAATTCAGCATCAAGATAAAAGCCTTTTATTTCCACTTTGGTTAAAACACTGGGACAAATCTTTTCCTCCACTTAGAGCAAAGTCACATTTGTTCACATCCACTTTTCACTAACTTTGTATGCAACAGGTTCTTTTCACAGTAGACTTTTCACATGTAACAGCAAGAAAATCACAGGTGTAAATAATAAAATGATTAATGGCTGAATTCCATTTAGCTGCTTCAGTTTCAGAGTCCTGGTATTGTGCATGCTGGCTCACTGTCACAATCATGGCTTACAGGGTCTCAGTCTCGGACAGTCTCTAGCTAGAAAGTCCTAGGGTCAGAAACGTCATGCTTTATGCTGTCATCTCTCTCATCTCTGTTACATTGTTGTAGGATGTGTTTGATAGGCTCATTCGAGTGAAGCTGTCGCCACAGTGAGTGTATTAGCTGCGTTCGTAGTTTGTAACTGTGGCTGTCCAAAAAACAATGCTTCATTAACATTATTTATTCTCATTAATTTCTCAAAAAAATGGTCAAGAGTCTGGATAGAACCTGAGCTCAGTCTGGGTTAGGTCCCATTTTGGGATGCCCAGTTTAAAGCTGTCTGCCGTACCAAACGTTGTGTTCGTATGTTCTTTCAGAAAGAAAGGTAGTCAAGTATAATTAAAAATGATAGCCATATCATAACCATATGGTATTATTCAATTTTCCAGGAGACTGTGGTTCTTCTGTTTTGAAGAATTTACAGTGGGTAAAACTGCTTGTGCAAACCTGAGCATAGCATTAGCTTAGGCAGGACACGATGTCGACCTCAGCTCACATCAGAGCTACATCAGCTGATCTCAAACAGCCCAATCAACTGATGGAGCAGCTGATTGATGGAAGGGAGTCAGCTGATAGATCACATGATTCCTTTCTATGCAACCGATTGGCGATGGCCTGCCTACTGTTGCTGCTTCCTCTGCATGCTGCTTTGCAACCCATCTCCACCCCAGCTCCTCCTTTTCGTGCTGTGTCTGACTTATCAGTGTCATTTCTGTTTGTCATTGATGCTGGTCTGTTCTGTTCCTGGGAGGTCTTTGCTGCTGCTCCCCCTGCCTTATAGGCTTTCCATGTAGGCGCATGGAAGGGCAGGGAGGTTTGCTCTATCTGCCTTAAGGCTTTCCACGTAGGCACATAGAAGGGGATTTCCGCGTAGGCATAGGAAAGGCATAGAGGCCCTAGAACAGAGCCATACCTCCAAATAAAATATTGCAAAAGGAAATAAAGTTTTCTTTAAGTGAAGTATTCCTGACTGAACGAGCAATTAGCAACTCTATGATCAAAACATAAAGTGACATGTTTATGACCAATGGAGTTTCAGCTTTCATTGGTATATATTTTTTGGAAAAAACACATTCAACTGTTGTTAATACATTTAAAGTTTCTGTAGGTATATGTGGCTGTGTGTTTTTGTTCATATATGTGTAGCTGTCTTAGTGACTATGTCTGTACACGCTCATCATAGGCCTGAGTGTGTGTGTGACAGCAGAGCAGCTAAGCTTATGCTCTGGTATTCATTTGGGGGGGAGGTTATCCTCCTAAGGTTGTTCCAACATGGCCGCTAATCTCACTGCTGACTCTCCTTTTAATTTAATTACAGTAAACTGTGTTAATATTTCATTAAAGTATTAGATGGAAGAACGTGTGTTTTAATCAGACCGATGCTGCTGCAGCCACGTTCGTACAGCCTCGTGTCGCGCTCCGTCCCTCCCTCGCCATCATCGTCTGTCTGCTCATCCGTTTGTTCTCTCGAGACTTCCTCATCCTTTCATCCCCTCTTCTGACAGAAGCTGGTGTGCACGCACACACACATGCACAAAATAACACACACACATATAAAAATACTGAAAGAAATACACTTATGCAACTGCACACATGCAAGAGTGTCGGCTAAATGCCCAGGAATAAATGTAAATGAGGTTTTCTGTAACCCCCCCCTACACACACACACACACACACACACACCCTCAGCTTGTTCTCTCCACAGGCCAGGGCAGATGTCTCTTGTCAATGTGCACAAGCGTCAAACGACCAGCCTGTCATATTTTCATATTTAACTATTCATCTCATTCTAATTTATGGAGTTCGAACACACATACACACACATACTCACACGTCAAATATTTAACATTAAGCATGAAAGGTTTCTTGCAGGACACTTGAAGTATTTGCATTTTATCATGACCTTAAGTGTAGCATCTATTACCTACAGTTAAGTGACTCTTCTCAAACTGAACCATTCAGGTCTGTCATCACACTGTATATAACAGAATGATAATCATAGTTTGACCTCAGTTTGATTATTATCATTATAATAGTTCTTCCTTATTTACCTGAACATTATTTTAGAATTTGTTGTGCTCAGATCTTTGTAAAAGAAATTACATGTTGCGATAGGGAGCATAAATATGGAACATCACGTTGCTGTTTTATAAGACATTGTGAAACATTACTTTACAGGGTTTCCCACATGTTCATTCATTCACGGTGGCCTGCCATTATAACATCTGCTGTCACATGTTGATTTTATATTTATGGAGCTGGACTGTTCATTAGGTGCACTGTTTGAATATATACCGTTCGGTTATTCACTACACCACACTCTTGGAGCACAGAGTGTACTCTGGGCACAGACGGAGCAGCAGAACCCCAGGCACAGTGAAAGTGAAATTTAATCATTCATTTTGCTGGATCTAAAAGTTTACTTTCACTCGCCTCTGCAGAAGCTGCTTATCTCATCCATCTCATCTGATCAGCTCGGATTGTATCGAGTGATCAGTTATCTATCAAGTTGAGGTTTGGAAGACCAAGAACACTTTCTGAGAGAGCTGCTCGTAGGATTGCTAGAAAGGCAAATCAAATCAAGACTCTGTTTGACTGCAAAAGACCTGCAGGAAGATTTAGCAGACTCTGGAGTGGCGGTGCAGTGTTCTACTGTGCAGCAACACCTGTACAAATATGACCTTCATGGAAGAGTCATCAGAAGAAAACCTTCCCTTCCTCACCACAAAATTCGGCACCAGAAGTTTGCAAAGGAACATCTGAACAAGCCTGATGCTTTTTGGAAACAAGTCCTGCGGAGTGAAGAAATTAGAATAGAACTTTTTAGATGCAATGAGGAAAGGTATGTTTCGAGACAAAAGAACACCTATCCAGCTGTTAAACACGGGGGTGGATCATTTGGGCTTGTGTTGATGCCAGTGGCGCGGGGAACATTTCACAGGTAGGAGGAAGAATGGATTTAGTTAAAATCCAGCAGATTCTGGAAGCAAACATCGCAGCATCTGTAAATAAGCTGAATATGAAGAGAGGATGGCTTCTACAACAGGACAGTGATCCTAAACACACCTCAAAATCCACAAGGTTTAGCCATGGCCCTCACAGTCCCCCGACCTATACGTCATTAAAAATCTCAGGATAGATCTCAAAAGAGCAGTGCAAGACCTGAAAGACTCTAAGCTGGTTAGGAAAAAGTGTTTAGAAGCTGTGATACTTGCCAAAGGAAGTGCTACTTGGTGCTGACCACACAAGGTCATGCAAAGATTGAAATTAAAAAGAGTTCTCGCTTAAAATATTTTAAAAAAAGTGTCATCTTTAACTTCATGCTTTTTGGAAATCAGTTCATCTTCTGCTTACTTAGTAAACAAAATTTTGAGTAGTGATGCGCAAACTTTTGCATGCCACTATATAAGTTTATTCAGATTCTGTTTAGATTAGTTTTTATTAAGGGTGCTTTTACACCTGCCCTGTTTGGTTCGGTTCAATCAAACTCAAGTTCACTTAGTGCGTTTTGTTCTGGCAGGGGTGAACACAGCAACCACACTGAGGTGTGCACCAAAACAACTGGACCGAGACCTTCTCAAGAGGTCGTCTCGGTTTGTTTGGGCAAGTGAGAATGTGTTCCGACCTCATTCCAAAGAATCGCAGCACATCCAATGCATCAAAACATTGTTTTCTAGTTGGAGCCGCGCCTCGTTTTCAAACTGTATGGTTTGACTAAAATGAACAATGACAGCAATATAGTCCACGATGAGCAGGGCTAAAATCAACCTGCGTAGACATTAGAAAGTGTCACATTTATCTTGCAAGTGTACTCTTCTTCAATGTTTTATTTACTTCCTGGATTTTTCCCACATGGAAATTCTGACCAATCAAGAGTAGCTTTCTTGCACAAGGCATTTTATATGGTCTGCTTGTAAATCCTCCGTGAAATCATGAACCAACTCTAGGCAATTATGCAGCGGTGTAACAAAATTAGTCCCTGATTTGGACCAAGGCAAGGCAACTCTAGGTCTGAAAGCACCCTATGTCTTGAAGCTTTTCTTAATTAAATGTATTCTGTTGCAGAATAGTTAGTGGTAACTTGAATAGTGCTGTAGTAATGTACTCCATTGTGATGCATATTATATATTATTTTGCCTTAGTTACTTTAATATATTCTACTGCCACTCATGTTTTTGTCCATATTTATTGTTTTTAAGCAAATGAGGAAAGTATGATGTTTTTCATATCTGGCTGAGCCTCACAAACATTTTATGACTAAACTGCTTAGCTTCAGTAGATTTAATAAACCACAACTAATCAAGTTAATAACTCAGTAGTATTAAGAGGTTTCAGAAAGTCTGAGATGAAAAAAAAGTGCGAACTACAGCTGTGTGTGTGTGTATATATAGAGCAGATTGTTGGTTTAGATGTTAACAGGGTTGACGAAAAAATATCAATACTATAACACTGTATACATTAACTACATTCCACATAGTTGTTGGTTTTGTCCAAACAGGGAGAGAAAGACAAGCAGACACACACAGAGACAGAAGGTTAACCACATGCGATTAGAAAAGAGCAGAGAAGTGCAAGGAGTGCAAGACCACGTCACTCCTGCAGCTTATTCAGAAATTACATTTTGACATGCTAAATAAAGCCACTGTTGGGTACAGGTATTGGTTCAAATGTGAACAGAACCCAGCCCTACACCTGATGCGGATACATATAATATATATATTATTTTCACATACACACACACATGTACACATATTAAAATGTGTGTGTCAGTAGTAATATTTGAAGCTTTGATACACAGATGGTGGTGCTGTCTACACCTGCCCTCCACTGGGACCTGAGTGTGTGTGAGTGCTTGTGTGTGTGTGTGTCGGTCTTCAACACTTGAAAGAGACTTGTCAGCATTCCTCTCTGAACTACCTCTGTCGTCTATTAATCTCTCTCTTTCATTCTGTCATCCTCCTCTCCTCTCCTTCTCTCCTCCTCTTCCTCCCCTTAATTCTCACTCACTCGTTTTACCCTCTTCCTCTCTCACACTCTAATCTAGTAATATCTCATTCCTCCTTCTGCCACTTATCTTCCTTCCCCTTTTCCTCGCCCTCTCACACACTCCATACATTTTCCCTAAAATTCCTCTCTTAAATTATCACAGTTAGATGATTTACATTCAGACTAGTTTTGAAAATAACAAATGTTGAGAGACCTGTCACAGTAACAACTTTTAGTGGATGATAAATCGTCCCAGGAATAAATGCAATAAATTATATTATTGTCATTTTAAGACCATTTTATGCCAGTAATAAGCATAACAAGTACACCCTATCAAGGAGCAATATAACTTTGAAAGGGTGTTTTAATTTCTAAGAATGTTCGGACATTGAAATTGAAAACAAAATATCCCTATGCTCAGTCTGTTTCACATCAGAAACCCAGCACCTTACTCATTTAAGTTCTTGGCTTTTCCCGGAGCTAATATGCAGTAGGGGTGTAAAACTTTTTAATATCATATGAAAATTCATATTGTAATATTATACAGTACAGGCCAAAAGTTTGGACACACCTTCTCATTCAATGCGTTTTCTTTATTTTCATGACTATTTACATTGTAGATTCTCACTGAAGGCATCAAAACTATGAATGAACACATGTGGAGTTATGTACTTAACAAAAAAAGGTGAAATAACTGAAAACATGTTTTATATTCTAGTTTCTTCAAAATAGCCACCCTTTGCTCTGATTACTGCTTTGCACACTCTTGGCATTCTCTCCATGAGCTTCAAGAGGTAGTCACCTGAAATGGCTTTCCAACAGTCTTGAAGGAGTTCCCAGAGGTGTTTAGCACTTGTTGGCCCCTTTGCCTTCACTCTGCGGTCCAGCTCACCCCAAACCATCTCGATTGGGTTCAGGTCCGGTGACTGTGGAGGCCAGGTCATCTGCCGCAGCACTCCATCACTCTCCTTCTTGGTCAAATAGCCCTTACACAGCCTGGAGGTGTGTTTGGGGTCATTGTCCTGTTGAAAAATAAATGATCGTCCAACTAAACGCAAACCGGATGGGATGGCATGTCGCTGCAGGATGCTGTGGTAGCCATGCTGGTTCAGTGTGCCTTCAATTTTGAATAAATCCCCAACAGAGTCACCAGCAAAACACCCCCACACCATCACACCTCCTCCTCCATGCTTCACAGTGGGAACCAGGCATGTGGAATCCATCCGTTCACCTTTTCTGCGTCTCACAAAGACACGGCGGTTGGAACCAAAGATCTCAAATTTGGACTCATCAGACCAAAGCACAGATTTCCACTGGTCTAATGTCCATTCCTTGTGTTTCTTGGCCCAAACAAATCTCTTCTGCTTGTTGCCTCTCCTTAGCAGTGGTTTCCTAGCAGCTATTTGACCATGAAGGCCTGATTGGCGTAGTCTCCTCTTAACAGTTGTTCTAGAGATGGGTCTGCTGCTAGAACTCTGTGTGGCATTCATCTGGTCTCTGATCTGAGCTGCTGTTAACTTGCGATTTCTGAGGCTGGTGACTCGGATGAACTTATCCTCAGAAGCAGAGGTGACTCTTGGTCTTCTTTTCCTGGGTCGGTCCTCGTGTGTGCCAGTTTCGTTGTAGCGCTTGATGGTTTTTGCGACTCCACTTGGGGACACATTTAAAGTTTTTGCAATTTTCCGGACTGACTGACCTTCATTTCTTAAAGTAATGATGGCCACTCGTTTTTCTTTAGTTAGCTGATTGGTTCTTGCCATAATATGAATTTTAACAGTTGTCCAATAGGGCTGTCGGGTGTGTATTAACCTGACTTCTGCACAACACAACTGATGGTCCCAACCCCATTGATAAAGCAAGAAATTCCACTAATTAACCCTGATAAGGCACAACTGTGAAGTGGAAACCATTTCAGGTGACTACCTCTTGAAGCTCATCGAGAGAATGCCAAGAGTGTGCAAAGCAGTAATCAGAGCAAAGGGTGGCTATTTTGGAGAAACTAGAATATAAAACATGTTTTCAGTTATTTCACCTTTTTTGTTAAGTACATAACTCCACATGTGTTCATTCATAGTTTTGATGCCTTCAGTGAGAATCTACAATGTAAACAGTCATGAAAATAAAGAAAACGCATTGAATGAGAAGGTGTGTCCAAACTTTTGGCCTGTACTGTATATGGTGATATTTTGACTTGTTGACATACTTACATTATACTGTTATTCATGGCAACAACAAGCATGGCTGAGAGCGAAATTATTAGACTCCGCAGTGGTTCCAAAAAGAGGAGCAGTTTCAGTAGTGTGGAATAAACTGTGGAGTCCTGAATGTTTTATGAACAGCCCTGGACTTCTCAGACTCTTTTCGTGATTTACCGCTCAGAGGGAACTCATTCAGCGGCTCCTCTGGCAGCAGCACATCGTCTCTCCCTCTACTCACGCCGTTTACACACACAGGACTCATTGTGCTCAAGTGATTTTGTCATAAACCTTTGATAATGTAAACCTACGTGATGCCGTCACAGGTTACAGCGTGATGATTAAAGGAGAAATGGCAGAGCATAAAGGTCCAGGTGAAAAAAAAAACAAAAACGTTTTTTTGTATTTGGAAACTGTTTAAATGTGTAATTTGTGGTCGATTTGATTTGTTGAACTATTAATATTTTATACAGAATCTGAATCTCACTCTGAGATACTGTTGTTGTTTACAAACTAAAGAAATGAGAAATAATTTTAGTTTAGTTTTCACTGAATATTTGAAGGCAAACTGTTCAGTTGACATGTAAAACTATATCACTTATTTTGTTGCAATTCAATTTTCTTAAAGAATGATATATGTATATACTTTTTTACTAATTTGTCATATCAAGAATATTGATATCGCCAAAGTACCCTGAAATATCATGATATTATTTAAGAGCCATATCACCCATCCCTATTATGCAGTAGACAGGCTGCTCTCCACTGCTGAAGACCTCAATAATACCACAGCAGAGCACATGGGCTCCCCCTTATTTTGTTATCGCCATACAGGCAGGAGACTGTGAGGTGCATCAAATGAATTATATGCAGTTAACTTTTTAAAATAAAAATGCTATGGACCGCTTACCATTCAATAGAACTTAGTAATTTTAGACTATTTCCAGTGAAATATTACATTATGCAATCAGTGGTTACTAACTGGATAAATATTCCACAAAAGGTTAGCCTGTGCAACCACAGATGGATACAATCCAACTGGTATAAAAACTAGAGTATAGAAACATTTTGGCAATGAGGTTGAAGGGAGAAGGGACCTGTACAATGCCTGATGGTTTGCAAGTAAATTCATCTGTATATTTAATTATGGATCACGACAAATACAGTATGTCATGTTTTAAAGGTAGCAAGTAGTCACACAGTCAGAAAAATAAATCATGTATAGAAATAAAAAATGTTGATGCACCCCGATGCATAGCTTATCGTTTTATCATCGAATCATTGCCCTCTGAATTGTAATCAACTGAAATCGAATCCTGAGATGCCTGGAGATTCCCACCCCGATAGTGTTGGCCTGATTATAATTATAGTTATTATTAAAAAAAAAGTTTTAAAATAAAAACAAAGGATTTCACTAAGACAATGGAACCCCCCACTGTGTTTCTGTGTGTGTGTGTGTGTGTGTGTGTGTGTGTGTGTGTGTGTGCGCGCATGTGTGTGTGTGTGTTGCAGCAGCGTAATAACCATGCCCATGCTGAGAGTTGATGCACACACGGTACCCACATAATCACTATTTCCTGTGTTAAAACATACGCCTTGAAATACTGTAGGACACACACACACACACACACACACACACACACACACGGGTATAGACGCGTACACAAACACAAACAGGTCATTGCCAAGAGGAAATCAATAGGTGTTGTGATGCGTATTTCTTCATGTGACTAAAATATGTTTTTTTGGACGTGAGAAACAAAACTGAAGAAACGCACATATGTTGCGGTCCAGGCAAGTGTGTGGAGGGAGAGGTGGGGAGAAAAAATAAGGGGCTGTGTAAGGAGGAGTAAACACATACAGGGAGAATCAGGTTTAGGGAAAAGATAAGAGTGAGATTATTCAGATTGTATGAGAGCAGTAGCTCCTGAATGTTAGAGGGAACTCAAGGAAATGGTTTCACTGGCCAAAGAACAACAAATTGAAAGAGAAGAAAAGCTTTTACTGTCACTGAAACTCTGCCTTTGATATGATTACTGCAACTGATGCTACAACTGGTCATGGCACTACCTGTACTTTTGGCCGTGTACACCTTGCATTCTGTCTGAACATATTTGAGTACACGAACTGTTGTTACTTAAAATATCAATGCTGTATGATACACTACCATCATTTCATGCAAGGTTTTGACATTTGACCACAAAAGTCAATGGCTACCATTTATCCCTTATGGGTGGAATCCTTTGGTCACTAAGTTTTATCAGGTCTCTCTTTATCTGCACATCTCAGTGAGATTACACTGGATGTCAGGAAGACATCCAACTTGTGAGGCCGCCTAGCTCACCATGTACAAAGGCTGTGTTCTTGCCGCAGCAGCTGCGGGTTCGATTCCAACCCATGGCCCTTTGCTGCATGTCATCCCCTCTCTCTCCCCCTTTCACACTGTATCTGTCCTATCAAAAGCCCTTTTTAGATAGGAATTGTGCAAATTTGCAGGAAAGCCCAATCAGTCTTTTAGGCAGTATAAAAACAAAATCGGGGAGGACGGAAAATTGCCGCCTGCCTACTTTTGTTTGTACAGAATGCGCCTTTTTCAGGGCAATGGGGGCGTGAGCAAGTAACAAAACGTGTGGCTCAGTGTGTGACGTAAACAGTGACGTGGGAGGGAAGCTGAGGCTGGTCAGGCGGCAATTCTCTCGTAAGTCAGCCCGTTCTTCACTGTCCCCTTCATCTGACGGTTAATGGCCTTTTCGTTTGCGAGTGCAAGGAGGGCGCACTATTCCTTGTCTCCCCAGTTGCTCATCTTTACAGTGTCTGTCAGGTTTGCGTTTCCCTCTTGCTACTAGCTGCTCGCTAATTCCTGCTATCAGCAGTTTCCTGTTTATCCACCACCAGTGGCTCGCACGTGCGGCGTCATCAACAGCTCCTCCCACAAGTCTTCAACAGCCCCTCCCATGGCGGAAGGCCACCTTGGTCTGTTTAAACTAAAAGGGTTCTGCCAATATGTCTACCCTACGAGGGGGAAAATTGGGCGCCTGGGATCAACTCACCGTTCTGCCTCTGTGTGTATAAACGCTCGCAGCTTGCCGGCAAATCGGCCCAACATTCGCGGAAATTCTGGCAATGTAAAAGGGGCTAAATTTGATCCCGGACGAGCCCCCATTTTGTCACAACGTGACAACTAAGTGGGGAGACCACACATGCATTGTTACTAAAAAGAAGTTGATTTTACATAACTAAAATGGAAATGAGTGTAGTTATAAAATAAACTGTGTGGAAGCCAGGGGAGAGAAAGACTGGCTGATGCCACCAGCTTATATAGTCCTGCAGCCCGTCCCAGGTGAGCTGAATCTCCCTGATGACCCGACTCCACCCACCAGTCTCCTGAAGGGAAATCAGAAAGGGTCGTCACAGTTAGGTACACAGGTACTTGAACTTCCTCACTTGAGGCAGCAACTCTCTCCCAACCTGGAGGGGGCAATCCACTGGTTTCCAGCACAGAACAATGGCCTCAGATGTGGAGGTGCTGACTCTCATCCCAACCGCTTCACACTCGGCTGCAAACTGCCCCAGTGCATGCTGGAGGTCACACTTTGATGAAGCTAACAGTACCACATCATCTGCAAAAAGCATTGGCATAATTGAAACAGAGAATTGCATCTCTGTTTTCATTATGCCACTGACAAATACAGATGATAGAATGTAGGGTGGTTACGAAATGTAGAGGCTTGGTGGCCACTGGGGGCCAGTGCTTGCAAATCCCTATACATTTATTGATTCTGTTCTCCCATTGCTACTGTTATTTATTGCTTGTGGTATTAAATACAGCTTCAGTAATTTTCTCTGTGAAATATAAACATTTGGTTGCCTTCCTCCAGTTTCTTGGTGTTGCAGTTACAGCGTGAGGTAATAGCTGGTGATTACGACAGACTGCTTACTGCTGCATCAGTAATTAACCTTTCAACTATTAGTCCTGTTTAAACACACAGCCCAGCGCTAATGCAGCACGCTCTGTTTAAAAAGCAGACTGGGTAATTGGATTTTTGGCACGAGAGTGGTCAGTCAGTGAGTGTGTGTGTGTGTGTGTGAGTGTGTGTGAGTGAGAGAGCAGGTAATTTATGTTTATACAATGTGTGTTTATAAGTGATAGAGAAATACCAGATCAATACGAGAGGCTCATGTTTATAATGTGTGAGGAAAAAGTGGAAAAAAAAAGTGTGAGTGGAGTTTAAGTGTGTGTTTGAGAGAGAGGGAGGGAGAGAGAGAGACCCTGACATCAGCTGGCTGGCTCTCAGCAGCCAATTTTAAAAAGGAAAAAAAAACCCCAGGAAATTAACATTCCCATACAAACGCCCCCGCCATTTCCACCACAAACCTGCACCTGTTGCAGAGTGTGTGTGTCTGTGTTTCTCTGTGTGTGTATTCCAGACACATACAAGGGTAGTCTGCCCATATTGTAAGAGAAATTAGCATCTTCTTCTTCACTATACAATAACAAACTTGCTCCTTATTTCTGACGTATAATGATTATATTGACAGTGCAGCCCCTAACAGTCAACCAAAAGCAAAAAAAAAACCAAAAAAAAAAAACCAACAACTTGAAACGCTATTCGGAGCTGCACCTTGTCAAAATAAATGGGCCATGTGGGAATTTAATTTGAAAGAACAGACACAGGAAGTGGCCACGCTCAGCAGTCAGACAGGAGTCAGGTTAATTTCCAGGGCTGGTACCTGCGGTTATTCCACAGGCTAGTTAATAACATGTCGGGCAGGAAATCCAAAGTGTGGGATCATTTTGAGAAGGTGAAGGACGAACCCAAGGTGATATGTAAACTCATCTTCATTGGTCGACTACAAACATGACGTATCATCTGAAACATGTCAGTAGCTACATGCCCATTAGCCACTTAGCACAATCATTACTGCTTTGCTGACAGCGTCATTAACAGGCGGCTCGCTCAGTGTGTGACGTGCACTTGTAGATAAAATATAGGCCTATATTAATGAAGGCCAGCTTTTTGCTGTTATCACCTGTAGTTGTCTGGTAGATGAAAATATGAACAGCTAAAATGTCTGGTGAGAAATATGCCAAATAATTAAATAAATTCATTAATAGCATATTAGGTAGCCTAATATTGTGTGACCTGTAAGATATGTTGCTAAGACAACATCAGTATAAACTTAAATTATGTAGTCCAGATGGGATTTTAATAACGGGCAGATCTAATTATACACCAAAGCTGTACGGAGTGCATCCCTGCCTCTTCAGAGCCGACACAACCAGTGATGGTTTGGGGACTTCTTTTAAAGTTACAGTCAACTTATTTGTGTAAACTCATACAAAGTGAACTGTTGGCTAGTGTCTGTATCATCTCTTTTTTCCTCCTTTACCTCTGCCACTCATCTTCGTTCCTTCATTTTTTAAATTTTTGAATTTGACAGACTTGGAATGCAAAGAGGATCATAGCCTTTGTGTTTTACTTCTGTTTGGCAATTTCACCAGACAGCACAGTGTAAGTTGGCATGTGTAATTTTCCTATTTTGCTATTAAAATGTAGTTGAGTAGACACAGGGTCCAGATTTGTCCTTAGTGATTAGTTCAAGGTCCACACAGTTAAATATATTCAGCGTCATACTTGTGTTTGGCCACGTTGTCGAGCTAGTTTGCTGCCTCTGTCAAGTAGCTGTCATGTAGTCACACACTCTAAAGCAGGAAAGGGCACTTTAAAATAAAAGTTCAGTACCGGAATCGGTTATTGTTAGAGGAAGATCATTGTTTTGGCAAATACACAATGGCTGGGGTTAGCCAAGTATAACACTTGGTAGAGGTTAGGGAGTGATTGTGGGTTCAAATGCATGGGTAATTCCAGGATTGTGACAGGTCATTGTCACATCAGTGAACCATGTGAACTGGTCCTTAGTGTTTTATAATATTTTATTGCTGGGCAGCGGTACTAAAATTCACCCTGCACCTCAATCCAACATGACATATTTACACTCTTTCCTCTAGGCTGAGCACTGAGAAAAAAAACTACCAGGCTCTTACACAGGTTGTGTTCACAGCATTTTGTACCAACTCTTGTCAGTGAGGATGCTTGTTAGTGCGAATGCTCATTAGTGTTAATTGGCATGAATCTATTAATAAATGACTGGTACTGTAGAAGAGAAAAGGTGGTTGAGGAAGATGCTCTGTCAGATTGACAGTGAGAGGATGTTATGGTGTTGGTTTTGACATGACTACAAGTATTTTACATCTCCAACTCGTGTCAAGGAGATCCTTCATACTTGTGCACTGACAGCAGTAATAACCTGCAGTAAATCCTTTGCTTGTTACATGCCTGATATTTGTTTTTTCTTACATGACATGTTCAGTCGTTATTTCACAATGATGCTTTCATTCATTCTAGTCTTATAACTGAATCAAATCTTTGACAAAGCATCCTTCATCAGCAGCCCGTGTGCGTCTGCGTGCCATTAAAGGGTAGAAGAGACAGGTGAAGAATGACAATGAAGCCCAACACTTGCATTTCTGTGTGTTTGTGGTTGTGTGCACACTTACCAGATTCATATGTAGGTGTATAGCAGTGAGCATGAGTGTGTGTGTGTTGTTGCCCGCGATGTGTGTCTGTGTTTAATGTGTGTGACAGCAGGTCTGAGGCCGTAAAGCACCAATAAACCCAAACCTGAAATCATCAAGAAGGCGTCTTGCTGGGACTGAGACACGTGGGGACACTAAAGCAGAAGGAGAGTTTGAACATCATCAACACTGGGACAACATCAGCTCGGTCATTACACAGCTAAGGTGTCCTAGAGTGTGGGACACCCTTGTGTGTATTCCAAAAGAGCGCCTGTAGTTTTGAAATGTCATGGTCAACTATCATGTATGCCTGGAATGTTCAGGTTTAAGTCCATTTACTTTTGGCCAGGCTCAGACGGGTAGACATTTTTCTTAAACCCTGTGGCTTTATCTTGACAAACTCACGCTGTGTGTCCAAGTATTATTCCAGTTTACAGAACATTAATTCAAATTCAAATGGAGATCCCAGAGTTTACAAAGAACATGAACACAGTATTTTAATTTTACAATCGTAAAATTGCCTCAGAGTAATATTACTCTTTTGTCATGTTACTGTAGTTATTGTTATAAATCTACAACAATACATTTTTATGAAATCAGACCCCTTTTTGATACTATATATGATTCTGCAATAGCCATTCAATGCAATTACATTCAGTAGTTCCAACTCTATGAAGTCATTTTTTTATTTGTTAGTGGTGGAGTCCGCCATTCCCACGCTGGATTCAAATTGCCGTCACATGCACAAGAGATTTACAAGAAACTATGCATGTGTAGAATCCAGGATAATTTAATTTATTTGATATCACCCTGGCAGTTTACTGTTCACTCTATTTACACTGTATCAGAGCTGTATTTAAGGGACAGTCCACCCTGAAATCAAAACACTTTTTTTTTCTCTTTCCTGTAGAGCTATTTATCATTCTGGATTGTTGTGGTGCAAGTTGCCGAGATATCAGTCGTAGAGATGACCGCATTCTCTGCAAGGCAAGGCAAGGCAGCTTTATTTGTATAGCACATTTGATACACCAGGGCAATTCAAAGTGCTTAAAGCAAAGAGTAATAAATAATATAGCATAATAAAAAATACTGATTTACAATAAAGAGAAACAAAAAGGTAAAATTAATTCTAAATGATTTACAGTTTGAAAAAAAAAAACATTAAAAATAGCAAAAGTGCAGACAATAGGTGCAAAGATAATATTATTATCTTTATTTCATAAAGTTGCAGTGCAGTTAAAATCAATAAAAGTATTTGAACGATAAAAATTACAGTACAGTGCAAGAAATGAATAAATATTTGATTGAATTTCTCTAACTCCGCCAGGACGCCGACGTCCTCGCTCCCCCCCTTCTCTGTTAAATGGTATCTCCCAGGCGCACTACGTCATCAAACCATCTGATGTTTGGTATCATCGGATTCAGGAAGCTCTCGACTTTTCAAAAATAACATCGTTTTTCTTTTATTTATTATGTATTTCGCATCACAGCAGCTAAAACGCACAAAGTCCAAAATCGCGATGAGTGGTGACAAGTCATGTCATACCGTTTTTCGACGAGAAAAGTTAAAGGATTACTCTGATTTTATGCAGAGTTGTTAGCGGGCACATAGCTGTTTTATAAAAGGTAAGAGTCTCACTACTACCACTATTTTTGGCTGAGAAATACTGTCTAGAAAGTAGGATCATAACTTTTTCACGTTTCATATGACTTTATTTGGTGATATTTTATGGTGTTTCTGTGTCAAAAACAACATCAGCTATCATAATCATACCTGATTTCAATAAGGTACAGTGTTTGAATCTGGCTGAGTGTTGTTTGATCACTGATAGTACTGTTTTGAAGCAGAGTGACCGACTTGTCTTTTGGAGCTCCGCCTGGATCTTTTCATGGAAAAAACACTGTAGAATGGTCATACTTTGAACAGTCTTCTTCAAATTTGAAACACATGTTCATTGATAGTGTGCCTACAGCCCCACAGTGTCATTTACCTGCTCAGATGAAGCCACAGACAGTTATTCATCCTGAAAATCATTTTTTATTTTATTTTAGGCAAAATCTTCCATTTTCTACTGATTTTAGAGGCACATTACTCTGTCTCTGTATCACCTAGAGTGTTTC
Source organism: Epinephelus lanceolatus (assembly GCF_041903045.1). NCBI lineage: Eukaryota > Metazoa > Chordata > Actinopteri > Perciformes > Serranidae > Epinephelus > Epinephelus lanceolatus. The sequence continues at coordinate 27,241,412 of NC_135752.1, forward strand.
TGACATTTTCACAAGAAACTTCAGGGAGTTGTCTTTCTGGCAAGACCTCATGCATGCATGTAGTCAGAGCGGTTCAGAAGCTACAGTCATTTTAATTTGGGTATGTCATTTTAGGCGTTTTTGCTCCAAAATGGGGGTGGAGTTTTAATAAAAGACAGCAGCAAGCAAGTAAGAGATGGTGCAGACCTGCAGCTTTCGGGGAGTTTGTTCCAGATATTTGGTGCATTAAAACCAAACGCTGCTTCTTCATGTTTAGTATTGACTCTGGGGACACAAAGCAGACCTGTCCCAGAAGACCTGAGAGGTCTTGATGGTTGATAAAGAAGCAGACGGTCAGAAATGTATTTGGACCCTAAACTATGCAGTGCTTTGTAAATCAACAGCAGTATTTTGAAGTTGATTCTCTGACAGACAGGAAGCCAGTGCAAAGATCTCAGAACTGGAGTGAAGTGATCTACTTTCATGGTCTTAGTGAGGACTTGAGCAGCAGCATTGAGTCAGCTGCAGCTGTCTGATTGATTTTTAGGGAGACCTGTAGACCCAATTACAGTAGTCAAGTCTACCAAAGATAAATGCATGGGCAAGTTATTCTAGATCCTGCTAGTGCCAGCCTAGGGCCATTTAGTTCTATAATACTTGAGAGAAGGCAGACTCTATGGCCGATATCTCCAACACTCTGCAAGTCATGCTAAAAGAATCTAGATTGATAAATAGCTCTAAGGAATATTTTGGATTTTGGAGTGAACTGTCCACGTAAGTCGCTGGTAATGCACTGCTGCTGTTTCAAATTAAAAGTGTTGAAACAAATAATACAAATGCTTTGGATTGCTGCTGTGTCCTAACTTAGGTTGGTTACTCAAACAGAGCCAACTACTTTGTCTCATCTTTACTTGAACAGAGATTTCGCCATAATCTTTGCTGTCAGTATTTTTTTAATTAACATTGTTGTTACAGTTTAGTCATGAAATAAAACGTTGCCACTGAAACTTATTGTCAAAATTTCCATTGACAAAATTAAGACTGATGTTGTCATTTGATTTATTGTTAATACATAAATGCATAATATAATTTTACTGCATGCATGTACATGTTTCAGTGCCAAATCTCAACTGTTTTTGTCGCCTCGTCAAAAAGACAAACACGAATGGCAAAAGGTGTGCACGTGCAGGGTGTATGTGTATGTTTTGTCAGTAAAGTCACACATGCATATACATGCACACTCAGCCACACCTGTTATAGTAAAACCCTGGCAGAGTTTTGTTGTGCCTGTTCGTCTGCTTGCCAATTTGAAGCGTCCCTCGTCCGTCTCCGCTAATAGACTTTGTTAGGAAGCCAGAGGTTCAGCACGTCTTAAATCACTCTGCCGGTCCAACTCTGACAGTGTGTTCTGTGATGTTTAATTAGGAATAATGGTTTCTAATATTCTACCAATTAGGGCCTGTCTCCCGTTCAGTCAGGGGAGTTGTGTTAAGTGAAAAAGAGGCAGGAAAAAAAGGGAGAAAAATAGAATAAAATGACTGTATAGGTAATGCCAGGTTGGTGCACCCCTGGGGTTTTTATTTCAGTAAAAAACTGGCACCGCCGATGGATTTCTGACTAATGATTCATTTAAGCTCTTCTCGAAGGAAATCACTAATTAAAACGAGGCTGAAAGTCCAAACGTTCAAACCAGCAAAATATGTTTAAAAAGAGGAAATTAAAAAAGGGGCTGCTGGTAGGTACCTGTATGTGTGTGTGGAGGTGTTGCTTAAGGCAGCGATTTACAAAGGCTGGTTGGTGAACTACATTATGTTAAATCATCCTGCAGCCAGAGAACCTGCTGTGTTACGGTGCCAAAGCCTGAGTGAGTCTCTAATGTATCATCTGCTGAATCAAACATGGAGGTTTCTCAGCCAGGTCACACTTCAACTAAAGAAATGGATCGAGAATTGGTTTGTCCAAAATTTCCAAATGTGCTCAGTAACATGTAGTGCTTGGTTTCTCTTAAGCCAGGCTCAGTTTTAAATACTGACTGATTTTTCCTAGGTTGCATCAAATACAAAAGCAGACATTTCACAGGTAATTGGTCTTCAAATTACAAGCAAGTGAGGGCATTTTTGGAAATTGAGGACATTTTTGGGGTGTGATCAAATTTTGGGAAATTAGGGCATTTTTTAGGAATGAAAACATTTCTTTAGAAGGTTAGAATATTTTAGTAAGAGGACATATATGACTAGTGAAAACATTTTAGGGGCATTGGGGCATTTTTTTTAAGTCAAGACTTTTGGAAAGTGTGGACATTTTTGGGGAGTGAGGACATATTGGACAGAAAATATTTGGTGTAGACATATTTTAGGAGTGACAACATTTTAGGAAAGGGAAGACACTTCTGGAGAGTGAGGGTATTTTGAAAAACAAGGACATTTTTTATAAATGACAGGACTTGTTTTTACGGGGGTTGGGATGGTGAGGACATATTCAGGGACCATTTACTTTTAGAAGGTGAGGGCATTTTGGTAAGTGGACATTTTTGAGGAATGACAACATTTTACATTTTAGAATACATTACATTTTAGATTTTTGGAAAATTATGGCATTTTGGAGAGTAGACAAGACATTTTTGGAAAGTGTGGACATTTTCGGGGAGTGATAATACTTTGGAAAAGTGAGGACATTGGAAAATGGAAAGAGAATCTGTTTGGTAAAGACATATTTGAGGAGTGACAACATTTTAGGAAAGTAAAGACAATTTTAGAAAGAGAGGGCATTTTCTTAAAGTCAGGACATTTTTGGGGAGTGACATTACTTTGGGAAAGTGAGGACATTTCGGAAAGAAGACATTTTTTTAAAGTCAAGACATTTTTGGAAAGTGTGGACATTTTTTTGAGAGTGATAATACTTTGGAAAAGTGAGGACATCTTTGGAGAGTGAGGGTATTTTGAAAAGAGGACATTTTAAAATCAGGGCATATTTTTGTGGGTGTGTGAAGGGCAGGGTAAGGGCAATTTGGAAAGAGGACATTACTTAAGCAAAGTAATGAGATTTTGGAAAGAAGTCATTATGGGAACATATTTAAACAAAATTAGGACAAGTAAGCAAACAAAGCAGTCATACGGGATGACTCTGACATTCTGCAAAAAGTACACAGAGTCTTAAGTGCCATACTGAAACCAGTGTGTCTTTTCCTCTTCTTTTTTTGCGATATCTAGTTTCCTTCTGAACAGCAGTCCTTGACACTCTAACTCTCCATCCATTCTGTGGAGGCTACAGACAGTCATGTTGTACCTCCGTCACACATGCTGTCTCCAGCTGCTTCTTTTCACCTGCTTGTAAGGGGCAACACCTGGAGAGTGAGCTCTTAACACCTGGGTGTTTCAAGCTAAACCACCTAGATCCATACCCACTGGTGCAGACGTGAGACCAACCAGTAGGAGTCACTAGTACTTATCATTGGCTTTCTACCTGTGGATACTGTATGCACACAATCAATAAAAAGAGCTATATAAAAACAGTCCATTGACCATTACCAAGACAAAGATACAACCACTGGGAAACTGACACATTCTCACTTCGACTCATTACATATCGACGTTTGGTCATAGACTTTCCATGTCAAGATATGACATGCAAGGTACCCTGAATGCGTTGGTTCTTGACGTTCTGAAATGCTGTGTCAACTTCAGCCAGTTAAATGCAGTGTTTATTGTCAAAATACACTTTCACAGGAAATGTACAGTTTGCACACAGTCTCCTTCAAAATAAACGGCTACATTGGTACAACTCCATTTTTTCCTTGAACAACAAGCCGTGTGGCTGGGTTTAGGAAAAAAGAATTGGGTTTGGTTTTACATTCTAACAGGAAGTGAACACTGGTCTCTTGGGTGAAAGTCAGTGGTTGTTGGACCCATCCGCCACCCCTCCCACTCATCCTACTGGGACTTTTTTTTTGCCCCCGTAACTTTCATTGTTGTCCCACCCTGTTTCTCCCCTGATGGCCCGGGGCACCATTAAACAACAATGGCAGCCAGCTGTGTATCATGCCAACGTGAAAGAACAGCTTTTTTTGTTGGTGTCTGACATCGGAAGTCACTGTGCAAGCACCAGTATTCAACGACTTCCAAGCGAGGACGGGTTGGGGAAATAAACAACGTGTTCACTTTATTTTAGGTTTTCTTTTTTTTCAATGTATTTAACTTTTTTTTAACAATGGACAATTTTTACTGTACTTTAATGTGCACAATATTAAGTATTCTAAATTCAGTCGGAAACAGACCCAATAATTACTGTCACTAGTTCAGTCTTGAAAATCCAGAGAAAATGGGACATTGTACAATAAAGATGGACGACATGGCAGCTCCTCCAAAGTGAAGCCAAAACATCTCCATTGCCCCCTGGTGGCTGGCTGTATTACGTTTGATAGACCCTGCCCCTCCATTTGGGGACATGGGGACCAACAGGTCAAAGTACTCATCAAATTTTTTTTTCCCAAAGATGGTCACTGTCATTTTAGGTAGTTTTTATCATGCTGATGTATGTTCTTTTGGTCTTTTTTTTTCAAGAAAAGTTTGGTTTTAAGTGGTTATTTGATGCCATAAAACTGGGGTTTGGCATCACAACTGTAAGCTGTGTGTGCCAATTGGTGCTCTGACGATAAGTGGTGCTGCTCATGATTGGTCAGATGGTGGGAACTTGTTACTGAAATGCTACTATGCTGTCTCTGGCTCCAAATTAATCCAGCAACGCAAAATGGCATTGGCCTTATCTGGGATGTTGTGGCTTCACTTTTGTACAGTGGGAGGAAATGGAGATGGGTTGTCCTTCTTTATATATAGTCAGAGACATATTGTAGTGATGGGTAAATGTTTGATAGAAAGCTAAGGCCACAGTGTTATGTGTTTCGGGGTGAAGAGTGTCAGTAGACGACCAGAACTAGCTCTGTTGTGTGGGATGTTAGTGTCGTCTAATTGCAGTTATACTTTCTTTTTTTAACCATTTTATTTGCAAACAACAATGTAAAAGAGGCCGGTTTGAAATTGTGTTAAATGTCATATCTTTACTCTGCGTAAATGCTGTGTCATTATAAAATATGGTTTGCCTTTTATGTGTCAGATAACAGTAAAATATATTCAAGTAATCTGTGAAAAATGGTGTCAGGGCTTTTTTAGTTATTTTTTTCAAACAGGGTTTGTTGATAAAAGCAGGAGACCTGTTTCACAATAAAACACTCTGATTTCTGTTTCCCTTATTGGGTCACTGAAGGCTTTTGTCCCATAAATAGGACCAAGCACAGACACACACTCACACACACACACACACACACACACACACACCATGTCCACTGTTGTCTAAAGCAACAACGGAGGCGCAAACAAACAAATAAAAAAAGAAAGAAAGAATCTCCTTGAACGGATTTATCAACCCACTGAGAGAGAGAAAGAGGATGTTGTGTTTTAGGATGTCCGTTTAGTAAAAGTAGGTCACACACACACAACACAGTGTCTGACCTGGACCAAAAAATTACAGCTTCACATTTGAACACAAACATGCACTTACATTCACACCCTGTATATGTGTTGTGTTATGTTTTTATACTTCAACCTCAACCTTTAAAAATCTGTCTCTCTTTTTGTAGTCATGTAGGCTATATCTGTGTATTTGTTGCTCCTGCATTTCTATGTTTATTTCGACCAGTGTCAGGTTTTGACCTTGTGAGTGAACATGAGTTGATTTTTTTTTAGGAGATTGGGTACATTTTTAGAAAGTAAGCACATCTTTGGAAAGTTGGGACATTTTAAGGGAGTGGTTACGTTTAGGGAGAGGGAGGACATTTTAAAAAGAGGACATGTTTGGAAAGTGAGGAAATATCTGGGAGTGTCAACATTTTGGAAAACTGAGCACAGTCTGAAAACTCTTGACATTTGTGGAAAACAAAGATATTTTTGGAAAGTTGGGACAAGCAAGCAAGACAAGGTTGTAACCCCAGCACTGTGTCATTGAGAACTGTTGGGATTCTTGGGAATGCTTATGGGAAGATTGTTTAGTACACAAGCTCTTGTGTTTCGGACCAGTTTCAGGTTGATCAGTAGATGGTATTTATCTGTGGGTAAACTTTTGAAAAAATGCTAAAATCACATATCTCCTTTCAAATCCTGTAGTTGATTCATTTGCTTTCACACCACAATCAAAACACACCAGAGTCCGCTTGAAGGTGGACAAAGGCCCACCTACGAAAGTGGTCTTTGTTGAGTTGTTTGATTCACATCAGGGTTGACTGACAGCACTCATACTGCCCTGACACATTCTCACTTCGACCTTGTCACAAATTGTCATTTGGTCAGGGACTTTCCACATCCACATGCGACATGAAAGGTACCCTGGGTGCGTTGGTTGTTGACATTCTGGGATGCCGTGTCAAGTTCTGCCTGTTACATGCATTGTCTTCTTTCAAAATATACTTCAGTTTTCCCAGGAAATTTAACGTCTACATACAGGCTCTTTCAAAATAAATGCACTACGCTGGTACAACACCGCAAATTGATGTTTTCGAAACAATAAGTGCATGTGGCTACGTTTAGCCCGAGTGTAGGCAACAAAAGCATATGGTTGGGTTTGGGAAAAAAGAACAGAGTTTGGCTTTACCTTCTCACAGGAAGTGAGCACCAGTCTCCTGGGTGAAAGTCGGTGGTTATTGGACCCATCCATTAAACCCACCTGCCCACCCTACTCGGACTTTGACAAGGAAAATTGACATTGATAGCATACAATTGAGATTTTTTAATAAAAATATAAACGCCGTTGTCTCTAAAATGACAATGACAACTTTTTTTCTTCTTTTCAGAGAACAGCAGAATGACTGTAGCAAACATTGCTACTGGTGGGAATCACCAGAGGATCGGCAACATGATGTTATTATGATACTTAAATTACGATACATGTTATGGCAATTTTAAATGTGTTGCGATGTGTGGAAAAAAAAAAATTGACAGCACTACTACAGACTGTATTTTGTCTTTGTCTGTCTTCATAAATATAGTTCAAACATGTGTATCTGCAATCCAGTTTACATCACATCTGGAAAAATCAGATAAAATGAAGAAAAAATGACAAAAACACCAAAACAAACACACTTCTAGAAAAACTGCACAGCAACACAAAATACCTGCCGTTTCCAGGGCGCGCTTGATTAATGTTTTGGTGATTTTTTTTTTCTTTCTTTACCAACGCCTAATAAAAGGTTCACAAACCATCTGTTTCTCTTTCCCCCTGATGCCTTGCCCAAAGGTCCCCCCATCCTGGGACTGGCACCACGCCCAAACACATCCATCCATCCCTTTCTCCTCCTTCTCCTCCCCTACCCACTCCCTTTCTTTTCTCACTTCCTCCTCCCTTCTTTGCCTCACCTCCCTCTTTCTAATCTCTTCCCTCACTTCCTTCTGTCTGCCTCCCTTGTTTCCTCCATTTCCTCTCCCTAGCTTCCTTCCTCATCCCTTTTCCCTTCATATTCATTCCCTTTTTTTCTCTCCTCTTTCTTTCCTTCTTTTACCTCCATCTCTCCTTCCTTCCTCACTTGCTTTCCTCATCTCCCACTTTTTTCACTTTTGTCCTTTCTTCCCTTTTCCTTCGTCACCGCTTCTTCCTCCTCTTCTCACCCTTTTCCCTCTTCCTTTCTTCCGATTCTCTTTATCTCTCCTCTCTTCCTTTCCTTCCTTCCTCTTTTCCCCTTATACTTGCCTCTTTTCCTGTACACATCTCCTTTTCCCTTTTCTCTATCCTCCCTTCTTGTCACCTTCCTCAACCCCTTCTATCTTTCATTCCCTTTTCTTCCTCTGAATTCTTCATTTATTTTATTTTTCTTCACTCCATGCTCCTCTTTTTCCTCCTTTTCCTTACCCAATATCTATTCCTCATCCTTCATTCTTACCCCTCTCCTTCTCTCTCTTCCTCCCCCTCCTTCCCCTCTCTCCTCTGTCTTCCTATCCCACCCATTTAAACCTCTCTTGCCCGTTATGCATATTCATAAACCTGCAAACATTCCCATCCAATAGCGTTTAATCCCTCCCTGTATTAGTGTGTGTGTGTGTGTGTGTGTGTGTGTGTGTGTTGGTGTGTGTGTGAAGGGTTAAGGGGAGAAAACACACACACATATACACACACACACCTCCTCCTCCTCCTCCTCCTCCCAAACATCTAGCAGCTGGCCAACAGATGGGGCCCGCAGCCAAAAAAGCAGCAGCGGCAGCGCCACAAAAATAAAAATTTACAAGACGCCAGTGGAATTTATTTAAGGGCAGGAGAGGGCGGGGTGGAGGGGGGGCTGCACCTCCCTACACCTCCTTTATTTCGCCTCACCTCCCTCCATCGCTGCCTTTCTCCCTTATTGCCCGGAATGTGGTAATGTACATGATTCTCGGTGCTCCCATCATTGTCTATTCAAGATCTACCATCATCTGTCCATCTCTCCCTCCCTCAGTCCTTCACTCATTCACTTCAATGGTTTCCACAATGAGAAGATTTCTGGGTTAAGATGTAAGAAAATTTAAAAAAAAAAGTTTTTTATGTGTTTTATTGTCTACGTTTTTTCCACCAGTCTCTATCTAAGATATACGTCTTGAGTCCCTGAAATATATTCAAGTAAAACTCTGTGTTACCACTAACAAGCACATTTATAATGAAGACTAGTAGTGAGTAGCACTTATAATATGAATGATCATTATTCTGCCTTATCACTGAAACTGTTAGGGTTACTGAGCAGTTATTTATACATCTGTTAACAACACATTCTTACTGCCAACTTATCAAATACCAACGTTTGGTCAGTGACCATTTTTGTCAAACTACGACGCTGTCACTTGTGGACGCTCAGGGACAGCGTATCAGTTTACTTCCATTACATGCATTGTGTGTTTTTAAAATCTATGACCATTTTCGCAAGAAATGTAGAGTTTCTGCTCGTTATAAGCATACAGTCTCTTTCAAAAGTAGTTAGACTGTCTGTAAAAAAAATTTTTAGGTTTACTTCCTTAGGTGTGAGCAACAAAAGTACATGGTTTGATTGTGAATAAAAAAACAAAACAAAAACATCATGCTTGGCTTTAAATAAGTATGTTTCTTACGAACATAATGTAGTATACTCCACAAACTAGCACACTACCTTACTTTTATAACTCGATTTACTTTTGGGTTCGCACAAGACACAAACAGCAGGCTCCTGGGTGAAAGTCCATAGTTTGTTTGACCCTCCCAATCACCCACCCTATGCAGACTTGCTCAATCTTTATACTACAGTAGTTGCCCACAGCATCAAAGAATGCCACCACACGGTGCATCTTATATCACTGCTAAATGCTGCCATGGTGTGGCTTAAATACGTATGCTTGTTACTGACTTAATCTAATGCCTTGTGACATAGACCACTATTCAATTTAATATTCATTTTTATTCATAAAGCCTAATATCACAAATCACGATTTGCCTTAGAGGACTAAACAGCATACGACATTCCTCTATGCTATATGTATGTTATATGATAGAATATATGTATGTGACAATAATAATTATGTGTGTATTATAATAATAATAGAAGTATGACATAATAATAGCAGTAGTAGGAGGCATTAGGCAGGACCATGGCGGCAACACAACCACAACCCACAATCTTGGTGCAACCACAATCCGAGGGAGCACAAAGGCTCCGGAGAAGAAGCAGAGTTAGTGATATGCAGAACAGGACATGAATGTTAGCAAATAAAGAGAGGGAGAAGGAGAGAAGGGGCTTAGTGTATCATAGGAAGTCCCCACATCAGCCTAACTAAGGGCTGGTTCAAGGCAAGCCTGAGCCAGCCCCAACTATAAGATCTATCCATAAGGGAAAGTCTTAAGTGTCCTTTTAAATAGACAAAACTGGAAGATGGTTCCACAGAAGAGAAGCTTGATAGCATGAGGCTTGCTCGTAGTGTCAGAAATTGCGACAGCTTGATGCGTCTCATAGCACTGCCAAAGGGTGTCTCATGTCTCTCAGTGTCTGATGCTGAAGGCCACTGACCAAGCATGGATATGTGATGAGTTGGTAGTGAAACCAGATTGCAGTTAAGGGAAAAGCATTGCATGATGAAACTTTGAGTAAAAAGTAGTGTACATGAGAACTGTGGACATGACATTTTCTGTTCCACCGTGGGGACGTCATAGTGCATACTGTAACACACAAACACATTACACGAGAAAACAAAAGTAAGTAAATCTAGTAATAATCTAATAAAAATAACAAATAGGGAGTGACTTTGGACATTCTAAGTCTTGAAATTTTGAAGGGAAATTTCTTTCCTTTCTGATTGTCCTCAATGAAGCAATATTCAGAGGAGGTAAAAAACAACAGGCCAGGCCCAGGTGCAAACCACACCACCAGGTCCTTATGTCCCAATCAAGATTATTTCCTGTTCTATAAAAGTGCAGCCTGTGTGTGCAGCTGACTATGAATAATAAAACCTTCCTTTTTCAGAACAGCCTTACCATAGTTAACCAGAAAAGAAGACAAAACTCAGACAATTAAACAAAAATGACCGTCACTGTATAAAAAGGCTGTGAACACTGCAGCAGGTGCAACAAGCATATAAACATCAAATAGCCTCACATCCCTACACTCAACAGCAGAGTGAAGTATCACAGAGAACACATACAGGACGCAACACAAACATCACAGCAGTGGCTTGGACCCATGAATTCACATACTTTAAAGCACAAAGATGACACCACTGCACATCTCACACAAACACATCATACTGTCAGGTGTCCTTTATTTTGTCCACACATTTATATCAGTAAGGGCAGGCTAAGTAACAGAAACACCTCCCTGTGTAATACAATACAATGTATTTGTATTCAATGGGAAAGGTTACCATTGATCTTCACTCCCAGGTCAAATGACTCGGCAGTAGTCACAGGTATTTATTGGCTCCAGCTCCGATTGGCCCAGATCAGCCATGATGGAAATATGAAACCCAGGTGGACGAGCTAATTTTAGCCCCTTTGGTGCAATGCAGTGATGGGCCTGCACAAAATATTGTTTCTTTTAAAATACAATATGCTGTAACTTCTGTTCCGTTACCTCCCAACCATGCGACCCCTGTTGCTTCTGAAGTGCACTTTAACTTATGGTCAAGTCTTACGTTTTTTTTAAGACTATCCTCCTGAGACCTTGTGTGCTCATATGAGGACATCACATTTTGGGTTTACTTGACCTTATACTTCATTGTACTTAACAAAGACCTGTTGTCCTTGTTTGTGGACACTTTTTGTGCCATCTAGTGGTAGTGAGAGCACAATACGCGAATCCATGTAAAAACAAGATGGCAGTCATCTCTGCCAAGTCAGTCTGCAGCTGATCCTGACACAAAAGGTCCAAAACCTGATCACATTTTATGGTTAAAACTTGTTTATTTAAGAATAATAATGTTTTTAGTTTGATATGGCAACACATTTGAGCAATTTTAGCAACAGCACCAAGATAAGACACTGTTAATTAGGAAGTGCTCATTTGAGGACATTGGGACTTTATTATCATTGACAGTGTTTAGCTTTTTATAGTTATCAGGTCCTGCTGATCCCAAATAGCTAGGAGAAATTGAAAATGCATACCAAACAAAAGTTCAGGTCACAGGAGGATACTCAGTTCTTCTTCACTCCCTTCATTTTGCTTGTGTGCTGTTGGTAAAATTTATATTGAGTTGGCCATGTTTGGAATATTCTTAATCCACTTTCTTTATTACTATGCTGAGTATATTTGAAGTTATAAAACATTTCCTCAATCTATCTGCCACCTGGGGAAATTCTTTTTTTTTTCCTCCATCATGTCTGCATTTCTGACCCTTTTTCGGTTGGTTTGTTCTGCTGCTTTTAATCAGAGTGTGTGACTGTGTTTGTGTATGTGTATGCTTGAGTGTGTATGAACACTGTGTGTGTGTGTGTGTGTGTGTGTGTGTGTGTGTGCGTGTGCATGTGTGTAATATATTAGAACCAATGTCAATTTTGGGGAAATTTGCTCGGCCCTCCCCTCCATTTTCTCCATTTACTCTGGTAACACCCATACCTGCGCACACACACACACACACACACACACACACACACAAATTTAGAGTGGCAGAAGGAGCGAGGAGGGGGAGTCAAAATGAGGTGGAAATTGGAGGAGTGGATTAAAAAAAAGGAGCGATGGGAGGGGTGGGATGATGTTTTCAGTCTGCTGAGGCTGTAGGTGGATTTTCTTTGGCCAGATGACCTCTCTCCTTCTCTTTCTCTTTGTGTCTACCTCATTCTGCCTCCCAACCTCACTGTGTCACTCCCTTTCCTCCTCTTCTGTTGCAACACAAATGCAAAAGGGTGAGGAGATGGAAAGGGAGGACCAGAGGATGGAGGAGATGACTGATAGACGAGACCAGGATAAAACAAAGGAGTAGATGAGGAAGGAGAAAAAATGAGGGAAGGGGAAGAGGATGAAGGAGGAAAGATGAGAACGAGGGAAGCTGGAAAGGAAGGAATAACAGGAGAGGAGACTAGAAGGAGACTCATCCCCAGGGGGCACTGTTTGTCCTTGTAGCAAAATTACACACACACATGCACTCACACACACACAAATGGAAATTGAATGAGGAAGAAAACACAAGTCAGAGATAACTTTTCAAGTTTACAGAATATGAAGTCATTTAGGGAAGATCTTGTGTTTAATTAGTTAATGTGTATTTAGAGTTCACAGAGTAGGAATAGTTGCAGAATTTTGCATGGTGCCTGCACACATAGGATCAAAGGGGAATTCATTTGCAGACAGGGTTGCTAAAAGATCAGTAAACATTAGGTGTGTAGGTGACTTTTTTTTTTTGAAAAGAGGGGGAGGTAGAGCAGTAATCCTAAATAAAAAATCAGAACTTTGGCAGAGAAGATGGGATGAGCACAGTAAGGGCAGAACATATGATAAAGTACAAACACAGCGCACAGAATGTCAAAAGCTGAAGTAGAATCGATGACATAGTTATATCCAGATTAACGTGTGATCATACTGGTTTAAAAAGAAACACTATTTTGTTAGGAAAAAATAATTCAAAAGCAGTATGCATTATAATATAGTAGAATACTGAACATATGTTAATATATTGTGCCAAATATAATGAGGAGTGGATAAGATTACAACAAAGGGTGAGAGAGGCAGGACGATAGTGGAATTTAAAGGTGACACTTGGGACAAATGGAGACGAGTTGTAGGAGACTGCTTTCCTGTATTTTCATTTCTATTGAATAATGTAAACTAGATCCTGTTATGCCTACTCTGGTACAGTAGGTGGAGGTATGCGCTTTAAAGTTGGTATTGTGAAGCGCCAAAAATGCGTTGAAGAAGAAGACGACGACGACAAATAACCTTGGTCAGAAGTAAACCAAATTCACTTCCTCTTCTCAACTTCTTCTCCTTGTTCTTTTTCTTCTTCTTCTGAATTTGTCCTTCTCTACTTCTCTTAGTCGTCCACCTCCTCCTTCTTTTTCTCTTTCTTTACCTGTTCCTCTCTGCTTCTTCTCTTACTTCTTCTTTGCCTCCTCCTGCTTCTTCTTCTTCTCCTCCTCCACCTTCTTGTTCTTTTTCTTGTTCTTCACTACTTCTCCTTCTCGTCCTTTCCCTCTTCTTCTCTTCTACTTGTTCTGTTTCTCTGCTTTTCCATCTTCTCCTTCTTTTCCTCCTTCTTCTTAACTTTCTTGGTTGTGTTCTTCTACCCTACTTCTTTGTCTCCTCCTCCTCCTCCTCCTCCTCCTCCTAATTTTCTTATCTCTTCTACTTGTTCTTCTTATCTGCTCCTTCATCTTCTACTCCTGCTTTTCTACATTCTTTTCCACTTTCTCTTCGTCTTCTACTCTACTTCTCGACACCTCCTTCTTTTACTTCTTCTTCTTCGGCTTTACCAGGCTTTCTTCTTCTTCATCATCTCTGCTGCTTCATCTTCTCTGTCTTCTTTTCCTCCTCCTTCACTTTCTTCTTCTCCACCTCCTCCTCCTTCTTCTTCTTCCGTGTCTTCTTTTTCTTTTTCTTCTTCTCATCCTCCTTCTTGCAAGACATTTTTCACATCCTTAAATAAATGAATATTACCTTACTGGAAAAAAAATACTTTACTTTTTGCTTGTTCCTAAGAACCAGAAAAAGCAATGGGCAGTTTGCTGGCAGAATGAGAGGACCAAGGTCCCACTGACCTTTTTATCAGCACCTGTAATCTGTTGATTGGTCGGACAGCATTCATCTGATTGCGGTGATATTTAATTTAAATATGATCTATCCTTAGATTATGAACTTTAAAGATAAATGACCCCATGACTTTTCTTTTTTTTGCCACCCTTAGGACAGACTTTACATGTTTAGCTCTAAGAATAAATGAATTATGAGCATTTTTTTTCCTGTCAAACACTTTCATATTGAGCCTGTATTGAACCCTGCAGCCTTTAGAGAGCTCCAGCAGCACAGTGTGTTAGTCTGCAGCAAGACAAGAATTGTAAACACAGATTCAGTTTTTACTGTGAAAAATAAACGTCCATGCTTGACTGCAGTCAAACATTCTGTTACGAGTCCAATGAGATCAGGTGTGTTTATTTTGTAGACCTTTTCATCCCTTCCCCCTGTTGCCCACCTGCGCTGCACCTGACGTCAGCCCCACTGAGACACACACTCATGGTCAACTGACAAACACACATACAAGCAAAGGGGCGTGCAAACACGCACGCTAACAAACGAAAAACCCCTGAGCTACACTGTACAGTACATCATCATCATCATCATCATCATCTCTGTCTCCCATCTGAATTTCTTTTCAAAGCATTTATTCCTTCAAAGAGGCATTCGTGGCAACTAGAACCCAACTTGTGGCCCACACACACACACACACACACACACACACACACACACACATTTTTGTCCCCATCTGGTCACCATTCAGCAGGATGCGTGCTCTCTCTGTAGCTGTGTGTTGAAGCGAACACTCTCACAACCCTCAGTCAGCTCTGTGCTGCAAAGCTTCACTTATTGATCTTTGACCTTAAATGACCTCTATTGGTGGCGAGCAGGAACTGCATTGAGATTAAGAACCGCGTTTCTTGCAACTTGCACCAGAATGTAGCCGTGTAAAACAGTGTATTATTTATTATGACCATAAAAAAGTCAATTCAGAGCCATTTAAATTCAACACTCGTGCAGAGCTGTGAAACAAGGCTGCTTTATGCCAGATATATTAATTTTCAGCCTGTGTAAACTCCAGGAATATTATCGGAATACTGACATTTCCTCAGAGTCAGACGAGAAAATGGATCAGGTTGGTCTTTGTGCATTTGAGACATACATAGGGTCAGGATGTGTTTTGCCTAGTGTAGTACAAAAACTACTAGCTAAGCTTCATCAAAAGTGAAAAGGAACATTAGAAGATAGATTTTTCAATTTTCAATATAAACTCCTGGAGGAACTACCAAACATTATGACTCTGCCATTATCAAGAATAGTTGGTAACTATCAAGCCAATATTAAATTTAGGCTTTGTCCACAAGGATACGGGTTTTTTGGTAAGTGTGATTTTTTTCTTTTTGCTCTCAAAAAAAAAAAAAAAAAAAAAAAAAAAAAAAAAAAAAAAAAAACATGCAAAGAAAAACATGATGATGGCCAAGGAAGTCTGATAAAACCTATTACCAGAAGGCTACGTTAAATGGTGACCGTCATAGGGCATTCTGACGACTCTGTTCTTCAATATAGTGGAAGAGTAATTGTGCATTTCAGCCTGGTCTCACTCCGAAGTCGTTGAAATCCAGCGCTTGGGCAGTGTCTTGCAGTGTCAGACACTGACGAAAAAAGGTGTCCTTTAACATCTGCGTGATAAGTGCCCAGTCTCCGTTATAGTTTAACAGTGCTTGACAACGGCAGGGGAAACGCGGCCAGACAAGAACAAAAGTTAAGGTGGCGAAAGTCCCAGTAGGGCGGGTAGGATAGGTGGTGGATAGGTCCAACAAACACTGATCTTCACCCGGCAGGGCAGTGTTCGGGCGTGATTTCATTTCATACGCTTTTTTGCTAGAGTTGAAAAAAATCTGAACTTCACCAACCAATTTGTACCGCAATATCCAATAAGCATTGAGAACCTCTGGGGACGTATGACACAGAGGACGTACTGGCGAAAGTTCATTCATCGATTCAGCGACTTCATGCATGTATGACGCAAGTTGTTCATGTGTATGAAGCGAGGCAACACAAAATATTCTCGCGTTCAAACTTGCGCGAGTAACGGGTTCCGAAAATTTGCTTCGCGTTTGGTGTGAGCACAACAAAACTGAAACATATATTTTAGGCTTTTCTGAACATAACACAGTGAGAATTATACACACTGCTTCAGACATCGGTGTTTGTTCACAGTCTATTTCCTGGAAGTCGGGCCCTAGCACCTCCTTTCTGATGACATCATGCAGGTTGTGAAAGACGGCAAACCATAAATTCATGGCTTTATAATTTCCCAATCTGACACAGTGACCATTGTAACAGACAAAAATCCAGTTTGGTCTGAACTCAACATCATCTACAGAAGATGCGTCACTGTTACTGAATCTGTTTGTATTAATAGGGAACAGAAATTGGACTTTTTACACATTTGAAACCTTCAACTTCCTGCACATCCACAGGTACTTTTTCTTCAACAGGAGTTCACTAGTAGATGATGTGTGTGTGTGTGTGTGTGTGTGTGTGTGTGTGATTGCCCAGGGGCCCAGGTTGTCAGGATCTAAAATAAGCAGCTTTCTTTCTGGTTTCAAGCAGCCACCTGTGGACAGCACCCTGTGTGTAAGTGTGTGTGTGTGCAATGCATGTGTGTGCACCAAGTGTGTGTTTTCATTGGACGTCTCACTGTGTGGTTTGTGTGTTTCAGTGCATTTTCATTCGTATTTTTGAGGGTTTTCATGTCCTGCTTTGCAGTTTTGTATGTTTTAGTGTATGTTCTCATATTTGCCCCCCACCCCCACCCTTCCAGTTTCCCTTATTTGGGAAGGTTGGGTGGGTTACTGGTCATCCAGCCCTCCAGATGTTCTTACAAACTGAGCTGTTCCACATGTAGACTCCAAACCAAAACCAGTGGTAGAAGAGACTTCCCAGAATACATTGCCAATGGGGCAGAAGAAAGCTGAAACCAGTGAAAAGAGCCAAAGATTTGTACAAATGTAGACATCTCTTAGAACAAATGTCTTAATAAAAAACAAACTCATTTGAATATCATTGGAATATCTTAATGTAAGTTCTCAAATAAAACCATGTGTGAAATAATTTTAGGTGCCCGTTATCCAGCACATTCAACATGGCACAGTTCACCTTTTTGCTGAATTCGACATTCCTCTCACTAAACAGATGTTGTAATGGAGAAAATAAGACTTCTATAGACGAAAAATGTGGTTGTGTGTGTGTTGATGAAGTGCATGTGTAGTCCTCACCCACCCTATCCCCTCTCTCACCCCTCTCTCCCATCTTCCTGCGGGTTGACGTCAGTATCGGTGATGAACCAGACCACAGTGGCTGCCTGCAGAGCCCTTTGATCCCACACTCCACTCTATTAGAGCTCTCATATGGACGTCACATCACACACACATGCACGCGCACACACAGACACACACACAAACACACACAGATGGTCTGTAGCCTGTAATTTGTCTGTGGTTAATAAAGTTCTGTTTGACAGACTGACTGAGTGATGAACTGAGCTGTCAGGTGCATAAACCTTATACACGCATAATACAATATCATATTACTAAACTATACTACTACGTCATGATACCACGGATTGACATTATAAGAATGTAGAACTACGTTATTATTTTAAAAAAACAAAAACATTATCATACAGCAGTAAATACTGTATATGTAATTTAACATAGGAAACTTATCCCCCTGAACATAATTACACCATGGAAACACATTATCATACTATAGTAGATTATTATGCTACAGAAATACCTTATTACCCTGGAGAACTAGATTGTCATACTATAGAACTATGCTGCATTTTAAAACAGACTAACATCTTCATACTACAATAACATAGCATACAATGAAATTGTATAACCACACTTTAAAATTACATTGGCATACCATAGAACCACATGATTGTACCATAGAACTACATTACCAAAAGACTACAGTGTCATACTATTTAACTGCATTGGCATACCATATAACTACATTATGGTACCATAGAATTGCATTATGATACCATAATCATAACTCATCATCAATCATACCATAGGACTACATTATCATATAGAACTACAATGGGTCAATGGGTTATCATACCACAGAACTGCATTATAAAACCATAGTCATACCAAGCATTGTCATACCATACTGTAGAACTACATTATCATTCTTTGAAACTACATTGGCAAATGCATTGTCACACCATAGCACTACATTATCATACCATAGAATTGTCATGCCATAGAACTTCTTGTCATACCATAGAGCTACACTGTTGGGCTATAAACTACTTAATCACACCATAGAACTGCACTATAATACCATAGTGATACCATGCATTGTCATACCATTAAACTACAGTAGAAATACACTGTCAAACAATAAAACTACATTGTTACACCATAGAACTACATTAGTGTACCATAGAACTACATTCTCATACCGTATAACTACTTCGTCATGCCATAGAACTGCATTGTCATGCCATAGAACTACATTGTTGGCTATAGAACTACTTGTCATACCATGGAACTGCATTGTCATACTATAGAACTACATTGTCAGCTATAGAACTACTTGTCATACCATAGAACTGCATTGTCATACTATAGAACTACATTGTCAGCTATAGAACTACTTGTCATACCATAGAACTACATTTTCGGCTATAGAACTACTTGTCATACCATAGAACTGTATTGTCATACTATAGAACTACATTGTCAGCTATAGAACTACTTGTCATACCATGGAACTGCATTGTCATACTATAGAACTACATTGTCAGCTATAGAACTACTTGTCATACCATAGAACTGCATTGTCATACTATAGAACTACATTGTCGGCTATAGAACTACTTGTCATACCATAGAACTGCATTGTCATACCACAGAACTGTATTGTCATACCATAGAACTGCTTGTCATACCATAGAACTGTATTGTCATACCATAGAACTGCTTGTCATACCATAGAACTGCATTGTCATACCACAGAACTGTATTGTCATACCATAGAACTACATTGTCGGCTATAGAACTACTTGTCATACCATAGAACTACTTGTCATACCATAGAACTACATTGTTGGCCATAGAACTACTTTGTCATACCATAGAACTACATTTTCGGCTATAGAACTACTTGCCATACCATAGAACTACTTGTCATACCATAGAACTACATTGTCATACCATAGAACTACATTGTCATACTATAGAACTACTTGTCATACCATAGAACTATATTGTTGTACCATAGAACTACACTGTCAGCTATAGAACTACTTGTCATACCATAGAACTGCATTGTCATACTATAGAACTACATTGTTGGCTATAGAACTACTTGTCATACCATAGAACTGCATTGTCAGCCATAGAACTACTTGTCATACCATAGATCTACATTGTCAGCCATAGAACTACTTTGTCATACCATAGAACTACATTGTCAGCTATAGAACTACTTGTCATACCATAGAACTGCATTATAATACAATACCATGCATTGCCATACTGTAAAACTACATTGTCATGCTATAGAACTACATTAGTGTACCATAGAACTACCTTATTGTGCCATAGATAAACATTGGCACACCATAGAGCTACATAATCATACCATAGAACTACATTGCCATACTGTAGAAGTGTAATGTGATACCATAGAACTGCATCATACTATAGAACTACATTATGATACCAAATTCACACCATGCATTGTCATACCATAGAACTACCTTGTTTTGATGTAGAACAACATTGTTATACCATAGAACTACATTATTATACCATAGAAATAATTATCGTACCATAGAACTTCATTATTGTATGATAGAACTGCATTGTCATACTTTAATCCCATAGAACTATATTGTCATATCATGGATCTACACTGTCATAACAGATTTACACTATACTACAGAACTACATTATATAACTACATTGTCAATGGATTTTTATCATCATACTACAACTACATGATCATACTAGAGAACTACAGTATCATAATTTACAGAAGCCACACTATCAGATTACATTGGCATTCTGGAACGCAAGTTTTATTCCACAAACATTATCATACCAAAGAAAAATTATTATTCCATAGCATTACATTATATCATGCCACAGAACTACATTATCATTATGGTCACCTCAGTATACAACCAAAGACCATCTCAGAACATAGGCAGGGGTTACCAACCTCTGATCACATGATGTCAGCTGAGTAATCTCCATGACAACTGAGCAAACTCCATCTGCTTTTGACATCTGTTAGATGTGGTGAGAAACTCTGAGAAGGAGCAATTTGGTGAAATACTAGTCGGGATTGATTTGTAAAACTGACATTTCCTGGGTCAAGACTGAACTTAGATGCCCAATTATAAGTCAAGTGAATACAAAACTAATGCAGCATGGGTGCACATACCTGCAGAGGAGTTTCATCTCTGTGGATCGGAACAGCAGACACAGATGTAAATGGAAGAAACTTACAGAACGATTTACAGCCAGAGGCTTGTGGGGAGAAATCTGTTTATTTGTGTAAAAGGTGTCACCTTCTTATTAGAGTCTAACAAACAGTTTTCCACTCAGGTGAACAGTGTGGACAATTATTCTCTGACAACTTCACAACAACACCATAATCGAGGGGAAATAAATAATTCCCCGGTAGAGATCAAATTATCAGCTCACATCGCAGCTTTTCATTCTGCTCAATCTTCAGATTTTCATGCACTTGTTCACTTCTCCCTCTCTCCCTCTTCTTTTCTCACCCTCTTCCCTCATCAGAGGTGAAAATTTACCCAAAGGGAGTCTCTCTTTCCTTCCCTCTCTCCTTCTCTCATCTTCACACCTTCCTCATCAGCTCTGTGAAGTTTCCCCCAAAGGTGTGCTGCAGCTCGCTGAGTCGCTGCAGGAAATGATAACAAGCTTAGAAGAAAATTTTTATCATCTGTTCAAACTGTTTATTTTCAGACTTAGAGGCTAACAGCTTTGTTTAAGGAAATTAGAATGCACATATTGCATTTATTGTTGCATGTTGCAGCACTTTCTATTTATTCCCAACTCTGTAGTTGTTTTAGGTGTAATTAAATCAGAAGTGAAAATATCTGCAAAGGCAAACTTTGGTTGGATTTTGTTGCCTTTAAAAATAAAAATAAAGGAATGAATTTCTTGTTAGTTTCGCTTTATACTTAGCTGCACTGGATTTTAACACTAATCAGCCAGAACGTTTTGGATGATCATTTAAAGTTTGAATGTCTATTTAACATATGTGATTCTCCCCCCCCTTTCATTAAAGAAGAGGCTGTTAAGGTGAGAAATTCTCACTTTCACAGCTTTTGTCTTCTTTTGCTGCTCACCCTCTCGTGCTGCTGCTGTTACATTGTTCTCTTTGCCTTAGTTAATGTAATTAATATGTCAGTGGGAGTTCATCTGAGCATCCAAAGTAGAAATGTTTTTCTCTATTTTTTTGGTGAGGATTGTTCCTGTAATTACCTAAGATGTTCTTGGGTGTATTAATGTGTTGTGTAATTTCTTGGCGTTTTGAGGATTCAATGAAAGAGAACTGAGACAAAACTAATTGAAATGTCATGGACAAGGGTGAGGTAGACTGGCTCTGTTCTCGATATGGAGTTGGATTCTCTGGTTGAGTTGTCAGAAGTGGAATGATAATGAAGATACAGAGCATCATGGTCAGCATCTCTCCACCTTCGTGCTTTTTTTGGATGAGCACTGTAGCACCTGCAGCAACAGATGGATACCACCAGGAGATCCTCCCAGTGTCCATCAGGCTGTATACTGATGTAACACTGATGCACCTTTCTGAGCAGTTTCACAGCTTATAATCTATACGCCAATGTTCAGTGCCAGAGCAGGAAGTGGTGTGCAGTAAGGGGGAGGTTGAGTTGGAGGATGATGGTGTTTAAGATGCTTAACCCTTACCATGCCATAACCACAGTCTTTTCCAACTGTTTCCCACCTTTCCTTCCTATAATC
This sequence comes from Epinephelus lanceolatus, assembly GCF_041903045.1. Taxonomy (NCBI): domain Eukaryota; kingdom Metazoa; phylum Chordata; class Actinopteri; order Perciformes; family Serranidae; genus Epinephelus; species Epinephelus lanceolatus. The sequence continues at coordinate 27,263,624 of NC_135752.1, forward strand.
TTTACCCACCTTTCCTACTCCAGGGCTCAACAATAAGGATTTCCCGATTGCCGGGGGCAAGTAAAACTCATGGTTGGGCATGTAAACTAACAACTCACTTGCCCAATCGGGCAAGTTGCTAAAAATAGTAAAAGTTAATAACTAATTGATAAAATAAATGTATTTTAAAACGTGCTCTTCTGCTCTGATGCAGCGGTCTCTCTGCCTGAAGTCACAGGCACACACTGTGTAACAATGTCCTGCCCACAGCTCCCATTTATATTATTTTGCACGACGGAAGCTTCATATAATAACATAACAATATACTATTTATGGTGTTATGCCATCGTGTCATTTCTGTCTCTACATGGTCACGTGTTAACAATTCTCCTCTGCTCTCTGTATCGCGCACGGCAAGGTGTTCCGCCACACACACAGGTGAGCACGCTAGAGCGGCTTGGGTCGCATTTTCCTGACCAAACCTGACCCGGAGCCCGGTGCAGTTTGTCAGCTGACAAATTATTGAAATGGACACTGTGTAAATAACCAACAGACTGCTGTTACGCACAGACAAACACGCTGCTCGCACAGCAGTGCAGCACGGCACTCATGCTGAGCTTGTGTTGCATTCAGGCGTTGTCACGTAAATAACAACTTCCAACACTTAAATAGGTCATAGCACAAAACAGCAGCATGTCAAGTGACTTTTTACTTTATTTTATTCAATAAAATTGTATGTTCCTAAATCTTGAGACACCTCATATGTAAGCTAGACAGACATTTCACCTGCTCACGACTGTGCACACATGTACTGTATGTACTTAGTCCTAAAGAGCCCTTCTGGTGCCAGTAGATACATAGAAACATCCCAGCAGGCTGTGCTTTGCAAGCATACAAAAAAGTTTCACGCATGTGAAAATTATTTTTCATGCGTGTGCTTCACCTCCGCTGCTACAACTCCATCCTAGGGGAAACACTGCTGTGTGCGTTTTGTGCAACAGGTGGATGTGGTAGTCTACTGGTAGAGTAGAGAAAGAGAGAGCTAAGTAGCGTTGAAGTAGAGTAGAGCAGGGCAGAGAGATGGAAGCAAAATATATTAAACCCGGTGTTAATACAGCAGAACTGGAGAGAGGGGTGAAAAATAAATAGAGGTGGGCATGGCTCAAGTAGGGCGCAAAATTATAGACGGAGAACGATTGACAAATATTTCACTTTAAGCCCTGACACTGTCATTTTTTGTGTAGGAATTAAGCTACAATACATGACATATGTTGTTTTAATTAATAAATACAGTGTGAATAAAGATTACATAACATAAAAATAACTTCAGTCTTTGTTAATTGATAGCCGCTTAAATTAAACAATTTTTATAGGGCAAGTAAAAACTGACTTTGGGCAAGTAGATCTCTGACCAACTTGCCCGACCGGGCAAGTGAAAAAAAAAACCTTAGCGTTGAACCCTGTACTCTATCTAAATAGGGATACGCCAATCTGACTTTTTCACTACCGGTATTGATGTCTGGACTTTGGATATCAGCCGATGCAGAGTACCGCTCTGATACCAGTGTTTAAGTAATAAGGTGTTTGTCTCATTGTGTGGAAGTGACTGGGATCATATATGTAAACATTGCTTCCCCCAACTTTGTTACAAAAAACAAAAAAAAAAAAAAAAGTGACAAATAAATAGATGGATATTAATCTACTGAATTGTTAGTTTTATTAAACCAATAAATTGTGCACCAGCAACTTGGTAAAAATCTTCAAAATTAACAGGAATTAAATTTCAAGTGTAAGCCCTTAAAATGCAATTAGACAGGAATCAAAAGTCCAGTATAAAACATGTCAAGAGCATTAAGTGAGGAACAAAAATGTAGAAATAAAATCACAATTAAGTCACAGACTTGCGCACACAAACTTGATAAAAACTAAACATTCAAAATAAACAGGAATCAAACTTCTTTGTAAACTTTAAGTTCAAATAGGAATTCCAGTACGAAATTATACAGCAACTGTAACTGAGAAATATAGAAGTTATGGGTTGTTTCAACACGTAAATGGTAAAAACAAAACATTTAAAATAAACAAGAATCATGCTGCAGATGCATGACAGAGTATGCACAATTGTAATCAGATGTAAAAGTAGAATTGAAGTGAACTGATCGGCTCCGTTATCACCGATACCCTATCTGCACCATGTCTCCCTACTGTAAAAGAAGGACACTATTGATTTGACACATCTGTGGACAGGTCTCAATGAGTACAATTTAATATGTTAAAAAGCAACCCGGTCTCACTCCGAAGTCGTTGAACACAGCTGCTTGGGGAGTGACTTCCGGCGTCAGACACAGACGAACAAAGCCGTCCTGTCATGGCAGCATGATAGGCAACCAGTTATTGTTTAACAGTAATGGGCAGTGTCAGGGGGAAATGTGACAGGGAAGCAACGAAAGTTAAGGTGCCCAAAAGCCCTAGTAGGGTGGGTGGGAGGGGTGGGAGGATGAGAATTCAAATTGTGAACTATGAACGTGAACTAGTTCATTTGTGATCTGTGTTCTTGTCCGGTACTTTGGGTTGGTATATTTTATTGTATACACTGAGCACCTTTGCCTCTTTGAATAAAGATCTTAGCATATTTAGACAGAGGAAGAGGAAAAAAGATGAATGGGAAAGCAGAGGGTAAAGAACATCAGAGGAGGAAAAGCAAAGACAGAATTCAGAAGACAAAAGCATAAACAGCATTAAAAAAAACAATAAGATGAACTGACAGAAGTTGAGGAATCAGAAAAGAGATGGAAAGGAAGAGTTACACTGAGAGGATGATGAGGAGGAAGAAAAGGGTAAAAACTCACCTGTAAACCATGTCATTTCCTGCAGCGTAGAACAGAGCTGGGTGCATCGGCACCTGTTTCCCCCTCCTCTCTCCCTCCGTCACTGAGAGAACCAGCTCTGTGAACGCACTCCTCAAAATAAGTCTTAATTGACTGTGTGGACTTTTAATTACACTGCTTTGTTCTCTGCTGAAAGGTGAAGTGTGAGAGGAGACGTACGTGTCTAAACAGAGAAGAGGTGTGTGTGTGTGTGTGTGTGTGTGAGAGTGTGAGTGTGTGAGTGACGGAGTCCAAGCGATGCTCATTACCTTTTTCCTGACTCAGACTCCCTGTTTGTACTGCATACACACTACACGAGAATCAAGACGACTTTGAGTCCGATTCTTCCCCTCTGACAGTCGTCAGCAAAGTTCCAAAGTCGGTTCATAGGGTTGCAGCAATATACTGGTTTCAAGGTATACCGTGATATGAAAAAGTGGTTCCCAACTTGTGGGTTCGCGGTCCAAAGTGGGTCGCAGGTCCATTTGAATGGAGCACAACTGACTTACGAACGTGTCAAGTTTGTAAAAAATACACTTAATTTTGAAGTGGAAATATCCGGCCCAGCCCTTTTATTTTGAAGTGCTGTTTCCCTCCATAGAGTGAGTCAATAATAGGCAGTTATTTAAAAGGGACAGCAAACTAGCTTAACGACATGGCAAAACTCAAGTATGAGAGAAATCTGGACCCCGTGGCTAGACCAGCTGGGAACCACTGATACAAAAGTTGACAGTTATCGTACGGTGTACATTTCCTTGTCTACCATATTGAAAATTATTTGCAACTGGACGTTGAATCTCTCCTATAATTTAGTTATTTTCTAAGGGGGACTTTTTACCCATACTTCCATTAACAACATGGTTTTAAGTTTTAATTATAGTTAGAAAATGTTTGTTCAATGTAACCCCTGTAAAACTAATGGAAGGAAAAGTAGTTTTACAGGGGTTACATCAAGCAATAATAACCCTTTCATTTTTTAACTCCTTTAAGGCTCATTCTGACTGATGATAATAAAAATTCTGTTTTACCTTGATATTGTAAAACTGGGATATTTTCTGAGGTTATCCTACTGTGAAAATCTCATGTTGCAACCCAAACAGACAGTAGGCTTGTTTGAGATGAACCATGTCCCACCTGGAAAGTGGACGAGATCTGAGAGGCGAGAGCTTGTTGAGTCAACATCTAAACTAATCAGCCGTTCAGTCAGGTGGGAGCCAGGCATTTCCCATCATGCTCCGGGTCTTGCAGTCATTGGAGAGCAACTGCAGTACCTGGCTCTAAAAACTGCGGCCGCCTTGCTCTCACGACATTATAGCTGTTAACTTTTTTATGATGTCAGAGCAAGTTGGGATGAAGTCGGAGACAAAACTAACCGGCAAACATTGTCCGGTGATCGGATCTGCACAGGCCTGGCTCATCTTGAATGGGCCTGGTCTTTCCAGCAGTGAAATACTTCTTCAATCACCACAGGGGAAATTCCTTCCCCGTGACAGCCCTACTCTTAAGCAATATGGTGCGTCCCGATAGCTCATCAATGAACTTGTTGAGTAGTGCTAGAAATGTCAGACAAAACCACAAGAATAACAACCAAATTATGATAAACAGGAATTATCCTTTAAGATTATCCCACTACCTTTAAAGCCTCTGGAAACCCAAATTCACAATAGCCTTCTAACTATGTAATTTAGGGTCTTATGTACATAATATTAAACATGTAAAACAACTAGAAATCAGTTTCCATCCAAATTCGAAATATCTGTCTTTTAAGTTTTTGTACATTCTTGAAATTGGGTTTGATTTGGCCGTGGTTATCTCTGAGATTTATTACGCAATAAATTCCAAACCAATCATAAATCATCAGTCAGTTGTCTCATCCCGCCCCCCAGTGGCAGCGCAACAAAACCTTTCTGCTCCAGCTAGATCTCTTTGAGTCTGAGCCAACTCGTCTTTCTAGTCTGATGTTTAGAAAATACAGATTGTAAACTGGCTGAACCGCTCGGCTGCGACCCAGCGGAGGCTCTGCATCCGGCGGGCTCCCAGCAGCACTGGAATCAGGTTGACCGGCTCCAGAGCCCGGACAATCCGAGCCTTTGCAGCCCGTGGAGCTGCAGGAAGAGGCGGCTTGTGAGCGGCCGGGCTTGCCCCCGGGCCCGGTGCCGGTGTCGGCTCGCGGGGAGGGGACGTCATGTGCACCCTTCCTCACCCCTAACCCCAACCCCAAGCAGTTAGCTTTGCTACGCATAAACATATCCCCAGTCGCGGAGGTGATGCTGCGGGAAACAACACAATTTTAGCCGGAGGGGAACATTATTCGAGGCGGGCAAATACTTCTACACAAGGCCAGAGAGACGGCCGGCCGGCACCGGTCTCTCCCGCTTTGATGGTCGGTGTGTGTGTCAGAGTAAAGACATATTTAATCTATTAAGACTGCATGTGTTTGAATGAAAAAGGCTATTATCAGAAGAACGGAGCAGATTTATGTTTTCAATGAAAATGTATCTCAATGAAGAAAGGCAAAGCGCTAGCCTCCCGTTGTCATTCATATCAGCTAACAGCCGGGCTCCACCAGGCACGTCTGCAGCGCGAGTCCCGTAGCAGCTCGCCCCCCTGTTAATCAATTACAGCGGCTCCACCGGCAACGGGAGCGGCACGACAACTCTCTATTTTACGCCGCTCTTCTATTGTTTATCCGTGACACTGTCCGTGGCGGACATTTGAAAGCGAGTAGATGACAAACAGTACAGTAAACTTGTGGAAAATGCTTTAACATTTCATGCAGCCTACATGCAGCCTCTCGGCTCAGCAAACGGTAAACAACCCCGCTGGCTTCTCTACGTGTCGCTTCCGTACGCAGTCAGTGGAGCCCAAATGAATACGCCGCAATGCTACGCTGTATGTTTGCAGCTGGTGGAGCCCGGCCGTAACATTGCATGTAAAAGTTATGCTAACTATTCTACGAAGTAACATTAATATGAATCACGAAACATTTTGAAACTTACCATTCAGTGACCACCTGAAAGGAATCATTTTCAGCTTCTGCTTCGTCCTCTGAATCATTAGAGGGCTCAAACATGTACGGCTGGATTAAATTTGTGGCAGCCATTGCTGAGCCAGGGAGATGTCAATCAAAACGAGGGAGCTGTCAATCAGAGTGTTATCTGCCACGCCCCCTCTGTTTTGGCAAGTGGTCTAAACAGCAAAATGAGCTGTTTTTAAACCAGGTTTTCTAATAGTTATTAATGGTTATTTTCACTCAGACTTTTGTGGATGATTAATGAGACACTCGACTTTGATATAATATATGCATTTTTACTATTTCAAGCTGTGTTTCCACAGGCTTTAAGACAACTGCATGTGCATGTGCGTGCGTGTGTGTGTGTGTGTGTGTGTGTCCTCAGGCTGAAGCAGGTTGAAGAAATCTGTATTCTATTAACTGGTTTAGTTGCAGACCCAGCCCTCCTCTCACCCTTGTTTTTGGTGCACTGATGCTCACAACCTGCCGCACAACCACATCTGGTTGTTCAAAGGCCCCTGTGTGTGTGTGTATGTGTGTATGTGTGTGTGTTTTAAGGTATTTTCCCAGCAGCTGCCTGCAATCTCTGCAAAGTGCTTTGGTGTCTCTCTCTCACACACCAACTCATACAAACACACATTATTAAAACCATTAGTTGCTGTGAAACAAGGCTTTTCTCCTGCCTTAGAGCAGTGCTGTGTGTATGTGTGTGTTTCTGTGCACATGTGCGTGTTTGTTTCTGTCCTGACCAGCAGAAAGGAATGCAGATGTTAACCCATAAAAGTAAGAGGTTAATGAGGAGCAGACATTGTTGTGTTCTTGCTTCACATTTGGAGTAAAGCAACTTGTTTTTTTAGGGAAAACTAAACACTAAATCCATTTTTGAAAGTAAGTAAATTACATGTACAGTTGGTTTTTCGACATGCCAGCATCACGGCTCTTTGGTCTGTTAGTTCAGCAAAGTGTCGTTTTTTGTTTTGGTAACGGGAGGTTAAAACGCTCTCCTTACTATCACAGTTTTCAGGTGTGGCCTTGAATAAAAACGTCAACTGTTCTTATCCTTAAGACATTACAGTTTCCACCTGTGACATGAACTATCTGTTTCTCTGCTGCCTAAACAACAGGAGCTTTCTGTAACCGTGTTGCATAATGAATGAATGTTGTGTCTTTGTGTGTAAGTGTGTGTGTTTGGTTCGTGCTGATTGTAAGACAGACCACTCTGCACGAGGACAGACCGACTGTGGCTGATTCTACAGGTGTCTGTGTGTGTGATAGTGACACAGTGTTTGGGTTCGACAAAAACAGATATACTGTGTGTGTGTGTCAGAAGGTCAGTAGTGTGTTTTTATATGAAGAAAGATAATTGGTAAAAGTTCAGTTTCACCTTCAACTAGGGCAAAAGGGTTTGCTGTGTATGTCTCTGAGTGTGTTCCCTTGTACCTTTTGTCCTTGTTAGGACCAATTAGAGTTCTAGACTTTGATAGTGAGAACATTTTGGCTGGTACTCACTTCATCAAAGGGCTGTCTGAGGCTTAAAGCGTCAGTTCTCCCAAATTACAGAAACATTGTATTTCACCTACTCCTAATGGCTTCTGTCTGTACAGATAATTGGCTAAATGTGTCCAGGTTTTCAGATGTCCGTCTCTGGCGTGTCTGCTCCCACACCGATGTGATGGAGATGAACGGAATTTAATTTGTGCTGCACTGAAAATTATGGTTAAGAGATTAAACAAAACTTGTCCTCCAGGAAACCTGTCCCTGGATAATCTACAGAACTCACAAGGAACATTTTTTTATTTGGATTATTTATCTTTGATGTTTTATGAACTTTGGAATTTTGGTACATTGTTGAAGACACCATGGAATGGTATAATTTTCATAATGTGATGTAATTCTCTGCGCACATACACTTACATACAGACCTAGGCCCCATTCACACAGGAGCCTCTCTGCCTTTCCTTTAGCATACACAGAAAATCCCCTCCACATGCCAGCATGGAAAGCCTGAGGCAGAGAGAACACACATCTCCACCCTTCCACGCGCCTGTGTGGAAAGCCTTTGGGCATACAGAGCAAACCTCTCTGCCTTTCCATGTGCAAATGAGGAAAGCCTGGGGCAGAGAGAGCAAACCTCCCTGCCCTTCCACGTGCCTCCATAGAAAGCCTAAGGCAGGGAGAGCAGCATCAATGACAGACAGAAATGACAGTAAACGAGTCAGACACAACATGAAAAGGAGGAGCTGTGATGGAGGTGGGTTGCCAGGCAGCTTACAGAGGAAGCAGCATGACCGGAAAAGTTTTGATACTTCTTGTACTGGGTAATTTCAGTCGACGACAAGGGCTCGGTATTGGTGTCAGGTACCAATACTGAGCTCTTGTAATCAGCAAACTTGAAGAGAAAGGATGGTGCTTCTTCTGCCATAATATTGTTAACAATACTGTAATATCAAGTGGCAACACGTTGTCATTTTATTGTTTTGAAAAATAAAAAGATTATATTTATATACTACTGATTGGCAACAACAAATGTTTTGAGAGAAACACAATTGATCCTGGACTTTGAATTTTTTACAAACTAAAATGCTAAAATAACGAAGCATCTCCTGTGCTCCACAATAATGGAAGATTTCCTGGACTTAAGCCAAAAAAAATAAAAAAGCTGCCAGTTATTGTAATCCAAACAGCAATTATGTCCTCTAAAACATATGTAACATATTGTATAGAATCTAGGGCTGTATCCCAATCCAGAATTAATTCAGTGGAATCTGATTTGGCTGTGTAATACTTATATTTGATTGTTTGCACTAAATAGAGTTTGAGAGTTTGAATGGGGTTCAGCAGGACATTCAAGGTGGCAGTGGTGGTCAAGTAATATAGTATTCTTGAAAAATATATAATTGATATTCAGGCGACTACAGTTCATTGCAACCCTGCATGACTACAGTCACCACACTGGTCTTAATTTACAGAATAGCTCAGTGTGTACACATTTAACGGGATGAAACTAAGCAACACTGATAATTATGAAAAGTCTAAATGTAATTAATGAGAATTATTTCAGTGTGGGAACTGACGGTCAGAAAAAAAGGATCAACAGGAGATTATATTGCAATCTGCTCAATGAGAACACACACATTCATGTAGAGACACACACACAGACTCCCACACATATTCTGATTAGATTTTTGGAAGCCGAGCTTTCCAACAATAAATGACCTTTGTTTAAATATCAACACACAGAAGGTGCTCAGGCTCACAGCTGCCAAAAATCGGAGTCCCTTCATTAAGATGTGTGTTTGTTATAAGAGAGTTGAACTACGATTATAAATATTGCCTCTAAAGGTCCAACAGTAGAAGGTACAAACTAAACGCATTATACAACACAGCTGGTGCAATTTATTACAGTAACCACGATTACATGCACAAAATATTCCAGTTTTTTGTCCTTATTCTGAAAAATACAATGTTCCCACTAAGCTGTTTACGTGGCTAATGAAAATTAATATTCCACTAATATTCCTGTTTACATGCGGCAATGTAAACTCTGATTAACGTGACCTAGCATGACATTTATCATGTCAGAATATGACAAAGTAGAACGTCTGGAGCTACTTGTGGCATTTTGCGTCTTCACATGAAAATAGAATTTTTTTCTCCGGAGTTTTTCATTGGTAGCAGATTTGTTTGCAGCGTTGGGCAGTAATGCGTCACAGTAATGATATTATTTTTTCCAGTAACTAGTGTCTCCGGCTCTCTGGTTGAAGGTGAGAGGCTGTCAGTAAATAGTTTGTTGGGCACAGGGAAACAGAGATCTGTGTGGGTACATGAGACCCTGAAAAAGAGGGTGGCTCACAGGGAGTACCACCAGTTGTTCCAGGAGCTTCACCTTGATGATGGCCATTTCCAAGCATATTTTAGGATGACTCGGGGGCAGTTTGACAACCTGCTGTCTATCGTCCGGTCATATAGCTCTGGGTATCCAGCAACAGCTACCACCAGTTCCTCTTACATTGTTTACCAACTGTAGACTAACTGCCGTGACCACCACAGAAGGCCCGCCTCTCAAATCATCTGAACTCTAAGAGTTCAGGCGCCTGGAGCACAAAATCGTGAAGCGTGTCACGACGCAAAAACCACGAGCAAAAAGCTTAATTCTCATTAAAAACAATTGAAAAAATCAGCTCCACTTTCTGTGTGATCGGGGCCTGAATGTCCGAAGAGTGCTTCTAAAACTATATCGGCATATCTCATGTCTTTATCGGAAAATGCTAAATTTGTAATAAGGACCTATTTGAAGCAGTCTAGTTAGGAGGCAGGTGGATGGGTCACAAAGCACAGGACTTTTCCCAGGAGACAAGCGTTTTGTACTGTGTGAACTTGGAGTGAACTTTGAGTCCTTTTAAGGTATGCCCACACCATGTTTCTTTTCTGCAACCTAACCACCGTGACTGTACTTGCCTAAACCTTACCTCCATAACTTTGCGTTAAGGATGTAACCATGTCATAGGATAGCAGGATATGAGGATGCGTTGCGTAAAATCTTATTTCCAGTGAAAAGTTGTCTTCAGTTGATTGATAACTTCTTTGGATTTAAGTATTATTAAAAATTAAAAATGGATTTCCACCAGTGTGTTTTCACAGGATGTTAAGGTTGTAGTTCAAAACACTGAGCACACCCTAAGGAGTGCAGCGTGTGTGTGTGTGTGTGTGTGTGTGTGTGTGTGTGTGTGCATGTGTGTGTGTTGCGGCTCCAACAAACACACGTCTTGTATCAACTGAAGCATTTGAGCCCAAGCTTTGCGACTGAAGTGGTTCAGTTCTTTTTATACAGCATCTAAGCTCACCACAGCTCTACACACACACACACACTTGCCACAAAGAGCAGACCTCAGCGGCACCCATGGCTGGGTTGCATGTGTTGGCAAAATGAAGCAGCCTCTCTTCATCTATCTGTGTGTGTGTGTGTGTGTGTGTGTGTTGATTTGAGTTTGGTAGAAACCAACAAATCCCTGGTTTAGGCCGCTCCCCATCTTCCTCTCTCACTCCTTTTTCTCTATTTTTACTTTTCCTGCCTTCTCTCTCTCTCACTGTAGGTCATCCTTTCCCCTCTCTCTCCTTTCTGTTTGCTGACTCGGCACCTCTGCCTTCCTTTTAAACCTCTCAACACACACACACACACACACACACACACGCTACCCTCAACATTGCACTTAAGCACAATAGTAATATTCAAATGTGCTCCCACATGGCTGCTGTGAGTCCTCCACGTCCAGTCAGCAGAAGTTGGAGTCGAACGCGGCAACCTACATTTGTGGTTAATAAATCAAAAGTAGATAAAAATAATCAACTCTTATTTTTTGTTAAAGATCATTTTTAGGATTTTTTTGGGCCGGATTCAGCAGATGGGAAGAATGGGAGCGGAAAGCAAAGGAGAACAGAATCTTTCTCACTTGGGATAATCAGTGACAAACATAAATGCACAGGATTATATCAATGTTAATGGTCATGGAGATGATGATGGTGATGAAGCTAAAGATTATGATAAAGGCACCGACTGAAAAAAAACAAGCGGAGTGAGGTGATGTTGATTTTGAATATGAGAATGATAAATAAGATGTTGATAATGGAGATGCTTCTAATGCTGGTGTGATCATTATGATGACAATGATAACAGCGATAATCAGCTTGTGTTTCTTCACCTGTCTGACCTCCTAATGGTGATGTCACCATGTTCCCAAATCTTCTATTAATAGTGATAGAACTTATGGAAGTCTCGGAAAATGTTAGCGGAAAAGAAGGACATAAGTAGCTACATGCCCATTAGCCACTTAGAACAAACATTACTGCTTTGCCGACAGTGTCATAACAGGCGGCTCGCTCAGTGTGTGATGTGCACTTGTAGATAAAATATAGGCCTATATTAATGAAGGTTCATTAGTACCGTTTGTATTTCTCTGTAATGTAGCACAGTGTTAACAATGTTACTGATACTATTCTTTCTCACACCTTCAACTCAAACCATTGTGTTGCCCCGCCCAAATAAATATAATTTAATAATAAATTGATATCATAAACATGTGGGCAAGTAGTCGATTAATGGCCCTAAATGAACGACGAGGAAAATTCTTAGTCGGGGTTACAATGGTATGAGATTTTCCTGGTATAATAACCATCTCAGGAAATATTGCGGTTCCATGGTATCACAGTATTACAGACCTATCTAGAACTAACTATTGTCATTATCATGAGTCTTTAGCCAGTTGCATTTTTTTTCCAATACTGCAAATAACCAAATGTACATGCCTTTCTTAACTGATGGTATTTACAGTTACTTTTCTATTTGATCCTGTTTTATATCTCATACATACTTTTTGGCTCCATTCTTGTATTTTTTTTAAAAGCACTTTGTTTTGAAAGGTGTGACATAGAAGAGAAAAGAGCACAGAGGACAGGAGGAAGGACTGATACTGACTGATGTTGTACGTTATTCATTCTTTCTAAATTACACGCAGTATTTTGATGTCAGAATTAGGATTTAATTTATTTACATTTTTGATTAGTTTCTAGTGAGATATTTTAAGTTTGTGTAGTGACTTTTCTTTTGTAAACATCACTGTTGCTGGTCTAGAAACGTTACATTTTAAATGTTCAATAACCCTGTTTTTGATTTATTATTTTTATGCCAGTTTTCCACCCCAGCCTGGTGCAACTTTTTGTTTTTTAGTGGTTTACAGACATTTCTTCAGCTTTTCAACAGAAGAAGTTTTATGGGCAAATTCAACATGCACATAAACACAGGTGGATATTACTGCATTCACTGAGAGAACAACTTTTACTTTATAAACAGAAGGAAGTGGCCTGAACTTGACCCCAGCTGCCTCGCTCAAGCCCTCTCTTTCTCTATTCTCACTCTTCCCCTCACACACACACTCATGCACACATACAGTACATACATACTGGAGACACCTGTGTAAACCATCTGCTTGGCACCCGCCTCCTTATCCCAAAAAAACACCCAGGCCAGGGATAACACACACACACACACACACACACACACACACACACACACACACCCACTGCTCCTACTAGAAACATCCACCCTCACACTCTCAGACTCACACCAACCCAGGATTCTGCAGGAGAGAAGCTTAAATGCGTGAGATTTGACACCTGCTGAGCTTCTCCCACTGAAAAGAGCCTCAGTTACTCCTCGGGTCTTTAACTGTTAATAATCGTCACTTTCACCTGAGTGAGCAGGTGGGGCTGCTCAGCTACATTCCAGTTAGATGTGGAAGCTGGAAAAGCTCATTACTGAAACTTCTGTGTGACTTATATGAGTCAAACTCATAAAAAACATGGAAGAAACATGGCTGCTACTTATACCCTTCCACACCCAGGGCTCAGCCAGGGTTGAACCAGTATTGATTTTATGTTTGAAAGGGTTAACCTATATTGATCGACTTCCAAACCCAGGTTTAGAGGTGCATCCAATGAGGGTCAGACCAGGGTTGATTTCAATAAGAATTGCACACCACTTAGGTTGAAAATAATTGGGGCAGGTCAAATTATCTTACTGGTTGCAAACAATGTTCTTATACCAGGATATCAAATGTCCCATTCTCAGGTTGTAAAATACCAATACCCCCCCTGGGTTGAGGCAACAAAATTACTCTGTTAGGTTTTAGAAAAAACTTGATGTTTTGGGTTACAATCAGTGCTTAATTTGAGCCAGAACGTACTGGAATGCATACCAGGATCTTTTCAGAAAAGGCCCTGGTGCGTTCCGGAACTAATTTGCATGGGTCTAGAACTTTGCACATCTAAAAACTACATACAGTATTGGCTGATGTCACTAGTGTTGCAGGGTGGAGTACCGTAGTACTACGGTGCCTCACCTACCACTACTGTGGGATAAGTTCAAAGTCCAATCGCAAGAGGGTGAGTGTCCATGCGCCGTCCAATAACGGCGCGCGCTGGTCAATAACGGCGTGCGCTGGCCACCTGGCACTCAATATGCTCCTGTAGTGGTTTGTTTTCCAGACATGTGAGTATCTTTGAGCAGTGCAAGTTATTATTTATTTCTTTTTACTTGTCGGCAGTGATTTGTTTTCCACAGAGCTCTACGTGCGAGCATTTTACTCGCATTTGCGACTAGCCTACGGCGGCTCCGTGGCACAATATAATGGCTTACCGGCGACAGAGAAGTCTGACTCCAGGTCCAGTAGCCTAATTTCTTCTTTCGTTGGCGTCATGACTGCCCAGTAGTACCTGGACAGCCGAGCCGTGGCGGCACACAGGTATGTGACGTGTCAGAGGAGAAACGAGCCGTTCACATTTCTCTCTTTGCGGCAGGTAACGGTCCACAAACCTCACCGCACTGAAGGGACTGTTCTTTACTTATGAAGGGACTGTTCTTTACTTGTCAGGGGAGGAGGGTGGCTGGTTGATTTTTATTCTATTTTTTTTATTTTATTTTGATCCCCCCTATGTTAATTACTTATTGATGCTGTTTTTAAAGTATGAATGAAGTCAAGAAGTAATTTATTCCATTGAAATATCATTGATGAATTATAGAAGTGATTTATCTTTTTATAAATGACGAAAGGCACATCTGCCTCATTTTTGCTGTGGTATCGTGATACTACTCAGAACCGTGATACTTTGACTGGTATTGTACCGTGGGTCCCAATTTTGGTACCGTGACAACACTAGATGTCACAACCATTCCATTCGGAGTTGCGCAGTGAGGCGGCTCGGGTGCCGCTTAAAAAAGTGTTCCCCCACTCCCAAAAGTGGGGGAACACTGCTCTCTCAGAGGCCCAAAGTGTTCCCCTACTTCTAATTTTACAAATTAAGCACTGGTTACAATAGGTACGTATTTACATCATGTGAATGACGTAAGTGCGTGATGGATGTGAGTTACATAACATCACATAAAAACAGCATTGACTTTTGGTTTCACTTGGGACCGAACTGCAGTCTCCTGGGTGAAGATCTCTGTTTGTTTGACCCATCCACCTCCTCTGCGGACTTTCTTGCTCTTTGTACTGCGTCAGTCGCTCTGAGTGTCACATGTTGCTGCCAGTGGATTTATATGCAGATAGTGGAAAGCCCAGTGTGTCACATCAAGACACTAAAGGGTGCCCTCGGCATCCATATCACATCTGCAGTATTTGGCACTGTTTTGGGGCCTGTGTAGGCCTTTCCTAGACCTTCGCAGAAAACCTAAGGCAGAGAGAGCAAACCTCTCTGCCCTTCTACGCGCCTACATGGTAAGCCTAAGTCAGGGAGAGCAGCAGCAAAGACCTTCTAGGGACAGGGGTTCTGGGGTGGAGGCAGGTTGCAAAGCAGCTTGCAGAGGAAGCAGCAACAGTAGGCAGGCCAGAGCAGTTTAAATAGGGCGCCCTGAATGAGATTTGCCAATGGGTTGCATAGAAAGGAATCATGTGATCTATCAGCTGACTCCCTTCCATCAATCAGCTGATGTAGCTGGGATGGGAGGTGAGCTTGACATCAAGCCCTGCCTGAACTAATGCTATGCTCAATTTTATTCGCCATGACTTAACCCTGACCTTGGCTATACAGTAGTTGCTATGTGCAGATAGTGTAGAAAGTAAGATTTGAAAAATGTTTGCATTTGACGCAAGAAAACATTGGCATTGGAAATGATCTGGGGTTTGCAGTATTGTCCAAAATTCCCGTTCTTGTCTGGTGATAGAGATGCACAATTCCAGCAAGCTGAAACAAACGAATCAAACAGGCAAACGTTCTTATCCTGAATCTCTTTGTTTCTTTCTGGCTTGTGCCAAGTTGGATTCAACAAGCTCTCTTTGCTCGACTTGTCATAAAATGCTTGATGAATCTCACCTGCTTATGAAGAGGTGAGCATTCGTGATATTTGATCATTAGGCTTATCTACACCCCCACACTGCCACATAAGGCTGCCTGTTCCGCTTTGTTTGTGGGCAGGTTTCATTCACAAAACAAAAAGATTTTGACATGATGGAGCTTCTTGTCCTGCTTTTCGGAAATCAGTGGACAAAAAATATAACAAGTTTAGCAGAGCCAGTAGTCTCCTTCACAACAATTACAAAATGACAGTGCAGCTGTCAATTACGTGTCATCAGAGCGGAGCTGTACTGTGACAGAAGTTAAGAGGGAGTGATTTGACATGAGGGTAGATGCTGAAATTGTCTTTATAAAGCAAAGTGGAACATGACTAATATGAAATGTGGTCATGTGACTGTCACTGAGATATTAGGTAAGAGAATGTTGCATCCTACGGTTACTGATAATAAACAGACAGGTGTTATCAAAGAGAATTCTGCAGAAGGCTGTCGGAGGAAGAGAATTTTCCAACAATTACTGACATGTAGAGGCTGTTGTGCTGAAATAGGCCTATAAAATCATCTAAAGAACAACCTCTCAGTAAATTTGTAAGCCATAGCAATGATGATCTGCAGAACGAGTGGTTCTTGCAAGAGGTCCATCAGCTCAGTCACCAGAAGAAAATGTTGGCATTGTATTTTTCTGCAAACCACAAATTTGTTACATTTGCACGTTTCATCTAACATGAGGTAGTATATGAGCTGACTTTGTCATTGGGAGGTGGTGGAGATGCTGGATGGCATGTCACCAGGGTGAGATGCCTGCCAAGCTGCAGACCACTGCAGACTACTGTTTGAGACCAACAAAGTGGTCATGTTTTGGCGAGGTATTCCTGTGTTTCAAGCAGCATTTTCGACTCCAAGCGTCGGTGTCCTGTAGCGACCTGTCGGGGTTTATCCAGTGGGGGTAGTGCCATGAAAAGCAGCTGTTTTTTACAGAGACATTGCAGCGTTTCCTGCCAGGATAGTGCCACGAAATATAGTTATTTACCGAGACAATGGTGTGTTTCCTGCCAGGGTTGTGTCCCCAAAACCAAGTATTTTAAGGGGCAATACACATGCCACATTTTTTGGGCCCTCAAATTCATTGCATTTAATGTAGACACGCAGCAGGTGTGCTTAAGCGCCAGAGCAATGCTGTTGCGGTGCGCAAGCGTTCCCGAGCCACTTTTTTTCAGGGTGCGATGGCTGCGCTCTGAGATAAACCAAGTTCAAATTTTGGAATGCAGCAGTGCACACCACATGTCATGTGACAAGGACCAACCAATCACATCTGACAGATAGCTTTCCTTTCTGCCGTAAATATCAGTTGGTGGTAAATATGAAGAAGTTGATCATATTAGTGCAGGGCTGCCAGAGTTTACATCTCGGACGATAGGCCTACACACTTAGAAACAGCCCCTGGAAGAAGATCAGCTCTGCACTCAGGATTTCAGGTAAATAGGCTGTGATACGGTTCTTGTTAAGGTTGCTTAGCTATCTCAGGCGCAACTTGCCACTGCGCTCTTGAAAGCTGGCACAGAAAAGCCACAAAAGTAGTGCCCAGCGCCCAACCTCACGTTTTCCAAGCAGTAATTATGTATGGCTCCTAAGCCAAAGCATCACTGTGTTTCCTGCTTGGATAGTGGCACTAAAACGTTTTTTTATTTTTTACTTTAACTGAGACGTTGTTGCGTTTCCTGCCAGGATAGTGCCACTAGAAATGGTTGTTGTTTACTGACACAATGGGGTGTTTCCTGCGGGGTTTGTGCACCCAAAACCAAGTATTTTAAGCCAAAGCATCACTGCATTTCCTGCTGGGATAATGGCACGAAAAGCGTTTTTTGTTTGTTTGTTTGTTTGTTTATTTGTTTTTTCTTACAGAGGCATTGCTCTATGTCCTGCTGTGATAATGCCATGAAAACCGGTTGTCCTTATACCGAGACAGCACTGTGTTTCCTGCCAGGATAGTGCCATGAAAAGTGGTTGTAATTTAGAGAGACAACGGTGTGTTTTCTGCCGGGGTTGTACCTGCAAAACACAGTTTTTCCACATTCATGTGCATTACATGTGCTTTTTTTTTTTTTTTTAACAATTTCCCCTCTGACTAAAGTGGAAGAAGCAGGTTAGGTAATCCCCTTCCCTACAAACTATTTACGAATCTGAAGTTTTGTTAGTGTCTTAGCTGTAGGGTTCCACCCATATTGTTTAAGATAGAAGTCTGATACAGATTCCTTTATAAGTTACTGAAGCTGCTGGTTGACAGTATTTTGCACACTGTGCGGTATTTGTTATCTCAGAGATCTGTACTCTGGTCAGGGTGGAAAAGCCTCTGAAGCAGCATTTTACATTAAGTATCTACTCACTGTTTAACTTGCTCCTGAAACCTCATCACCTTTACAAGTGCATCAGTAAGAGGTGTGCAAAGTCATCTAATGGGCCGGATTGGACCCTTTGGCAGGCCGGTTCTGGCCCCCGGGCCGTATGTTTGACACCCCTGGTAAAAAAAGCTGACCTTTTCTGTTTCTGAAATAGCAGACATTTTGAGATGTTGAAAAAAATGTTTATGCTAAAAACAAACAAACAAACAAAAGTGACAGCAGCTTCTTCTTCTGTGGTGGATGGTTTGACTGTTTTTAGGAAGAGGGCGCTCGATGAGTTCAGCTAGAGGAGGAGGAGGATGGAGGAATGTTCCAGAATGCTGATACTGGGGACAGATTATACACACACACACACACACACACACACACACACACACACACAAACACGAAACAAACTTGAGCCAACACTCATCCACTCTCTTGCTTCCCTCTCCCTCTCTTTCTCTCCAGTCTCCAAGAGCACTCACACTTTTACACACTCAAATACTTACACACACACATATACACACACAAACACACACTCAGTGATCCGGGTGGAATCAAAGGGTATTAGCTGTGCGGTGCTCAGTTCCCCCGGTCCTTTCCCAGCATTCTCCACAGCTGTACGATTACACAGGTGTTTGGCAAAAACACACTGTTAGAGACCGCAGAGGGGCTGAGTGAGTGAGTGTGTGTGTGTGTGTGTGTGTGTGTGTGTGTGTGTATGTGTGTCTGCGTGCATCTGAGGGAGAGAGAGACAGAAAAAAATGAATATGCATGTGTGGTTGCATGCATTTATTGTGTGTGTGCTTGCACAGCTTCCCCGCAGGAGTGTGTGCTTTTATGTGTATATATATACAGTACAGGCCAAAAGTTTGGACACACCTTCTCATTCAATGCATTTTCTTTATTTTCATGACTATTTACATTGTAGATTCTCACTGAAGGCATCAAAACTATGAATGAACACGTGGAGTTATGTACTTAACAAAAAAAGGCGAAATAACTGAAAACATGTTTTATATTCTAGTTTCTTCAAAATAGCCACCCTTTGCTCTGATTACTGCTTTGCACACTCTTGGCATTCTCTTGATGAGCTTCAAGAGGTAGTCACCTGAAATGGTTTTCCAACAGTCTTGAAGGAGTTCCCAGAGGTGTTTAGCACTTGTTGGTCCCTTTGCCTTCACTCTGCGGTCCAGCTCACCCCAAACCATCTCGACTGGGTTCAGGTCCGGTGACTGTGGAGGCCAGGTCATCTGCCGCAGCACTCCATCACTCTCCTTCTTGGTCAAATAGTCCTTACACAGCCTGGAGGTGTGTTTGGGGTCATTGTCCTGTTGAAAAATAAATGATGGTCCAACTAAACGCAAACCGGATGGGATGGCATGTCGCTGCAGGATGCTGTGGTAGCCATGCTGGTTCAGTGTGCCTTCAATTTTGAATAAATCCCCAACAGTGTCACCAGCAAAACACCCCCACACCATCACACCTCCTCCTCCATGCTTCACAGTGGGAACCAGGCATGTGGAATCCATCCGTTCACCTTTTCTGCGTCTCACAAAGACACGGCGGTTGGAACCAAAGATCTCAAATTTGGACTCATCAGACCAAAGCACAGATTTCCACTGGTCTAATGTCCATTCCTTGTGTTTCTTGGCCCAAACAAATCTCTTCTGCTTGTTGCCTCTCCTTAGCAGTGGTTTCCTAGCAGCTATTTGACCATGAAGGCCTGATTCGCGCAGTCTCCTCTTAACAGTTGTTCTAGAGATGGGTCTGCTGCTAGAACTCTGTGTGGCATTCATCTGGTCTCTGATCTGAGCTGCTGTTAACTTGCGATTTCTGAGGCTGGTGACTCGGATGAACTTATCCTCAGAAGCAGAGGTGACTCTTGGTCTTCCTTTCCTGGGTCGGTCCTCATGTGTGCCAGTTTCATTGTAGCGCTTGATGGTTTTTGCGACTCCACTTGGGGACACATTTAAAGTTTTTGCAATTTTCCGGACTGACTGACCTTCATTTTCTTCATTTCAAGTAATGATGGCCACTCGTTTTTCTTTAGTTAGCTGATTGGTTCTTGCCATAATATGAATTTTAACAGTTGTCCAATAGGGCTGTCGGCTGTGTATTAACCTGACTTCTGCACAACACAACTGATGGTCCCAACCCCATTGATAAAGCAAGAAATTCCACTAATTAACCCTGATAAGGCACACCTGTGAAGTGGAAACCATTTCAGGTGACTACCTCTTGAAGCTCATCGAGAGAATGCCAAGAGTGTGCAAAGCAGTAATCAGAGCAAAGGGTGGCTATTTTGAAGAAACTAGAATATAAAACATGTTTTCAGTTATTTCACCTTTTTTTGTTAAGTACATAACTCCACATGTGTTCATTCATAGTTTTGATGCCTTCAGTGAGAATCTACAATGTAAATAGTCATGAAAATAAAGAAAACGCATTGAATGAGAAGGTGTGTCCAAACTTTTGGCCTGTACTGTATGTGTATGTTTATACCATTAATTCCTCCCACTGACTCAGCCCTGCTATTTCCTTGACCACCACTATCATCACATTTTAAATTCTCTCCTGTCTCTTTTTTTTCTCCCCGTCTGTCCCTCAGTCTTCATTCATGTCTGTAGTTTTCTCAGAGAAGCTATCAGTGCTGCTCAAAAGCTGAGGACTTCAGATATGTCTCACAAGGTGTGTTGCCATCCACCTGTATTTATACACATTTTCAGTTTCTAGTGTAAATGACAAAAACCTGAATAGACAAAATGTCACAATAACTTTACACTTTGTTAAGGTTACACCGTATTCTTCTGCAATGATTCAGTGGCACTTGACTGGAGTATAAGCATTACCAACTGTTTATCTTGATGAGCCCAACTCTGAATATTCCCAGAACAGTAGTGAAGGGAAATGTGCATTTTTGCATTTTAATTTGCAGATTTTTTTGAAATTCATTTAAAATTTGCATTAAATTCGGATAGAAACCTGACTACAGCTACTTTGGCTTCAACCACTGGCAGTGTTGATGAAAGAGCCACACTAAAAAAAATAACCTCACCATGTCTTTAAATGTCAGCATTCACTTGACTCTTTCACTTCACGCACTATCTTTGCCTCACTCCACCCACTCCCCAAGGGAGATGGGCCTCACAGTTTGATACCCTATGGCCTAAAACGAGCGAGGCTTAAACAACCTAAATTGTTACTTAAAAGGAACAGTATGTAAGATTTAGGGGAATTTAGTGACATGTAGTGATGGGATTGCAGGTTGCAACCAGCTGAAACTTCTCCTGGTTGGAATTCCTTGCTGTGACCCAAAATATCCACAGACGTCTCTTCCTCTCCAAAACAAACAGACCAGGTGGTTTTAACCAGTGTTAATTTTGTTGACGAAAACTATGACAACATTTTTCATCAATGACGAAAACGAGATTATGACGAGCTAAAAATAGATCTTGATAATAAAAACTAAGACGAAATCTATGTTTCGTTTTCGTTGACCAGACGAGATCTGACGAAACTGTTTGCCGAGAACGACCAGGCTTGTAATTATCTTCAAATGCCACATGAGGAACAGGCTGGTTAACTCCAGAAAATACTAGGATGTTTCGTTTGCCAGCAAAAACACACACACAGCGTAGCAGCATCAGCCATTAATGCAAGTTGTGAGCTGTAAATCAACAGTAAATAATCAGCCATGTGTGCCTGACTGTGGATGGTGGAGCTGTTGGATTTGTGGAGTTCGTTAGTTGCAGCTGTTAGCAGTTAGCTCCACTTGTTAGCCACTGAATGGCAGCGGAGCAAGCAGCCACCGGCTGCTGGACTTCACAACTGATCCCTGCAAGACTCCACTCAGATCCAGACTGTTTCAGGAAGGTTTATGGGTTGATGCTATTTGACAGGCAGGTAGGAGGCTCATTTATCTGTGAGTGTAGCTGTGCTGTAAGTATACAGTCTGAACTCAGAGTTTTTTCTGACAGTTAAGTTTTAATCGCCATCTCAGACGTGCGCTTAAACCTCCAGACTAACATGTTGCAGATTAAGAAGAATTCAGGCTTTAAAAAATATATTTTTCTACTTCGATAAGTCAGAGTTTACAATGAACCTTAAATGCTAACTATTTACATATAAACCACAACATTCATGCCAGAGAATACAGGTATACTGTATATTAGCATTTTTACAGTGTATCTTTTGCACAGTGTAAAAACTTTGTTAAAAAAAAATCTGTGATATTTTGTACAGGCCAGCATTTCTGTATTATCCAGTTGTTCCATTAACTGAGTGACACTGGGAAATATGTTTCACATGCAGCTCATTATGTAATAACCTCTATCTATCAAGGATGGTTTTTGCAGCTCAGTTTTGACCCAGATGTGACAGACGTGCTGTGTTCTGTGTCAAACCATAACTGTGCATTCCTGCTCTGTTTCAAGGTTGAATCACTCAGACTAAACCAGGATATGTTGTTAGAATGTTATGTAACTCTTTCCTGTGTTCACATGTTGATAATGAGAGAGAAACGGTGAGAAGTTGACAGCTCAGCTTTTGTTGAATTGAAGATGAGACAGGGTCAGACAGTCCTATGAACTGATGGAAGCATGAAATAAATTAAGCAAGAAGAGTGTTTTCATGAATGTGCTCACATTTCATTAAACTTATTGGCCACAGAGAATAGATCACAGACCATGAGAGTCCGAGCGACAGTTTTAACAGATGAACTCTTCTCCCTGATTTTTCTGTTTTACTTATTTATTTTTTATTTGTCCTACTTTCTTTTCTTTCATTCTTTCTTTTATCCAATATTATGACTTTCCTCAGCAATAACATTGGTCATTTGTTCAAACTGATTAACACTACCTATGTTTATGTTTTCACCCTTAAAGATCCAGTGTGCAGGATATAGGGGCATCTGTTGACAGAAATGGTATATCGTTTTCATTCGTTTATAATCACCTGAAAATGAAAATGTTTGTTTTTTCATTACCGTAGAATATAATTATATCTACATACGGAGCAGGTCCTCCTACATGTAGCCTGCCATGTTGCTCTACAGTAGTCCAGAACATACAAATCAAACACTGGGTCTATTCACATTTTCCTGTTGGCCACCGTAGTACTCCTACTTGCTTGGCACACGCGATGAAGTTTCAGGTGGTTGCAGTCTGCAACATTACCTCTAAATGTCACTAAGTCCTACACACTAGACCTTAAATGCAGCATTCATTAACTGATTTATTTTTTGCCAGTTAAGGGCAGTGGAACAAGCTAGAGTTGCGCCAATACCAGTATCAGAAATGCCTCCAGTACTGTTTAAATGCTGGATCAGTTATCAGCAAGTACACAAGTCTATGCACACATCCGATACCATGTAATTTAGTGATAAACTGTAAAGCAGTTTTAGACTTGGATAAAAGTAAGATGTTCCCAGAAATTAATTCTTTTTTGCTGCTTTAAAAAAAGTAGCCTACACAGTATGTTGTACTGTGCAGCTACTGACAACTTCTGTTTTAGAGCAGCAAAAAAAAAATTCTAGTAAATAGTGTAACATTGGCAGCAACAAGCTGTCAAACTAGATATTAAATGAAAGTTCAGTCAGGAACACTTTAGTCAAAGAAAACTTTATTTCCATTTACAATAATATATTTGGCAGTATCGCTCTGTTCTGGGGCCTCTCTGCCTTTCCTCGGGCCTACGCAGACAGCCTCTTCCACGCACCTGCATAGAAAGCCTTAAGGCGGAGAGAGCACACCTCTCTGCCCTTCCATGTGCCTACATGGAAAGCCTAAGGCAGGGAGAGCAGCAGCAAAGACCCCCCGGGAACAGAACAGTGCCAGCATCAATGACAAACAGAAATGACATTGATACGTCAGACACAACATGAAAAGGAGGAGCTGGGGCGGCGGCAGGTTGCAAAGCAGCTTGCAGAGGAAGCAGCAACAGTAGGCAGGCCAGAGCAGTTTAAATAGGGCGCCCTGAATGAGATTTGCAAATTGGTTGCATAGAAAGGAATCATGTGATCTATCAGCCGACTCCCTTCCATCAATCAGCTGCTCCATCAGTCAGTTGAGCTGTTTGAGATCAGAACTAACGCTTTGCTTAATTTCTGTTGTTTGTTCATGTTTTACAAAGGTTTTAATCTGAGCCGTGCCATACAACAATTACACAAGCATTTTACATCCACACAGGGTTATTGGTATAGTGCTGATATTTATGTGTGTGATTCATATTGTCAGATGTAGACGCCAACATTCAGTCATGAGATCAGTGACTTTGTTTATTTGTACAAAATATTCTGGGTTTTTCCCTTATTCCAAAAATAATACAATATTACAATATTCATACTAAGCAGTTCACATGGCCAATAAAAATGAATGTTCCGCCAGTATTCCCATTCACATGAAGCTGTGCATACTCTGATTAACAGGCCCTGATGTCATTTATCACATTAAAATGTGGAAAAGTGGAATGACTGGAGCCACTTGTGCCATTTTGCTTCTTTGTGCCTGAGTAAGATTTTTTCCAGCAGTGGCGGACTTGTTTGACTGTGCGAAGACAGCCTCCTTTGTTCTTTCCTTGGCGTTGAGATATTTGTGCATGTGTAAAAAAACGGTTGATATGCAAGTCTTTCATAATGCTTAAAAGTAGGTGTGTTTCTCCCTTGGAATTGAAATTTGGGTTTTTCTTTTGGGCGTGCATAAAAACAGCGATAAAAACCCCAACAGAAACACATATTCCGAATGTGCAGTATACATGTCCAAAGAAAGCTCCTAAAACCCAAATATTAACAGCATATCCCAGATGTCTTAATTAGAAAAAAAAAAAATTCTTTTGGATAAGGTCGTCATATTCGTAAAAATAATTGAGTATATAATTGAAGTATTATACATGTAGGATTAGAGCTTAGATCGGGCCCAAAAAATTCAGCCCGAGCCGGCCCGAGCCCGTGCACGTTATGTCCGGGACCGGCCTGGCCCGTCCAATTAACTGTAATTATGGGCCCGACATTTTTCAATAAGTTGGCTGTTATAATTAACGCTAAGGACACACCGAGCACGTTAGTGCCGTGGAAGTCCTGCGAGTGTACTCGCAGGCGCTTGACTGTCCACACAGGCAGCGCATGTCTCCTGAGCTCTCCGCGCCAGTTAAACATCGACTCCACTCGTCTGTTCCCGTCAGTACTCGTTTTTTCACTTCAACAGGTCATTTTAAACATGGGTAAGTCCTTATTTTCATTGTTTTTTATAACGTAATATGTTAATGACAATTTGTCGTTGCATGTCCATGTATTGAGCGTGTTGGGTAAACACTGAATGAATAGGGCATATTTTCTGGAGGCACGCAAAGCTGCTGTCCCTCCCACTTATCTCTATCACCCCCTCTCTCTCTCTCTTTCTGTATGTGTGAATTGCAACCCCCAACCTGTAGCCATTTCTCTTTCTCTCATATCTGACTCTCTCTCTCTCTCTCTCTTTCTCTCTTTCTCTCTCTCTCTCATATCTGACCGGGCCCAGCCTGGGCCCGTCATAGGGGTGGGGGGTCCCGGCCCGACCCGGCTTGGGCCTGCGGGCCGGGTCGGGCTCAGGCAGAGAATCTAAGCTCTATGTAGGATCACATGATTGACTGCAATATGACCTGATTAGTCATCACAGTTTACAGTTTGTTTGGCTGCACTGTAAACACATAGAGCAGTTGCTCCTCTGTTATATTCCTGACAGTATGGCTGATCAAAGCGTGTTTGCTGCCCTCAGTGCTCGATACACTTTCACTCAAATACACCTGCTATTACTACCACTAACTACAAGTTAACCAGGACTGAAATCTTACATAATCTTGGTTTCTTTTAACCCAAAATGTATACTTTTTCTGACCTTTACCAAGTACTTCTATTTGCCTAATCTGTTCTGCAGACAGATGATACATTTACATTTACTCACCTATGTTATTCCGTTAGTGTCATAGGAACTCATTTCAACACATCATTAGGCTTGTTTAAGATGTGGTTTAAGGTGTGGTTCATCTCAAACAAGCCTCATCTTTTCACGACATACATGTTAGTTTGCCAACTTGTTTTGACTTGACAACACAGCAAGAATGTTTATTATTTTTTAGCAACTTAAAGTGATTGAATGTCAGTGGCCCGTGACATCAAATTATGACGCGCTAGGCACCCCTTGTTCTTCAGTTTTGGACGTTCAGTGATCTAATGTCAATTTATGCTAGTAACATGCATCGTCTCTTTTTTAAAAAAAACATGTTTTTGGTTATTTCCTTAGGTTTAGGCAACAAAAGCACATAGTTAGGTTCAGAAAGAAACATCACTGGCACAGTTTGCCTAACGTACCAGCACACTGCGTCATTATTCAATCAACTCGATTGACTTTGGGTTTCACACTTGACACAAATAGCAGGCTCCCAGGTGAAAGTCCAGAGTTTGTTTGACCCATCTACCTCCCCTCCCATCAGCTCCATGCAGACTTTCTCGCTCTGTATACCATGGTAGTTGCCTGGAGTGTCAACACATGCCGCCACCCTGAGGACTGTACTACAAAGCGTGATTTGAAGTTTGCGAGGTAACTTCGGGGTTTTTAGTACTATGAAGCTGGTTCTCTTTTACCGGGATGAATCACTGTGGTAACTGGTAATGAACAGCTAACCTTATGTTATGTTCAGGATATCAGATCACAGCCTGTCAACACCCCGTCCTCTGACCAGTGAGATCACTGAAGAAAAAGTATCCATGAACGAAGGTCCGGGACCTCAGATAAAAAAAAAACAGAGGGGCCAATACTGTGCATTGTTACAGGTCAGTAGAATGATTGTCTCTTTTTTTATGGATTTAAAACAGAGCTTCTAACAAATGGAGAGATCGTTAACAACACTGAACACATGATTTTAGCGGTATTTAAACTTTAAAGTTCACTTCAGTCAGCAGTGACAGTGTTGCTGTTTTACACTGATTCCATCACTGCAGCTCAGAATAACATGAGACACCTGTGTGATGAGAACTAAGATAAAACAGACCCATTATTTATTTGGCTCCTGTTATTATAAATGCAACATTTTAGCCAGATAGACCCGATCAGTCATTAACTACTTTTCCACCCATTACTTTCATCATCATCCAACTAAACAACAAAAAATACAACAACATATAGCCCAATGATACCTGCTTATAATTTAAGTCTGAGTTTTTGGATAGTATTTTTTAATGTTACTATGTTTGCCCTTAAAAGATTACAGATCGTTGTTTACATCCCACGTCGCTGGCATTTTAATGTCTCGCAGTCCCAGACACTTTCGATGCCGTTTCATCTCATATGATATGAAGCAGCCTACTTCATTCATGGTTCTGATGATGTCGCTCGTAATTAACCTTGCCTCTTTCACATGAACGTGCTCCTGGCTGGATAGGAGAACCTAGAGTTGACTGAATTAGTTGATAATCAGCTTTGTAGTACGGCCAAAGTTTAGTCAGACCAGATAGCGAGAAGATATCCAGGGTAAGTTGAACTGGCTTCGTAGTACAGGCCTCTGGTCGTTTCATACTGCTGCTAAAGGCTGCCTCTTTGCTAGGTGGCTGACGCATCAGTATTTGACGAGTTGGGGGTGAGACCAGGTTGAATTGACTCAATTCATGCCTTTTGTGGTAATATAATATGTGCTATGGTGGATTTTTTGGTACTCTGGGACAAAAAGGCTTGGGCTGACAAGGCTGGCACCTATTGAGGGCATTTTGTTGTCCTCAAAACAGAGCCACACTTTTGGCAAATAACGCAGGACCTGCCTTAGTTTATGAGTTACTGTATGGCACAATTTCCCAAATGAATTTTCAATTAATCAAAGTGCAAAAAAAAGTAAATCTGTGGCTTTTTGGGGACCGGGCGTCTTTGCCTGGTTGGCAGTCAGCCACGGTGCTGTCACTATATGCAGTGTCGGTCAGGTGTGTCCCGGCTTGATAAAGTGGATAAAGAGAGTTGTGTTGTGTTTACTGTCCACTTCATGTCTGACAAGATCTTCCTGTCAACACTTATAAAATAAAAAAACTCTGATGAAACCTACCTCGGATCAGGAACCCAACACAGATTCAAACATGCTTGCACTTATGTATTTTGCAACACCAGTGAGTGGCTGTGCGCTCTCTTAGTGCGTTCTGCATAAGCTGTTACATGGCTTGTAGTTTGTTTGAGAGTGAAAGGCTGTGAAGGGCCAACAGGCAGGACCACTTTACACTGCAACAAATAAGCCTTTATGTTGTACCTGCACCTGTGTGTTTTTGCTGGCTTTTTTTCTCTGAGAGAAACCCGCACATGCAGGGTGTAATTTGCAGAAATAGGCCAGTCATTTTAAACCTGCAGGCTGTGGGCTGCACGGAAAAAAAGAGGAGAGAGAAAAAAAAAAGCAAAGTACTGCAAAGTATTTCCAGAGAGGTGGGTTTTGGCGCTGTTGTAGTTTAAGTGGTGACCCATGGGGGGGTTACCATGCAGGTCAGCACTGCACTTGTTTCAATGCACTTGTTAGTGTAACCAATAAAAAAGGAATATTACAAAAAATATATAAAGAAAGATGCATGAATAGATAGGTGTGTAAAATAAATACAAATAATAATAAAAAAATAAAAATGAAAAGATGAAATAAATATATTTAACACTTAAAAAAATAGTAACATTTTAAAATAATGATTTAATAAAAGTTTTGTCTAGTTTGGGGTGAAATAGAAAAAGGAAAAAATAAAAGAATCACCTTTGCCTACCCCAATTAGCCCAATTAACCCATTCCAAATCAAACCAGCCAATCACCGCGCCAATCAGCCAGTCAATCAAAGCAACAAA
The DNA here is from genome assembly GCF_041903045.1 of Epinephelus lanceolatus. Classification (NCBI taxonomy): domain Eukaryota; kingdom Metazoa; phylum Chordata; class Actinopteri; order Perciformes; family Serranidae; genus Epinephelus; species Epinephelus lanceolatus. The sequence goes on from NC_135752.1 coordinate 27,292,544, forward strand.
CAAATTTTTCTTTAAAATATATTTATTTTTCCTGCACATTTTCTGCTCTCTCCCGTAGCAGCAGCAGCTCGGCGCGGTGGTGTTGGACGAGAACGTAAGCTAGGTGGCCGCACGAACACATTTATTACACCGAGGCTGTGCCAGACGCACATGGGATCCGTCCTGCGTACCCGGGGATCTTCAGCACCCGCAGCCGAGCGGAGGGGACCCTCAGCCCGGTCAGGAGCAGCGCGCACCCCGCCTGGACTCTTCCTCTGACACACAACACAAACAACACAAACAGAAACAACCCACTAACACATTTGTGAGATGATCTTTTTCCTCCCCGGGAGGCTCGCGGAGACACAGCGTGTTATTTATTTATATCGTGTGTGAGCCTGACAGTCAGCCGCGGCGGACAAACTGCGTCTTAACGCGGAGAGCTCGGACTTGTTCGGCTGGAGAAAACGCACCAAAAACACACGCGTTTAAAAAACACTCCCGTCCTGTCGCACCCCCCTCTCTCTTTCTTTTCTTTTATTTCCTGTCAGTTTTTTTTCTCTCTTGCGATTTATTTCGTTGCTGCCAAAACCAGGAACCCGACGGGACTGAGCCCCTGCGCCGAGGATGAAAGAAAACTAGAATTGTGATCGAGGCTTGTGAGGTTGTTTTACTGGATTTATTTCGCTGTGGAGGAAAAAAGAGACCCGGGAGCGGAGCGGTGCGCAAAACGCAAAGCCGAGGTCTTCCTCTCCTCTCCCTCCCTCTATCTCTCCATCTATCAATCTGTCTACCTGTCCTCTCCTATCGATCTATCTCTTCATTTGTTTCCATGTTTTTAGGTCCGTGCGATTTTGCTAAAATGCATCATCAACAGCGGATGGCAGCTTTGGGAACAGACAAGGAACTGAGTGACTTGCTGGATTTCAGCGCGGTAAGGGGACTAACGCTCTTCTTCTTGCAGTTAATATGAATATAATGAGTAGTATGATGACAGGAGAGGAACATAAACGCGTCCTGTAGGCTTCTTACAGCCACCACTGTTTACATTTCTTTACAGTATGAGTTGCACGGCACATAATCCTGCACATTTTTAAGCCTTCACTCAGTCTAAGTATTTGCACAAAAGTGTGTTTATGTAGAGTAACTTGCAGAAAAGTCAGTGCATATTTGTATTTTCATTTTTGTTTGTGTGTGTGTGTGTGCAGAGAATTGTGATGCTGCATTAGTAATTTTGTTGTCTTATAGATGCGAAACAGCGATTTGAAAATGTTCCCAACATCCATGGTAGTATATCTCATTTTAAGTCCTTTTTTCCTTCATGTGTAGCCTGCTTCTTCTGCCCATGATAGGATTTAGAAAATGTTTCCTTTTCATTTTTTATTTTTAATGTCTGTGTGTGAGTTTCTAGGCTGCTCCATGCACCGTGTTGTACAGAATATTTCAGATGCAAAATGCTCGATGTGGAATCATGAACCTGCATGACAGTCACACACAAGACAGAAATGTGTCACACTTCTCTTCCCGCAGTGTAAATGTTCTTGCAGGAGGCTGTTAAAATCACTCCGTTTAAAAGTTTAGTTTGGTTTTTTTTTTGCCTGTGTTGTGAACTTGACGGACAGGAAATAGTGCCCCCCCCCCCCCCCCCCCCCTCCTGCTCTCGGCCATGTTTTCCCTGCGCCTCTCCTCCTTTGGGAGCAACTTTGTTCTGAAGAGGAGGAGGAGGGGGAGGAGGAGGAGGAGAGGGAAAAAAACCTGAAACACCCCAAAATGAAAAAAAAAAGTCTGACATTAATCCTGTTATGAAACGTAGAGAGACAGCATGAACATAATGACATCAGAACATATCACCAGGATGAGGCTAGTGATGCTGGATGAGATGCAAAGAAAGGAGAGGAAATCACATTTATTCTCACATTTTTTCTCGTAATATTGTAAGTTCCTGCAAGACTAGTGCAATGCAATAAACAAATAAGACCCCAGCTGAGGCCTGCGTGTGCAACGTAGGTGACTGGAGTAGTCTGGTTATCGTAGAGACGTATAATATCAGAGGATCTCTGTAGTAAAATAGTGAGTCTGGTGTTGCTGCACCTTTCAGTCGCTACTGGAATTTTAATGCAATAAACAAATATAAGATCATACATGAGGCCTAAATACACACTAAAACTGGCCATGCAGCCGCATTATAGAGATATTATAACAATATCAAAGCAGATTTGAATTTAAAAGCTATTAAAAGAGGAATATAACCTGCAAAATAATCCCCTGTAGCTACAGTAGAACATAAACACCATAATCTCTGAAAACCACAGGTATTCAGAGACTGTTATTGTGAGATTTTTAACAAAGGACATACAATAAGATCACTATTTAACATCTAAAGCAATATTGTGATAATTAAAATACATGCTGTATCGGTTATATAGGCCTGTATATATCATAAATGCATTGTTAAAGCCCCTATAGAAGTGTAATAGTGTATGAGTGCTATAAATGTCTAATAAAATCACTGTAAACTCATTATTTGGTGGCACTTTAACAACAGTGAGGATATATTATAATGACATTTATTTTTAAAAAGGCTTACAATATAATAAATTAATAATTACCTACCATAGATATATGTTAACCCATGTAATAATATTACTGGAATATTTTAAGCTGTTTTAGAGGCTGTTTATTAGAAAAAAAAGAACCACAGAGACATATCAAGTTTCTATAGGAATATTGTGATGATACAGATATGCAGTATACTTAATATAGTGATGCATGTGTCTACCATAAATTCTGCTACTCATTATTTAATAACTCTTGAGTCTCTTAACAGGTTTCCAAAAATGTCAATCAGCCTGTCTTAAATTATATTTCTTGAAAAAACATTCAAACAAAGGAGGGCAGCAGCAGCTCGAACGTGTCTCTTCTCATTAAAAACGCAGGCCGGTCGCATTAATTTATGCGATCATCTGTCTTTGCACGCCCACAAGCTGACACCCGCAGCTCAGAGTGGGTTCGACTGGGATATCGATAGACCTGCTAATAATCAGAATCAGATCTTTTATCTCGCAAACATTTGTTTTCTCCTCATTCGTCGCAGCCGCGAGGGAGCGACCTCAGCATCCGGCGTACACACCTTACAGGCCCCACAGGCTGTATTAAGAGCAATGCCACATCGAGTGTTTATTGTCTTAGTCGGGGTTTTAACTTGCTTATATTGTGGTGTGTTTCAAAAGGAAAAGAAAAATTCCCCTAAAAGCTCAAGTGAAAGTGTGAGGCTTCGGAGTGTGTTCACGATCACTGAGATCCCCCCATCAAACAGGCCGACACACAGGCCTGGTGTTTATCCAGAGAGGTTATCTATCGGGGTCAGATGTCTCGCTTTGATGAAGTGTTTTCTTGGGGAAGCTTTGCAGTAGCTCGTACATTAAAACAACAGGAATCAGTATTCAGCTTCTGTCTCTGTCTTAACGTGGGCTTATTTTCCTGTAGATGTGTAGAGCAGATGGTGACTAGTTCTGATGATTATCTCATATGTTTAAGTCAGATATGAAGTAGATATGAAGTGTTTCATTCCAAAATGAGCTGTCCAACTTTTGGCAAAAGTGACACGTTTGAATGAAAACACATTTATATTAAATTGAGCAGGTGATTTAAGCAATCCTGTTTATTTATCACAGATGCTGAATGAGGAATTTTTTTTTTCCTGCCTCCCAAAAAATGTTCCCACAGTGTTTTGGAAAATGAACCCTTCATATCTGTGTTCAGCTAAGAGCTGAGAGTCTGTGTGGTCATTAGGGCTGGGTGTCGAACCTCCATGTGCTTTGCGTACAGACTGAAATGTGTCCATAGCGTTGAGAATTGGAAACACTCAAGTACGGAAAGCTGGCATCAAGAGGTGTGGACTTGAGTCATGGACCTGTTTACTTTAGACTTGACTTTACATTTAAAAGATCCTTGCACCTCAACTTTTTCTATAATTCCAATGACTACTGACTTTAATAAAAATTTGAATTTATTATTTCTGTACATTTACCATGCTGTCTGTAAAGTTGTGTCTAGACCAATGCGCCGCTTGTTGCTTGCATAAATATGGCTGCTGGAGTGTTTTTTCTTTGTAAGTAACTCTTGTTCCAGGTTACTGTGGAAAGCAGCTAGTGCTAATGTTAGTGCTAACTTGGTTCATAGTTAAGTCCAACCGGTAGCTGGAATCAAGTAGCACGTTCAGACCATGGTTTTGCTTGGATTTGTCTCTTTACAGTACTGGCACTGAGTAGTAGACTTTTGGGTGCCCAGACAGTGACGCTAAATTTGTCTTTTATTATAGATTCTCAGTAATTTCAGGAGAGTTTCAACGCTAATAAACTTTAGCAACTTAACATCGCGCAAATTTTTCACACAACTTTAGACAGTTTCCATGGATGCGAATTTGCCTCTTTTCACATCTCTGCATCGACTTTCTATGTAATCATGCCTTGAAAACATTCCTTTGCGCTTGGTCTGAACACACTTTTATTCTGTTAAAAATGTATGTAATTTGTGCACACACTGACTTGTTCAGAAGTTCAGAGTACTGTACTCTCATGTGCTTTGGGACCTTGACTTCGGACTTGCCTTACTTGTCTACCCATTGGACATGACTTGGGTATTCTTAGTCTTGTCTTGGAACCTGATTTGGGATTTACCTGTCCTGGGACTTGGAATTAATCTGTCGTCCCATGGACTTTGGACTTACCTGTCTTGACTCCGAACTTGTTGGCCTTGAAATGGTTTCATGACTTAGAACTTGTTGGAGTTCTATCGAGACTTTATTCTGGACGTACCCTTCATGATTAGAGACTTGACTCTGGACTTGTTAGCCTTGAAATGGGGCTTAATTCAGAACTTCTTGGCCTTTTTCTGGGACTTGGCTCACTTAGGACCTGACTCTGGACTTGCTGGTCATGATTTGGGACTTGATAGCAAAGATTTAGGATTACTTGCGACTTGCAAAACAGTGACTTTGTCCCACCTCTGCAGACAGTAAATTCTTGGTCAATTTTATAATTAGATTTTTCTCTGATCCTGATTTCTATTAAAGTCTTGCTAATTTTAACTGCAGTTGCTTGAAACCTCTTGCACAACTACTTGTGCTAGGAAAATATTCGACATTTGAAACTTTGGCTCCTTTTGTTGAATAAAAAACAAATTCAGTAATATCTTGAAAAAAAAGATGATTTTGGCAGTGGCTCCAAAATTGAAGCTCGTATTGAAATGATACCCAGCCCTAGTGATGATGTACCTTTTGTCTTCTTGGTAGACATCCACAAAGAGTTTCCTTCCAAAACGAGACATTTACGATATTAAAAGCAGAAAAACAAAGCTTTAATAAGATGCAAATAAAGAACATTAAATTTAAAACATTTCCCCACAAGATTATAATGCGATGAAAATCTGGCAGCAGCATTTTTTTTTCAGCCAAATGTTGCCCTGGCGTTTTGGAATGAAGCTTTTCATGTTTAGCCGCAGTGATGATTCTGTAGAGATGTGTCTTGCTGTCTGCAGTGTCAGTGCTCTCGGAGGTAATGTGCGCTCTGTTTGTCTTGTAGATGTTTTCCCCTCCTGTTAGCAGTGGAAAGAACGGGCCGACCTCCCTGGGGAGCGGACATTTCTCCGGCTCAAGTACGTCAGCTTTCTCCTTTTTTTCCCCCCTTCTTCTTCATCTCCTCCTCTTTTCTTTCAACTCTCTCTCAGCCTCCTCCTCTCTTTCCTCTTACACCTGCTCACTGCTGCTTTGCTTGCGGTTTAGATTTTCTTGTGTGGGTATGACTATGTTCTGTACATTCAGATGCAGTTTTGGGGGTTTTATGCTGTTTTGCTTTGTGGATTACTTTTTATTTTGAGGAGACTTGAAAAATTGCAGGATATTTTTGATATGCTTATATTCTTTGAATGCTCTGTTTGGCTTTGTCTGGTTGGTTTTCTGCACTAAAATTTTGGTTAAGATGTCACATGTTGCTTAAACAATGAGGTGGCCTTGTCTGATTATATGGCTTTGATTATGGTTTAGTCCATCTCTCAACACTTCCCTGTCTGTCACATTCAGCCCATTGATTCCTACCCTACTGAAGATATCCATCTCTAATAAGACTCAATAAATGTGTGGTTTTATTTAAATAAATACGAAAAAAAGATAAGCAAACTCCCGAAATAGCTGGGCACTGTGGTTTTTAGCAAAGACTACTCAAACAAGTTAGTTTATTTATTGGGGACTATTTTTAGAGGTGGATTAGTACACACTAGTGCTTGATTTTGACCAAGTGACTACTGATGTTTATTTTTTTCTCATCACCTGCAACATACCTGGGTATCTGTGCTCATGGGAACTTTGTACGTGTGCTGTACATCTTAGTAAATGACGTATGAATGTTGCGGTGTAAAAAAAGGCCGTGAGGTGATGTTTTGATTTGTCGTGTTTCTTTATTTTTGGGCAACAAGTTTGTTTTTCAGCTGCTCAAGTTCATTCCTGAAGGAGACTTCCTGTTTTCCTGATTTGCTGCTCTCATTCTTTCCTGCCTGTGTGTGTATGTTGTGGAGATCAGTTCACTGTGTTATTCTACACAGTGGTGTCAAACAGGTTTCATCAGTGGTGGAACGTGGTGGCTTTGACTTCAGAATGCTGGTGAGATTAGTAAATGGTAATGCAAGGGAGTTAGGAAAGCTGCTTCATGTGTCAGTCAGTGGTACTTTCACCCATACACTGAGCCATTCATTCATTCTAAACATTCTCACTCCAAATTCATCAAATATAGCCACTTGGCCAGTGGCTCTATGCTTAAACTATAACGCTCTAGGTAGCCCTTTAGCATCAGATTTGGACGGGCCAATGTCTGTCGAATTCTGCTTGTTACATGCTACAGGTCTTTTAAAATTTAGGCCTTAGGTGAAGGCAACAGCACTACTTGGTTAGGTTTACGTGGTTAAAAAACTCAAGTTGACTTTTGGTTTCATACAGGACACAAACACCAGCCTCCTGGGTGAAAGTCCTGTGGTTATCTGCCCATCCATTACCCTCCCCTCCTGTCCGTCTTACTTGGACTTTCTTGCTCTTTCTACTGGATGCTGTGGATGGGTTTACATTGGAGTTGGTTGAAAGCCTGGTGCGTCTTGTAGAGTAGTAGCCTTGTACGTTGATATGAAAAGCCAACAAGATCAAATAATTGTGACTTTCCAGAGTTGTAGAATCCTCTGTCAGAGTATAAAAACCGCTGTATGTCCATTAAGCCTTCTAACTCATGGAGGTCTTACTCAAACTGGACTTCCTCTATTGCTGTGGTTCCCAACTGGTCCAGCCACAGAGTCCATATTTCTCCATACTCATTAGTTCACGGTCCAAACAGTTCAATGTATTCAGCGTCCTACTTGCATTAAGCCATGTTATCAAGCTAGTTTGCTGTCTCTGTCAAGTAGTTGTCAGTCACTCAATCTACAGCAGGAAACTTAAAATCTGGGTGCCAGAATTCACTGTGCTTACAAATAAAGTGTATTTTTTACAAACTAAACACTTTTGCTAGTTACTTGCAGTTCGTCTGGTATGGACCCGCGACCCATCACCTGGGAACCACTGCTCTATTGTATTTCAAGCTTACTGGTACCAGTCTCGGAACCTATCGACTATCGGTCTGATGATGATAAACCTCTGAGCCAATATTTCAGTAGATCCGGTGTAGTAAGCAGATATCTGAATCAAGACTTCCTCATTGTGCTGGTCATTTTGGCTAATCTCTATAAGCAGATATCTGCATATTAATTCAGATACATTTGTAAAAAGCTAATATGAAGCTAACTTGTCTTCAGACAACAGCCAGTGTGTTACGTCTCTCCTCACACACTTTTATCTGCCGTCCAAACGTGATTGCTCAATGCTGCTTGGATTGCAAACGGGACTACAAATGGGAACCAGAACACTTCAGATACCAAAATCTTGTCCCATCTCTGCTGGCTTGGTGAGTGAGTGAGTGAGTTGGTTCCTCAGTGAGTTGTCGAGGTATGTTTATGTGTATCTATGTGCAGCAGCTTTCTGGTAGTTCACCTACATTCATAATAGCATAGTGATTGATGACTTATTTACCAAGGAATTTTTTTTAATTTTTATTTTGCTGTTGCTTCTCTACTGTAGTCATAAGTATTAATTATTACTTTTCATTAACAGATGTTCAAAGAAGTTGTGCTTGATATTTTTAGAAGTCACATGGCTAAGTGAGTCATCCTGCTCTGTGCAAAAACCCCACCTGGACTCCTGGAAGCAGGTGTCTGACTGATGAACATTGTATACAAAACCAAAGCTGACACTCCTACACTTTCTCATGAATAGTGGGCTCACAGGTCATAGTGTATGACCTGTGAGCAAATGGGTGCTTTCTGCAATTAGCTCAAGTGAGTGACACGTTATGCTGGCACATTACTTTTTTTGTGTTATATTTTGTCATATTTTCATATCACACTGTCAGTTCTTTTGTAAAAGAAAGTAGTATGAGTAACTTTTCCAAGTAGCTGTAGTTAACTGAACTAGGTTTCTCCACTGGGTAACTTTGCTGTAGTTTACCTTCTTCTTTCAGTGTAAAATACTTTGGGGCTTGAAGTGTCTTTCCTTACACTGCATATGTGTTGGGGGAGTTTAAATGCAACCTGAGTGCTTTAGTCTATAAGTCATTGATCAGGGAGTGATGATGATGTTCTGTTGGATTGCTGGGAGCTGTTTTCTCTTTTCATATATGTCATTTAAAAAGTTTCTTTTAAAAAGATTTAGTCGGGGAGATTGTGAGTTGTCAGTTGACTGTTGTTCAGCTTGAATCAATTGATGAACAATCAAGTTTGCTAAATTTATCTCCAGTATTCTTATTTATTGATAGTATCTTTAATGAGCATATGGCAGGTAGTTATATTGCAGTGATGATATGATATGATCCTATGCTGCTGCTTTCTCTCTGGTTGGATGTGCAGTTCTATATGTTACCTCACTGATGTGATCATATGTCAGGTTGTAGGTGGTGCTGCGTTTCCCTATATTGTACTACACGTGTGTTATGTTCCATCATATCTTCATTCTTCATGAGACAGACTCAACCTCCGGAGGATACTGTCTTTTTAAAATCTTTTCTGGAAGCTTTTCACAGAAAACAGCCGGGTCGTTTCTGTTGCTCCCGCTCATGTTATTTGCCTCTAAACGGCGTTCGGAAGCCATTTTGTTTGTTGGCTGGAAAACAGAGAGATGCCGAGACGTCTTCTTTGTTTACTGCTTCGTTGTGCGGTTGTTGTTGTTTGTGCTCTGCGGTTTCAGCGGTGTTGTTTGCTCCCGTGCCGTGCATACAAATGCGAGGAAGGATGACAAATGTTACGATTTTGGGAAGGAAAAAAAAAAGGCCCGGTTTCTGTAGAATCTGTAGTTGGGCTTCGTTTTGCTGCTTCAGTGTCTGTCTTCATTTTGAGATTGTTGTGGGGTTTTTTTTCCTTTTGATACAGGAACACACACTGGTGTCACACACGCATGCACTCATCCCTGTACACAAATCACACTCTGTTTCTCGCGCACACACGTCTAAACACCCACATGTACAAGATGCAACACACACACACACACACACGCATACACACACACTCTCTGCTCACCCCTGCTGTGGCTTTCTGCAGGCCTCGGCATTTTGATGAGCCCGGCGCTGTTTGTGAATGCAGCTAATTAGAACTCTATAGACCTACACAACCATGAGAGCAGCGGTTTCCAAAGGCTGGGGCGAGGCCAGAGGCTGGGACATGCCGACACTGAACTGGGTCCACACACTTTGTGTTTCGCTCAGGTTGACAGACGTGACTTTGGTTTAGTGACGTTAAAAAATATATATTTAATATACCTTTTAAAACATTGTATTCATATTCACACCTGTCTAGTATGTCCTTCTCCTGCATTGGATTAACTCATCTTATCAGTTAATGTCAATTTATTTGGCATTTTAAAAACTCATAACAAAGCGGCATTGGCTCAAGGCCTGAATAGGACTTAGCAGCTACTCAAGGGCCACCAGTGGGCCCAAAAACTGGCCAATTATACAGTGGAAAAAAAACCTTGTGTCTTCAAGGTGTCAACAATCTTGACATCAGGAAATAAGGAAAGAAACACACACAAAGGTTGTGGAAATATTTATTCTAGCTGGATCCCTGTATGTTGTTGGTGTTATTATCCTTATGAGTTCTGAGAGAGATTTATGACCTTAAAGAGTTAAAACTTGTACTTGTGAAGTAATTCCCAAAATTTGAGTTACAAGGCTTTCATCAGTGTGTGTGTTTTTTTGTTTTTTTTTAATATTTATTGAACTGTCTTTACCTTTTTTTTACATGTATATGATATGTCATAAGAGAGAAAAGAGTCGAGTTAATATGTCTTACTTTAATTTAATATAATTTAGTGTTTGCATTAGTGGAGTAGTGGCCAAATTCCACCAAGGGCCCAAGTGCCAGGATGCAGTCCACAGCAGAGCAGACTATTTACTTTTATCATCACGTTTTAAACACTTTTTATGAACCATAGCTTCAATTTCATTCAGTTGATGTCATATTTCTGATGTCGTGAGAGCAGGTTGGCTGGATGTATTGATGTCAACATGATGAGGAGGTTTGTAACTGAAGGGACAGTGTGACAGGACTTAAAATGTCACCAGCTCTTAGTCAGCAAGTTAGTTTCAACCGATTCACGTCTGACTCTGCGACTGCATTATAGGTCTTCACAGTGTGCTGATTACGGATGTGTGCGATTTGTCGTTTAGAAGTTGCTAGATAACAGAAATACTAATCGGTCAAACTTATTATTGAGGTACTTATTACTGTATGCAGTTGCGATCACCCAATGAAAATTCCATTGTAATGATCATGAATGTTTCCTAAAGATTTATTGTAGTAAGATGTTTCGGGGGATAATGGGCAGTCTTCATAACACATGTTAAAAAGTGCCACACATTTCAGTGGTGTTCAAAATACAACTTGGTCATTAACAATTTCAAATGGCTCTTATATACACAATATTTTGTTTTATGTTTTCTGAGTTGAAACCCTTGTTTTAACATCTGGGAACATCCCTAGTATAATGTTTTGTTAAAACACAAGCAAGAACTGATAAAATACAGTCTAGAACTGGGAAATTATGATTCAAGTCAGTATATATCTGGAAGAAGGGATGGAATGATAAAGTATTTCATCTCTGGTTGTGATAAAAAACACAGCCGGGCAACCAACAATAAAAAAAAAACAGGTTGCAAGTTTAAAAATTTAAAAAAGAAAATGCAAAAGATCTTAACAGGCATTGACATTTTTAATATCCAAAGATAAAATGCCATGTGTGTGTCTTAGTTGTGATTAGGGCTGCAACTAACCATTATTTTCATAGTCGACTAATCTGTCGATTATTTAATGATTAAGTCTATAACGTGTCAGAAAATGGTGGGGAGAAAAATACAAAATACCCATAATGTCTCCTAAAGCCTGTCTTGTTTGGTCCACAACTCCAAGGATATTCATCTTGCTATTACAGAGTAAAGAAACCAGAAAATATTCACATTCACATTCTTTTTAATTGACTCAAACAGATTAATCATTGTCAAATTGGTCTCTATCAAATTTAACAGTGTAGAACTAATCAAATATCATGATATGCGATGCATTACAAATATTTTTGTCTCAAAAATATGTCAGGTGAAGGTATTCCAGCATGTTTTAGTGCCATTTTAGGAGTTTTAAGCATATTTTGAATGTTATCCGGATAATACCGTAAATTGAATATTGAATATATGTCAAAATTAAACAAAGAGTTTATACAAGCGAAGTATCAGTTGCATGGAAACCAGAAGTACAAATGGGCTATTTGTAATTTTAGACTGAACAACACCAGAATTCCTTAAGTCACAGGAAGATATAAAGGACTGGACAGAAACCAGAGGATCTGCAACCTCTGTGATGATAATCATGTGGGAGATGAGCATCGTGTTTTGTTTTAAAGTAAGAATGTGAGCTTAATGTCTTGTAGAGAAAGGTATTTGCCTAAGTATTATTATAACCATCCATCTTTGTTTAAAGTAATTTTGTTATTACAATCAGATAAGCCCAAAGTTATTTGTAAACTAGGTCCATACCATGTGGTAGTGAGTCAAATAGATGAGGCCAATGAAAATGGCGGGATAATCAGGACATGAAATTTTCGCATCATCCCCTGCAAGTAAGTGTAGAGGTTCGACACCCAGCTCTTGCACCACATCACAGTGATTTTACATCACATCCTCACTTTTAATCTCCTGTATTAACAGGTCTTTTGCCACCGCACAGAAATTTCCAACTACAAAGAACGCAGTTTGTCCCTGAATGCTTTGAAAAATAGGTGGAGGTTGCCAAACGGGGTTACAGAAGACAACATCAACAGTAAAATTAGGACATAAAGGAGACATGAGCCTGGATGGATGCACGAAACACAGAGGTGTATAAAAATAACACGTCAGTCAGACAGAGAGGTGGAGGAATAAAAGCAGGTTTTAGGATTTGGTGTATCTGATGCTTTTGAGGATAAGTAGTGACATTTTTTTTTCCAAACACGTCTTCACGTCGAATTAGAATTTTGAAATGACAACCTTCACACAATGCTGTGAATAAATTTTGGTTTTGAAGCCCTCTCCTCGTTGGATGTAAGTCCTCGTATTTAGGGCGATAAATTCACCTTAAAACACAAAAGCGTCTAAACATAAACGCCACACAATCCCCACGAGTCCCGGCTGACACGCTCAGCCCACGGTCATCACCAACCAGGAAGTGGATTAGGCGTTTTAATTATTGGGAGATTTCGCCATTGTTGTTGTTTATTTTGGGATCATCCCTGGAAAGATAATGCACACTTCAAACTCTGTGTGTGTTTCTAATCTCCTCCTGGATGAAGCCGTTCAGCGAGCGGCTTCACTCTGCCTGTCAAAACCGCTGCCACCACCACTCGTCTATTTCAGGTCTTGGCTGGTTGTGGTGTTTTTCCTTTTTTTTTTTTTTTTTTTTTTTTTTAAACGCGTAACCTCACAGATCCGCTGTTTGTCTCCCTGTCAATGGTGTTGGAAGGGGACTGAGGTGTGTGTGCGTGTGTGTGTGTATGTGTGTGTGTGTGTGTGAGAGAGAGAGAGAGAGAGATGTGTATATTCCTAGGAGAATATGTGTTGAGCTTATGTGTGTCTGTCATATTTTAAGTGTGTGTTCTTGTGTGTGTGTGTGTGTGTGTGTGTCAGCATGAATGTGTGTGTTAAGTTGGGACCAAATAGGGGGTTCGGATGGGGGCTTTGGGGGCGGGAGGACAAACCATCATCCCAGTTGCCATGGAACATAAAGTTGGCAACGAGAGCTGGAGGAAATGTTTCCTCAAGTGTCAGCAGAAAGAAACAAAGGAAGGAAGGAAGGAAAGGTATGAAGGGTGAATGTGAAAGCTGAGGAGAGGAAGGTTAAGGGGAAGGAGGGAGGAAAGATGGAAGAAGGAAGGGATGTTACAAAGGACAGGAAATGGGAGGAAGGGAAGAAAGGAAGGAAGGAGGAAAAAGAAACATAAGAAGGAGAGGTAAGAAGGAACTTAATATGGAAAAAGGAAGGATAGAAAAACGGAAGGACGTAAGGAGGAAAAATGAAACCGAGAAAAAAGGAAGGAGAAATGGGGAAAACAGAAGAAAGGAAGGAAGGAGTAACAAGAAAAAGAAGAGGGAAAGGAAAGGAGAGAAAGAACTGAAGAAGGAAGAAAGCAAAGATGGAACAAAAAAGGGAAGTTAAAAGGAAAGGAAATGGGAGGAAGGAAAGAGGAAGGAGGAAGGAAATAGGAAAACAAAGAAGAGGGAAAGGTAAGAAGGAACTGAAACTGGAAAAAAGGAAATACAGAAGAATGGAAGGACATAAAGAGGAGAAGCAAACAGAAAGAAAGAAAAGGGAAAACAAGACAGGAAGAAATGAGCAAAAAGAAGAGGGAAAGGAAAGGTGAGAAAGAAGTGAATAAGGGAGAATGTAAAGATGGAAGAAGGGACAGAGGGGAAGGAAACAGGGAGGGGATAAAAGGAAGGAATGAGGAAAGAGGAAAACAAGAAAGAAAAGGTAAGAAGGATGAATTGAAACCTGAAGAAAGGAAGAAAGGCAGAAAAAAGGAGAGGTAAGAAAGAACTGAAAAAGGAAGGAAGGGAGGGAGTGAGGGAGGAAAAACACAGAAGAGGGAAAAGACAGGTAAGAAGGAAATGAATAAGGAAGAGAGGAATAATGGAAGAAAGGAAGGACATAAAGAGGGAAAGGAAACAGATAAAGGACAAGAGAGGAAACTAAAAAAGAAAATGAAGAAAGAAAGGAAAGGTGAGAGGGAAGGAAGAAATTATAGGACGAGAAAGAAGAAACAAATAAAGGAAGGACTGAAAGATGGAAGAAAGGAACGAAAGACGGTATGAAAGAGGAAAAAGAAACAAGGAAGAAGAAAAGGAGAAGTCAGAGGAAGAAAGACAGGAAATGAAAGGGAAAAAGACAGAGAAGGAAACAAGAGAGGAAGATAGAAAGGAAAGGTGAAGTGATGAAAGCAGTAAAAAAAAAGGAAGGAGTGAAGGAAAGAAACAGAACTGACAGAATCTGATGTTTCTTATTTTCAACAAATCCCACAAACAAACAGAGCGAACCCTCCGTTGTTCTCTCCATCCATCAGCCGTACCTGCTCATCCTGTCACAGGGAGGCTGGAGTCGATCCCAGCTGACATTGGCTGAGAGGCGGGCTACATCCTGGACATGTCACCAGTCAGTCACAGGGCTGACACGTAGACAACAAGTCACTGTCACATTCACACCAAGGGTCCAACATGGAGTCACCACTTAACCTGCTTTGAACAGTCTAAAGACCAAACCAACACTGGGCCTCGTTTACCAACAGTTACCAAACGTCTTAAAACCTACTGACGCAGTTTTAAAAAGATTCTGACATACACTGATGTTTATTTATTTGGGATTTTGGGAAAAACAGAATCGGAGCACATTCAAGAGCACACTTACGCATAATTGAGTGTTGACAGAATAATTGATTAGCGTGTTTTCTTCAGTTCTGCAGTTGTATATTATGTGATTTAAATACATTAATTGCTGTTAATCATTCATGAAATTTCTTTATATTGTAATTATTTCCATTGTTTTACAGTTTATTATTGTTTTGCAGATTATTATCGTATTTTTGGAACTGTGCCATCCAATAATATGTGATTAATCATGCTAGAAAATATCACTGATGGTTTTGTGAAGGCGGGACAAAAAATGATATTTCAAGTCAGTTTTTAATAAGTTACAGAAACATTGCGTAAAATAGTCCACCTTCCACCGTCACTCATCCTATTTTGTCTCCATCTCAAACACACACACAACTTGGAGAGCACTTTTCTTCTTCTTGTTGTTCTTCTTCAGTTTCTTAGTGTGCACATGGCCCTGCAGTCTGATGCCCTTTTATGAGCATTTGCAGTGGTAATTAGGATCAACTTGCATGCACTCTCAGCTCACAAGAACAATGGGATTTATCATTTTAAGCGCACAGGTGCAAAAACTTGCGTGTTTTGAGCACATGTCATGAATCTGGTGTAGACCTTTCCTAGGAACAGTGTTGGTGAATGAGGCACAATGTGCTCTCTCAATACTTGTTGACTTTCCTACTGTCTTTCGATCTCAGCCTAGAGCTTTTTATGTCTACCTAAGACAAAAATCTTTAATAAAAAGGTAATGTACAGTATATGTAGTTTCCTTTTCTTAAAAGGTTCAGTAACTTCCTAAAACACCTGCGCACTGTAGCTTTTAGAAAATGCCACTTAAGAAGGAGGAAAAAGTGAATTTCTTGGGGACTATTTTAGTGGTTGATTGATGCGCAGAGCTAGTGAGTATTCATGGCAGCAGGGCAGTGTATGTGGGATAGAGCCAAGAGATCTACAGCGGTTTCCCAACCTTGGTGTGGGGATGCCCTTCCGTTAATGTTGGAAATAGGTTCATTTTCAAGGGTCACAAGCCAAAACTACACTAAACTTCAGCGGTCATATTTATAGTAATGAAAACATGCTGTTTAGGACAGTGAATGAGCTCTGTGGCGCAGAGGGATGAGATACATCAGGCTTTGGATATACAGAAAGTACCTGTTAGTAGATGCATTCATTGTTGGTTTCTCTGTGGGATTTGTTGACAGTAAGAAAAATAAAGATCAACTCTGCAGACGATCGCAAAATCAATAGGCTTTATCGTTTTTTATTTTATTTTATGCCACCTTCCACCTCTTCCTCTTCTTTCTTTCCCTGTCAAAGCCAAAGCCAAACAGAAAAACACAGCAGCCCCGTCGCCTCTGCCAGCGAGCTTCACGCATTAGCAGAGAAATTTGGGCAAGGATAGATACAGCCCCGATGGCATGCCTGATTTTTGTTCCCCTAATTGGCATAGCTTATTAAGTCACAGTTCACAGTGGAGAAAAAAGGGGGTTGCTTTAATAATACCCCCTCTCCCGTTTGATTTGATGCACTTGTACTGAGACAGATAACGCGCTTCAACGCAGCGAGCGACGCCCCCACCGCCACCCTCTTGTCTCTATCCAGTCAAATCTGCCTCTGTTACGCCTGTCACTCAAAAACACTCCGGCTGATCGCTTTCAAAATAGAGATGGAGAGCAGGAGCCAGTCGCTTAATACCTCACCCTCCCACCCTCCCTCTGCCTCTGAGGCTGTTAAATTGTCTCGTTTCCCCGGCAAGGAGATGCAGAACGACTCACAAAAACACCCAACCATGCTCTTAATTGTGGTGCGGATTAGGGATTAATAGGCGTTTTTAGCCATAATGGCAAATATTATTAGCCCCATTTGCTTTTCTAATGCTAATAATGACTCTGCTAATAATGGCAGTGATTTCAAGGTTAGCGTCTTTGAGAACTCGGCGTGGGTTTGTGCTTTTTTTTCAAAGCTCAGGAGATTGACATGCCGCTTGCTTCGACGGGCCGGCTCGCTACCGAGTCGGAGCTCCATATGTTTTCCCAAAAGACGATGCTGAGATGTGCTGAGCTGTTGAGTTTATTTTAGTTTCTATTTTGTTCTGTTTGGTTTCTTAGACAGAAGTTTAATTGAGTTAAAATGTTCAGTTTGGCTTGTTTACTCTTTTTAGTTGGTTTTAGTGGTTTAAGTTTTACTTTTTTTGACCCTGTATTTGTGGTAATTTGATTAAACCCAAATTTATTCTGAATAATCATCATGTCATGTCCTTTTCAGACAGGTACACAGTAATGCAGGACCTGCTTTAAACCTTCAGCATTTCAGATTAATAATGAGTAAGTTGTTTTCAGTTTTCAGTTGTGTCTTATATTCTTCATCAAATTTACAATCAATCCAAATTACTACAAACAATGTTGGAACCTTTGGGCCCCTTGGAGGGCAGCTGCCTGCTTTGCACAGTTGGTATTCCAGACCTTAGTTTGAGTTCAGCTTGGGTTTGTTGAGACAGATTCAGTCTGGTTCCTTTGAATTTACTGAAGTTTTTCTATGTGTGATGTCTGCAGTTTACTGTATATTTAAATATGTTTATGCTTAGTTATATTTAGCTTGTGTCTCCCAGTTAGGTTGGTTTTGGTGATTTGCAGGTCAATGAGGAGGGAACGACAAGGTTTAAAGGGGGCTAAATTTGATTGAAAGGGTCAGGCATTTAGGGTACACACTTGTGACCAACTTTTCAAGCTTTAGTGTGGAGTTTACCCTGAGCTTTTTTGGAAAGATCCAGTTTTGTTTCTTCAAGGTTTGTGTAAAGTTTTGGTTGTAGTGGTAAAGTTTAGTTACTTTCACCTTTGGTTTATTTTAACTCAAATATGTTACAGTTTAACTTGGCATGATAGTCTCTAAAAAATAATGGATGCAGCCGCAGTGACAGGACCCTGTGGTTTGTGGACTCCTGTTTTGAAACCTTTAGTTTCACCATATTGGATTTTTGCAGCTAGAACTACCGTATTTGGACGAGAGGGTGGAGCTGACCTTAATTGTCACAGCTAGTTTGGTTAGCATGGTGCATTTACAGCTATGGTTAACTATACAATGCTAATGATATTTTTCACTTGCAAAATTAGGCTAAAAACCATGAAAACAAAATAGAAAAACTGAACATCTGACACAAAAATGTAGTAGTTTAGCTATTTTAATCTTGTACTTGGGTTTAGTTTACTTTAGGTTAGTGGTTATTGTTATTGTTTCTCGTTGATTTAGTGATTTGTACATCATTGCAGGTTAAAACTGTGTTAAATTTGGTGTTTAGCTCTATCACTGTGGTAATTCCCTGACTTTTTATCAGGTCAGACCTTTTGTTCATGACAAAATACCTGGAAGTTATTAGATATATCTGGTGATATTCAGGTATATTCACAAATGTCTTTGAATGCTCGGTGACAGAATCTGCTCATTTCCTCTCCTCCAATCAGCTGACTGAATACCTGCTCCCCTCCTGTGGCGAGCATGGTTTCAGTCCTCCGTCTTCAGTATCTTTTGGTGAAACCTCACAACTCCGAGCCCCCTTGTCACCACTAAACAGCCCTTCTCTCCTCTCCGCGGTCGGTCTGTGACGTCGGTGAGGTGTCGTGTGTTTCGGCGCTCGCTCCCACACCTGTTCGCTCGTACCGGCAGCGATGGCGGCACGATCGCAACCACCGAGCCTAATTACCCAGTCCTTAAAAAATAAAGAGACAGAGAACGTCAACCAGCCTGCCTGGCAATTACAGCGGCGCTCAACACCTCTCCGCAACAAACACCACTCCAATTAGAGGCAGCCAACTTATTCTGGGAGGCGGCAGTGTGTGTGTATGTGTGTGTGTGTGTGTGTGTGTGTGTGTGTATTTATGCTTGTAAGTGCAAGTGTGTGACAAGCTAAACTGTTTGGGGAGTTTAATGTCGGCATTGAAACTTGTGTGTTTGTCTGTGGTGTGTGTGTCAAATGAGGGGTAAAAGTGTGTGTGTGTGTGTGTATGTGTGTGTGTGTGTGTGTGTTTGTGTGTAAGTGGCTAAAGTGAAGGCAGAAGAGGTGTGTTATATGAAAATCTTGGCTGTTACTTGAGAAGACGAAGGTCTGGGAATCAAATGTGATGCTGTGGGAGCAGCTGATTCCACCCACGTCTTCGTCCTCTTACCCTCCTCTTCCTCCTCACTGTCTTTGCCCCATCACTGTTCGTATCCCTCCTTCTGTTCTTTATCCTAACCTTCCTCCAAGTCCTCACTTAATCCTTTTTCCTCTTCTGCCTCATTTTCTTACTCTCATTCTTTAACCTTACTTGTAACACTCACAGTCACGTTTAGACATTTTGTTGATTGATGTCTGTATATATATCTGTGTTATAGCACAAACAGGAAATGCTAGAAGCTGATGAATCATAACATTTTGTGGTGCAGTGTCTCCAGAATGTAATAGTTTTAGCTTACGATATAATGTTATTCAGATTAAAGGTAAACCGGGCTCAGGTGCTCACGGCTAGCACCATAGCAATATTACACTTCTTGCTGACTTCACCCAAAGCATGATGGGAACACTGAGGGCTGGTTTGTTCAAAAAACTCTATTGACAGCTGTCAATAGAAATATTTTAGTAGAGTAGAAGACCACTTTATAAGAAGGATCTTGGTCCACTCCTGAGTGGACTCAACTATTTTTGTTTAGGTTTTTTTGCCAAATGAAAGCATGAATGAAATTGCTAAACTATATTTCCTTTTTAATATTCTGTACTAAGACCATTTGTTTTTTAAACTGTATAAGAAATATAGGCTACGCAAGGCAAGTTGGTAACTATTGCAACAACATGGCAGTTCATAAGTGAGTGACAAATTGATCCGACAAAACCATAATATTATAGTAGAAGATAGAGAAAGATCAAGCTTTGATCAGGCCCAAGAAAAATCTGACCTGACTCGACTCGAGCTTGAACCATGGCAGCACTTTTGGGCTGAAGGCCCAGTTTCACATATATAGTTATTATGCAATGGTTGATGGTTTTTCAGGTCCAGCCCACTTATAATAATAATAATCAGTGGAGAGGGAAGGGGAGTCTCTGATGTCTTTAGGGAGTGAGTTCCAGAGGGTTGGAGCAGCATTGGGAAAGGCCCTGCTCCCCCAAGTGCCGTGGTTATCAAATTGGGCTGCATGTGGCCCCCGAACTAAAATGAGTTTGACACCCCTGGTCTGAAAGGTTCTGATTGTCTTTAACGACTTATTCGAGAATTTGTAATTTGTTGAGGAGATCATTCTGGGCTGAATTTCACAATTCAAAATGTTCTTTTCAAACTTCACTGTTTTGATTAGCCGATGTATTTATGTATTTACCAGCTACAGTTACTAAAGTCAGTGCAGTAACAGACATTTGTGACACAGGGCGCTCTAAAGTTAGAATATACCATTTAGAGCACCAGTGGTAGAGGCTGTGGGCACTCTGTCTTAGCCGATGCAGTGCAGTGCCAAGTGAATTGAAAGTGAAACTTAACTGTTAGTTAATTCATATAGAAGCAGGAAAATCAGCGCAAACCTGACCCGAAACAAGCCCGTAGGAATGTTGAGAAACTGCAGCCAAATTTTGAAGTTTCTGAGTAGCCTTAACAATAACAGTACTGACGTGTAGTGGCTCTGCCCTGCTGTCGATAAAAAGTGATGCAAACCAAGCACTACGTTCAGATGGGTTTTTTTTTCCTGCGTTCTCTGAGAGATGGATTTTGAAGAGGAAGGCCCTAAAAAGAGAAATAAGAATGGAGAAAGAGGAGGAGGAGACAAGATAAAGATGGAGAGGAAATCACACATTGTTACTAAAGAAGATGCTATCATACATTAGATCTTTTTTCACACACAATGCATTTCTTTTTCCCCAACATCAAAACAAGACTTTTATGAGATGTAACAGGAATTTATCAAGGTTATTTTAGCATACTCTAAATTAAAAATATCCTGTTTCCTCCCCGTCCTCATCGTATGGTTCCTCTTTTCCCTCCATTTTTTTCTCCTGCCCTTTCTTCCCACCTGGAACAACACAGATTCGCCAGTTTCTTGTATATTGTCTTCGTATGGCGTCACAGTCTCTTTGTTAAAGGTGTTTAATGTACAAATGTGATGCGAGTTGACTTGCCAGAGACACACTGAACCTTCACACCACAGAGATCAGCGGGTTAAACCATCTGTTTCAGAGTAAGGGGTGGCATAGAGGAGAGAAGCAGCACGATGGTTCATCCCGGCTTTTGTTTTATTCTCAGTCTTTGGCAGAGCCGGCACCGGAGTGGCACTGCCAAGTCCCTGTGTGTGTGTGTGTGTGTGTGTGTGTGTGTGTGTGTGTGTGTGCGCGGAGAAGATATATTTTCCAACCAACCAAACCCCCCCCCCCCACCACCTTTTTTTTCCTCACACACACACACACACATACTGACATACGTGCACAAACACACACACACAGACTGTAAATTGTCTGGAACACCCCTAGTGCCATCTGGTCTTGTGACGGGCCAGACAGAGTGTATGTGTGTGTGTGTGTGTGTGTGTGTGTGTGTGTGTGTGTGTGTACTGTAAGTGTGTGTTCATAGAGAAAGAGAGAGAATGGAGAGAAAAAGAGAGAAGTGTGCATGCATGTTAAGATTGTGTGTGTGAAGATGGAAAGATGCTGACCCCTGTTGAAGTGCCCTTGAGCAAGACACTGACTCTCTACCACCTTCAGTAATACATCTCTATAGCTGATCCTGACCTTTGACCCCTAGTGTGATGGATTTCTTTTCTGATCAGTTTTGGCACCAGAGGATTCCTTTTGATTGTTTTGAGCTGCTGGAGGCTGGAGATTTGAAAGGAAGTCTCAGTAACAGTAGTTTCATTTGCTCTTTTTTAATTTTCTTAATTTGTTTTTAACATTTAATCCTTTAAATTTGATTTTGAGTGATCGTATTATTAACATTTCATCATATATCTTATATTTTCTTAATATTTTATTATTTAACATACTGGAGCGTCAGTGATAACAAAAGACAGTTTTGCTTAAGAGAGGAAGGAATGGTTTGGCAGTGGTTTTGTGCCACCAGCTTTTAACTGAACCTCTTACCGTGGCAGTATTAGTGCCTTGCTCTATAGATTTGAACCTCTTGCTCTTAGGATTTGAACCTCTCATCCTGACAGTATAATCGCCTTGCTCTAAAGATCTGAAACTCTATTCCTGGCAGTATTAGTGCCTTGCTCTATAGATTTAAACTTGTAACTCTGGCAGTATAAGTGTCTTGCTCTATAGATTTGAACCTCTTGCTCGTAGGATTTGAACCTCTAACAGTGGCAGTTTTAGTGCCTTGCTATTAAGATTTGAACCTGTAACACTGGCAGTGTTAGTGCCTTGCTTTAAGGATTTGAACCTCTAACCTTGGAAGTATTAGTGCCTTGCTTTAAGGATTTGAACCTCTAACCTTGGAAGTATTAGTGTCTTGCTCTAAGGACTTGCACCTCTCACCCCACCAGTGATAGTGCCTTGCTGTTAAGATTTGAACCTCTTATTCTGGCGGTGTTAGTGCCTTGCTGTTAAGATTTGAACCTCTAACCCTTGCAGTGTTAGTGCCTTGCTGTAGGGATTGAACCTCTAACATGGCAGTGTTAGTGCTTTGCTCCTAAGATTTGAACCTCTAGCATGGCAGTGTTAGTACCTTGCTGTAAGGATTTGAACCTCCAACCCTGGCAGTGTTAGTGCCATGCTGTAAGGATTTGAACCTCCAACCCTTGCAGTGTTAGTGCCTTGCATGTGGGAACTGAGCTACAAACTGTGAAGCTTTCATTGATAAAATAGTGCATCTTGGCAAACACACACAGTGAATGTAGAAAGGAAGGAAAGCTGATGAGAGGAAGATGGGTCAGATCTTGACTCTGTGTATGTGTGTGTGTGTGTGTGTGTGTGTGTATGTCCGCTGAGACATGTGGGTTGACCTGAGGAGACCAGACCTCTTCTTCCTCATTGGCTAAAGGACATCTGGCAGTCTGAGTGTGTATGTGCGTGTGTGTCTGAGATACCACATTGATCTCCCCTCTCACATTCCACACTGTCAGGACTCTGAATAGCGAGAACTCCTCACTCCAAACATTTCTCTCCCTCTCTCTGTCTATCCTCTGACTTTCTCACTCCCTCACTTTTTCCTCTTTTCATGTTTTTCCATTCTTTCATTCTGTTCTTCTCCCGTTGTCCCTTTAACTCTTTTCCTTCTGTCTCGTCCCACTCACTTTCACTCCCTCTGTTACTCTACTTAAAACTCGATGTAAAACTGCCTTCTCTTTTCATATTTTTTAAAATACAACAATAACACAGAGCTGATACCTGGACCACGATTAGTGTTTGCTTAATAGTGAACATCCACATCAACATTTAAGAGTGAACTTGAGAGTGAACTTGAATCTTAGCCACACACCTTGAATATTACTCATCAGACATGTATGCTCAGCTTTTGAGAATGTGATGAACCAAGAGACCAGGGAGACTTGTATCCTGACATGCAATTTGTTCACTGAAACTTGAGACTTGACTTAAACAAACACGAGGCTTGCCTTGGATTTGTCTTTAATCATTTGATTCTTGACTTGGACTTGAGAACTGACTTGAACTTGTCAACAGTAACTTAAGACTTTATTTGACACTTGTTCTGGCGACAATGAAACGATGACAAGCAGTCCCTCTAGGATTTCGTAGACCTTTTTTGGGATTGTTGTGGCCTTATATGCCTGACTTCACAGAATCTTTTCTAAAGCTTTGCGATGTTTTAAGGCATGATTTTTAGGGCTGCCCCCAACTAAGAATTTTCCTTGTCGACCAATGGCTAATGGGTGGCTAAGTGGCTAATGGGCATGTAGCTACTTCCATGTTTCAGATGATACGTCATGTTTGTAGTCGACCAATGAAGATGAGTTTACATATCACCTTGGGTTCGTCCTTCACCTTCTCAAAATGATCCCACACTTTGGATTTCCTGCCCGACACGTTATTAACTAGCCTGTGGAATAACCTCAGGTACCAGCCCTGGAAATTAACCTGACTCCTGTCTGACTGCTGAGCATGGCCACTTCCTGTGTCCTTTCAAATTAAATTCCCACATGGTCCAGTCATATAGGTTTTAATTCATTTTGACAAGGCGCAGCTCCTAATAGAGTTTCAAGTTTGTTTGTTTTTTCAAAGTGACCAATGAAATCTTGCCGACTAAGCCCTAATTATTTTGCAACGAAATTGCAAAATAACAAGTGAAAATTGCAAAAATAGTTGCAGTTTTTTGTGTATAATTCATTGAAAATCAACGGCAACTTGTTCCAGTGAGAATTTAACTGTTCTGAGTTTGTGATTTATGCTACACAAATGTTACTTTTATCCATATTTAATCTAACCCACCTTGATTCTTTTAGCACTTGCTGTAGATCTGTAACAGCCCCTGACATGGTGACTTGTCTTACCAGTTGTTGTTTATCCCTGCTTTCATGCAGAACATCAAGGAATTGCCATGCCTGGGCTTTAGCATTAGTTTTTGTTGGTATATTTGTAGCAATGTTTGTGTGGCACAGAACCAAGGAAGTGAGTTTGGTGATGTACAGGGGACTGCTATGACTGGTGTAACTCACAGGAAACAATGATGATTGGTCAAATTTGCAAGGTCTAACAGAAGTCACAGGTATTGGTGAAATTTGCCTTTATTGTTGCGATCACAGCCCTTTTGTGCGGAGTTTGCACGTTCTCCCCGTGTCAGCGTGGGTTTAGTCTGGGTACTCCAGCTTCCTCCCACATTCCAAAGACATGCAGGTTAATTGGTGACTAAAGTGCTGTAGGTGTGAATGTGAGCGTGAATGGTTGTCTGTCTCTGTGTGTCAGCCCTGTGATAGTCTGGCAACCTTTACCCCACCTCTTGCCCAATGTCAGCTGGGATAGGCTAACAGAAGAAGCACTTACGGAAAATGAATGAATAAATGTTGCAATCACAACATCCTGGAGGGGCTGAATTAGCCTCTGGGGGCAATGGCCAATAATTTGGGGGTTCCGATGTAGCCAGTGGATATCCGGGCCAAGATTTCCTCTTCGTGTGCCGAATATTGTTTAAATGGACTTCATTCATGTTGCGCTTTTTCTTATCTCAGCAACCACTCAAAGCATGTTACACCATTCAACCCATTCACACACACATTCATACATTGTACATTGGTGGTCTAGGCTACCATAAATGGTGCCACTTGCTTATAAGATAATCATTCATGCACACTCACACGCAATTTTGAGTTCAGTATCTTGTCCAAGGACTGCAGGGGCCAGGGATCAAACCACTGACGTTCTGATTGGTAGATGACCGCTCTACCTTCTGAGCCACAGCAACCCCAGTCCGATTTGCAGTCCAATTAGCAACTTGAGACAGTTAACATTTTGGTTAATTTTTATAAACAGATGAATGCATATTAATTAGTACAGAAAGCTAGTAAAATGCTAAATCATTGTCAGACGATAGACAGTGGGCTCTGAAATTGCATTTTTGGCCAGTGTGTTCGGCGGCTTTTGTTCTACACACAGACAGTTTACCTGCAGGCAACAATAGCCCACGCAAACGTGATTGGTCAATGCTACTCAGACTACAAATGTAAACCAAAATGCTTCCGATAATAAAATCTTGTCTCGTTGCCGTCAGATTCTGCATACAAATGCGATATCTGTTTGAAGAGATCGTGTCTTGAATTACTCAATACGTGACTTGGGACTTGGTCTGACAAACACAAGATTTGACTTACTATGACACCTTGAAACATAACTTGGATTCGCCTTTAAAAATGCCCACTTAATTTAGACTCAAAATGATGTTTTCTTATGGCTGCACCATGCTAAATTATCCATGCATCACAATGAAATGTTAATTGAAAAAGTTGATAATTACTGTTTTGCATTTTAGGCTGTTTGTCTTATTTGTCAGCTTTGTGTCTGCAATAACTTCAGGGTGAAACCCTCACTTCCACACAGTGTTTTTAGCCTTTGGTTAAGAGGACGTTAAAGAGGACATTAGTTTGTTTTTGTTTTTTTTTCCCTCCCCCTAGACTTTCCTCTTTTCTCCCATTTTCCGGCCTGCTGCCTGTTGGATGGCCATCCTTCGACAGCTTGAAGCCATTTGAAGGACCAATTATCCAATAAATGCGGCTTTATGAAGTTGTTTCCCTGCTGCTGTGTTCTTGGAAGGCAGAGGTGTATATCAACAAGATTTACTACACTGGAGCTTGAAAAGAAATAACCACCATTATGGAGAATGTGACACCTACTTCTGCAAAACAAACATAAACACATTTGCATTATTGTGCTTTATGATGTTAGTTGCCAAATCAAATCAGAAGTCAGTGGTTGGGGGAAAAAAATAAAAAGAAATGTTATATATACACCACATTGCCAAATGTATGTGGACACCCGAACATTAAAGTGCATCCATGTGTGATTATTGAACATGTCATTCCAAAACCACAACCATTAATCCGCTGCTATAACAACCTCCTCTCTTCAGGAAAATGCTTTCCACCAGATTTTAGAACCTGGCTGCAGTGATTTGTTTCCATTTAGACACAAGAGCATCAGAGTGGTCCAACTCTGATGTTGACTGATAATAACTCAGTCGGTGTTCCTGTCTTATCCTGACAGCACAGTTGCTATAAGAAAATGTTGGCATTGTATGTTTCAGCAAACCATGGATGCATTACAGTACATTTGTATATTTCATAGATATGTCAACATTTCTAAAGTGACAAAGTATCTTTGCTGCCTTTGTCATCGGTAGGTGGAGGGGATGGTGGATGTAGTGCCATGTTGGTCAGACACCTGTCAAGCTGCAGACTACTGTTTGAGACAACCAACAAAGCCGATTGTTTTTTAGCGAGTTATGGCGACATGATGAATTATATTCACGCCAGGGGTGTGAAACTCATTTTAGTTAGGGGTCCACATACAGTCCAATTTGATGACAAGTGGGCCGGACCTGTGAAACCATCAACCATTGCATATGAACTAGACCCCCTCTCTAGTTATTATGCAATGGTTGATGGTTTCACTTTGTATTAATACAAAGTCACAGTGTTTATAATGCGTCTGTTCTGAATACGCTGGCTTATGTTGGTTATTGTCATTTTTGTGCTGGTTTATAGTTTCTACCTTTAGTGAGGTTGCTGTAACATTTTTGAGACAAGCTGTGTTTTCTCACACAGTTCAGGATGTATGTGCCGTTGGTATTTATAATAAGTAACAATTACATAAAGTATCAAAGAGAGATCTGTGAGAATATTGTAATAGTATATAGATATCGTAGGTACAATCAACTCGTAAGTACATTCTTCTGAAGGGCCAGATGAGATCCTCCGGTGGGCTGGTCGTTTGACACCCCTGATATACGCTAATTTACCACGCGAACCTGACCCGACGTTAGTAGGACTTAAAAGAAGAGAGGATGGACTATTATTCTCAATGTTTGTGTAAGTTATTAACAGCTCTATCACCTTGGATTGGACCCCATCACGAGATGCAAAGCAAGTGCTTTATATCACATGCCAGCTGTGGCTAACCGTTCACACTTAATTTAACTTGTTCCTTTTCTTTGTTGGACAGGCTTGACGGGAGGGTCAGTGACCACGCTGAGGACACTGGCCTCATCCGAGTCTGATACTTTCAACTTCCTTTCAGTTTCCTCCACCAGGTTACAAGTGAAAAAACAAAGCAGTTAAATACTGATTTAGATGTCGGATTACCATGAAAACAATTGAAGTTCCAAAGCTTCAAACCATCTGGGTCAGCCCTAGTTTCAATGTATCCACTACATAATAAGGTAAAAAGGTAACACATTTAGTGGATTGAAAGTTCTGTGCAGGATGGTCAGGTGTCCTTAACACCAAACTGAGAAAATTATTTCTTTATGGACCAGACTTTGTGCACGGGAGTATTGTCATGTCACAGTCTTAGCTCCAGACTGAAAGTTTGTGGACAAAGTGGTGTTCAATGAAATTTAGGTGATGATAATCATTTTAAAGTTTAAGGTTTTTTTTTAGGTTTCAGTGATCCATTTGTCCATTTTAGTTTGGGAGGTCTTCATTAGACTTCCCCATGAATCACACCACTATTTTTCTGAACAGATTACTTTTTCTATATAACACCACTCGGTTGTATTTGTCTCTTGGCAACGTATCCTCATTCAATGCACAAACAACAGTTTGTATGATATCCAGTGAATTAGCCCTACAAATTGTGTCATCACGCTATGTACTTAATGTAAAGTTATGTAGTTGCGTATGTTACAATGTCAAGTTACATAGGTTAGGTTTAGAATAAATAACATGGTGACAACGTACCTTGAAATAACTGAAAGTTAGTGTTGTTTCACATGGGACACAAACAGCATTCTCCTGGGGGAATGACCTATGTTTGTTTGAACCATCCACCACCCCAACCTGCTTCCTTTTTCAGACTTTCCCTCTTCATACTACTTGCTTTTTTACTCCCCTCATGGGACTGGTCATGTGATCGCAGCTTTCATGATGACATGGGTTATATACGATTTCTGGCGCATTAATTTTTATAGGTATACATATGAACAGTGCATGAGGAGAGCCTGCTCTTGGAAACATCAGCTGATTAAACATACAGTGAGGATGTACATATAAGGGACTATAGAGGTTTTTCTTTTTTTCTCTTTTTCCACTGGCGTAACTCTTTCAGACAGAAGGCTCTGGGTGCGGCCAGAGGTTTTAAATACTTCAGTCCCGACTGAGGAAGCAGAACTAATTGCTTCAGTGACTCTGTAAGAGGGGAGGCAAGGCGAGACCAGGGGTCTGTCACTTCAGCGTGTGTCGGATAATAAGTCTGTGAGTGTGAACTGCGTGTATTTCTGTGTGTTTGAACAGTGAGATTTGATTGAGACAACCTTGTTGCCCTAAATTAATCACTATTTTTACCTCCCTTTGGGAAAAAAATAGTATCATCTGTGTTTTAGGAGCAGGAATCTGGAACAAAGATCAGTAAATCTTCAGTATGAGGCACAGCCATATTTTCAGGAAAACACTCCCTGTTTCCTCAATTAACTGTTTCCTTCACTGAATGAGCGATTAGGCTGTGAGAACTGCAGAGTCTTTACCTTTTCTGGTGAATAGGATGTACCCTGAACTTAAGAAATTACTTTGAGTTTAACCTTTACCTGAACTTGGAAAAGACAGTCAGGATGAAGAGTATGTGGTTTTGGGCTCATAACATAACAAAAAGAACTCTTATGTTGTCGTTTTTTTATTGAACAGGTGTAAAAAATAGAAATGCGAAGTGGAGACATTGTGGTTTTAGCAGCAGTTAGTGTTGGAGCTATTGATCAGCACTCTTAAAAGTCCTTAAAAGGATGGACTAGCTTGTTAGCTAATGAGACTTTTGTAGTGCTGAGTCACCATGATGTGTGGTTGTTGGTCAACTGATCAAATCCGTCTTCTGATAAAACCAGGATGTTTTCATTTCTGACTCTACCTCTTTTACAATCAACAATTGTAGTGAGATAGCTTTGGAGGTCATCAGGGCATCTTTGGCTCCTGTCACATTTTACTCACTATGGCCTTGTTTTAAACTGCAGTATGTAAGTCCTGCACCTCTATGGAAATGGTGTAATTATGGCTAGAAGGAGGGAGAACTCAAAAATGTACATAATCAAAGAAAACTTTATTTCTACTTGCAGTATTATATTTGACAGTATGGCTCTGTTCTGGGGCCTCTCTGCCTTTCCTTGGGCCTACGCAGAAAGCCTCTTCCATGCACCTCGGTGGAAAGCCTAAGGCGGAGAGACCAAACCTCCTTGCCCTTCCATGCACCTACACGGAAAGCCTAAGACAGCCAGAGCAGCAGCAAAGACCCCCAGGGAACAGAGCAGAGCAGCATCAATGACAAACAGAAATGACATTGATAAGTCAGACACAACATGAAAAGGAGGAGCTGGGGTGGAGCCGGGTTGCAAAGCGGCTTGCAGAGGAAGCAGCAACAGAAGGCAGGCCAGAGCAGTTTAAATAGGGCGCCCTGAATGAGATTCGCCAGTTGGTTGCATAGAAAGGAATCATGTGATCAGTCAGGTGCTCCATGAGTTGATTGGGCTGTTTGAGATTAGCTGATGTAGCTGGGATGTGGGCTGAGCTTGACATTGTTTCCTACCTGGACTAATGCAGTGCAGTATAATTAGAATTCCACAAATCATTAAATGATAATAACACAAGTAGCATTTATATGATTATTTTACAAAAAAAAAAGAAAAAAAAAGTGGAATCAATATATGCAGTATTTGTTGATGTCCCCACAAGCAGTATTATTGCAATACACATTG
This sequence comes from Epinephelus lanceolatus, assembly GCF_041903045.1. Taxonomy (NCBI): domain Eukaryota; kingdom Metazoa; phylum Chordata; class Actinopteri; order Perciformes; family Serranidae; genus Epinephelus; species Epinephelus lanceolatus. The sequence goes on from NC_135752.1 coordinate 27,322,884, forward strand.
AGCTTTTACAGCCTCTACTTAGGGTCTCTCCTGTCCGTTCCTATATGCAGGTGTAAACACCCTGCAGTTTGTCCAAGTTTCGTTTTTATTCGTCATATAACTCTCTCCACAGAGTCATTTATGGCTTTTCAGTTGCGCTGACAAGTGCAAAATTTAATGTTTTTTATAGGATCTGGTAAGTGCAAACAGTATATTTTGGCGACATGTAAAATAAAGTAATTTTGATTAAATATGTTAAGCTAAAAATTAATTTGTGTTTCACGATGGCAGAGTTCATCACACACCATGTGTTCAAGGACTGTTGGAAATTTGAAAATCTGACAACCTCCTTTCAAACTTGCCAGCAAGTTTTGGATTAATGAAAGTACTGTACCTCTGTTTCCAGTCTTAGCCAGTTAAGCTAGGCTAAACACATCCTGCATGTAGCTGTGTATACTGGATGCACAAAGATGAGGCTGATATCCATGTTCTCATTAGACTCAGGGGAAGATGGAGGCAAGAAGATTCCCCAAAAAGTTAGACTGTTCCTTTTGGGACACTACATTGCCAAAAGTATGTGGACAGCCAAACAATACACCCCTATGTTGTTGAGCATGACCTTCTAACACTGTAGGTATAAATATGCTGTTACAACAGCCTCCATTCTTGGGATGTTTCCCACCAGATGTGGAACCTGGCTGCAGAGATTTGTTCCCATTCAGCTATATGTGCATTGGTGATGTTCAACACTGATGTTAGACGATAAAATCTGACTCACAGTCTGTGTTAGTTCATCCCAAAGGTGTTGGATGGGGTTGATGTCAGGGCTTTGTGCACAGGGCCAGTGTCATGTTGAAACAGGAAAGTCTCACACTGTTGCCATAAAGTTTAAAGCTGATTTCTATCACAAAGATTTCCCTTCATTGGAGCTAAAGAGCCCAAACTATGAGAAACAGCCCTCGATCAAGCATGTAGAAAGGGGTGTCCACATACTTTTGGCCATATGGTGTGTTTACTTGGGTTCTATTCAAGTGTCTAATGCCTGAACAAATAATGTGTTCAGGCTACTATGCTATATGTAGACGTGTGTGTCGTAGCGTGCGATCTGCATGTGCACAGACGGTCTCATTTGGCAGCCTGTCTGTAAGAATGTAACCTGAGACCCACACACACACACACACAGACACACACAGGCGTTCCCACAGTACCTTTCTCCCTCTCTCAGATGTGAGCCTTTTGTCTGCCCTCGACCTCTTTTTTTTCCCTCCTCCTCCGTCGTTGCAGGTGTTCATCATGAGGCAATAAAACAAGTAGTGACTGTTCTCCGTCCCAAACACGGCCCACGCTCACGTCGCTGCAGACCCTCTACCCCTGTAGCCCTGCTCCACATTTATTCAGCTCTTTCTAATTTGTAGCTCTGCATGTTTGAAATATGTGTGTATGTGCGTGCTTGTGTGTTGAGGTGGGTTTGTGTGACCAAATATGCATGCAGTGGCAGCCATCTTGCATAAATCTTGTCTTAAGGCCTTTGCACATGTCAGTTATTGTTATTGTCCTTCTAAAGGTATCATAACAACTCTCTACTTTTCATGTTAAAAGATTCAAAAGAGGTAAACCATTGAATGACCTTAAAGGTCCAATGTTTAGGATTTAAGGGCAGAAATGTGATATAATGTTGATGGATATGTTTAATTATTGCTATGAACAAAGAGCCATTTACATCTACATAAAAAACAACTCCTCTTCCAAAGAGTCCACCATGTTGTTCTGTAGCCTTGAACAGACAAGCCATTCAGTGACTCTAGATAGGGCTATTCACGTTTCTGCGACAGCTACTGTTTATGCGTGGCAAACAGCAGAATTTTTAGTTGGTTGCACCAGTAGATGCCACAAAATTCCACATACTAGACCTTGAAGCTGAGAAGTTAGTGTGCATCAATGCTGCACACTAGTGGCAGCATGCAACGAATGTCTGCCAGTATAGCACAGTTCTTTGGGTGACCCTTGCTGACTGCCGCTACAGTTACAGAGGAGAATTTTGCACCAACTGCAGAAAAAACTCTGCAACTGTGTGGCAGCACAGTGCCAGAGTAGATCAGCCTAAACGGAAAAATGAAGGGCACAGTGGATATATACCGAGAGATGGCGCCTCACAGAAATGGAGGTGACGAGAGACTGGGTTGTTGTTTTTTTATGACGGCAACACCTATACAGTGAGCTGCGGCGTTCACTGCAGGTAGTCAACATTTTGTTTGTTTGTATTTTATGCAGTTTCATGTTTCAGTTTCATTGAAAAATATTTTGGCCCGGAAGTATTGTCAGTGTTCCAGCCATTGGCAGGCAGACCAAAAAGTTAATTTTGGACCCCGATCATAGCAGTTTGTTGCGTATCTACCACGCTGCCATTAAGCATGAACTGGGTTGCTGACAGCTATTAGTTTTTTTTTTTAATGTAAGCTGATGAAGCAAACTGGGCTCCTCACATGAGGAAGGAGACCTTGAAATGTCAAACTACCTGCTCTCAGCATTAGTGACTGAGCCTTATCACTGCTTTTCTTAACATTCTTTTGCAAGGAATTAAAAGAGAGTCACCATGAAGAGTTTATGAACCTCACAGGTTTTTGGACGACTTTTTTTTTTTTTTTTTAAATAAAAGACTAATAGTCTAGAGCCATTTAGCAGCTCTATGAGGCTGCACAGCATTGCTTTGAGCTAACATGCTCACAGTGACAATGCTTACATGCTGAGTTTTAGCACATTTATTGCTTAACATGTTCAACAGTTTTAGCTTAGTGTGTAAGCATGCTAACATTTGCAAATTAGCACTAATTACAAAATAGAGCTGAGGCTGATGGGAATGTTGTTAGGTATGGAAGTATTTGGTCATAAAGTTAAGTGTAGACCCTTTTACTGTTAGTAAACAGTATGATATTTTTGGTGGGCGGGGCTTAGCTGCAGGCAAAACTGTTCTCCACAGACGTTAGATAGCACTAGCTAGCAAGTTCTGTTGGCTTGTTTTAGACAGTGGAGGAAGACGATGCATTTGGTGGAGTGGTGGAGCACAAACAGGACTGTTCGTAAATTTGTAGTGCTGTCGGAATGTACTGTTATCCAGAGCACTGCACTCTGGGAGTGGCAGAGAGCACATGCGAGCATTTTTGATGATCACCTCCATCCAGTCCTTTCATCTTATCACATTTAACCGTAGTTTTCTTCATTTTTGTTGACGGGCACTGCAGCTGATATGTGATAAAAATTAAGTTTTGAGCCATGACTCTTTCTATTCTGGCTCCCTTTAACTGAACAAGATGACATTTTAAGACTCCTACAGAGTCTCCAGCCCTGTGATGGAGAATTGTGTTTGGTCTCCAGCCAACAAAAACAAATGTTGACCTGATCATAGTGCTAGACAATAAGAAGTTAATGTGCCAGTTATTTTAATGTACCCTGAGACATTTCACTTGCAAAATAAATAGTCAGCTTCATGGTGGCGCTAGCTAGAGGAAAAGTGAGAATATCGCCAGAGCTATTTGGTTGATAATCTGAGGGCTGTGAATGTCTTTACAACATTTCTGATAATCCAGTCAATGCTGAAGTAAAACTACCAGTAAAATTTGACTGAAATGAGATTTTTGAGGCTGACATTGATATTTTGGAATATATTGGCCAATACATGTTTGTTTTTAACATAAAAACAAGATAAACATCCATTGTTTGATGATGAGGATCCCGTAGATTTGGTTATTTAATTGTCCAAAAGTGGGAACTTGTAAACTCCTTCGATCAGATAAACACTGTCTTTGGGTAGTTTCCAAGTGACATCAAGACATGTATCTTTGACACTTTTGCCTTGAAATTTCTTGATACTTACTCAACAGTATTAGTCAACAAATATATATATGTACTTATTGCTACATCAGTGCTACTTTGGATGGCTCACACATGCTTTTCCATTGTCATGCAGTAAAGACAACCTACCTGCTACCACAGTCAATCAGCTGTGTAATAAACCTCTTAAGAGGACCTCAGCTGAAAACATGGGTGAGCAACAGAGAGCGCTAAACTGAAACTCCAACTGAAACTTGGTGCCATATTTAAAGACATAGTTTACTGGAACAAGGTGTACTTACATACATCGTAATGTACAGTAATAACAGCCTTTCAGATTTTCATATATGATAATGATGACGCCTGCAACACGTCCTGCAGCAGTGAAACATGCACCGCTGCACTGCAGCTCAGTGTTTCAGAGAGCAATCTAATACAAACATATGTTTTTATTTAGATGTCCTAAAACGTCCTGAGAACGTACTGTCATAAACACTTTTTAAATCTGTCAGTGGGTTAAAGGTCATGTTTAACCGTAGTTTTCCTGAATCTTGATTTCATTCTCCGCTGCCTGATCACTGTTTCCTCAAATCTCTTCCAACCGTATGTAACTTTTGTGTGTGTGTGTGTGTGTGTGTGTTTGTGAACTTACATGAATGCAGTTTTTGTTCAGCACCATCATTTTTGTTTTTCTGTGTGCTTGTTTTGTAGTGTGCAGACCAGACCGCAGCTCTCTTAATAGTAATAATGTGAAATGTGAAGCAGTAGGTTCTGGTCTCTGTCAACGTAATGACGGCAGTTATAGAGTCTGACAACCACACATACACACATGCGCACACACACACACACACACACACAAATGCCAGAGTTTACTTTCCATTTTGTTTACAGAAACATCTTTTGTCAACCTTGTTCAGAGATAAACGCTTAATCAAACTTTGCTTATCAGTGCTTTTATTTTCAAAATTGGAGTGTACTCACCTTTTCATGCTGATAGGAAAAATAGATAGAGCTACAGGCTGTGTTATGACAAGTGTCACAAAACAAGCAGTTTCCATTTATTTGTATCCTTACCACAGAAATTATTACCTTGTGAAACATTTGCAAAACTTTTTAAAGTGAAAATAGACACATTTCTTTCTTTACCCTTTGAAACCTTGAGGGACATCACTTTTCTTGTACTGCTTTCAGATGCCTTTCACAAGTATTTAAACCTTTGAACCCTGAGTTAATTGGTGCAGTTTCCTTTAAAAACATGGGGGGAAAAGCAATGAGCAACTTGGTATGAAATGTTCCACTAATTGCAAAAAATTATTACATTTAGAAAATTATTTTTAAAAAGCTGGGGAAAAACTTGTGTATGATTATCATTATTTTATATTTAAAATTATATTACAAGTTATTTGTTAAGTTCCTTTTTCAGGTCATTTTTTTTTTTTTATCAAATATTTATTTATTGGTTTTGGGTAATTTCTTTCAGTGTTTATTGCCTTCTTTCTGTGTTTATAAAAGAAGCCAAGCGAATTTGCTCAGGTTCCAAAGGGTTAACTTATCATTATGAAGAAAATGTTGATTGCACAATGTACGTAATGGGGATAGAATAATGACACTATCCGCATTTAGATAGGTTCCCTATAAGCCTCACTTTCACTTTGCAACTCTGTCTGCCATTGGGTACGATCAACCGGAAAGATGGAGGCTTGATTTTCGGCACAAAATTATAGCTCATCACAAAAGCTTACTTTACTCCTGTTCACATAAGCTCGATCACAACAATCACGAGCAGCAGCACCGCCTTATCCAGAACTTGGGTTTGCTCGTTCACACTGGGATTAACACTACTGCGCATTTTCAGTGGGCTGTGTATCCTGAAAGTAACCCAGAGACCAGAAACTTAAAGGAGCTATATGTAAGAAAGCTAAAGCAAATAGTTGTAAAATCATCCTAATATGTCACACAGACTAAGGAATAATGTTCATATAACATACTGATCTCACCGACAACAATAGTACAGCCAGAATATTTGCATTTAAAAAAATATTTTACGGTCCGCAAATCATGTTTATGTTTTGAATTTGTGTTTTGGTCTGTTGTGCCACCCACCGCCGTCTACCAGTCACGCAGTCAGTAGAGTCTCAGCATCAGTCACAGTTACGACTGAGCTACAACAGCACGGCAAGCATCATTAGCAGTGTCCTGGTACATAACATTAGCAGCCGGCTCCTCCTCTGTATCCCGGCAGCAGCGTTAGCAGCAGAGAAGCCGGACTTGCTCGAACGGTCCGCTGGAAAACCGAAGATCATGGACGCGGCGACACGGCCCTGCCACGGCAGCCGTCCATGGGCAAACAAATCAGTCTCCAGTGTGCCGCTGTCCAGCAACCTCGAATCTGTAGGGGAGGGGGGGCGGACACGACTCGCGGCAGTATTTTGAATTTGAGTGCAGTAAACGTTTTGGCCACATTCTTACATATAGCGCCTTTAAGTGGTGTGCGTGCCAGGTGAGCAGTTCTCCTCGGACTGAATGGGCACCATCTAGGGGTCAGGTATCTGGTTTTAATAATACATCAATATGTGAAGCCCACTCTACATTTGCAGACCTTGCTTGCAGGTGGGGGTGTCTTTTTAATAGTGGTCGTCTATGGGGAAAGTGCTCTTTGCACCACATTGTTTTGTTGTTTCTATTGCATTGAGTGTGTGTATCATTAATAAAGCTCAGCCCTTGGTGTCCTCACATCCATACATGACTTGACACGCTGTGTGAAGTCAGTGTTTATGAGCTCGAGATCAGTTGAAAACCATCAGGAAGACCAGCGGTCTGTTTCCAACTTAATTCAGTTTTGTCTTTAGATGGCTGCTGCTGTTGTAGTTCTGAACAGTCAAATACACACACACACACACGGACGTGCTTTAATGTGTTTAGAGAGAGCAGCAGAGCTCTCCTTCGTGCGTGCCCAGACATGTATTATGTGGTTTTCAAAGGGGAAGCCTTCACTTTAGCGTGTGTGTTTTTGTGTGTGTGTGTGGGTGTGGGTGTGTGTGTGTGCGCGCGCGCACGCAAGTGGGTGTGGGTTGTTTTCTTGAGATCAATGAAGTTATAGAGTGCAGAGGCTTTTGACTCCACACACACATATGCGCGCGCACACACACTCCAGTGAGGCCTGTTCTTAGTCAAGTGTCACGCTCTGCCCTTCTGACATCTGGTCCCTGAAACCTCTGGAGTCCCGCTTTGTGTGTGTGTGTGTGTGTGTGTGTGAGTGTGTTGAAGTCTGTGTGCATGTCTGTGTTTGATTAACTAACCATCCCCTGTCTGTATGACAGACCCTGCCAATACACTTGTACTTATTGTAAACCAACCTCCTGAGCGTAGCATGCACGCTACACCCAGAAACTGTTGGTAGACCTGAATGTAAGGACCATGCAGCAGCTTCCATGTCTGAATTGGGCCTTTCTTATAATTGTCACTTGAGAATTTTTGTGGCTGAGGATGTCAGTTTAGGTTAGTGTTGCTTTTGATAGCTTCATAACCATTAACCAATAAATAGCCAAGAGGTTTTTCATTTAGTCTAGCGCTGTATGGACTCAATAAGCTTTAGCGGCACTTTTCAAAGAGCTATTCACTTAGAGGTGGCGAATTTTATGTTTTGTGAAGTGAATATCTTGCCTTTTATTTTGTGCTGACAGACAGCAAGCCAGCCATGTTAGCAAAACAAAGTGCCCACTGCCCACCCTCCAGTCTCCACTGGTTAGCCAGGGTTAGCCTTGGCTGCTTGACACTGCGCACTACGCCGCTCATTTAGCAAATTAAAGCTAGAAACTCTGTTGTGGCAGGACGGCATTGCTGTGAAAGCATGGTGGCCACCCTCCTGTCATCTCCCAGGTAACTGGTGAATAACTGGCTTCATTTTTAGCCACAAAACCCCTTTAGCGTTGTTCACTATGTTAGCAACACTAGCCTTGGTGACACAGCATTTGCATGTGGGGCCCATGGGGGTAATAAATGGGTTGAAAATGGGCACTATGTGGGATCGTCCATGGGCTTCGTATTGGCCCCATGCCAATTGCCCACATCGATGGCTTTATCCAAGTGGGCTCCACATGGTTATGCTAGGGCTATCTGGGTACCAAGTGGGTATGGGCCTAAAATGGGCACCTTATCTGAGGCCCACTTGGGTAAACCCACCCATATGGGCATTTGGCACGGTGATAATATGTAACCCATGAACAATCCCATATATGGCCCACTCTTCAGCCCATTTACTTCCCACATGGGCCCCAAATACAAATGTTGGCTGGGACATTATCGCAGAGTCACAGTTGAAGTGTCACTCAAGCGCTAATGTAGGTTAATGTAGATACGTCATCACAGGCTTGTGTGTGTCTGCTGCTTGCAACAAAGCACCTAGGGTGAAGATCATCTGAAGTTTGTATCTGAACATAGACATTTCTATGCTGATGATCAATGTCAAGGCTACATTTTAACACACAGTTTGCATCCCCAGGTGCATCACAATACTCAGAAAGCTAGCATAGTGTCAGTTAGCTAAGCTAAATAACACAGTACCACAGCTAGAAACAAGAACATGTTTGGCTGATGCTTCACTACGTCATTGGTGCATTGGAAAAAGTTGAGACAAGCTCAACTTTAGTTTGTAGGGCATCACGCCCATTGGCAGCGACAAGTGTTGGACGTGAGTTTGTGGCCTCATGTCACTGGCTTCCCTTGAAAATTAATTGTAGTCGCTTGTAGTGTGAACACAGCATAGTGGTGCTAACAGCACCAAGAGAGCTAACAGTAGTCAAAAATTCTAAAGGGGGTTTGGGGCTCAAAATTGAGCCGCCTACTAACTGGGGTGACATGGGGGGAGACTGTAGGGTGGGACCGCTGCTGGGTCGAGGCAGCATTACCGGTGGTCAAACTCTATGTCCCTAAAACTGAAGAGTAGCAAACTTAACCTACAGGTAGACACATGTTACTGGTCAAAAATATTCTTGGCAGTTAACCAAATAATGGTTGACTGTTGAAATCCTAAATTTGTGACCTTTAGAAAAAGGTATTCATTGTTCTACAGCAGTTTCATCTGTAGTGACTGTTAGGAAAATGCATATTTGTGCCAGTGTGCGTCACATGACCCGCAATTCTACATATGAAAATGCCTCACAGCCACACAGGGTGCTGTTCCTAAAGAAATGTCACCAGCAAGCCAGCAACTGCTTTTTTCAAGAGGGTCTAATTGCAGACTTTATGGATCACTTCTGTTAGCCATCTTTTTTTTTTTTTTTTTAAATTTTATTATTATTTTTTATTTGACCAGATTTGAAAATCTGTCACGTTTCCCTGCTCCAGACTTCAAGAAGCGTTAACAGGAGGACTGGGACCTGTGGCTGTGTTCTCGTACCTCCATACATCATTGTTTTACCTGCAATCATGACGAAAACGCTGTCCTGGGGATTAATTCTGCAGCACTTTTCTCACTGTGGATATTTTAAAAATAACTGCAGCCCAGTGAAATAACAGCAGGCCCTTGGAGGATGAAAAACTCTCACACACACGTGTAGCATGTTAAGTGTGAATTAATTGGATTGCTGCTGTTTTCAGCCACACTTTATGAATCTCATCTGTGGTGGGATGTGGAGTTTGGTTTGCAACAATACAAATTGGCCTGATGGCAAACAAACTGGAGCAAATTAGCGCTGAAAATGTTTACCTGTTTCCTTAACAAGCTGCATTCTCACTTTGCTGAGGCTGCCACAGATTCTCTCCAGACTCTAACAGACTCCACTGTGTCGTCCTCAGACTGTGGGAATGTTTTACTCATCACACCACTGGAACACTTCCTCATGTGTTGGGTATTTGTGTCTGTTAAAGGAAAACTGTTGCAGACAAACTCTTCGCAGAGAAATTTCCATTTGATAGAAAGTCAAACTTTAAATTAGAATAACTGTTAATTGTTACGACATATATAAACTGCTTACTTATAAGAGGAAGTTTTTCTCTTTATGTGACACTGAAGGCTGTGGTGATTATGTGGGTTTAAATCAGGATCAGGTTCATGACCAGCTGCAGTGGTTTGGGTCGAGTTGAAGCAAAGTCTACGTCAGTTCAAGCAGAGTTGAGGTCAACACCCTCTTTCTCTTATTTCTTATTTTTCCTCTTTCAAGGCGTCGAATTAGGAATCAGATATTATGTCTAAAATTTCTAACTAAAAATATTATTAATGTTATGGTTTAGGTTTTTAAAATAAACTAAATAGTTTCCCTTTAATCTCCAATTATCTGGCAAAAAGTGAAGCCTTTTAGTTATTTGTTTTACCTCCAATCAGTTAACAAAATTTGGTCTTGCCCCATTGAGAGGACTGTGTGGATAGCTAGCTTAATTGAAAATACTATAGCTAAAAATACTAACTTTATTACTTAGCTACCTAGCTGCAGCTATGTTTCATCAGAGCTTTTAAGCATTAGCTGGTAGCTTAAAATGCTTTAGTTACTGTTACGAGAGTTCATGCAGTGCAGCCCATTTGCCACAAAAAAGTCTTGGCATTGTATGTTTCTACAAATCAAGGATGTTACATTGTACGTCATTATGAAGCGGATACGTTGAAACTTAACATTTTAACGGTGCTTGTTTTGGGAGCACGGTTGCTCTTAGAAAGCAGCAGTGTCTTGGTAAAAAACAACTGCTTTTGGTAGCATTATGTCCACTGGAAAGACAACAACACGTCACATCAAAACACCCATGATTGGTGCCTAAAAAAACGCTGGAAACACAGCAATGACACTAAATCACGACCAACTTTGTTTTTTGTTGGTTTCGAACAGTGGTCTGCAGTGGTAAATGAAAAATGGACTTGGATTTGTATGCTGTTTTTCTAGTCTTCAGACTACTTAAGCCGCTTTTACATTACATGCCTCAATCACCCATTCACACACACATTAAGGCTACCACACAAGGCTCATCAGTTAAACATTCATACGCACTTAATCACCCATAGTGCAACTATTGGGGGCAATTTTGGGTGACAGTGTCTTGCCCAAGGATTGAACCACTGATCTTCCAATTAGTGGATGACCTGCTCTACCTTCTTAGCCTCATATAGCCCTGCACTGTGGTCTGCTGCTAGGCAGGCGTCACACCCAGGTGACATGCCACCGACCATCCCCTACACCTCCCAATTACAAAATCAGCTCATATACTACTTCACTTTAGAAACATTGATTCGATTCATATGAAATGTACAAATGGAACGTATCTATGGTTTGCAGAAAGCTACAATACCAACATTTTCTTCTTCTGGGCTGAGCAGTGATGCAACAGCTGTATGCATTTCATTATATGGATAATGAAGGTGTATGTTTAACCATCAGATTCTCAGAGTCACACACTCAAGTCTGTGTTCTCCATTGGTGTACACACACTCGCTATGGATGCAGATGCAAAGTATAAAGCTTTATATTTCTTCTCACATTCCATTTTAATTAACCTCTCTGTATGGATGTGTTCAGGTATGTTTTTGTCTCCTCCGCTAACCTTTTGTTGATTTTTTTTTTCTTTAGTTTTATGCAATCCACTAGACAGTTATGTTCTGTTTAGCTTCAGTTACATGGTTGTTTTCAGAGAAGAGGGGGGTTTCAGGGCGTCCCAGGGGGCCTTCCGATGTTTCCAAGGGACTTGCAGATTAAATGAGGAACAGCTTCAACGGAAAGTGAGAAAAATGTTGTCATGTTCGAGGCTATATTTCACCACAAGTTTCGGTCCCAGTGCTGTCAGCATACAGTAGGAAGAAGTCAGTATATACCCACCTGATATTATTTCCATACGTGTGTTTATGTATTTGTGTGTACCTTTTTCTTTATACATCTCCTACAGAAAACAGACACTGCAAAAGTTTAAGTGTATCCACTCTCTCAAATGTTTAAAAGGATAGAAGTGATGACGGGTGGGTTGATGAGAGGAGGGGAGGTAAAGAGTAAGGAAGGAAAAGGGGAAGGGAGGGTAGAGGGAGGAGGGGCAGGAGGGAGGGATGAAGAGGGAAAAAAATAGAAAAGAAAAGAGGTGTGGAATAGGAGAGGAGGAAGTAGAGATGGGGAAAAGGAGTAAAAGGTGGAAGTAAAGACAGAGAGAGAGTTGTCACTGGGGGAAAAGAAGAGAAAACTGTCTCTCTCTCGGCCTCTCCATTAAATTTCCCAAATTAAAGCAGTATTATCTTGAAATATTTAAAGGTTAGATGAATGTCGATAATGGATCTCGACAGCCATTAAGCTGTAATTGCTCTCTAATGTAGTTAGTGAAAGACATGGGATACAATTTTGCAGCAAACACAGAGGGGGTGGGGGGAGAGGGAGAGATGAGGTTGGTTTCTATTCATTGATTTTACTCACAGCCTCTGATTTGAGCCAGAGCTGTTGTTCCGTGCATTAAGTCTTAATAAGGCAAAAACAGAGCATGATTATCTATTCAGATAGAGAAAGGGATGGGGGGAGACCTGGATACAGACTGAACGAAATGGGCTGACGTGGGGGGTGTTTAGAGAGACAAATAAAGAATTTGAGAGAAACACGGCACTAATGTTTAACCAGATGTCACTTTTCACAGGTTCACCTTCTCAATCAAAGCAAAGCAAAAATAACTTGTGTCTTTTAATTATTATTGTTACTATTATTGTGTGATACATAGAGAGGCTGCTGCCCAATTTCAGTTAAAGCTGAAACATGTTGCTTTCAACAAGCAGCATCCCCTTTTAAAGGGGAGCATTCCCACTTTGATTTAGAGCACTGGTTCTCAATGCAGGGATTGTGGCCCACCCAAAGGGTTGTAGAGTTAGTCTGTGGGGTCCTGACATGATGAGAGCACTCGCAAAAAATGAATAAAATAAAATTCTAATGCAAGAATAGGAATGTAAACTGGCCACAACAGAAAACAAGTGCAATTTTAAATTCATTTATTGAACAACCAAGCTTCAATTAGCCAAGTGGTTCTGAAATTGTGGGGTGGCTGAGGGGACCATAGATCCACTGCAGGTGGAGTGTGGAATACCATGGGAAAAAAAATATGGCATGAAACAAAGTAAAATGAATGAGATTAAATGAATGAGATTTCTGTAGGGAAAATAAACAAGAGCTCATAGATGCCATCATGCTGACTGTTTTTAACTAAATTTACTAGTTGTGTCCCCAACCGTTAATGATTGATTAAAAAAGATGTGGCATTATGTAGTATGAACTTTCTTTGGCCTCTGAGGCAGGGCGTGACAGAAAAAGTTCTGAGAACTGCTGAATTAGCCTGCCAAAACATAAATTCAAAGTTTATTTACGAAAAATACCAAACTTTTTGTTGCTGCTGTTACATAGGTTCGATGCAGTGCTGAAGGACCATCTGTGGGGCTACTCTCCTCCTGGTTAGTTCACAGGTGCTCACTTAGCATGAGTTAACACAGCAGCAGTGGCTAACATCCAACATGGAATCGCTTAACGGCCCGCAGTGTGTGTGTGTGTGTGTGTGTGTGTGTGTGTGTAGATGGACTCTCACAAACTGTGCCTGGCAATGAACATGGAGCTCACATTCCTGCAGCAGTAGTCTCCTAGTATCTTTAAATAAACAGAGCGAGATAGACTAGGAGGCACTGAACATATCATGTCCCGCGCAGCTCTATAATAAAATACGATTTTACCCATTTTAAATAGTAAAAAGAATAAAAAATGGAAAAGTCATGTTCAGGTGTGGTAGGTTGGGCATTGATTACTCTATACTCTGCTCTCTGAATGAACACTGACAGCCAATCAAGTACTCATGCCCATCCCCAGTAATTATCACATAAGTTCAAACTTATTGAAAGATCTAACGTAAACACATTTTTTATTGTCTTTGCTTATTTTTTACACTAAACTTATTCTTATTTTTATCAAACATATTTTAGTGAAACAGAAGAATTCTTAAGAAAAGAATATTTTACAAAGTGTCCTACTTGTCCTATTTTTCCGTTTGTATTTCTTTGCAGTGAAGGTGAGGTGAACCTGACTGATAAATCTGAGTCATTGTATTACGCAGGTGTTCTGTCTTTGCACTTTGACTACAAGCTTGTGTCTCAAAAGTGTGGGTGCTTCACTGTCATGGTTTTTTAGCTTCAACACCTCAGCCAAACCAGGTACCAGGTGAGCCCTGTTTCCTTCAATTTGTTTTTGTAGTGGTGCATTTAACACAAAAATTTTGGGTGGACTGTCAGGAAACGTGGATTACGCTGCTGGAGTCGTAACTGTCGTGACTCCAACTTTTCAGAGCCACCTTTCAGGCCTACAGGGGGTCAGTGTTTTCATAGTTTCTCAGTGAAGTATTCCTTTGAATACACACACTTACCAGCAGTGTGGTCCATCCAGGAGGAATTTGTAACACGAGGAGGCTCCTCAGGGTGTGAAGTGTACAGGTCAGAACGTGATTTCTGGATTTCAGTACCCTCAGCAGCTGGTGGAGTTTTTGAGTGGAGGAACAACCTGTTCAGGGAACAGTCTGTTCAACACACAGAAACTGTGTTATGGGACAATACAGAAACCTGGATAAGTGATTAGCACTTAGCACTGTAGTGTTTTTCTTTATATCAGGATGTAATTATGGGACAGAGCTGACTTTTGAAATGTCCCTGAATGCAGCGTTTGGTGGCACTTTGATTGAGGTGAACACATACTTCTTCTGCAGTAATCTAATCAACAAGTGCAGAGGAACTGGTGGTATGTCTGCAGCGTTGTATCTGAGTGTGTATGTTGTGTTTCTTGCTCTGTGTGGGTGCGTTTTGCTGTTTCAGTCTGAGTGTGTGTGTGTGTGTGTGTGTCATGCTGATTGTATGTCAGTGTGTGTGTCGGAGTGTGTCCCTGCAGCCTTGCACCCATGCAGACATGCTAACTCGTTAGCGGCTTCTCACTCCTTGTTTCCAGAGAAGGAGGTGCCATGAGGGTGGCAATCCCACGATGCACCTCTCCCCAGTCGGTGTTAACGGTCGCCGTTGGTAACAACCTTGTCAGGGGAGGAAGGCTGTACCTTTCTCTGTTTCTCTGTCACCTTTCAATAATCACTCACAAATACTAATCAGTGTTTAATCATAAGTTATTATCATCTAAATTCTCGTCAGAATTTCCCAAAATACCAAATTTAACAAGCTGAGTAGAGTTTCTGAAAATAACTTTTAATTTATAATGTGCTTCACAGAAAGAGCAGCAGATGCATACTATCAGGAAATAGTTGTGTCTCTTAAAAAAAAAGAGATGAGCAACTGACTAAGCAAAAATGTCATGCACCAGATACATATTTACATTCGCTGTGATGTTGCTTTTGTTTTCTAGATTTGAATATTTGACTCAACGCTAAAGTGAAATGAAGCAGAAACAGGAAGTAGACACTACGTCATACAGTCACAGTTTTTTCCAGTAGTCAGTAAATTTACGCAGCAGTAAGTTCCTGGTAAATGATGAATGTGTGAACTGATAATGTATGATATTTAATTTTTTTATGATGAAGCTAATAACATTGAAATGCTTTGTTGCAGCTGTTTATACTTCAGCACACATCAGAACAGTCATGTTTATTATCCAAGGTTTGTTTGACATGGAGAAGTAACACTGCTTGTATTAGCGATTTATCTGCTGTTATTTTCTCAATAAACTCGTGAATTGTTTAGTGTAAAAGATGTCAGAAAATTGTGAAAAATGCCCAACATAATATTTCTAAACCCAGATGTGATATCTTCAGATTTGTTGTCTTATCTGACAAGTCCCAAAACCAAATATATTTCATTTACTATCACAAAAGACAAAGAAATGCAGCACATCTTTACAATTGAGAAGCTTGGACAAGGTAATGCATTGGAGGTTATGAATTATCTTGCCCCCCGAAATTTTGTGTTTGACCCCTGCCTGTATAATTCAATTTCAATTCAATTCAATTCAGTTTTATTCATAAACATGATAATGTCCTCTTTGTACACCAAATCAGGTCCTTAAAGAGATGGTATTCCCAGTTTTGTGTGGAAGAACTTGACTATTGTGCACAAAACCCTGAACTCACAAGTAAGCGCACAAGAAAGTTACAGAGGCCAAGCATAGACAAGTGTGGATGAGTAGCTAACTTCCACCAGTTTCTTCCGGGTTAGTACTCCACTAACTTGAATAGAGATAAAATGATTTAATCGTGCGACTCTTCTAGAATTTCCAAAGTGTTATCAGACCAAACTGATGAAATGTTGATAGTAAAAAAAGTCAATTTGCACGGGATTTGACGCTCAAAAAATTATCTGTTGAATTATTTGCTCTTTCACAATGTAAGTCTATGGAAAGAAAGTCT
This sequence comes from Epinephelus lanceolatus, assembly GCF_041903045.1. Taxonomy (NCBI): domain Eukaryota; kingdom Metazoa; phylum Chordata; class Actinopteri; order Perciformes; family Serranidae; genus Epinephelus; species Epinephelus lanceolatus. The sequence continues at coordinate 27,339,015 of NC_135752.1, forward strand.
TTTTGGGTCACCATCGCATCACATGACTGACCAAGGCAATTTTTCTTATTTCTCATTTATTCACATTAATCAACATTTCTGTAAATGTGCCAGTGTTAGCCAGCTGGCTAATTTTCAACTGCAGTCCTTTGGCGCAATGTTTTGAAATCAGTACAATTCACAGAACCAAGACGACCGGACACCATCAAGACACCATAGCAACAGCAAACAGGAATTCTCAAGACAGAACTCAAGCAATGCAAAGCAACAAGCAACAGCAGAGCATCAATACAATACAACAACACAACAGCAAACAGCATGTTAGCACAGGCAGACATGCAAGCAAGATGAAGCACCAACACACAGCTTAGCATTACATTCAGACATGCAGAACGACAAGAGACAGTAAACACAGACAACATACAATAGTCATGTAGATCTTAATGAAGTATTAAAAGATGCAGTTACGAGTTGGCACTACAGTCATGTGCACTAACACACAAGCTATGCAACACAAAGTTAGCTATGTTGTCAGTAAGATAGATATTTCATACATACCCATGCAGAGTTGGCTATCTAGCAACGGGCAGAGGACATGAAGCAAGCTAGCAGCATGTAAGCCTGAAATAACAACAACAGTGTTTCAATGACCCGTGTACTGTGTTGATTAGAAATGTTCACGTCTGATTTTCCAAACACCAGGTCTTCAGCCTTTGAGTGAAGGTGTGAGAGGTGTCACAGTTTCTTATATCAGATGGTAGAGTGTTGCGTAGTTAAGAAGCTCTGACAGAAATGATTGGCTGAAGGAGCTGGACCTGTACAGGATTACACAGTCCCCTCTTAGTGGGTTTTTCTGTTTAAGAAAGGTGGATGATAAAAGTGTGGATGTCATGTTTATCAAGAACTTAGCCGTGATGATGAGTATTGGGTTTTCTGTCGAACACTTTCGAGATCCTGCTTGTTAATGGAGACAAAAGGCCTCAGTGTGGTACCCTTTGCTTGGGTCCACTTTGTCATACTGTAATTCCAAATATAATACTTTACTTTACTTTTTGCCACTATTTGGCCACTAAAATTGGTTTCAAGGCCAAGTGCTGTTTCTGCAGTCTTGGGAAGATACCCTGAAAACCAGGAAAATGGAGGCTGTTAGAGCATCAGATTAATATTGACGGTTTTGGAATGAGATATTCAATAATCACTGTCATCATCAATATGGGTGTAATGTCTTTGGCGTCCACATATTTTGTGGCCATGTAGTGCAGGAGAGGAGGAGGTGCAGATTTTCCCTTCTCACGTCTCTGTTGACAGACTTTTAAATAATTACTGAAAGAGAGAAACAAACACATTAGTTTCAGTCTCACTTATAATCACTGTGTGCGTGTGTGTGTGTGTGTGTTGAAAGAGCATGTAAGGTGTCAGTGCTTTGTTAACCACACAGGGTGAGTCTTACTGTCTTTCTGTGTCTTTATATCTTCGCTGATTTTCATCTTTAATCAGTGAAAACTCGTCTTATTTAATGCTGAAACAATTAGTCTAGTAATCTAGTAGTTGGTTGACTAAAAATTGAAATTTAAAAATAAAAAAAAGCAAATATGTCAATCATTGACTAAAAAAAGTGGAAAAACATTTTTGGGTTCTGGACTGTTTGTCGGACAAAACCAAACTTTCGAAGGATTCACTTTGTAACATTACATAGTCTAAATCACAGCTGGTCCAGCCATGGGATCCAGATTTCTCCCTAGTCATTAGTTCAAGGTCCACACAGTTTAATATATACAGTAGAAATGCATCAAGCCAGCTTTTTCAGTTTCGATACCGATCCCGATGCTGTGGCTGTGAGTATCAGCCGATACCGATACTGATCCGATACCATGGTTGACCTAAACAGCTATATACCTTTACATGTTGAACAGAAAAGACTAGAGGCATCACGCATTGATGACTACACAGTTCTTTCCTAAGATAAAATGAAACAAAAAAAGAAACAATTGTGCAACAGCAGTTGAAATAGTGTGAAATACCTCCACACAGCAGATTCTCTCCTTCTCTCCTATGTATGACGTAGCTCATGTCGTAATAGATTTAAAGGGAAAGGATCGCCTCAGGTATAGGTTGCATTTTCCGATACCCGATCAATCTATTTTGATGATATCGGGGCCGATATTTGATCCAGATATCGGATCGGTGCATCCCTGATTTACAGCATCAAACTTGTTTTGGGCCATGTTGTCGAGGTAGATTGCTGTCTCTGTCAAGTTGCCTGGTAGCTAAATGCTTTGCTTTTGCCTTTAACTGTACAGTACCAACAAACCTGCCTCCTCTCAGTCCGTCTGCAGTACAGATGGCTGGCCGGTGACTGGTGACCTGCTGGTAGATAAACTGTTGTGCAACTGGAAGGTCGCAAGTTTGATCCCTAGCTCACCCACTGTGTCCATCAACATACATCTTCTTCCTGTCAGAGTGTCCTTGAGCAAGATGCTGAACCAGTACCTGCTCAGGTATCACAGATTAGGATTTAGTGATGGACATAGTAACAAACAAGGGTGCCTTTAGCTCATAAGTGAAATACTGGATTGAGTGAGTCTGTTGTTTCCTGGCTACTTACTTGCAATTATTTCTAAATGATGTTTTCTGCCGCGTAGCAGCATTGCTTTGGGGATCGTGATGCGGTTAGGCTGTTGGTTGGTTTGCCAATGAAATATCTGAACTACTGTATGACTTGCTTTAGAATTTGGTACAGATATTTATGGTCCCCAGAGGATGAATCCTGATGACTTTGATGATCTCCTGACTTATCACAAAGCAACACAGTGAAGTCAAAATTTTCATAAGTCAAGCAGACAGTGTTCAGATTCAACCCCATTTTAGCCTCAAGTTGGTCACCCCAACTAATTTTGATCATGAGTTTGAGCAGCTCCACAGTCTGATTCCCCACATGGCTGCTGTCTAAAGTTATGTTTTAAATTATAGTGAGCTTTTTTTGATATCGTTGAAGTACTTTTCATGTTGTGGCTAAAACTGTAGTCGTGAGACACCATGTCTGTATCTTCAAGCCATCTGTGGATGTATTAAATTAACAATACTCTTCTCTCTTTCTGTCAACATTGTGGAGAGGACAGTCATCTTATTTGAATAAACTTTATTGGACTTGCCATTGGACAAAACTGACCAGCGGTTCTGTCCTTACAGTCAGAGTGAGCAGCCAAGGTTGATAGATCTATACAGTGTGATCATAAGTCACAAGTTCTGGCTGTGCAGGAAGTCAGATTGAAATGTGTAGTATGAGCTAACACTACATAGAAGTTCAATAAAAAGGCACTTCACTTAGTGTAATATCTCAGCATCTATGAGATGGATTGCCACAAAATTTGGTATAGACACCAATGGTCCCCAGACAATGAATCTTACTGACTCCTGACCTTTCCTCTAGCTAAATTTTGGTTTTTAGTGAAATGTCTCCACAACTATTGGATGGACTGCCATGAAATTTGGCAGGCCACAAATACGTTTTTGTCCTGAACTGTATTAACTTTGGTGGTTCCTCAACTTTCCATCAAGTGCTATCGTCAGGTCCAATTAATTTGTCCAATTTTTTAGTGTACAACAGAATACATGCAGAACTGATGACAATCCCATCAGCTGTACACTTAAATGAAGTGTAATTAGCGAAGTTTTGCTAATTAGCAAAACTTGTTAGCATGTTAACAAGCTAAACTACGATGGTGAAGATTGCAAATGTTATACCTGCTAAACATCAGCATGATAGCATTGCCATTGAAAGCATTTTAGCTGATGTTAGCATTTAGCTCAGAGTTGGCCTCCTGTTGTGCATAAGTACAGCCTCACAAGGCAGCTAGCGTGGCTGTAGACTCCTCTTCTTTTCTTTCTTCCTGTGAGCAGACAACCCATTTGAAATAAAATGTATGGTGCTCTGATTGCAGCACAGTGTCTTATGAATCAGCTGTCTGAAACACTGCTGTAAAAGAACAGCGGCTGAACATCGTACTGACACGCTCAGTGTTTAGTTCCTCTCTGTCTTCATCAGAAGAGATACAGTGAAGTGAAGGAGGAAACAGTCTGAATCAGCAGCTGTGAAGATTCTGTCTGTGCAGGTTGTAGCGTCTTCACAGAGTGACTCTGTGCGACAGATTTCTCAGTAAATGGCAGCCAACGCTGTCTTGGTTTCAGGGGTCATCTGTTATTAGCGGGTCGGACCAGCGCTGATGGAATTCACCTGTGCCCCGCTCTCACTTCCCCATCACCGCCACAGACCAACTGCTACATAACTAATACACAGGGCTCTTCCTGTACAGGTGCGTGTGGTGTGAGTGTGTATTACTGTGTGTGAGTGTGTGTGCTTGTGCAGCTATTTTTAATCCCATCCCAACCGCAAAGATTCACGACATCCAAATTTATCATGTCAGACTGTGGTAGCTGCAGCAGCAGCACATTTTTCTGCTCTTTGCAGACCACAGTCTCACTCCTGCTTCAGTCTGAGACAAAACAATCAGGACATTTTTATTTTTTGTTTTGTTTATTAACAATCAGAAGGATGTAGTAGAGATGTGGGATGAATAATTTAATGACTCGTGCTGTTTGACAGCAACATGTGTGGCACAATTTTGGTGATAACAGCAGTAAGTACTGTAAATCCAGGTATACCTTTGAAGCTGACAAAAGCTGTAGTTAATGGGAAACTATGTAAGATTTTCCTTCCAGTAGCCAACAATTCTTGCATAGTATAGCTTTAAGAAAAAAGAAATAAAACAAAACAGAACACATAGATTAAAACTCCATTGGTTAAAAAGAAATACTTATATATGGCTGTGCATGGAGACGCAAAGTCACCAGAGAGAAAATGTCTTAAACTAGTTTATAGCTGCAAACCACTGTTCGAGACCAACAAACAACAAAATCAATTGGGATTTAGTGAGTCATTGTTGTGTTTACAGCATCTGCTGCATAATAACGTGCAAATGTAACGTATCTGTGGTTTGAAGAAACGTACAATGCTGATAATTGGGTTTATTGCACTAAAATTTTGTCGTTGCCTTACTCAGGTTTCACCACAAGCAGCCCAGATAATCAGTGTTTCTTCCACAATGGAGGGACAACTACGCAGGTTGATTTTAGCGCTGCTCATCGTGGACTATATTGCTGTCATTGTTCATTTTAGTCAAACCATACAGTTTGAAAACGAGGCGCAGCTCCAGCAACATTAATAATCCTCCAGGACTGTAACATGCTCATGTTTAACCCAAACAGTGTGTCATGTGACTGCAGGTGGTTCCGATCGAGATTGGAACATGTTCTCACCACAAATGAACCGCACCAGAGTTCGTTTGTAACCAGACCGAGACCACCTCTTCAAGAAGGTCTCAGTCTGGTTGTTTTGGTGGGCACCTGAGTGTGATTGCTGTGTTCACACCTGCCCAAATGAAATGAAGGGACAAACAAACTGGAGTTCGATTGAACTGAACCAAACAGGGCAGGTGTGAAAGTACCCTTTAACAGTAATAACTATTAACAGTGTTTTAGAGAGAAGATGTGCCCAATAAAGACAGTAATGACTGTCCATTTATACATCTGGACATCTTGTTGTGCTTTATTGCACAAGTCATAATGAGATCATCATAGTTCTCTTAGATATAAAACATCTGTTGGATTTCAAAGCAGATCCATTTAAATGGAAAACTGCAATAACTTTGGTCTATTATTCAGTTTTAAACCCAAACTATGAAGGAGAGGAGGCCAAAAAAGCTCATGTGAAGATGCACTGTCATGCACTGTTTCCTGAGTTGTTACAAGTTTCCTTTTTTAAATCAACTCTACAGCAGAGGTTTCAGCTTGTAAAGGTCTCCTGCTTTCCTTTTAAAGCAGATCCTCCTCAGATTTCTCTCTGCTGTTTGTTTCATAAAAGCAGTTGTCACCTTTTCCTAGCGGCTGATTTCTTATTTTGGAGCGAACCTCTCCGTTTCCTCGGCGGTATCAGCAGGAGGGGCGTGACTGGAGGACGAGAGCAGAGGAAGAGCTGATAGGAGTCGAACCCCTCTGGCTCGGCGCTCAGTCATGTTTACACTTGACGACAGGACGCCATGAAAGAGCGAGGAGAGGCGGAAGATAAAAGGGAAGAAGAAAGAAAGTAAAGAGAGGCAGGGAGAGATGAAGGGAGAAGGAGGGGGAGGAGCAGCGAGAGGAGGCGGGGAGGTGAGGGGAGAGGGGAGAAGAAAGGAAAGAGGAGGAATAAAAGAAGGAAAGGTTGTTTTTAGTGTTAATGAAATCAGATAAGGGTGCGATCCAGGATGAACGGTGTCAGTGTGACTCTCAGATGACAAATTTAACCTTAAAGCCTTGTGCTTAAGTTTCATTAGAGGCGTCAGGTAAAGCAAACACGCTGCTTTCTGGAGTGTTAGCCTTAATCATTAGCAATACATGCATGACAGGCACTGAGGCAGTGTTCACAGGTGAGTTTCATAACATCGACATTGTGAAAGAAGGGAACTGGAGCATTTGAGGTGATGTTAGAACTATTAAAACTGTTCATCTCCAAACCTTGAAGTTACTCCATCAAAGCTTTTTTTCTTCTTAACTGCTTTTTCAAGGTGTTTGCAGTTTATTAGTTGATCACAATAAATGAGTAGCCAACTGAAAGTCATGTAAGCATCAAACCCTGCATGCTGACTGGCTGTTGGATGAAACTAAATGTAAAAATGTTGTTTTAATGTAGTTATGATTATGACCTTGTACATGTTTCAGCCAATGCATCACTTTCATGGCATCATCTTTAGATAATGTTACAATTAAAGCACTGGTGTCATTTTCACTGGCAGCATACTATTATATGTGCCCTGATTGACACGTCCAAGTATCCTATGTGAAGATGAGACATTGCAAGACATCAGGGGTGGAGTCAGACGTAACCTTTCGTTTGGGGGCATGCTCCCCCAGTGAGATTTTTTCCTATGTACAGCAGCTAAACACACCTTTTTTCAAGCCATTTGCAATTGTAGAATGCTCCCCTGGGTCAAAGTCCGGTGTTTCTTGGGTAGACTTTTATGCTCTTTAAGCAAGATTTATACCTCTGTGTAGAAACCCTGCCGTAACCTACCGTGTAGCCTGATGCGCACCTCTCCAGAGATGTAACTACACGTAGCGGCAATGCAGATTTCCTGTTTATTTTTGTAAGCTGACACCATTTCCCTCAGTGGAAACGAAGCTTTTGTTTACTTAAATTTAACAGATAAGAAACAAAAAATTGTGAAGACAATAAAGCCTCCACAAAATAGCATTTTAAGTCTTGTGTGTGTGATTTATCCTGGCTTCATATGAGCAGAGGAAATCTCTGCTTGTCGCTAGCTACTTTATACAATGTAAAATGCTATAGGCTTGTGCTAATAGCGTTAGCATGTTATATTTGTTTGGAAAACATGTTTAGTACTAGACAATTCTTTTGTCAGTGAACCTTATGAGTTGTAATGGAGCCGAATTTTGTAACATTACCTTTGTTAAATGCTGCTGCTGTTGTCCCTGCCTTCATATGAGTAGAGGAAAAGTTCGCTAGCTACTAGGCTAATTTATACAATGTAAAATTCCATAGGTTTGTGCTAAAAACATTAGCATGTTGTATTTGTGGGGAAAATGTGTCTAGATAAAGACAAATGCTTTGTCTGTGAATGCTGCGAGTTATAATGAGGCAGATTTGTGTACTTGTGTTTGAAATTGTTGCTGTTAAGCCATGTTTAATGTGTGTTTAATGTGTGTTTTGAGTCAGGTAGACTTAACACCACTTCACAGAAACCCCGCTGACAACTAGTGTTTTGGAAGTGTAACTGCAGAGTGACACAGACACACCACCGCACAAGAACAAATGCTCACAACTGCAAAGGCCACATGTGTAGGCTACAGTATACGTTCTGCGTAGAGCTGACGCACAAGTATAAATCCTGCTTCAGACTATGGCTGTTTCTTTAAGCGTCTAATAATGATTCAAATTGGTTTACATTGGTGTTGGTGGAAAGCCCGGTACGTCTCACACAGATGCTAAACGGTGCCATTGTCATTATAGTCACACCAGCGACACTGCCCAGATGGTGTATTTTGACGCCCTGGGAGTGAGACCAGGCCTTTCTTGGCAAATAACAACTTCCTTGAGACTCTTGGAAGTCACTGCGTCTGAGAAAAAATAGTTCAACCATATAACACCCTGTAAAACCACAACCTTACATTCTGCTTGTGTACAGATTAACAAAGAATATATATAACTAGTGAAATTCAGAGTTGTTGATAAGTGTATTTTTGAGCTTATGAAACTGCTAAGCTAATTTTTCCGCCCATGCTCCCAGCCTTTATGCTAAGCTAAGCTAAACAATGTCGGACTTGCTTAATGCAAAGACATGAGAGTAGTACCGGTCTTATCATCTCACTCTTGGAAAGAAAGCTAAGAACATACTTGAAATGTTATAATTTCAACTGACGCTTGAAACGATTTAGGGTTATTGCTCCGTGGCACAGATTTGTTTATCAAAGATTTGATGCACCACCCAGAGAGCCGACTGAGTGACCCAAATAAAGCACACCCACTGTGAAACTGTGTGCCCAGCAGGTGGATTTTGGTAAGAATGTGAGAAAAAAAGAGCAACAATGTTTTGCACACCGACTGCAGCATTAAGGGAATACAAGTGATTCTCCAAAGAGGAAACAAAAGCAGAATTTGAATAGGAGTTTGATCCTTTTTTTTCTGTGTTGTCATCAATGAGGGTGGGGGAGATGAGACAGGTAGGAGAGGGGGTCCACCTGCTCTTGTGTTTATAAAAGGAGGGATAGAGGAGGACTTAGCCACTGCTGATAGAAGAAAAGAGAGGGAAATATAAAAAAAAAACAAGATGGAGCGCTGTTTTTTTATTTTCTTCGCTAATTAAAAGCAGATGTCAAGGTACAATTCTCTGAGCTTGTTTAACGCAGCACAACTGTCTCCTGATTTACTTTCTAGGCTTCTCTGCACTTGTTGAGAGACCGTTTCCCTTCTCCTCATCCAACCCACTGGACTTTCTCCAGTTTCAAAAATCTCCCTGCTCCTCTCCGTCTCTCTGTATGATTAAGCTCACTCGTCCCTCTGCTTGCATTAGCTGTAAGCTGGCAGGTGTCTATGAGATAGAGTTTTATAAAGCCAACAAACACAAAACCCTCCACTGAGAGGAAGGAGCCTTAATTGAATTGTCAAACACAAATCTACCCGGAGACTCCGGCTGACAAAAACTCATCCCAAACACTGCCTGTCTTATTGTCCACCTGTCTCTCTGTCTGACTGTATTTTGTGGTTGCGTTCTCTGAGTCTGTTCAGGTGGAATCCAGGTATGACCCATTGATGCAGATGTTTACCTCCAGGGAGAAGCTCTAAAGTAGTTTACGTCACATTTTGCAATCTCTTAAATGTAAGCTTTGTGTTGTGGTGGCTACTTTCTTGTCATTTCAGCTGCCGTGATCATAGGCATAAGTGGCTGTAGTTACAGGAGGTAAACATTGCACATGTCCTGTCTTTTCAACAACAAATTGAGTCCAAAAAAATCTGGAATCAGCCTTTCAACCACCTAGTATGAATATAACGTTTAATGCTGACTCTATGATACCAAGGACATAACCTCAGGGTCCTAAATAGTATCAACAGGCCATATATACCAGAGGTAGTTTGTAATGGGAAAGGCAATACTTTAGCAAGTTAGCTAACTGCCAGCAGCTACTTGTCCAACGGAACGGGCCAACTTCGCGTTTCTCTTCATCCCCATCCTTTTATTCGGTTCTTGCCAGCCAAAGTGAAAACCAACCCTTTGGAAACGAGCTTTGTCTGCTTGGCGATTCGCTGCTACATTTGTGGGGGGGTTTTGCATGCTGCTACCTGGTCAGTATCTCTTTATAAAGTCCCAACCTTACTTGTTTGCTGTTATCAGCTGGGGGCTACACACCACTGCCAAATGGTTGTAGCCCAAATGTGTCCCAAAGGAAGAACAATAAGGAAATGTTGGCATTGTACGTTTCTGTAACCACATTTTTCATATGTATCAAATCAAGATTTCTTACTTGGGATGTGGAGGGGATAGTGGATGGTGTTTACCAACCCTGTGCAGCATTTCCACCCGTGTTTGTGGCACTGGACCTGGGTGTTTTTGGTGCAACCTGGTCTCACTCCGAAGTCATTGAAATCTGGCGTTTGGGCAGTGACTTGTACCGTCAGACACTGGAGAAACAAGCTGTCCTTTAACGTCGGCATGATACGCGTCCGGTCGTTCAGCAGCACCAGGGGGGAAAGTCGCCTTAAAAGAACCAAAGTCTGAGTAGGGTGGGCGGTAGGGGTGGTGGATGGGTCCAATAACCAACGACTTGCACCCAGGAGAGAAATGCCCTAGTCCCGGAAGATTGTAAAGCCAATCCCTCTTCTTTTTTCCCAAACCCAACCATGTGTTTTTGTTGCCTAAACCCAATCATGTGCATTAGTTTTTGAAGGAAAAACTGTCAATACGTGGTGTTGTATCGACGTGGTGCATTTATTTTGAAAGAGACAGTATGTAAAAGGTAAATTTCCTGTGAAAACAGAAGTGTATTTTGAAAGAAGACAATGCATGTAACAGCCAGAACATGATACGGTGTCCCAGAACATCAACAGCCAACGTACCCAGGGTGCCTTGCACGTCGTATCTGGACGTGGAAAGTCCATGACCAAACGTTGATACTGTATGTGACAAGGTCTGAGTGAGAATCTGTTGGTTTTTGGTGGCACGTCACTGCGTTTCCCAGCGGCATTTCTGTCACTGAACGTGGTTGTTTTTACCAAACCCTTGTGGCGTTGCCACCAGTATTTGTGGTACTGAAGCTGGTTGTTTTTACCAATATACCAAAATTGCAGTGTTTTAAACCTAACCCTGCCTTCACCACAGTGTTGTTTAGGGATGTAAAGTTTCAGCATATATTAAGGGATGCCTGCCAGCCAGTTGGAAGCAAGCATATTTCTTGGCCTTGGCATTACTCACTTTGGGCATCATTGAACTTACTGCCCGTTTTTGGTGCTATTTCCTGAGCCATAAATGTTTGGTTTAATGTCATTTATTCAGGCTTGAATTAAGTTAATTTAATTAAGTTTTCTTGGCTTGAAATAATATGTGTATGCATGTGGCTAAGATATGGTTGTTTGTGGTGCTTCAATGAGAAATTGTAGCATCTAATATAAAGTGAAGCAAAGAACAACAAATTCACATCAGTAGATGCTGCAAGAGTTTTGATAACTTCCAGCTACTGAAAACATGAAGTGTTCCAGTCATCACTGCACAATCATGTCACTAATAAATCAGTAACCGCTTCAATAAACCCTGTTTCCCTTTTTTTTTCATTCTGCTTACAACTAGTTTCCAGCCAGCCTTTGGCTCTGTGCCTTCATCTGCATTGTTCTCACTTAGTCTTTATAAAAGTTTTGCTAACTCTGCTGCTTTTTAGCTTCCGACCAGTTTGCACACAGATTTTTTTTTTTCCTTTTTTTTTTTTTTTTTTTTTTTTTTTGAGTTTCCTTTTGTTCCTCTGGTTGTGATGGTGTGTAGAGATCTAAGCCACAGTTGGCTCGGCTTCACATGGGCCTGTGTGGAGAGACGAGGGGGTTTGTCAAAGGAATCGCCTGCGCCGCTTATTCTTCCTCCACCACAGAGATGGAGGAGAAAAAAAATAAATATAAAACAAAACAAAAAAGGGAACGGCCTTCTTATTATCAATATTAATCTCTCTTTTTGGAAAGGCCTCTGTAGGCTCTGAGCTCGGCTGTCTTTAAAAACACACGCAACGCGGCTGATTCAAGAAAACCGTGTTTGAACTCGCTAATGTTTTTTTTCTCTCATACTTTTTCTGTCTCTCCCTCCCTCTCACTCTCTGTCTCTCTGTCTACATGAGCTATTCTCTCTCTTCATTTAGCGTGCCATTAGCTCTCCAAGCTGTTGTTTGTTTTCTTTCTTTAATGTGCTTTTTTTGAACAAAACAGCAGAAAAACAAGCAAAAAAAAAAGACACAAATGACTGATATATAAAGCATGTACAGTTTCTGGTGTGTGCATTTGTGTGTGTGTGTGTGTGTTGGCTGCTGCGACTGTATGTGGTTGCATGGTTTGCAAATGTTTGCCTGTGTGTGTCTGTATGTGTGTTTGGATGCTTATGGAAAAGTGTGTGTGTGCGCATGTGTGTGTGTGTGTGTGTATGAGGGCACTGGCACTAAACTTACTTGGGTCCAGATGTTCTAATTATAGAACGGCTCTGCTGCCTAATGACAGGAAACGCTGGCCTCTATGTGTGTGTGTGTGTGTGTGTGTGTGTGTGTGTGCAGAACCAAGTTTCAGACACACTGACACATTGACTGAATGTGTATGAGGCAGACACATGAATGGAATTCTTGTCATTAACCTCTTGAACCCTGATTTCCTCCTTAAATTTTCCCTTAAGTAGCTTTTGAGTTTTTATGCCATAAATGTGCTTTGCCAGGCGTGTTTTGGAGGAAAAATAATTGCAGCGTGGATTACGTTCACTGGCAACCTCTAGTGCTAGTCCAGGAGAGGTGACTTACTGTAGATGGGGGTTGTTTGAACATATTTCATACCAGTGTCAAAATTATATCAATTTCAGTAATGAAATAGTTATTTATCGTCTTTAAATTATTGTAGTCTCCCCAATACACATTCTTCTACAATATGCCTTCCTTTATTAAAGATTAGTAGCCAACGTCCTCAAAGATAAGAGTTTTTATAAATTAAAGAGTTCAATCAGGAACTGATTTGAAACAAATAAAATAAAATAAGTGAACAATGTAAGTGATCACACATGCAATGCCACTTTTTTGTTCTGGGTGTAAACAGAAACATAGAGCCCTATCTTACATTTGGCACAATTCCGTGTACAGTGCAGCACAACTGTTATGGGCCATACACATGCTTCATTTTTGACCACCTGGAAAATGTGAGGTTGAGCCCTGGACTCTTGTGCCAACTCTGTGCCAGCTTTCAAGAGCGCGACAGCAAGTTGCATCTGAGGTTGCAACGTATCGTAGCCTATTTACCTGAAATCCTGAGTGCAGAGCTGATCTTCCTCCAGGCACTGTTTGTGTGTAGGCCTGTTGTCTATAGGACAGATGTAAAGCTCTGGCAACCCTGCACAAAAATGACCAACTTTTTCTGCATATTTATCACAGACTGATATTTAGAGAAGAAGGGAAAGATATACGTTAGTTGTAATTGCTTGGTCCTCATCACATGACATGTAGTTGGCACTGCTGCATTCCAAAAGTTGAACTCTGTTTGTCTCAGGGCACAGCTGTCACGCCCTGGCGCTCAGGAACACGTGCTTGTCCACAAAAAGGCCAAAAATGACCACATACAGTAGGTCCACTGTGCAAGCAGCTGATTATGTCATATGTCACGTTATGTTAGTGAAAAAATTTACTTTAATGCCAAAAGGTTTTCCCAAACCTAACAGCATAATTTTACATACAAGATATGATGTTGCCTAAACCTAACCAGGTAGCTTTAGAGCAGACTGTGACCTTTTAATGACTTTAAAACTGCAGTAGTTAGAACGGTAACATAAGTTGTTTTGGAAGTCAGTAGAAATCAACTTATTCTGTCCTTTAGGTATGAGGGATTGTTGTTAATGCTATTTAAAGGGCAGCCTCTGTTTATTCGGTGCGATGAAATACTCAGTAATCACACTGATCAGACATTTTGTTGTTTGCTGTTCAGAGGTTAACAGCTTAGTTTTTTGCCAGGCAAGTGCATCTCCATCAAGAGGGACGCTGTGCATATTTATGTACAAGGAGCAGCATGTATTCATTGATTACTTCAGAAGCTAAAAGCTTAGTTCTGTTTCTTCGGTTAAGTTTATGACTACAGTTCAGTCAAGACCTCTTGAGTCAAAAAACATCATTTCCATTTGCAATATTACGTTTGGCCATATGGCTCTGTTCTGGGGCCTCTCTGCCTTTCCTAGGCCTATGCAGAAAGCTTAAGGCGGAAAGAGCACACCTCTCTGCCCCTCCGCGTGACTATGTGGAAAACTAAGGTGGCGAAAGCACACCTCTCTGCCCTTCCATGCGCCTACATGGAAAGCCTAAGGCAGGGAAAGCAGCAGCAAAGACCCCCCGAGATCAGAGCAGATTTTTTTTCATCTCCTTATAAAAAGTAACGATCGTGTCCTCGTTCATCAGTTAAGTGAATTTGGGTTTTTGAATAGCTGAACTTTCACTCAAAAAGGAAATGGTCATCATAAGTTCATCATAAAAATCATGGCTCAGTAGAAACAGATATTTGTCCTCTATCATGGAAACATATTCATTTTTTTGCTCTGTAGTAGCCTTGATGATGGTCATTCCTGTCCTCTCTTTCTCTCCTCGTTACTATGGTAACAAGATGTCAATCGATGTGGCATCTCCATCCTCATCTCCAACTGTCCTCTCGATCAGAGCTCCGTAACCACGGAGACGGAGTGAGAGGAGAGGCTGTTTTTTCAAGGTTTTTGTATCAAGGTTCAGACGGAGCTGCAGTCTGCTGCTGTGCCTTGCTCAAGGGCTACTCGAGGGAGTGGAGGACAGAAAGACGGGCGGGAGGAAAGCAAGAGGGAACAAGAGAGGAGTCAAGGAAGGAGATGAAAGAAAGAAAGAGAAAAAGATAGAAGGAAAAACAAGGGAGAAGGAGGCGTGTAAGGAAGCAAGGGAGACAGGGAAGGAAAAAGGAGAGGACAGAAAAAAAAGAAATAAAGATGGAGGAACATAGGAAAAATTAAAATTAAGGAGAGGAGAGGAATAAAGAAAGGGGAGAGGGGAGAAAGAAAGAACAAACAGCAATAGAATAGAGAATGAGGGAGAGTAAGAGGAAAGGAAATGAGGGACGAGAGGAGAGGGGAAGGAAAGAGGGATTAAAGGAATCAAGAACAGAGGGGGATCAAAGTAAGGAAGGAGGGAAGACAAAGGGTAAAGGAATGAGACAAAGATAGAAAGAAAGAAAAGCAGTAAGAGGAGGAGGGTTCTGCAAAGAAGGAAGCAAGGGAGGAAGGGAAAGAAAAAAATAAAAGAAGAAAGAAGAGAAGGAAATAAAGAAGGAGGAAAGTAGGAAAGACAAGAATGAAGGAGGGAAGCAGAGGATTCAGAGATACAGAGGAGATACAGGGAAAGGATGAGGGGAGGGAAAGAAGGATGAAAGGAATGAAATGAAGGAGGAAGGAAAGACTGAAAGAGGAAACTAAAAAGGGAGGAGGAAGAGAAAAGTATAAAGGAAAGAGACACAGACAGGAAGAGAGAAGTAATAGCAATGAGAAGAAAAGATGACAAGAAAACAAAGATGGATAGAAAGGAGAAGGAACAAAGTGAGAAAAACAGGAAGTAATGAGGGATGAAAAAGGGTGACGAAATGAAAGAAAGGGCCACGCAGGAATAGGAGGAGATGAGGAGGGAGAGACAGAGAGATACATAAGAGAAAAAAGACTAATAGAAGGAAAGAAAGAAGACGTCAAAAGTAAGGAAAGGAGGAAGGAAGAATGAATTCAGAGAGAAATAAATAACCTCAACAAGGGAAGGGAACAAGGGAGAGAAGGATAGACATGGGAAAGAATAAGGAGAAGGAGGGAAGGAGAGATGAAAGGAAGAGGTAGGAGGAAAAAGGAGGGAAGACATGGAGGGAGAGGAGGAAAGAAAAGAAGGAGGCAAGAGCAGGACAGAAAGGAGACGAGGAGAGAGCAAGAATCATATAACAAAACAGGACATGGGCGCCTTCCTGAATGTGATCATTACATCACTTCCTCTGCTTGTACACACACACACACACACACACACACACACACACACACGCAGAGTGGGATTGTGGGTGTTAGACAGTTTAAGCAGCTTTAAAGGAGAAGATACAGAGACGTAATCTGACTCTTAATTCTTACTGTCTCATCTCAGTGTGTGTCTGTGTGTGTGTGTGTGTGTGTGTGATTACCCAGGATAATAACATGAATGTAGTTCAGTGAGTACAAGAAGCTTCTCTTTGCATTATATAAATCTTTGTGTCTCTGTTGTCCTCCATGTTTTTCCGTCACTCAGCTCTTATGTCACCCTTTGTCTTTGGTTTTATAATACAGCACATTTAAAAAAGTTGTTTTTTTTTAAACATTCAACAAGTCGTCTCTTTGCTTTGTGTTTTCAGCTTTTCTTGTCTCCTCTCCTCATCACTTCTCTTCCCTCCTTGTCTCATTCACGTTCTTCTTGTATCCTGTCCTTATCACTTCACTCTTTAGTTCCTGCTGTTCTTGTTGTCTCACCTTTCCTCTTCCTCTTTTTATTTACTCTGCTGTCCTTGTTTCCTCTCCTTACCTCTTCCCTCCTCTCCTCTTGTTTCCTCTAATCTCATTTCCTTCTCCCTCCTCTACAGCAACACCCCCAAGTAGGGGCCATGGCCACCTTGACTCAATTGCTGTCAATCGTTTTAAGCTAGTGCTATCTTTTGATACTAAACAACCTAAGGCACCCATTGGTACCAACTGCACTCACAGGCCACTTTATTAGGTACACCTTGCTAGTACTGGGTCCCCTTTTGCCTTCAGAACTGCCTTAATTCTTGGTGGCATAGATTCAACAAGGTGCTGGAAACATTTCTCAGAGATTTTGGTCCATGTTGACATGATAGCATCACACAGATGCTGCAGATTTGTCGGCTGCACATCCATGATGTGAATCTCCCATTCCACCACATCCCAAAGGTGCTCTATTGGATTGAGATCTGGTGACTGTGGAGGCCATTGGAGTACAGTGAACTCATTGTCATGTTCAAGAAACCAGTTTGAGATGATTTGAGCTTTGTGACATGGTGCGTTATCCTGCTGGAAGTAGCCATCAGAAGATGGGTACACTGTGGTCATAAAGGGATGGACACGGTCAGCAACAATACTCAGGTAGGCTGTGGTGTTTAAACCATGCTCAGTTGGTACTAAGGGGCCCAAAGTGTGCCAAGAAAATATCCCCCACACCATTACACCACCACCAGCAGCCTGAACCGTCGATACAAGGTAGGATGGATCCATGCTTTCATGTTGTTTACACCAAATTCTGAGCCTACCATCTGAATGTGGCAGCAGAAATCCAGACTCATCAGACCAGGCAACGTTTTTCCAATCTTCTATTGTCCAGTTTTGGTGAGCCTGTGTGAATTGTAGCCTCAGTTTCCTGTTGTTAGCTGACAGGAGTGGCACCTGGTGTGGTCTTCTGCTGCTGTAGCCCATCTGCTTCAAGGTTGGACGTGTTGTTGGTTCAGAGATGGTTTTCTGCAGACCTTGGTTGTAACCAGTGGTTATTTGAGTTACTGTTGCCTTTCTATCATCTTGAACCAGTCTGGCCATTCTCCTCTGACCTCTGGCATCAACAAGGCATTTTCACCCAGAGAACTGCCGCTCACTGGAACCCTAGAGATGGTTGTGTGTGAAAATCCCAGTAGATCAGTTTCTGAAAGACCCATCTGGCACCAACAACCATGCCAGGTTGAAAGTCACTTAAATCACCTTTCTTCCCAATTCTGATGCTCAGTTTGAACTTCAGCAGGTCGTCTTGACCATGTCTACATGCCTAAATGCATTGAGTTGCTGCCACATGATTGGCTGATTAGCTATTTGTGTTAACAAGCATTTGAACATGTGTACCTAATAAAGTGGCTGGCAAGTGTATGTTGGCATAGCTTATAGGGATGGGGTTAAATAATGCTTCAAAGTTAGGCTATATTTCATGAGGGAACAACCGTCAAGGCCATTTTCAAAGGGGTCCCTTGAACTCTCACCTGTAGATATCTGAATGAAAATGCGTTTTATGGGTATCCATGATTCTCCCCTAAACTTGAGGAGGCATGTTCCCAGTTAATGTTTTGTTCCTCACAGTCATTGCCCTCCTTCAAATTAAAGCTGTATATTTGTCTTTTTAAGAAAAAGGACAAACAGCCTATTTTAAGAAGAATAAATCACCTAACACACATGTAAATACAGATGCATAACATTAAAACAGGATTGTTGTGGAACTCAAAATGTTAACTGTACCTGTATTAGTATATGACCATCAGATAACTGGAAAATTAAATGTATAGCTAAGACACCAGTATTGACATAGTTTTCAACTAGCCTTTACACTTCAACAGCATTGTCAGATTCCTAAAATTCAGTTATGGCATTTGGTTTTGATGTGCCATCCAAAGATGTCACCTCATCTGGCCACTTGTGTAATTATATTCCGAGGGTGCCACTGCTCCTCCTGTCTTGTATTCACTTCTTTTTTCAGCTCATAGAACGTCAGATCTGTAGGTTGTGGTTTGCACAATTTGACATGTAAATACTTATGCTAATTCACGCGTGGGTCTTTGTTCCTACTTTTCATAATGTTGATCTTGTGGTCAGGTTTCATGCCTTTGGATGCTGTTACTTAATATTTTCCATGTGCGTGTAAAGGTTGGTTTTCTACAGATTGATTTAAGTGAGAATTAGGCCAGGTTTTGACGTCTGTTTCTTTTTCGATTTCAGTTGATGCAGTTTGAGTTTCTGTAGGTGACTCTTTTTCTTTGTCTCGTCTTCCTCTCTGTCTTTGTCCATATGGCTTTCACTAGTCGTGCTAGCTTCACAATTCGTCTTGTGCTTTTTTTCCTCTCTTGTAGACAGTATGGCCGGGGTGACTGTTATGTCAGCCACTGGTTTCTGAAGGGATGTTTTGAAAATAAGAGTTTGGGTTGAACCATATGAAATGGTTTCAGGTTCTCAACATATTGAGTCTTTGGAGTTTTTGAAACACATTTAATCACATTGACAGCTGAAGTCGAAGATATGAAAGGAAATTAAGTTGTATTTGAAGTTAAATTGAAGTACATGAGTACTTAAATTGGTAGTTGAAACTGAAAGAAGTTGAAGTGGAAGCTATTAAAGGAGATTAAGTTGAGCTTCAAGCTGAACCACTGAAAAACATTAAAGTGGTAGTTGAAACTGAATTACTTAAAAGGATATTTTACCAATTTCAACCAGGTCTGTGTCACTGTGTTGTAGGATGAGTATGCTGATAAACCGGGTTTGGCCTTCTGGTAGTGACACATTAACACATTTAGAGCTGGAACAATTTGTCCATTCATTGATTAGTTGATCACCTGAAAATTATTGGGAAGTGTTTCTGCCTGTGAATTGTGAAGTACTTTTTAATGCCTCTGCGCCAATGACAGCTGAGGCCGGAGGCATCATGTTCTCAGGTCCATGTTTCTCATTCTAGTGAACACAATACTTCAAGAACACCTCAAGGTAATATCTTCAAATTTGGCACAAACGTCCACCTGGACTCAAGGATGACCTGATTAGTTTTTGGTGGTCATAGATCACTGTGACCACACTTTTTTTTTTTTTTTTTTTTTTGCTATAGCCTAACTCAAGAATTTATACATTGATTATGAAATTTCACACAGAAGTCTAATAGGATAAAATATCAAAGTGATGACATTTTATATCCAAAAGGTCAACTTCACTATGACATCATAATGCTCTGCGTAATGCAGGATTTATACTTCTGCGTCGAATACATTGCTGTGACACAGACCTCCTGTCTGTTTTTGTAAGCTGAAACCATTTCCCTCAGTGGAAACAAAGCTTTTATTTACTTTAATTTCACAGATAAGAGACAATAAATTGTCAAGACAATAAAGCCTCCACAAAAATAGCATTATTAGTCTTGTGTGTGATTCATCCTGGCTTCACAGGGGTAGAGAAAATCTCTGCTAGTTGCTAGGCTAATTTATCCAATGTAAAATGCCATAGGGTTGTGCTAATAACGTTAGCATGTTATATTTCTTTGGGCAATGTGTTTAGTATATGACTGTTGTTTTGTCAGTGAGCCTTGTGAGTTGTAATGGAACCAAATTATATGACATTACCTTTGTTAAATGTTGCTGTTGTCCCTGGCTTCATATGAGTAGAGGAAAAGTCCGCCAGCCGCTAGGCTAATTTATACAATGTAAATGCCATAGGCTTGTGCTAAAAACATTAGCACGTTGTATTTGTGGGGAAAATATGTCCAGATAAAGACAGGTGCTTTGTCTGTGAATGCTGCAAGTTATTTATGTACTTGTGTCTGAAATTGTTTCTATTAAGCCATGTTTAATGTGTGTTTAGAATCAACTACAATTTACAGCATTTTACAGGAAACCCCGCAGCCAACTAGTGTTTTGGAGGTGTAACTGCAGAGTGACACAGACACACCACCGCACAAGTATAAATGCTCACAACAGTGGAGGCCACGTGCGTAAACTCTGCATAGAGCTGACGCCCAAGTGTAATCCTGCATAAAAAAAAACATTATTCAACATCATTACTCAGGACTAGGAGGGGAGACATTTGGTCAGATACTGAAAGGGTGACACTAATCTTGGGTGTTTGAAACTGTGCTGATTGTATTGATCTTCTATGCTGCCAGGTTAAAGTTGTGCATGAAGCATCCACATCTTATGATTTGTGGCTTCTTTGCAGCAACGTCCATATTTGAAGCATTGACAGCTGTCATTGCAACCTATAAGTCTCAACAGACATGGATGTAAACTGCAACTTGACTGGTTGGCGGAGGCTTACAACCTGTTTTGACATTTTACAGACTAAACAATTAATCAAGAAAGTAATTGGCAGCTAATTTAATAATGAAAATGTAATCATTAGTTGCGGCCTTAAACACCTTATAAAAACTGTGAGCAAACTCCCTGAGGAGAAAATGATAACAGCAAAGTCTGATTTTTTTTTTTTCTCAGCGCAGCATTAGAGGAACAGCAGCTTGAAGCGCATCATGTCTGACTTGAACATTGAGACCTGCTGGCATCCACTTGTTCCAAACCAACAGGAAATTTACACTTCACTTTTCAGAAGCTAAAAAAAAAAAAAAAAAAAAAATGCCAGAGAGTTTGGTTTGATTTTCATTTGGACGTACAGCTCAGTTAAGTCTCAAGTCATTTCCAATAAATGTTGTCTTCAAGGCTGTTATAGCTCATTATGGCTGTGGTCGTTTTCATGGGAGATGTAGTGTCTGAAATGTTCCCAGTTGGGAAGGTGTAAATCTGTTTGATTTACGCAGTTGAGTTTGGCTGAAAAAGAGTCTTCAGGGTATCTCCAGTGAATATGAAGGTTAGAAAACCACCAGAGTCTCTGTTTCATCTTGTGTAGAAACAAAATGTTTTTAATATCACCACTCACACAGAGCTCTTTTTTATGTATTTATTTATCTTTTACCATTATTGTGATTTATCTATTGTGTTTCATTGGGTCTTTATACAAAGCCGAGGCCCATATGTCGACTTCTGATGATAATTTTCATTCAAAACGGTATGAATATAGACAATTACGTTTTTAATTTTCAGGAACATTTCAGTAAACAGGAAATGTTTGAGTGAGCGTGTCAGATTTGAAGAATTAAAAAAATACCTAAACAGGTCTGATGACTGTCAGAGCCTCTTCTGATCACCACACGCTGTGATGTGTGTGTGTTGTTGGGGGGATGGGGAAGGCCTACGGTTAATTATAGACTTTGGTTGGGGACCAGATGAGAACAGTGGGGCTATAGAGCTCTCACAGGTGCACACACACACACACATACACACACACTTGATGTTCTCGCAGCATGACCACTGTCCTCATTTCTGTCAATCAGAGACCATTTATTACCATCATCGTGTGTGTGTGTGTGTATGTGTGTGTGTTTGTGAAGGTTTTCAACATGCTTTCACGTTACCTTGCATACACAACATCATGGTGGAAAAAAGAACAGTCTTCATGGTGAATATCTGTTGCAGGTAACACCATCTCTCAAACAGTTAAATGACATTTTCCAGCAGCCAGTGTGTGATTGATTGTAGAGTGATATTTGTCTTGGTGATTGGCTTCACAGAAACCCAAAGAGTCTTTTGTTTTTGGTCTGAATTTCTTGTCAGTGAAGAGAAGCTCATTGCTTGTGTATCCAGTCACCTGGTATATTAAGTGTCACACAATTCAAATGAACTCTGTGGCTGTCTGAAAGCTCTGGTGCAGACCGAAGAAACTGGCTGAGACTGCTTCAAAAGATGGGCTTCAGTTTCTGTAGGACTTTGTGATGAATTGTGACATGAAAGTTATACCAAACAGTTACAGGATTTTGTGTAGGATCGATATGTGATTTTAGCAGGATTTTCAAGGATAAACTACTGTTGGTTTCATCTCTTGGTGATTGGAACTATCAAGGAAGTTATCTATGATATTTTGCAATATCATGTGGTAACCACAGTAAACACCTTATGTGCGTCATCAGGTGAATGAGAAAGTGAGAATTTTGGCATTGTTTTGGCAGTTTATCACTAAAAAGGGAATAATCGTGGAGGTAAACACAACTAGAATAACTGCATTGAAAGAACTTGTGATAATTACAGACGTAATTATGTTGCATTTTTATGTTTCAATAGATTATGCGTCACAGTGGTTTGGTCCACTGCCCAACATCCCTCGAGGGAAAAGGAAGTGAGATGGCACCTGGACACGGACAAGAGATGTGTGTGACCCATAACCAGATTATCAAAGATTAAAGAATGCAGTGCAGTTAGGACACAGTTATTTTATACGCCAAAGATATATTACGCAGTCCTGTCAATGCCCATTCATTTAACCCACATTGGCCCTGTTCATTTAAGTCAGCCGACACTCTCATTGTCACTGTTAGTAGAGACTCTTTTCCCTTCTTCTCTCTGTGTCTCTCTTCCTTTCTTGCTTTTCATCTGAGAGAGAGGAATATGTTTGATATTATAAAATGAATTCCAAAACATTCAAATTGTAGGTTGCTTTCACACCTGCCCTGTTTGGTTTGGTTACATCGAACCCAAGTTTCTTTGCCCCATAAGTGCAGTTAATTTGGGCAGGTGTGAACACAGCAATCGCACTCGGGTGCACACCAAAACAACCGTGCCGAGACCTTCTTGAAGAGGTGGTCTTGGTCTGGTTACAAACGAACTCTGGTGCGGTTCGTTTGTGGTGAGAACGTGTTCCAACCTCGATCCAAACCAACTGCAGTCACATGACACATTGTTTGGGTTAAACATGAGCATGTTACCGTCCTGGAGGATTATTAATGTGCGCCTCCTCCTGTACTGCCTTAATATACACATTCAGCACATCCAATGCATCAAAACATTGTTTTCTAGTTGGAGCCGCGCCTCGTTTTCAAACTGTATGGTTTGACTAAAATGAACAATGACAGCAATATAGTCCACAATGAGCAGCGCTAAAATCAACCTGCGTAGTTGTCCCTCCATTGTGACATTAGAAAGTGTCACATTTATCTTGCAAGTGTACTCTTCTTCAACATTTTGTTTACTTCCTGGATTTTTCCCACATGGAAATTCTGACCAATCAAGAGCAGCTTTCTCACACAAGGCATTTGATCTGGTCCGCTTGTAAATGCTGCCGTGAGAACACGAACCAACTCTAGGCAATTATACAACTTTGGAGCAAAATTAGTCCCCAATTCAGACCAAAGCAAGACAACTCTGGGTCTGAAAGCACCCGTAGCGATTGATGTCTGTAAATCTTTAGTTTTTGGAAACTCGTTTTTATTTAACTTTATGTAACAAGTTGTCGTGGACTAAAGTAATGTTTACTTCAACTGTTTCTCCTCTCCTGTGCTCCGGTACATGCACATAAATTATGTTTTAGAACAGTGCCACACAGATTTATGAATGATTGGACATTTGATCTTTTTTTATTTTTTGGCATTAAAAAAGTTGTAAGTTTGTAAAATAATAAGGGAAACACAGAGCTATGATCAAATCACACATCCTATTGTACAATATGCCTGCAGGTGTTGAAGGAAGAAGTCTGACAGGATGACACTTGAAACATTTTTTCTGAAACACCATAATGTTTTTGTCCGCACTAAAATCTGCATCACGAGGAATCTAATAGAACAGTAATAGTTACAATACTTTTGGCATCACCTTTGGTGTCCCCTTCCCCTCAGGAGAAAATGTTATGTTTGTTCTCCTCGACCAACAGTGAGATGAGATATCTGCCTTTGCACTGTACCAGCAGAATAACGAATACAATTCCTGTTTTTTTTTCTGTCTTCATAGACAAGCTTCACTGAACACACACACACACACACAAACATCTCATTTATAATAATACAAAGAGCGGCTCAATGGTCATACTCAGTTACAGGCCTGTTTTTGTCCTCAGTGATCGCACGCACGCACTCACTCACACACACACACACACACACACACACACACACACAGGGTAACTGTATTAATAGGACTCTGTTTTGTGTCAAGCAGGTCTTAATAGGATCAGTGTGAGAGACATGGAGCTGTCTGTCAGTCTAAGTTCATTAACTGATGATAGATGACCTGCACTGTGCATGTGTGTGTGTACGTGTGTGTGTGAGAGTGTGTGTGTGCTTGAGAGAGAGAGGGAGAGAGAGATGTGTGTATGTGTGCTTTTAAGAGTGTGTTTTCCTGCTTGTGTGTAAATTCTCTCTCTGGTGTAATTTATAGCCCTCAATCGGAGGCCTTATCAGGTGCAGGACACATGGACGCCTCCTTCTCTCCTCCTTCTCTCCTCCTCCTCCACGTCTCTTAACTCCTGCACACCAAGATGTATTTCTCCCTCCTCCTCCTCTTCCTCTCCTCCCTCTCTTTCAATCTCTCTCCTCCTCTTACTTTTCAGTACTGAAGGATGCTTCCTTTAATTGCTGCCCTCCTCATCCTCTTTCTCCCCACCTTCACTTCCACTCCTCTTGCATCTGGACCAGCCATCATTAAACTCCCCTGCTTGACTTTTATTTCATTTTCCTTCCCTCTCTTCTCCTCTCCTGTTTTTAGACAGACGTTATTTGCAGGACAAAAACATATGTGTTGCCAAAGTGTTGTAAAGAGTACAGTATGTGTAAATGTAACACATCCAGAGTATGATAAAATACAAACCCACCAAAATGTATTTTTATTTTGAATATTCAAATTATATTAGAACATATTGATCAGCTTAAGGGGCTCTATTTCTCAAAATGCCAAAACTTTGGTTTTGATAGTGATATTTAGAACCAATTCATTCATTACTAGAGTACTCCATTTTTTTTTTTTTTTTGATTTTTGAATGTTAATATCAGGCTGATCATGACATTTGTTCCCTAAATCTATCTACCCAGGTCTGTGTTCCCTAAACCAAATAAATCTAGGGTGTTTTTCCAGAATCCCCTATTCAAGTGCCTGTTTCCTAAATCCCACTGATCAAGTGTATGTTCACTTAAGCTTACTAATCAAGTGTATGTTCCCTAAAGCTAACTGATTAAGTGTATGTTCCCTCAAGCTTACTGACCAAGTGTATGCCCCTAAAGCGAACTGATCAAGTGTATGTTGTTCCCTCAAGCTAACTGACCAAGTGTATGTCCCTAAAGCGAACTGATCAAGTAGGTGTTCCCTAAAGCTAGCCAATCAAGTGGATGTTCCTAAAGCTAATTGATCAAGTGGATGTTCCCTAAAGCTAGCTGATCAAGTGGATGTTCCTAAAGCTAAATGATCAAGTGTATGCTCCCTAAAGCTAGTGGATCAAGTGCATGCTCCCTTAAGCTAACTGATCAAGTGGATGTTCCCTAAAGCTAGTGGATCAAGTGCATGCTCCCTTAAGCTAACTGATCAAGTGGATGTTCCCTAAAGCTAGCTGATCAAGTGGATGTCCCTAAAGCTAAATGATCAAGTGTATGCTCCCTAAAGCTAGCTGATCAAGTGCATGCTCCTTAAAGCTAATTGATCAAGTGGATGTTCCCTAAAGCTAGCTGACCAAGTGCATGCTCCCTGAAGCTAACTGATCAAATGTATGTTCCCTTAAGCCAACTGATCAAGTGTATGTTCCCGAAAGCCAGCTGATCAAGTGTATGTTCCCTAAAGCTAACTGATCAAGTGCATGCTCCCTTAAGCTAACTGATCAAGTGGATGTTCCCTAAAGCTAGCTGATCAAGTGGATGTCCCTAAAGCTAAATGATCAAGTGTATGCTCCCTAAAGCTAGCTGATCAAGTGCATGCTCCCTAAAGCTAATTGATCAAGTGGATGTTCCCTAAAGCTAGCTGACCAAGTGCATGCTCTCTGAAGCTAACTGATCAAATGTATGTTCCCTTAAGCCAACTGATCAAGTGTATGTTCCCTAAAGCTAACTGATCAAGTGGATGTTCCCTCAAGATAGATGATCAAGTGGATGTTCCCTAAAGCTAACTGATCAAGTAGGTGTTCCCTGAAGCTAAATGATTAAGTGTGTTTCATGAGTTTAATTGATCAACTGTCTGCAGCCTAAATACGTCTGGTCATCTAAATCCATCTGATTAAGTGTTTAATCCCTGAATCCACGTAATCTTATGCGTGTTCCCTAGATTTTAAAATTACTTGTCAAGTGCGCCGTTCAAGTGTGTGTTCCTGAAACTCAGGTGTTCATCAGCTGATTCTTTTTAACAATCCGCCTGGATATTAGATTTCTCTTCTATCAACCCAAATGACTGTGAGGTATGCGTTACTGCTGTTTAAATATATGTTTCTGAAATCCAATTTACCATCAAATGTTTTTGCGTAATCTTCATTAATCCTGCTAAAATTATGTTCTGTGCATTCTATTGTATTATATTATTGTCTACAGATATGCAGCCCAAAGCTAGTGTTGATGAACGACTTTTGGTTTGACTCCAAAAGGCTTTTTGTAACTGAACCAGTTTATTTCTATTGTACTAACGTCAACACACACACACACACACACACACACACACTCAAACACAGATAAGCTGACATTCCAAATGACTCGACAATGAATGTAAGCTGCTCACTATACACACACTGACACAATGGAGAGCCTATTGAGGAGAGATTTGAGCACTACAATACATGAGACGACTGCGAGCGTGTGTGTGTGTGAGCGTGTGTGTGTGTGTGTGTGTGTGTGTGTGTGTGTGTGTGTGTGTGTGCTGTAAGCAAGAGCTGTGTTTGCACATTTCAGTCGACCTGGATGAACTGATCTACCTGTCATGTACAAAACACATCCCTTCCTGTCTTTCTCTGTTGATGGCAGTGTGTGTTTGGACTTTTGTGCGTCCAGTTTAACTTTATGATTTGGTGGGTTGGTCATTGACCACTCACAGACAACAGCACTGGTCTATTTTTATCTATAAAGTGATATTGGGCAAACTTACAGCTTACCTTTGCACCCTTCTGTGTGTCAGCTCTGGTAGTTACCAGCTACGCTCCTCCAAGTGGTTGCTTTATAATGCACTGTAGGTTTTAATTGATCTGGGGAAAACTGGGGCATCATAAAGATTGTGGTGACGGAGACGTGCTTGTTTTCCTTAAGAGGCCACTGTGTTTGAATAGTTGTTTCATAGTGGATTTTTATGTTATATGTTGTATTGGTTGCATTTTGAATGTGTTCTGATTGGCTGCTACCTTGCCCAGGTCTCTCTTGTAAAAGGGATTTTCCATCTCAATGGCACTTCCTGGTTAAATAAAGGTTAAAGAAATCATCATATGGCTCGTACAAAAAGGATTCATATGGCTCTTTTCTTATCAGCCACCACTGTCATTAATGAAAGTTTTGAAAACTAAAACCACTTTGTTCTGGTCAAGAAAAGATTGTGGTCATTGTTGGTAGTAGATGTCAACCCAACTGCCAGAATAGATGTTGGTATTTGTGCTGACCACTAGTACTTTAGATTTGTCTGTTATTATGTAGCAGAAACTTTACGTTTCAACAACGTTGTGGTTAATGTGTGGCTAGGTTTAGGCACAAAAACCATATGATTATGGCTAGAAAAAGATCATGTTTTGGCTCAGAATACCTGGTTTTGATGGCACAAACCTTTCTTGAAAAGCAGCACTGTCTCTAGAAAGAATAATCGCATTTTGTACCACTTTCCCAGCAGGAAACGCAACAATGTCTTGGTAAAAGCAACAGCTTTTCTTGATGCTATTTCCAATAGGCTGCTAAAAAGCAACCAAGTTTAGTGCCCAAAAAGCTGCTGGAGAAACTGAAATGACTTGCTAAATCACGACCGATTTTGTTGTTTGTAGGTCTGGTGACACACCATCCATCATCCAGTCCACCTCCCAATGACAAAGTCAACTTATACACTACATCACTTTTGAAATGTTGATATGATGGGTGTAAAACATGCAAATGTAACAAATTGGTGGTTTACAGAAATGTATAGTACCCACATTTTCTTCTGGCAAATGGATTGGAGATGTAGGAGGATGTGATTTGCTGGATCCTGTGTCAAAGTCACACATTTTGTAATTTGTCCTTCCAGATCTTTACTCTTGTTGTAAGAGCACTGAACTGTATTACTGTGTTTATTAAGCTTAGGTTGGTTGTGGTTAAATATGCCAGTCAATCCACCATTATGGTCCTGACTGAAATATCTTAACAACTATTGACATGCAGTTGAATACTGACATTCATTGCCCCCAAGGATGAAGCCTACTGACTTTCGTGATCCCCTGAGTTGTCCTCTAGCGCCACCATGAGGTTAACACCTATGCGTTTTAGTGAAATGTCTGTATTGGAGGGATTGCCATTCGTTTTGTACAGACATTCATGTCCCCCTCAGAATTAATTGTAATAACTTCAGTGATCCCCTGACTTTCCATCCAGTACCATTACCAGGTGACCCGTGACCTCTCAGGCATCAGGCTGACCTTCGACAGATATGACATGATGGATGCAGTGTAATGAGAGGGGAGGATTATTTGTTGGCAGAAGGCTTAAAGGACCATTACATTAAACAAAGACACATTAAAGGCTCCACAATCATAATCAATAATGTTTAATGACATGGAGAGTGGAGAGAGAATGATCTACTCTGCAGTAGTTGATTATAGACACTGCACAGTAATATTATATGTAGTGTTAAGTGTTGGAAGTGATGTAATGAAAGTGGTGATCGCTCACATGATTGTTTGAGTGATTAAAATGTGGATCTGAGGACTAAATATGTTTACTTCAGCAGCCTCTCAGTAAGCATTATATGATAAATAAAAAACTGGTTTGAAACATCAAGTACAATAATTGCAAGATGGATTTTTGTATTCCCTCCTTTTGTTAAAAGGGAGAATTTTTTACTTTTATTTTTTAGTATTGATGATGACAGTATTGTATCTTCATACTTCTTCATCCTTGAAGTATAAACTTCTTGCATTACATAAACGAACTGAATTTTCAGGATCTCTTATTTTCCCAAACTGTATTGCAAAAAATTACTTTCTTTCTTACTTTGGATTATAACGTCTCAGTTCTACTTTCCTAAACTTTTTAGCTATGTGTTTCTTGTTATTTAAATTTCTCTCTTTTTCTCTTCTTGCAGATATGGAGGAGAGAACGGGCGCAGGGTCATGGGCGAGTGGAAGTCGTTCTTCCAAGGTAGATAACAACAACTCTACTATTATATTTTCTTTACCGTAATTACTGTTAAATGCAATTGCTTTTAGCATTTTTAATGTTACTATTATTGCCAATACTACCATTAGAACTGCTACTACATGCTGAGTAGTAGTCAGCTTAGTGTCAGCTCTATGCCGAATCTACGCCATTGTGAGCATTTATACTTGCTATGATGCGGTGGTGTGTCTGTGTCACTCTGCAGTTACACCTCCAAAACACTAGTCAGCAGCTTGGTTTCTGTGCTGTTAAGTTTAGTTGATTCTATTGTCTTTAAACTATAGTAAGTAAAAGCTTTTTCTCCACTGAGGGAAATGGTTTCAGCTTACAAAAATAGACAGGAGGTCTGCGTCGTCGCATTTCAGATGAGGCCGTGTCTTACTACCGTTAGTACTAATATCACCGCAGATAGTACTACTACTCATATGCTGTTGCCTGTACTGTTGAAATTATTATTATAATAACTTCTGCTGCTGCTAACAGTCATGAAAAGTACATATAATAAAAAAATATAAATGTTGTCTGTCTCTTTCCAGAGTTATGCAGATGGGTCGCAGTACATGGCGTCACATGACAGCCTCTCACCTCCGTACACCAACTCCAGCAGGCTAACAGGTACACCACAGACTGTATGTGTGTGTGTGTGTGTGTGTGTGTGTGTATGTATGGTTGTTGCATTATTTTACAAAAAAAAGTTTGGATTCACTGCTTTGCTGGGTTTTGATCTGATGGTGTGTGTGTGTGTCAGAGAGTGTGTGTGTGCAGAGAATTAGTGAAACACTATCGTACACTGGAGGAGACAGGTCATCTGGCATGCAATTTCTCTCTCTCCCTCGGCCCGCTGTGTGGAAAACGCTAGGCAGTGTGTGCTCATTTACCCATGATGCTCTCTGCCTCTGGCTCTCTCCGATGCGGCGCCAGTTGTGAGCAAATGGCCACTGACACAGATAATCTGCCTCTCTCTCACTCACACACACACACACACACACACACACACACTCACAGCTTAATTACCTTTGACTGGATGCATCAAATATGGAAGACGTCAGCTCTCAGCTCTCTGGCTCTACCTGCTCTCTTCCTGTCATTTGTTGGTTTTTCACTCTTTCTCTTGTGAAACACATGATCTTGAACCCTTCATTCTGAAGCCACAAGAGTAAATGCAGTTGTGTCTAAGTATTTGTTGGGGGAATTGTGTGGTATTTTAGATGTGTGTTTTGAGAGAGATGTAAAGACTGCTACCAGCCAGTAATGGGACCATAGTTGTGGATACAGTCTAAGGCTAAAAGTTTGTGGACACCTTGACAAGAACAAACACATTTTCACTTTTGTGTGTTTTAAGGTTTATTTTCAAGGTTTAGGCAACAGAAGTATGTGGTTAAGGTTCCAAAAAAAACGAAGATGTAAGTTTGTTTGGTTAGCATTGTCGCCTCACAGCAAGAGGGTTTCCGTTCGAGCCCCAGGGTGGTGGAGTCCTTCTGTGCGGAATTTGCATGTTACAGAAAATGAATGCACAAAGTCCCGTTTCAAAGTAAACTATGGTTAAAAAAAAAAAAAATAGTTTTAAGGTTTACTTTCAAGGTTTGGGCAACAGAAGTACATGGTTAGGGTTAAAAAAACCAAGATGGTTTGGCTTAAAATATGTCTGTTACTAATGTAATGTAACTTCGTATTATGCTACACACTGCATTATTTTTAACGTAAGTCGAATGACTTTTAGTTTCGCATGGGACACAAACAGCGTACTCATGGGTCAAAGTCCTGTGCTTGTTGGGCCCATCCACCTCGTCTCCCATCCACCCTATGCATACTCCCTCGCTATTCATACTGTAGCAGTTGTTCAGAGCATCAAAAAATGCCCCAGCCCAGCGCATCTCATACCATTGCTAAAGTGTACCAGCTGCTAAAAAAAACCTTAACTCTTCAGTGAAGGCTTTGTAAAGATGAACAAAGTGTCTCCACTTCCTCCCTTGGTACAAAAATGACGCCAGTACATCCTGGATACAACCATTGCAATCTTATGCCGGTGACGTCATTTAGAGCTAGAATCTGCATAGCGATCTCTGCAGTGTGGAGTTACAGCCCATACACCTGTCCGTCCAACTGCAAGCACACTGATTGACACATACAGCTGTCATCATGACGTCTACCCCCTTTCTTTATAGCATCAAACAGTTCTAGACTGAAAGACTGAATCAGGGAAAAAGGCACAGTCCATAAGATTTTTTATTAAATTTACAAAACTTTGGGTTTTAGAAGAAAGTTTTCATTTGTGCTAACACATGTAAAGTGAGTTTCTCTTTGAAAAGTACCTTGTTCTAACTCGGATCAGCTGAAACAAATTCAAACAAAGTAAAACAAACAAAAAAAATCTAATCTTAGAAATGTAGCTAATTCTTGTGACAGTCTACTTACTTGTGAATCCACACTGCGGATTATGAATTAAATAAATAAAATAAAACAAAAGAAAAGAAATGCAAAACTTCAGATTTGTGCCTCTCTGCTGGAATGATCCATAGTATGTGCGATGTGTTGTGACAGTGTTGTGATTATGGTATGTAGCTGCAGAGGCAGAGAGGGAAGAGGCGACGCAGAGTCAGAAATGGAAATATTGTATTCTTCATCTGGCACACGGGAGCCGCAATTTACTTTGATAATGATAACACTAAGAGACAGAGACAGCCAGGGATATGGAACACACACACGCACATCCTCTTCACTTTCTACCTGTGACTGTTCTGATCTGGGTAAATCACATTGTCTCCTGTGTCTGTTGGCTTTTCCTCTTTTCTTGTGCGCCCTGATGGAAAATGTAGCGTTTGGGTATCAGTGCTAAAACCACAGAGCTTTCATTGATATCAGTGATGGTTTGTTCTAAGTGCCAGAGAGTGACCCAACTTTACTACTTTCTACAAACGTTGGCCACACAAATGGGTGAGGAGAAAATATTCATTAAGTTTTTACTTGATGCACAGCCTTGACTTTCACCAGTGTTGACAGCCTGAGGCCGCTGAGATAAAGAACATTATGAAAAAAAGATGTTACCCTCTCAAACCAGACAAAAGTTACTCAGACAGGTTGGTTGAGTCAGTTGGGAGGCTGTGGATAGGTGGGTACTATGTCGTGGCTTAAAGGTTGAAATGGATTTTCAATAAGTTGTAGTAGTTGCTAGAGCATTATTGGTCATTACGGTGTTGCTAAATGGTTGGTTGGTTGGGCTGGGTAAATATGCTACCAGTACCAATACCAAAACCCTTAATGCACTGACACACCAAGCTGGGGGTCAGCCACTGGTTAATGTCAGGTCATTGGGCACTTTAGTTTTTGCAGTGTGTCCTACACTGTTGGCCCTCGATGGCTTTTTTTCCAGGTGATTCAGCATGTAAAATTAGTGTTGGGGATGTTGGTGGATAAAATCACTCTGATTAGCAGTTCAGCTCAATGCAACAGAAGAGAAATGGAAGTGAGGAAAGTAAACAATTGGCTGAAGTCATGAGGGTGTGAGATTGAAACAAACTTGTTATATAAGGTAAGATTATGTTAAAGCCATTGATCTCTTTTGCTGAAACCATTGTTTTTGTTATTGTTCACTTGTGCAGGGTGAATATGGTTTTTCGGTTGTTCTTTGATGTTGGCTTAGTGTGTTTGGGCTTTTAAAGCGATACC
The DNA here is from genome assembly GCF_041903045.1 of Epinephelus lanceolatus. Lineage (NCBI taxonomy): Eukaryota > Metazoa > Chordata > Actinopteri > Perciformes > Serranidae > Epinephelus > Epinephelus lanceolatus. The sequence goes on from NC_135752.1 coordinate 27,372,126, forward strand.
AATACCAATACAGTATTTCATTTGATACCTTTTTATGCTGCTTTATTCGATACCTGCCATGTGAATGGAAGCATTCAGTTGCCCTGTTTTTGTTTTAATTAATGTACATTTGTTGGTTTATAGACTCTTTTACTATTTAACTAATCCGTGTCTTATTTGTGCAAAAAAACTACAGAACATAGTAAATCACTGTGCAGTGTATACTGGGATCTACTTTAGTTGGATGAATTATGTCATAGCCTACTGTGATGTTTGGTTTAGATATCAGTGTAATGTGCTGATATAAAGCAAGTAGGTCTACATGCTACATGCAGTTATGAGTGTTTCTTTGCAACAAGAGTCACAGTCAGTCCCTCAGTCTTCTCTTTGAGGCATGCGTGATCATGAGTTTTTAAAGTTTTAAACAACGACTCAAAACATATATTTTTATTATATAGCCTATAACTACCAGCTATCTGTTTTAATATTTTTATTATATATTTTTTAATTATTTGGTCAATTAATGGATTGATATATTAATTAATTTATTCTTCTCATTTCTCCTTGAATGAGTGTTGTATAATTGTATGGCTTTAATTATTTGCTGTTTGTCTCTGCCGCTGAATTGTAAAACACTTTGTGCTGCATATTGTGCATGAAAGGTGCTCCATAAATAAGGTTAATTCATTCATACATTCATTCATTATTTATATTTTGCCTTTAGGAGATGCACCAAATTCAGGTGAAGAAGATTATTTTTTGTCTTTTTTTTATGCAAACACTTGTTCTCTTATCAGTAATTTAGCATAACATGGAGGTGAAATCAGTACTCCATGTATTTAAATGTAAAAGTGCGATAGAAATATTTTGTCCATTGTAATTGTGAAAAATAATTGTGGTCTAAACATTGATCAGAATAATCGTGATTGTCATTTTGGCTATAATCCTTCAGCCATACACTGATAACAACAAAAACAAAAGTCTCTATTGCTGATTAAAAAGCTAATGCATCAAAGTCGATGTTTCATCAGAGTTTAAGTTAAAAGACTGTTACAAGAGGAAAGTATTCATTGCATAGTTTTAGTAATAAGTCACCAAAGCAAACAGCCTTTATACTGTGATCAAAGCACCAAGGACACGTTCCCTTAACATCTGAGCAGGAAGCATCAGTCTGGACGTCATATAGTTCTTTCAAGCTGTTTCAAGCATAAGAATATTTTTCTTCTGTAATTAAAGGTAGTCCAATTATTTTCAGGTGTGAGACTTTGTATTCATTCTCGCCTGAGGTGAACTCAAACTGAAAGAAGAAAGAAACACTGCAGAGTTTAATGAACCCAACCTGAACATGTTGAGTGTGAAGGCAGCCTCTCACTCTCTCCCCCTCTCTAACCTTGTCTGTCTTTCTTAACCCCCCCACTATCAGATTAGAGTGATGTTATGCTCTAGATAATCAGCGAAGGGATTAGTGTCATCTCAGCGACCCCACTAGATTAATCTGCCGACACACACACACACACACACACACACAGAAAAGCAATCGGAAGATGTGTGTGTGTTTTATGCATAGATGTGTGTAAATGTGGACTTGCACTTACATATATGTTTATATAAGTACATCTGCAGTTGTGTGATGCATGAATGTGTGTTTTTGTGTGTGTCTTCGTGTGTGTGTTTTAATGATTATTGGGTCTGTCTGTGAATTTGTGAAGCCAGTGTGTGTGTGTGTTTCTGTGCAAGTTGGCAGGTTACTGTGTCAGTGTCTGAGTGTGTGATGTAAGCTTCTTTATGAATGCGGTTTTCATGTGGTTAGATGTAGGGGTGTGTGTGTGTGTGTGTGTTCTTTGTGTAAATGAGTGTGTTCTTGTGTGTTACAATGTTGAGGTATTATGTGATTCGAGCTTTCATGTATGTGTATATGTGGTTATACAGTATGTGTGTGTGTGTGTGTGTGTGTGTGTGTGTCTACCTGTGTGTTGTTGCTTCGCAGAGCAGGTGCACCACCCTGAGCCCCCCTCCCCCCGCCCCCATAACTGTCACCTACATGGTAAATGAGAAGCTCAGTGGTTTCAGCTTGTAAGCACATTCTGTTCTGTTATAAATAAACGATCTAACGTAGCTTCAGTCTGATTCTGATGCACAACAGCAGCTTCTACTGCTTTCATTCTCTCATTTAAAAACTTGATTTGTCCAAGAAAAGGTGGCAAAATACAGAGCATGTTTCCACAGAAGTTGCTCTGCTGCACAGTTGTTACCATTTTTGGATACAGCCTCAGTTTTTCACTGATCGTCAGCAAGCAGCCTCTCAGATTGTTAAGGGTGTATTGCTTTGAAAGGGCATCTAAAAGGAGAATTCTCTTGTTTGTATTATTCGATCAACATCCGACCAGAGAAGGACTTTCATCTCTGTGCTTCCAGTGTGCATTTATCCTGACTTAGCACAAAGACTGGAAGCAGGGATGGAGTGTTAGCATAGCCAACCCAGTCAGCAGCACAGATGTTGCCATTTTAGGTTTCTGCAAGATTATGTCTTGGCTTAAAGTACCTACTTTTGGTGGCACTATTGCAGCTAAAAAAGCAGTAATGTCTCAGTGAAAAACAACCACTTTCTGTGGCACTATCCCCATTAAAAACACAGTAGCAGCTTGCTAAAAAAAAAAAAGCCTCTGGAAATGCAGCAAAGTCTTGGTAAAAAACAACTGCTGGTGGTTGCATTATCCTCAGTGGAAACACAGTAATGGGTCATTAAATAAAAAAACACCTTTGGTGGCTGAAAAGAGTCGCTGGAAACGCAGTGATGTCTCGATAAAAAACAACTCCTGTTGGTGGCACTTTACCCGGTGCAAACAGTAACAGGTTGCTAAAAACAAACAAAAATCCGCTAGAAATGCAGCAATGTCTAAGTAAAAAACGACTGCTGGTGATGGCATTATCCCCAGTGGAAACACAGTAACAGGTCGCAAAAAATACCAACTTTGGTGGCTAGAAAGCCGCTGAAATTGCAGCGATCTCTGTAAAAAACAGCTGCTTTTTGTGGCACTATCCCCTGTGGAAACACAGTAACAGGTCGCTAAAAAAACACATTTGGGTGCTAAAAAGTTGCTGGAAGTGCAGTGATGTCTCGGTAAAGAACCACTGCGGTTGGTGGCGCTTTCCCTGGTGCAAACAGTAACAGGTTGCTAAAAAAATACCATGTTTGGTGGCTAAAAAGCTGCTGAAAATGCAGCAATGTCTGGGTGAAAAACAGCTGCTTTTTGTGGCACTATGCCCTGTGCAAACACAGTAACAGGTGACAAAAATACTAATCTCTCAAGACAGATTCTGCAATTTACATTGTAGAATCTGTCGGCAGCCCTGTGTGAAAGATGACTACAGAGGAGGGGAGGGCGGTGCTTTGAGTTTGAACGATGCAGTGTTTAAGCCAATCACAATGGAGGGGGCGTGGCCAAGACGTGCAAGTGTCCCCAGGAAATGTGTACCTACAGAAACAGAAAGCTCTGCGTCCATAGCGACCGCTCCATTCTGATTCCCTGGGGGCACCGCCGGAAGTGAAGGGCGTGAACGATCGCCGAGGCCCCTGCACTTCCGTTAGTCGAAAAACTCCGGGCTGTGCCTCCAGAGGTAAAGGAAGAAAAAAAAAAGTTGTTTTTTTTTTTTTTTTCCCACCGATGGATTTCCAGATTGCAAAAATACCAACTTTGGTGGCTAAAAAGCCGCTGAAAATGCAGCGATGTCTCTGTAAAAAACAGCTGCTTTTTCTGGCACTATCCCCTGTGGAAACACAGTAACAGGTCACAAAAAAATAACATGTTTGGTAGCTAAAAGGCTGCTGGAAATGCAGCGATGTCTCGGTAAATAACAACTGCGGTTGGTGGCACTTTCCCTGGTGCAAACCGTAACAGGTCGCTAAAACAATACCATGTCTGATGGCTAAAACGCTGCTAGAAATGCAGCAATGTCTCGGTGAAAAACAACTGTTGTTGGTGGCATTTTCCCCTGTGTAAACACAGTAACGGGTTGCTAAATAAAACCATGTTTGTTGGCTGAAAGGAGCCGCTGGAAACACAGTGATGTCTGGGTAAAACACAACTGTTGCTGGTTCCACCTTTGTGGAAACAGCAAAAAGCCCTTAAAAAAAAACCTGTTTGGTGACTAAAAAGGAGCTAGAAACAGAGCGATGACTCCTTAAAAAACAGCCAGCTTTGTTAGGAACATGGCAACCCAACTATCAAGATTGTTTGCACACAGAGGTTGCTGGTCAACACAAAGATTCAGCGCTAACTGCTGCCAAAATCACAGTGTTCAGTTTTTTGTATTTTTCTTTCCACATGTATTCAATGAACAAGATGCAACATTTGCAAACACTACAAATTACAGTGAATATCATACAGTAAATTTGAATGTAGACAGTATAAAAAGATTGAAACAAATAAAAAATTACATCCATGAATATCAGCCACTAATGTATTATTCAGGCTGTAGTTTGTATCAACATTGACCTATAAATCCTGTTTCAGAGGTCACTATTTTTAATCCTATTGGAATGCTGTTATATATTATAAAAACACATCAAAAAGAGAACCGCTCAGTATAGAGAGCTGGTATAAACCTGATGATCTTGTGTCCCTCCTCCTCCTCTTGTTGTTTTTGTTGAAATGTAGTGAGTCAGCCGTCTGTCTCACCTCTGTGTGACCTTATTAATGAGTGTTGAGCCACGAGGCTGGACCCCCTCTGAGGAGGTCACATCTGGACACTTTATATAGAAATACATATCTGTCTCTCTCTCCCGTTCCTTCTTTTCTTTTGTCTGTCTCTGTCTTTGTTTCATTTTTAGGTTTTTCGCTTTGAATCTGGTTCTCCTTTCTCCTGCTCATCTTTTTTTTGCTTTCTCTTTCACCGTTTCTCTCTTCATATGCACTTGACATATCTTTTCCTCTCCTCACTCTTCTTCCTTATCCTTTCACACTTCCTCTACCCTTCATGTCCTTTTCTCCTTTTCCCGTCCTCTATCTCTCTTTTTGTTGTTTTCTTTCCCTCCGTCTCTTAATCACCCTCTATTCCTCTCACCCTGTCTGTCCTCCACGGAGACCGGGCCCTCCTGTCTCCCTCTCTACCCCAGCAGCCCCTCACCTCAGCTGGGTGTGGTGCCAAGGTCGTCCCCCTGTCCCTCCCTGCTGGGTCTGGGTCTTTGTGTTCAGAATGTTTAAACATAAAGGAGAGGAGGGAAGGAAATGAGAGGAGGAAATGAGAGGAGAAGAGAGATGGAGTGACAAATGACAACTTCTAAAAGTAACAAAATTTTAAGCAAGGTTTTAAAGCTGTAACTTGCATTTTTTTAATTATCAATTCATCTTGCAGGTATTTGTTCAATTAATAAATTGTTTAGTTTATTAGACGTCACAAAATAGTAAAATCTTAGGGTGCTGTCAGACCTAGAGTCGTCTTGCTTTGGTCTGAATCAGACCAATTTTGTTACAAAGTTGCATAATTGCCTAGAGTTGGTTTGTGTTCTCACGGCAGCATTTACAAGCGGACCAGATCAAATGCCTGCGCGAGAAAGCTGCTCTTGATTGGTCAGAATTTCCATGCAGAAAAAATCCAGGAAGTAAACAAAACGTTGAAGAAGAGTACACTTGCAAGATAAATGTGACACTTTCTAATGTCACAATGGAGGAACAACTACGCAGGTTGATTTTAGCGCTGCTCATTGTGGACTATATTGCTGTCATTGTTCATTTTAGTCAAACCATACAGTTTGAAAACGAGGCGCGGCTCCAACTAGAAAACAATGTTTTGATGCATTGGATGTGCTGAATGTGCATATTAAGGCAGTACAGGAGGAGGTGCACATTAATAATCCTCCAGGACTGTAACATGCTCATGTTTAACCCAAACAATGTGTCACGTGACTGCCGTTGGTTCAGATCAAGGTCGGAACACGTTCTCACCACAAATGAACCGCACCAGAGTTTGTTTGTAACCAGATCGAGACCACCTCTGCAAGAAGGTCTCGGTCCGGTTGTTTTGGTGCGCACCAGAGTGTGATTGCTGTGTTCACACCTGCCCAAACAAACCGCACATAGGGGACAAATGAACTTGAGTTTGATTGAACCGAACCGAACAGGGCAGGTGTGAAAGTGCCCTTAATCTGTTGTCCAACTAACAGTCCAAAGACCAAAGATTATTATCTGAATTGTTTGAACAGAGTTATATATGAAGTCACCTGTTATACCAGGTTCAGTTAGGTAACATATCAACAGCTGAGCCAGCTCCATTTTTGTTCCATACAGAATCATTAGAATAATATAAATGAAACATCAGCAACATACATTTTGCTATGATTTCAGAGGCAAACCAGAATTTAAAACATAAAAAATACACAAAGAGACAAAAGCACATCAGGAACAAGTAGGAGTGAGCAGCCAAAATAACAGCAATAAATAAAATCAGGTCAGTGAATTAAAATTAATGACAGTTAAGAAATGAAATGCCTCAAAATAAAGACATATTTTCTTTTAACATCCTTCATTCCCCGCTCCGCCCTCGGAGATTTTGTTTCCATTGTCCCTGCTGATTGAAACTGAACAGCCACCGTCTCATTCTCAGAGTATTTTTTGAATGGATGTCATGCATTGATTAGTGCTGCGCTGACTTCAGTGCATTAACACGGACGCACAATGTAAGCCACTGCAGAGTATTTAGTATATTATTGTTTTGAAGGGGCTGTGTATCACACGTAAATTGTCTGTGTAATTAGATCTGACATAGTAATAATAGGTCTCGTCAAGGCGAGAGGGCGGAGGGTGGAGATGTAAAATGTACACTCTGAAAGCAGCGGTTCATCGGGGAGCAATTCGGGGTTCCTGATCGGGGAGGGGGAAATGTCTTGGATAATTTTGCGAGGAACGCTTTTAGGCTTCTTAAAGAACTGTCAGAGTTAATTATCATTTTTTGAAAAGGCTAATAAAGGGAATAGTGGAGCTGAGCAACAGCAATGCTGTAGGTCTTTAATTCTAGAGGCAGGTGGTGTTGGTGGGGTTCAAGCCTACGTATTGAGATTTGGGAATTACCACTCCTTCCATCAAGAAATCCTTTTTATTTATGTGCAGATACTGAATGATGAGCTCAATGGTTGGGTCAACTTATTCCTTTTCATGCTGCAAGGCTGGTCTAGGTTTACCTGTGTGGCACAAATGGGTTAGAATGACTGTTGATGGAGCTGTTTACAAAATATATGAAGGAAAATCTAAAATACTGGTGGTTCAACAAATAGCTTTTTCGGGTTTGCAAACCTTGATCCACAAAATCAGGGGGACCAACCTCATCACATATTGACTTGTGCTCATGGACTTTCCACATCCAGATAGGAAGTGCAAGGTACCCTGGGTGTGTTCGTTGTTGCTGTTTACCTGGGTGAAAGGCGATGTTTGTTGGACCCATCAACCACCCCTCCTGTCCACCCTACTCAGACTATCGTCACCTTAACTTTCATTCTTGTCCTGGTGCTTTTCCCTCAGATGCCATTAAACTAACAGTGACCAGTTGCATATCCTGCTGATGTTAAAGGACTTTTTTCGTAGGAGTCTGACACTGGAAGTCACTGCCCAAGCACCATGTGTTTAAAACTGCAACCATTAAACTCTGTATACAAGATATTCTGTCATCCACCAGTAGGGGCACTAATTTAGCAAAACGGTCCTGTGGGTCATATAAGAGGGTAGGAAAACAACATGTTGTTGTATGGGTTGGGGGACTTTTTTAGCATTTAATACAGAGAAATGGTCCTGTAAAGGGATGTGATGATACATCGATCTGGATTGTGATATTGATTCAGTGATGAAAGATCCAATATTAAAGATGCACAGTGAAAACGTCCATACATATCATCATCTTGAAGATAGGCCTGGGTCACCATTTCCATCCAAGCACACCTCCTTCCTATACAGTACAGGCCAAAAGTTTGGACACACCTTCTCATTCAATGCGTTTTCTTTATTTTCATGACTATTCACATTGTAGATTCTCACTGAAGGCATCAAAACTATGAATGAACACATGTGGAGTTATGTACTTAACAAAAAAAGGTGAAATAACTGAAAACATGTTTTATATTCTAGTTTCTTCAAAATAGCCACCCTTTGCTCTGATTACTGCTTTGCACACTCTTGGCATTCTCTCCATGAGCTTCAAGAGGTAGTCACCTGAAATGGTTTCCACTTCACAGGTGTGCCTTATCAGGGTTAATTAGTGGAATTTCTTGCTTTATCAATGGGGTTGGGACCATCAGTTGTGTTGTGCAGAAGTCAGGTTAATACACAGCCGACAGCCCTATTGGACAACTGTTAAAATTCATATTATGGCAAGAACCAATCAGCTAACTAAAGAAAAACGAGTGGCCATCATTACTTTAAGAAATGAAGGTCAGTCAGTCCGGAAAATTGCAAAAACTTTAAATGTGTCCCCAAGTGGAGTCGCAAAAACCATCAAGCGCTACAACGAAACTGGCACACACGAGGACCGACCCAGGAAAGGAAGACCAAGAGTCACCTCTGCTTCTGAGGATAAGTTCATCCGAGTCACCAGCCTCAGAAATGGCAAGTTAACAGCAGCTCAGATCAGAGACCAGATGAATGCCACACAGAGTTCTAGCAGCAGACCCATCTCTAGAACAACTGTTAAGAGGAGACTGCGCGAATCAGGCCTTCATGGTCAAATAGCTGCTAGGAAACCACTGCTAAGGAGAGGCAACAAGCAGAAGAGATTTGTTTGGGCCAAGAAACACAAGGAATGGACATTAGACCAGTGGAAATCTGTGCTTTGGTCTGATGAGTCCAAATTTGAGATCTTTGGTTCCAACCGCCGTGTCTTTGTGAGACGCAGAAAAGGTGAACGGATGGATTCCACATGCCTGGTTCCCACTGTGAAGCATGGAGGAGGAGGTGTGATGGTGTGGGGGTGTTTTGCTGGTGACACTGTTGGGGATTTATTCAAAATTGAAGGCACACTGAACCAGCATGGCTACCACAGCATCCTGCAGCGACATGCCATCCCATCCGGTTTGCGTTTAGTTGGACGATCATTTATTTTTCAACAGGACAATGACCCCAAACACACCTCCAGGCTGTGTAAGGGCTATTTGACCAAGAAGGAGAGTGATGGAGTGCTGCGGCAGATGACCTGGCCTCCACAGTCACCGGACCTGAACCCAATCGAGATGGTTTGGGGTGAGCTGGACCGCAGATTGAAGGCAAAGGGGCCAGCAAGTGCTAAACACCTCTGGGAACTCCTTCAAGACTGTTGGAAAACCATTTCAGGTGACTACCTCTTGAAGCTCATGGAGAGAATGCCAAGAGTGTGCAAAGCAGTAATCAGAGCAAAGGGTGGCTATTTTGAAGAAACTAGAATATAAAACATGTTTTCAGTTATTTCACCTTTTTTTGTTAAGTACATAACTCCACATGTGTTCATTCATAGTTTTGATGCCTTCAGTGAGAATCTACAATGTAAATAGTCATGAAAATAAAGAAAACGCATTGAATGAGAAGGTGTGTCCAAACTTTTGGCCTGTACTGTACATTCAAACAGTGCTAGCGGCCTAGTGCTAGGCAGATGATGGTGAGTAGCCAAGAAAAAGACAATCAGGATATTTACTGATATCGTCTCATATCAGTCACAGGCCCCTGAATTGAATCACGTCAAGCCTGTATTGTGGCAGACTTTGTGATGTCAGCAAATATTTTGTAGTTGTCCAAATAATTGAAATATACTATCATCGTGAATCGTGTGATTTACACCCTGACTCCTGCACCTAAGACATCCAGAAAACTAGACAAAACCTTCTTGATCCTTAAAATGCCCTCGTGGGATGGATTCTTCACCTAGCATTGAACAATACTAAAGGTCTACAGCTATTGCACATTGGCTTTATCAAAATTCAGAGCAATCCATCAAACAGTTGTTAAGATATTTCATTCTGAACTAGGGGTGTAACGGTACACAAAAATCTCGGTTCGGTACGTACCTCGGTACACAAGTCACGGTTCAGTTTTTTTCGGTACAGTAATGAAAAAAATAGACAACTATTAAATATCTTTTACTTATTGGTAACCTTATTAAAACATACCACCACAGCAGTTAACTCTTTTTACAATTTTTGAATGAAGAAAATATATATAAAATCCTGCTTTTTCACATTGTTTGAATGAAAATAGAAATATAAAAATGAAAAATAAAATCCTGCTGTTTTTTTAACACATTTTTTGAATGAAAAATATAAATATAAATTTCTGCTTAAACAGTTTTACTCAATTAAAATAAAAAGTATAGTGCAGCTGGTCAGCTTTAAAGCCTGCTCAGATTCAGTTTTACTAGGAACTTACTTAGCTTTCCCACTTTGTTAAAGTGCAGTAAACAAAACATGCTTATATCTAAAGTGCAGCTTAAACAATTTTACTCAACTCCAATGGCGTTGATTATTTCTTTAGCGCGATAGTCAGGGAATCGCTCTTTCTTTTTAAACGACGACGATATCGTAGTTTGCACCAGATTGCTTTTTCTAGTCATGCCGGTTAACGTTCAAACTCGGGTGGTGTTGCTTTAGATGCGTTAGCATGTTAGACGTGTTTCCAAGTACATACCCGACCGCTGTTCTGCAGTGTCGGCACACTGCTTTTGTCTTGTCAACTTGTTTATTTCCATCTTCGTATTTTACCCTGAAACCAAAGTGTTCCCAAACGGAGGACTTAAGGTTTGCGGGTGGGTCTTCAGGTTCGTCAGGCTCACTTGCCATGTTGTCAAAATGCGAGAATGCACTGCACAAAGTGAAAGCCTAGATTTACGGGACTCGGTCCGTCACTCAATTATGTCCATCGGGGAACTAGATATTTTAAATAGTTCGGCTCGCAAAAACAGAATTAAAATAAAACAAAATAAAATAAAATAATATCCTGCGCCCAATAATTTGGTACAGGGTCGTGCCGAACCGAAAGTCGCGTACCGAACGGTTCAACACAAATACATGTACCGTTACGGCCCTAGTCTGGACCAAAGCGATGGACCAATTGACAGACTAACATTGCCATCTCTAGAGCCGCACCACCAGCATGGACAAAAAATAACCAACAAACAACAGAAATGAGAACATGCAAAACAACATTAGTCGTATATTCCCTGGAAGTCATGATTTTAAAGCTGCAAGAAAACATTCAGCCCTGACTGTCATGATCAGTGTTTGTTATCCATACATGAACATGTAGCTCTGTCAGATTGACGAACCTCTTTTGTGTTTGTGAGAACAAGTCCTTCAAATTAAAAGTCTAAATACCTTGTTTGTGTCACCAGGATGACACATGGGAGTCTTTTCTGATCTGAATTAAAATACCTGCTTTGTTCAGTTTGGGGACCGCTCATAGTCATGGTTGAAAGAAACCAACGTTGACCCATACATCCAACCTGACCACCTCGTCATATTCTATCTATCTATCTATCTATCTATCTATCTATCTATCTATCTATCTAGTGTTTGTCTTTCTGTCTGTCTATCCATCCATCTGTCTGTCTCTGTCTGTCTGTCTGTCTCTCTGTCTCTCTGTCTGTCTATCCATCCAGCCATCCATCCATCTGTCTGTCTTTTTCGTCTTCTGTCATCCATCCAGATGAGGCCTCTGGAGACCAAGCCTGGGTCATTCATGGTACAGAGTGTGTGTGTGTGTGTGTGTGTGTGTTTTCCTGCGTCCGTGTGTTTGTGTGTCCTTTATCTTTCTATCTCTGTATGTCTCTGCTGCTATGTGTGTGTACAACTTGTGTGCGTGCATGTGTGTGTGTGTGTGTGTGTGTGTGTATGTGTGTGTGACAGACTGTGAAATGGTGCGTAGTAGCACCTGGGCCCTTCAGTGTTGATTGATCGGCTTGGTCATGTGGAAGAGTCCCATCTGGCCAGCCACGCTACGGTGTGTGTGTGTGTGTGTGTGTGTGTGTGTGTGGCAGAGAGAGAGAGTGCTTGTTTGTGTGTAAGAGGTGAGAGAGGGAGATAGAGATGTGCAGCATGAAACAGTATGTTTATTGTGCGAGTGAGAGCGGGAGGGAGAGAGCTCTTCAGTTAGAACTGTGGCTCCCAGAGGCCAAAGATGAACTGTATTTTATCATCTGAGAGGGAGAGGCTACATTCACATTGCAAGCCTTAAAGGAAATTTCCCCTGTTTTTTAGAACCTAGTTGTCATAAAAAGTGTGTTGGTCTAGGGCTGTTTGGGGCATTGTCCAGTGTTATTTTAGACAGTAGTGTGCTTCCAAGTGAGGCAGCAGCTAGAGGAAGGTCTCCTATTTTCCTAACAACTTGACTTGTCTGCACATTACCCTGACCTCAACACCACCCAGCACTTTTAGCATGATTGGAACACAGTCAATAGGCCCAGACACATCCAACTGACTTCAAAGAAGCAGTGACAACAAAAGATGACTGTTACGTTGCCTCACGTCACCTGTGTCTCGACCAGGAAGTTGAACATGAACACACCGCAAAGACTACAGCTGAGGGACAAACACCACATATGCTCTGTGCCTGTGTGAGAGGAAATTACTCTCCATACCAGCAGATGGCGGTTGTCTGAAGTTGTCATTCAGAAAGGGTAGGTGGAATACCGTCTTGACGCTCGTTAGCCAGTGAGCACATTCACACTTGCCCGCCAGAGTATTATTTCTAAGTTGCCAGCCACCACATCACACTAAAGAAGAGACCGTCTGTTTTTAAACACAAAAACGTTTTATTCTATCTTATTCCCTTTTTTTTTTTATTAACACTTGAATTTGTGCATGTTAATTTAAAATTAAATAAAAAAAAAACAACAACAACATTTCGGACAAAAAGCTGAGAAAAAGGCATTTTTGTCAAAGAATGTCCTTTTCAAGTACAGAATCAATTTTACTTTTTTTTTTTTTTTTTCAAATTTCCTCATGTCAATTAGAATTGCATAAATGAAAATAATAATGATAATAATATTACTAATGAAAATAATATTCTCTTTGAGGTATAAGTGTCAATACTGTCTCCCTCTCCCCTTTGGTCGTTTTGTCCGTGTGTCACTGTCACCGTCATGGCGATCCTGTTTCGTCCCACCAAACTCGTTTGCTTCTTCGTCCAAATCAGATTCAGAATGTTGATCAAAACAGGAATTGTTGGAGTCTGACGTCATCAACATCTCCACGGCTTATGCAACCGTAAACTTTTCCGTCGGCACCGGCATTTCCGTGCAGTTTACAAGCTGTTGCATTTCTGTGAACAACATCTTCCTTCGGTTTCCAGCGGGTCTTCCTCTTTGTTTGTTTGGACATGGCAGTGCTGTAGTATTTCACAAGATGCGTAACAGTGCCCCCTATTGTAAAACACTGAAAACACAGATTGCCGGAATATTTCGTCAATGGCAGGGAAGCGTTCTGTCATAAATGACGGAAAATCTCAGCAGTGGTGGGGATAGTTTTAACAACACAATCCAATGCTGAAAGAACAAAGCATATTTACTGTGCACTAGAGAACAATAACACAAACCATCACGAAACATTTCTACTATAACGCTCAGTGGCCATAGCAAAATAATCTTACCTTATGTAGCAAGTTTGTTTTGGTCTCACTCCCCTTTGACTTAAGCTGTTTGCCTACTTTCTTCACTTTTGTTTCTCTTTACGTGCACTGAACTAAACTTACAATCAGAGTGATTTTATTCACTGACAGGCTCTGCCATAGTGGCAGCAATTTCAACGTGCTGAATCAGCCAAAAAAAAAAAAGCCGATGAGGGCCAATGAGGAGCAACAGTGCAGGACACACGGCACCAATTAGGGTGACTCACCGACAGCCCAACATTGACCGATGGCCGACTGTAGGCTTGGTATGTGTTTTTGAAATGTATTTTAATTCAACTTTTTGAGCACCAAACGCCGAGTGCCATCTAGCGCCATTATTTTGAAGAGCAGGCTGACGTCTCTTTGCCTGATACCTCCAACATTCAGCCACTCACACCAAATCAATCTAGGTTGATAAATAACACAACAGGTAAGAGGAAAAATGTGTGTCTTTGATTTTGGGGTGAACTGTCCCTTTAAAAGTAACAGGTTGCATCCAACAAGGTGTTTTCATCAATATATCACTGATGAAGGCTGAGTGAGTGTTGGTCCCTGTAGATTCATTGTGACATAACTTAGGTGATAATGTGTCAGATGTGTTTCCAGCTTTCATATAAGTGGTCAGATGTATTGCAGCTTTAAACATGCATTTGATTACATTTCTATGTTGATGTGTGTGGGACGCCTCCACTGACAATCTTCATCAACTGCCCGCCATCTTTGTTCAGCAGCACCATCATCATCATTTATGCCAGACCACTAATGGGAGAGCTTTGGAAAAGTCACATGAATTCAGATGTGACCATTCAGATTTGTATCAGATTTAGACCCATGTTTTAAAATGATGATTTCACACCAGGTCTTCTTATTTAAAAGAAAATATCTGAATTTAACTTGAGGGTTTTAAATCTCAGTTCGAACATGGAAAAGAGATAAATAGGAAGAAACTAAGAAACAAAAAGAGAAAAACAGATGCAGAGAGAAACTAAGAGAGAGAGAAAGACAGACAGTGTGTGTTTTCTGAAACGAAGCCAACTGATAATTAATGCCTCTGACATCATGGTGCTCTAATTAAGCCTGGCATTCATTAAGCCAAGTGGGGGGGGGGGGTTCGTTAGTGGCTTTTTTTGGAGGGGGGATTTGTTAAGTCTTCATTGTTACTCTTCTTAGACAATAGAGAAAGAGAGATGGAAGGACAACAAAAAACAGAGGTGAAGAGAAACGTGGACAGTATTACAGGACTACAGGTGATGTAGCACGCCTTCTGGCAGCCATATTGGAGGTCCTCAGCTGGTGTGCACAGGTTTCAAAGTTTTCCATCTCAGCAGAACTGAACAGAGGTTAGCTAGGAACTGATCATTTAAACAGTGGTCCATCTGGTTTTCTTTCCAGGTGCTACCTTAACAAGAGCTAATCAAGTTTGTGTTAACACGAACGCACCTGAGCTGACTGCAGTTTTTAACATTGCTTAACGAGAAGAATTGCACTCACACACCAATGGAACAGCCATCGAGAGCAATTTTAGGCTCAGTATCTTGCCCGGGGATGCTTCAACATGTGGACTGGAGGTGCTGGGGATCGAACCACTGATGTTTTGATTAGTGGACAACCCACTCTGCCTCCTGAGCCACACTAGAAAATGTTGACTAAAAGACCAAATGTTTTAGCTAATAAAAACGGGACTTAAAGACATAATAAGGACCAAAAGTGCTACAACAGTAGCTATAACCAAATGATCTGGGCTAAATAAGACAGAATTACTACCCAGTGGTAAGTAATTTGGGCAAAAATGGCGGGATGATGGAGCTTTGACCAAATTAGTTAGTTAAATACACAGCACTAAAGGACCTGAGACTAAGTAATTTGGCTACAGGAGACTGAGAAGGCTTGATTACTTAGTTAGCGTAAGGAATCGAGAGAACATGATCTCACAGAAATGCGTGACATGAACACAACCTCTTAACACTTCATTACATGGCAGTGGCACGTAATGTGTACTGTAGTGGTGGTGGCATTGTTGGGATTAGTTTCGAAAATTACTTGTTTCTGGTTGAAATAACGATGTTTGTTACATAATGTGACATAATTACATCTTGTGTGACGTAAATGTCGTGTCAAGTATGTCAAGTCAAAAGAAGTCACTGTTGACCTGTAGTTTCACACAAGATTCCTGGGTGAAAGTCTACTATTACCATTAACTATTGTGTGACTCCGTTGAACCAGGGAACTCCTATGTCCACTGCCACAAAGCATCCTTATTGACTTTCCATTGCCATTGTTCACATGCCACCATGAGAGATCATGGTCATTTCATGTATTTCTATGAGATCAGTTTTAGCAAGACTGCAGAAGCTACAAGGTCTAGATGAGTTAGGACCAAAATGAAAAGACAAGTGCATAAGAAGCTAGTAGTAACAGAGACAGGGCTAAAGGACTAAATAAAATTGATGAGATAAAAAATTGAATCAACAAAAGGAGCAAGATTAAACTCAAAGACAACAACTACAGAGGTTACAAAACTGAAGGACCAAGGATTAGGATTAGGTTTCCTGGTTTAAGGAGCTCACCTTGAAGTGCAAGATCACAAAAGACTCAGACAGAACAAATATGGAGGGAACTAAGGCTGAAATTTGACAGAAAGAAGATCTGAAAGAGGTATAAATCAAGGAGTAAAGGTAGCTCTAGGAGTGACTCGAGCTGAAAGAAAAGACCAAATGTCAAATTGCATCAGTCGGCAGATTGGGTGACGGTGACCAAAATCATTTGGCTCATTTACTAGGGATTTGTTCATCCAAGTAAATTATCTGAATCTGTATCCCTGCTTGAAATGGGCGGAGTTAAAATCAAATCGGGCTTAAACCAGAAGTGGGTGGGACCTAACTGGAAGTTGTTATTTTAAGCCTGAAGTTGTTTGGCTGATCAGACGTTGCTATATCTATTATTTATTAGAAAAATAATTACAAAAAAAAAAAAAAAGCCTCAGAATTGAGCTTCAGATCATTTTTGATGACAAGAGTAAGAGATTAAACACAGGAGTTCAGATATTTACACATTTTACTTACTGTAAGACGTACATTACCCATTTTAGAAGGTTGTTTCATCTGAGTTTATGGCTCAACCATATTGTGTACAAATCTGCAAAAAAACACAGATACAGTTCAGGCTTTAATTCATAAAAAACCCGAGCTGCAGCCTGAAATCAGTGTACACTTTGCGATTTGGGCCTGTCAAAAGGCAAAAGTTGACAGTGCTGAGAGAAACTTTTGGTCATCAATCCAAAACGTTGGTCCGCACATCCTCAAACTGTGACCAGCCAGTCTAGATCTGTGGCAATCAATGTGAGGACGGAGAATAAAGAAATGATCGGGAGAATAAGAAAGATCGAGGGGAAGATGAAAAAAAAAGAGGCAGTAAAAAAGTGAAGGCAAAGGATTAAAAGCATTGAATGAGGCACCTAGGAGAAAAAGAAATCGAAGTAGGGAGAAATGTGAGCATTAATGAAAGGAAGCGTAAAATAGTATTGCTGGGAAATGCTAGGAAAGAAAAACAGTTAGTAAACAACAGTGACAGAGTGACAGAGAGAGAAAGCCAAAGAGGTGTAAAATGAAAAAGTAAAGTTTGGGATCCCTATCCATTTTTTTGATCGGAGGATTTTCTGATAGCTAATTAGGCATGGAGGGCCAGCCATCGACAGCTGCATTCATCATCATAAAACGTAATAATTAATGACATTCCAACAAAGAAAAATATGCAAATGAGTTCCCCTCATTAGCATTTTCATATTCAGCTCCCATAATGCTTTTGCTGACAAGGTTGTAATTAATGAAAATTCATGTCTCTTAGCCGAGGTCTAGATTGGATCGCATTCATTCGCAATCCCCCAAACGAGGAGGGGAAAAAAAAAAAAAAAAAAACACGACGGGGATCACTGCCAAGTTTTTAGGGAGACGAGAGGGAGGGGTGAGAGACATGGAGGGGGAGACAAGAAGAGTTAGAGAGAGAGAGAGAGGGAAAAGAGTGAGGAAAATTGAGATGGAGGAAGGCAGATGGCGAGAGATGAAAGGAAGACAGGCAGAGAGAGAGAGACAGATAAACCAAGAGGAGCAGAGAGAGAGATAAGGAGGAACAAAAAGGGAGAGCAGTATTGATGCAGATAGTTGCAGAACAATATGCAGAGTCAGATGAAAAGAGAGAAAGAAAGAAAGGATATGAGAAAAATTATGAATGAAGCGAGGGATGGTAAAAAGAGTTGGGGAAAAGGAAACACTGGAGTATAGGCAGATTCCACAAGTTACTGTGATACTTTGATACTATGATACTTCGTGTTCGTTGTCATAGGAGAAGGATTCCTGCTTCATGCTCAATACCTGCTAACAAATCATGGGCTTTTTGGCCCTTGGTTTGGTTTCTTGGGCTACATACACTCTGCCCTGCACTATTGGTGGAGATTGTAGGGGCTGTATACAGTCTGAGAGCTTCTTTTCATCAGCTATACATTAGCATTGTTCCAGACCTTAATGCTTGTTCAGCGGGTCAGAGAGGTCTGGTGTCGCACTCATTGACAGCTTTTTCCGCCAGATAAAGAAACAGTCTGCAAATCACACAAGGTGGCAGACGGTCCTTGAAAAGTCTTGAGGTGCTTTCAGACCTAGAGTTGTCTTGCTTTGGTCTGAATCAGGGACTAATTTTGCCACAAAGTTGCATAGTTGCCTGAAGTTGTTTGGTGTTCTCACGGCAGCATTTACAAGCGGACCAGATCAAATGCCTTGTGTGAGAAAGCTGCTCTTGATTGGTCAGAATTTCCATGTGGGAAAAATCCAGGAAGTAAACAAAACGTTGAAGAAGAGTACACTTGCAAGATAAATGTGACACTTTCTAATGTCACAATGGAGGAACAACTACGCAGGTTGATTTTAGCGCTGCTCATCGTGGACTATATTGCTGTCATTGTTCATTTTAGTCAAACCATACAGTTTGAAAACGAGGCGCGGCTCCAACTAGAAAACAATGTTTTGATGCATTGGATGTGCTGAATGTGCATATTAAGGCAGTACAGGAGGAGGTGCACATTAATAATCCTCCAGGACTGTAACATGCTCATGTTTAACCCAAACAATGTGTCATGTGACTGCAGTTGGTTCAGATCGAGGTCGGAACATGTTCTCACCACAAACGAACCGCACCAGAGTTCATTTGTAACCAGACCAAGACCACCTTTTCAAGAAGGTCTCGGCACGGTTGTTTTGGTGCACACCCGAGTGCGATTGCTGTGTTCACACCTGTCCAAACGAACCGCACTTAGGGGGCAAAGAAACTTGGGTTCGATTTAACCAAACCAAACAGGGCAGGTGTGAAAGCACCCTTAGAATGTCATACAGTATACACTTTCACTTAAAAGAGGCCAAAAATGTATTAAATTATCTTAAATTCAAATTGGATGGTTCTTAAATGTTTTTTAGTCATACGTGGGGAAATAAAAATAGCAGATAGTCGGCTACATAGCTAGCTAGCTTTTCAAGATAAATAGTGACAGAGTAAATGGCAACAAGCGTGAACAGGATTCTTGTAGCAGTTCAATTTGTTTAAAATACCAGGGCAGAGATGACTCTTACATCAACGTGCTTCTTTGATCAAACTGAGAAACCTAACTACCCCTCGCAGCTGCTATGCAGTCTTCCTCTGTGCATGGAGTTTGCCCACACTGTGCCTCTGATGTCATGACTTTTCATGGCTGCTTGCGCCAAGAAAAACCTTCATATTATTTTAATGAATGAGTGAAGTTTTCTCTTTTGTCTGCACATACACTGAATGAATTTGGTCAGGTGCTGTTTGTTATTTTCCCTCTATTCTTCCTGGTTGGACAGAGGTCTGTAACAGTGGGTGGCAGCATTACACTGAGGCTGCATCTGCACTGCAGGAATTAAAAAGAGGAAGAAGAAGGAGAAGCATGCAATTCATAAACATCTAACAGCCTTCATTTTTTTATTAACTGGTATATTTTTTGTTGTGAAAGTGACATAAAAGTCAGTATGTATTTTACTTGAAGATAGTGAAGTAAGTGTGTGTGTGTGTGTGTGTAAGAGGGAGAGTGATAGTCCTTTGGGGAATGCTGCTGTACACCTGTGAAAACGTAGAGTCAGAGTTTCTCTAAAAGCTTATCGCTGTGTGTGTTTGTGTGTGTGTGTGTTTGTGTGTGTGTGTGTTTGTGTGTGTGTGTGTTTGTGCGTTTGTGTTTGTGTGTGTTTCTTGCCGATGATACTGACTGATAGCAGTATCTGTGGTTTGGCACCTGAATGCAGCTAATAGTGATGTTTTGCTGCTCACTCTGTAGCAGCTTGTAATTGTCTTCAGCTTCTGTAATAACAATATTCAACACTGTGATGTCAGTTTGATCTGTGGCGCTGCTCCTGCTGTCCGCAAGGTTTTGTCGTAAACATGTGGTTGTTGCGTCCATCAGTGTGGTGTTTGGAGAACGTCTCCATATGTTGATTAGGTTTTGTGTCTTTTGTCCTTCATTATAACACTTTGGTATTAAATGTGGTGTGTTCTGTTCCAGACAGTTGTGTAGCTTGATAGAATATTGTTGCAATCACAGTTCAAATATTACACAATCTTGTTCTTGTGATTCTTGTTATGTGTCACAATATTATATAGTAAGTACAAGTAAGGAAAAACCCACAGGTGGCAGTTATTAAAAATTCCCAGAGGTATAAAACTGGTCACATTTACCCTGTTACCTGTACTGAAGTTACTTTTTTGAGTTTGCAGAGATTGAAGCTGATGTTAGTCAGGTCAGTTCAGTCACGACTAAAGGCGGATTTATACTTGTGGGTCAGTTCTATGCGGAGCCTATGCTGTAGCCTTTACATGTGGTTTGCGCCGTTATGAGCATTTATACTTGTGCAGTGATGTGTCTGTATCACACTGCAGTTACACCTCCAAAACACTGGTGAGCGGCAGGGTGTCTGTGACGTGCTGTAAAGTTTAGTTGATTCAAAACACACATTAAACCCAGTTTAAACATGGCTTAATAGAGACAGTTTCAAACACAAGTACACAAATCAGCTTCACTATAACTCGCAGCACTCAGCGACAAAACAACTGTCTTATACTAAACATGTTTTCCAAACAAATTTAACATGCTAATGTTATTAGCACAAGCCTATGGCATTTTACATTGTATAAATTAGCCTAGCGACTAGCGGAAATGTCCTCCACTCATATGACACCAAGATAAATCACACAGGCTACGGCATAGGCTCTGCATCTACTGCATCCAGCGTCAATTGGACGCAGAAGTATAAATCCTGCTCAAGGACTGACATGACAAATAATTAAATGTTGACTTTATTTTCATGCGGGACACAGACACAGGTCTCCAGGGTCAAAGTCCTGTGCTTTTTGAACCCATCCACCTCAACTCCCATCTGCTGAAAGCTAACTTTCTTGCTCTTTATACTACGCCTGTTGCTCTATATGTCTTAAAATGATGTGGATGGATTTAGACTGGACTTGGTTGAAAGCCCAGTGCGTCTTATACTGATGCTAACTCTTTTAACAGGTCTGTCATTGATATTATAGACTGTTCTGGGCACTTGTGTGCCCATAGTCACATATTGTCCTCTTGTTTTCATCTAGTATTAAGGCTTTAAACATTTAAGATCAAATTATTGTTATTATTATTATTATTATTATTTTTGACCTGTTAGGTGAGCTTAATTCAGACGTTGCACTAGACTTTTTCGTCGCCGGTCATTTTGACCGACAGGGTCATAAAAATATAATCTATTTTTACCGGTCATTTTAATTTTCGAAAGATCTTCAAAGACATTTAGTTTTCATTTGTTCGTTTTTAATAAATCCAACAAGCAAGTTATAAAGTGTGCATTAATAAGGACATGAATGAAAAGATGAACAGACATCCACACACCCGTGCCATTAGGCTTTGCCCTGGACACACAGGATGGCTCTAATGCGTCACTAACGCGTCCGGTGTGTCCAGGGCGTTATGTAGTTACGCCTGTAGGCTCGGTGACACAAAATTAAAATTGTGATGAGGTGATTATGGTATTGAAAAATGTGTTCGGTTATGCACTGTTGTGTTATTTTAAATTAAAAACACGCTCACGTTCCTCAGTGCGTGTTGTTATTTTATTTTGAAAATTGGCCGGATTCTCTCGTCTTTTCTGTGTCCGACTTCCTGTTTCCTGTTTCTTCCGCTCGATCCAGCTTGACAGAAGCGCTCGCAGCTCCCATGAAAAATAGACCAGACGCCGAACTGAAGCGCTGCTTCCGCGGGCGCTCCGCTCTGCTCAGCGGCCTGTGTGGACAGTCAGATAGGTTAACATGGGCGCTGACTGAAAACTGCCTCCGCTGCTGGGCGCCGTGCTTCGGTTCCGCGTCCAGTGTGTCCAGGGCGTTATGTCAGCAACGCTGCGTGAAGCAGATGAATGACTTTTTCTCTGCAGTGTGAAAACGGCAGCCACTTAAACCACTGACTGTGCGCTCTGCCGCCAAGTGGGCAGGGGTGGTAATTGCAACCGGTCAAAATGACCGACGGCCTTCAGATTTTCCGGTCATTGTTGTAAAAAAAACCGGTCAATGACCAAGAATATCCGGTTAACGCGACCCCTGGCTTAATTGTTTCTACGATTAACCATAATGTGTTCATACTCTTGACTTCTTTGACATGATAATGTCAAATCATAAATACACTGGACAACAAGAAAAGTATGTAATAAAATTGTGCTTACTTCATTATGATATAATATATATATGTGTGTGTGTGTGTGTGTGTGTGTATATATACACACATATATATAGATATATATATACATATATACATACATACATATATATGGGCTATTTTATTTTTTTCAGTGGTAATTTTGTGATCACACACTTTGAGACTACAGTTTTTGGTGGCTCTAGCCACATCTGGCACATTCTCTGCCAATCAAATTAGATATCTTGTGTGTAATGAGCATTTTAAACAGTAACTTAACACTAAATCTACTTTTATGAATTACTGCATGCATTATATACACTGAAACTTTATTATACTAACAACAGACAGTGGTGCCAGTTTGTAGTTTACATTACAATCACAGTTCTTTGCCAAATTCTTTATAGCAATTTTGTCCAATTATATCTTTTAGATCTGCTGTGGATTTTAATGCTTTTCAATATGTGAAGCGCTCCATAAAGTAGATGGTGTTGTAGAGATATTAAAGCACAAAAAGCAGTCGTGCAGGATCAGGTTTGAATTCAGTAGCTAAAAGACAAAGAGAGAAAGAGAG
Organism: Epinephelus lanceolatus; assembly: GCF_041903045.1. NCBI lineage: Eukaryota > Metazoa > Chordata > Actinopteri > Perciformes > Serranidae > Epinephelus > Epinephelus lanceolatus. The sequence continues at coordinate 27,395,014 of NC_135752.1, forward strand.
GGAGAGTGCACATTAATCCATAGGAAGAGTAAAACTACAGATTAGATGGTTTAGTTCAGGTTAAAGCAGGATAATCTCTGTAAAGTGCTGTTTGTATGATGGCTTCAACCTCCTGATAATGTCTGTTTAAGTTAATAGTCAAAATACACTTAATACACTGCCAAAACCACTGCTGTGCATGTAGTAATATTCACTGTTATTTCATGATGTTTTGATGAAAACTAAGCACAGCGTCTATCGTAAATGTTAATTCAAATTTATAACGTTGATTTGTCGTTGACAGACTTTATCCTGTAACCTAAAACCGAGCGTTCTTTAAAATGTATAATCAGTCCTTTAGACGATTGAAATACAAAGACTGAGCATGCAAAATGTTTTCACGCAGGTGTGTTTGAGCTGATGAATCATGTTAAATTCAAACATTTTAAAAGAGTTTGTTAAAAAAACAAAACATGCAGAGTCGAACATGAAGCTGCACAAAGCAGGCGGAGGAGTCGACTCTGCAACGATGCTGGAATACTGATATGTTCTGTGTGTGTGTGTGTGTGTGTGTGTGTGTGTCTTGTGTGTGTGAAGTGTTGGCACGAGATAGCAGTTGCCCCCTGGGCTTTGCCAACGTGGCACTGCCCCCTCTGCAGCAGCATGGCACAGTCTCTGTCTTTGTTGTGGAACTGGCTCAGAGTGTGTGTTATTTTGTGTGTGTGTGTGTGTGTGTGTACCCTGGAAAGAGAGGTATCCAAAAAGAACCAACAGAGGAATAAAAAAAAAAGTGAAAATGTTGAAACAAACCAGTCGTTTGTTCAGATGAACTCAACATTTGGATGTTGAAAAGTGAAAACACGACGTGTACTGGTGTGTGTGTGTGTGTGCGTGTGTGTGTGTTCTGGCAGATCTTGGACGTTGTATTTTATTTTGATATTGACTGATGGTTTGGGTCACCTCAAACACTGAAGCGGGTGGGGTTAAAGTCTACGGACATGGCATTAGTTTCTCTGTCTTCCCTCCATCTTATTAATATATGTATGACTTGCTTGCCTTCTTATATCTTTCTTTCTCCCTCCATTCCTCTCCTCCTGCTTGCTTCCTTCCTTTGTTCACTCTTGCTTTGCTTTCCCTTCTCTTCATTCCCTCCCATCTTTTACTCATTCTTTGCCCCTCCACCCTTCCGTCATTTCTGTCTTCAGCTCTCTTTTTCAGTTTCACCCTGCTCTGTTGTTTTGTCCACTTTTTCTCCTCTTTTCCTTTCTCCTTCCTCTCTTTTTTCTCGTTCCTCTTTCCCTTGTACCATTTTCATTACATCCTTCTCTTCATCCTTCACCTACTTTCCGTCTCTATCCTTTCTTTCTACATACTTTGTGAAACCAGTGGAAATCTTAAGTTTGTCGCATCACTGTAACTGTTTGAAAGACTCTATTTTATTGTAGTGCCTTCGACACCTGGAGGGGACACTGCTCTGACTGACCTTTGACCTCTAATATTTGACATGTATATGGGATATAAGAGAAATAAAAATGACAGTAATAATAGTTTACTGCACTTAAGTGTAAGTTAACATCTGTAAATTGAAATGGAGGGATTTAAATGTGATGAAACAGACAATTCATGTTATATCTGTGTGTTCCTCGGACACAGGCCTGGAGAATGCACCTGCAGCCAATATAACCACGACTATACAACGCTTCATTTACCTCTGTGTACTGGACTCTGTCAGATTTTAATTGCCTGTGTTTGTCATCAATGCGGAAAATAATGAAATCTCGTACAGTCGGAGTTACATCAGAATCACATGCTGTATCGCTTACTGTGTCTCACAGTTACTGCATTATATCTATTACTATAACTCTGTGTGTGTGTGTGTGTGTGTGTGTGTGTGCGTGCGTGTGTGTGTGTGTGCGTGCGTGCGTGTGTGTGTGTGTGGAGGTGCCCCCTTTGTGGTTTTGTCTAAACTGAATGTGTCTGTTTTGTCTGAACAGATGTTTCCTGTGGCAAACTTTTAGGTAACAGCCTCACTAACACTGTGTTCGTGTGTGAGCTTGTGTGTGTGTGTGAGTGTGTGCAGACAAGCTCCAGTATTGTGGAGGAAAAACAATATATATATTGCATTTTAGGTTTTGCTGCCATTCAGTCTTGTGCAGATTTTTGTTTTTTATTGAGATTGTTTTTTCTGTTAAAGTTACTGTGTTTGAAACGCAGTGACAGATAGGCCTACAGGTCTGTTCTCTAAACGGCTGGAGAAATTTCTCACGCTGAATCTTTGGGGCTTCAGGGATGGATGTTGGAGATGATATTGATTCCCATGTTAACTGCTAGCGAGTCCTCGTGTCATCGAAACAGGTGTATACAGTCCAGGGTCCCAGTGGTCATGAAATTCCTGGAAAAGTTATGAAATTAGCAAGACTCTTTTTTTAGGTCTGGAAATGGTTTGGAATTATTAGGATGCTTGGAAAAGTTTTGAATATACATTGTTTTGGTTGGTGTGAAATATGTTCATAGAAATCCCAAAACATGTCAACATTATGCAAACTACATACCTTGTATTACTAATTCAAAATGTACTCTGTAATTGCATGACCGTTGGCGTATGCAGCTCGTTGGCGACAGGACAATCTTACTATTATGTAAAGTTAGCAATTGCTAGCAGTTTGATTATCCTCAAATGTTTGGAAAGTGGAAAGTAAGTGCTTGATACTGTTTGGCTTTTGAACAAAAAATATCATGTGTGGCTCAAGAGAGAGGCAGAGATGTAGGTTCTGTATCAAAGCATTTGACGTTGGTTTCGTCAGCCATGCTAAAGGTAAAGTTCCAGACGACCAAAAGGTTGCTTGACAGACGGCCAGCATCAGCACATATTTCAGGCCTGCCATAGCCAAGCCACACAGTTACCACCTTGTGTCTATTGTATTTGTACTCGCAAAGGTCTTCCATTCCATACTCCATGCTACATTTTTGCTACAGTGCCAGTGTTAGGACATAGCGCACTGGGGTAAGAGCCTTGTAATTGTGCCATATGATCATTATAGGCCTACCTATTTTAAATTACTTAATTAAATAACAGTAATGGGGTAAGATATTATTGAAAAGTTATGGAGAAGTTTGGAAACTTCATTGGTAAAATGTGTGGGAACTAGTACTCTCTATCGACAATTTATAAATTAAATTTGGGTTTATTGAGATATTTGAACTGTAAGACCTGGAAGTTGATGTGAACATTCTTGACGAGTTGGAAAGTGGTTATTACGATAACTCCAATTTTTTTATTTATAAGGACAAATCACATTAATTAACATTTCTGTAAATGTGCCAGTGTTAGCTGAACTCAGGGGTCCACCTAAGATGTCGCCTCAAAACTTGTAGCTTTCCATAGGACTGAAGGGGACGTGGCTGAACCTCTTAAACTGAGTCAGTTTGCAAACACTTATTTCTTCTTCTTTTCATTTTCTGTCATACTTTTTTGGTAAATACAAGAAATTATCGACAAAAACTTAACTGTAGCATCATCCAAGATTTGACTAAGATGTGTATTTGGCTTACAAGTTTTGGGATACTGAAGACCACACTAATTCTTTTCTCAAATTAGGACATGAAAAGGCCAGATTTTCCCATCAAGTTCGTAGGGGGACACTGGGCAGCATTGTCGAACTATAGGATATCTTTATTTTCTGTAATAATTTGAGAAATTCATGGGAGGAGGAGTTCACACTGACAATCACAACACACCGTATTTTCCACACGTTGGACAAAAAAGCTTAAATTTGACTATTTCAGGGCAGATATGAAATTATGAAAGAAAACAACAATAACATTAGATCAATAATGAAAAATAAAGATATTTTATTACATACAGTACCTCATAGACATAATTTAGAGCAGTGGTTTTCACACTTTTTGTGCCCAAGGCACACCAAATGTCAAGCCAAAACCTCAAAGCACACCTGTATTTATATCTGTGCACAATAGCCTCTATAACATGTGTGTTACAACTCTGATTAGACCATCATATAGAGGTGTACATTTAACAGAAAGTATGATTGAGTTAAATGTCTGAACAAAAAGTGGAGTAAAAGTTTGTTGATGGATGAAGGATGGATGTCATGACATATTAAGATGCTTGGATTGAGAGACATAGTTCATAGTGATAGTTTTTACAGAGAGTGGAAAGTTTTAAAAATGTAAAAGGTGTCATGAAGCAAAAAAGGACAAATGAAGGAAACACAGGCATAACGCACACATTTGTTCATCATAAATCCATCCATCCATTCATTGTTCTGCAGATTATTACTTTAAAAAAACACACAAAGCTAAATGCAGCTTAGAAAAACACCGTAATTGTAATGCGCTCCATCTTCCCTCCTTCTCTTATTTTCTTTTCCTCTCTTCTCTCGTTCTTTAGCTCTCCCTCGTTCTCCGTCTCTCTCCCTCCACTTTACTTTAGTCTCTCTCTGCCTCTCTCTCTGTACCATATGGTGTACCATGGTACATTTAGCTTGTCAGTGATAATGGATGGCCATGGAAGCCCAGTTTTGCTTTAAGCGCTAGCTTGCTGCTCGCTGTCTCAGTGTGTGTGTGTGTGTGTGTGTGTGTGTGTGTGTGTGTGTGTGTGTGTGTGTGTGTTGGATGATGGCTGCTGATGCTTTCGGCTGTGGGATGAGGGATCATGAAGCAAAATCAGCCCTAACATGCACCCAACACACACACTCCCTTACACACACACACACACACACACACACACACAGAGCCTAGTTGATCGTAGTCGATGCTGATGAGGTCACTTCCGTGCAGTTTCATTCATGCAACCTGATTGGTCTATACAAGGAGGCTGAATGTGAATCTGATTATACATTTTACGTGATTTTAAAAAGGTATATGACTGACAATATGTTTTCATACCAGCTTTGTTTGAAGAAGCACCAGTTTTAGAGGCTTCGAATCAACCAATCGCATGAATCCACTGTCCTCAACATTGAGTGCATGAAGCACCGTGCCCATTTCCTGGCAAAAATACCCATTTCTGCTGAGAGTTGACTGAGAGTGACCGGGTGTGGATAAAGATTTACTGATAAACTCACTGACGGTCGATGTTTTAAAGGACTGCATTGAGATTTTTTGTCAATTTGTCAAAAGTTTTTTAAAAAAAAAAAGAGACAGTGCATGTATATTTTAAAGCTGCTGTATTGGATATTTATAGTAATGCATCAAGTGACATTGTAAAAATGACGCTATATTGTAAAAGGGGTCTTGTTGAAAGAGAGACAAAAATCAGGTCATGGAAAAAAAGGAAAGCATGGAATCAAATAAGACTAAGAGTTGAGGAGTGACAAACTTTAGAAGTGATTTTCAAAATGTGCACGTATAAAATATACCTATAAAATATGTATTTATTTTGGAAATATCAACCTAGTACAGGTCTAATGATATTTTATGGAATCAATAAACCAGGAGGAACCCTAAAGAGAGGACAGTGCTTACTAAATGCATCTGAAATTGATTTCTGATTAATATTGAAAGGGAAACTTTGGTATTCTTAAACCTGGAACCTATTTTCCCATGTTGTTGTATTAAAGTGACTAATGGAAGCAACAATTTTTGAAATTTATCCAGTATTGAGAGAGAGTTCTGCAGCAGGCAGCAGCATATCAGGCTACTTCATAACCACTTCATGGCACCACAATTAAGGTTCACTAAAAGTGCTGACACTGACACTGACACTGATAGGCTCAGTTATTGTTTAAAGTTTCAGACAACAGTGAAGAAAGGATCCCATCAGAGACCTCTTTGTTAAAGAGTAAGATCATTTTTGTTTAACCAGAAACAACCCCAAAGTCACAATTTCCAAACCCATCAGACTCCTTTTAAATAAACAGTAATGTTAGCATGTGTAGAGCCAGCATATTTTCACATCTAACTGGGTGAATTAAGGGTTTATTTCAACCAAACCAAAGTTGGTGATTGTTGGAACAGTGAAAAGACAAACCAAGAAGATTTTTGTGAGTTTTATTTGTTTTTGTTGACTTAAAATTAAGTGTATTTTACAATGATAAAATATTGTTTATTTAATTGTTTCTTCTTCTTCTTCTTCTTCTTCTTCTTATTATTATTATTATTAAAAGGTCAACTACAAGCAGACAAACAATTATCCAAAAACAAAACAAAACAAAAAAAACAGTATGAATATACTTACAGAGAGTATTGTGGGTTTACAGCAGTTTAAACATTACGACTTAAGACCTTCTATTCCTCATTATTCTTTTTACAAACAGTGTGTACCCTATGAAGTTTTCTTTAACTATTTTACATTGTGAAAAAGGGATGTGTAACAAATTGGGAGACATTCCAGTCCACTTGGTTCAGGGACCAGGCATTCTTGAAGGGATCTATTCATTTGTCAGTTCCAAAAAATGTTGCCATGACTGTTGTACATATTTAGATCCAGTTTGACCTTAACTTTGTGAATCGAAAAAAAGTTACTAGAATGTTATTTTAAAAAGTTAAAACATTATTGTTTATTTAATTGGAGTCTGATGGATTTGGCAATAGCTATTTCCAGGCTGGTTCTGGTCAAAAAATGGAATCTTATCCTTTAAGAAAAAGGTCTATCTCTGTTACCCTGGAAATCCAGAGTTCTCGCGAGAGCACAATTTGATTTTGCTCAGCAAGTCACTCTGGCAATCAGTAATGATGCTCATTACCTATGCCCAAGAAACCAAGCTGCACCAATCACATTGGTGTATCTGATATAGGCGGGCCAGAGGCGAGCTAAACAAATGACGACAGCGCTGCAACAACGAAGTCCGGAATCAGTCAGTAAACATTGCAAGATGGCTACGGATGAACACCAGTTGTTTGAAACAGCTTTGGCTGCTACAATGAACGAGTTAGACTTGGCTTTTTCTTTAAAAGAGGAACAAAAGACGGCGCTCGAATCTTTCCTTTGCAAGAAGGACGTTTTTGCTGTTTTGCCGACTGGATACGGCAAGAGTCTAATCTACCAGTTAGCTCCACTGGTAGCTAAGCTCCGGATACGTCACCCCGTGGGTTGTTCTGATTGGTCGTAGTGTTATCCAATTGCGTCCAGTGATAGTTACAAACGCATGCTTGGTGCTGCCCCTCGAGTTGGGCTATTTGCATTACCCATAAATAGGGTCTGGATTTCCAGGCTATATTTCTGTAGGAATCCTTTTCGTAACTTAATATAAAAAATCTGATCCTGTCAGTGGCAAAAACGAACGGACATGAATGGACATAAATTGATAGTGCCAAACACCCTGAGTGGTTACATTGCAGATTGTAAAAATAAAAATATTAATCAAGTCCTTTTCCCAGGCTGTCACTTAGTGTGTTATTGATCATTAATATATTACTATCTCAAAGCCTGATGATCGTGATGGTGATCAGGGCTGGAAATCCTCCTCCCCGCTGGCCAATCAGTGAACAGATCTGAGCCTCTTCCGCCTTGTCAAACATGAAGAAAAAAAACAGCTTTCCCCCCACTTTGACTCAGTACAAACCCCTCAGTTATCCCTGGCATCGCCCCCATCATCGTCAGAATCATTATCAGCAACAAAGCAATGAGCTGAACTGAGTTTTGAAAAGAAAAAGAGCAGAATACAAGAACAGGATGCCTCCTCTTCCTCCTCTAGTCCTCATCCTTCCTGCGTCCCTTTTGAGAAGTGGAGTGAATGAAAAGCAGGGACAAAGACACGAGACAAGAGACTGTGATTGTGTGTTAATACGAGAAGGTGCTTTCATTCCTGCAGTGCCCAAGTTGTCTGTGTGCTGATGGCTCTCCTGCTTTTTGTCCAAATTGTATTAAGTTTTAAGCACAGAAGAACATTTGTGCAAATATAGTGTGACACAGAAACACACAAAGCATGAATCAATAACAGAAACAAGATTGTTGATGTTGATGTTAATGGATTTTAATTATCTTGTTTCGTTATCTGATTTAGAACTTTTTTAGAAGGAGGAAGTTGTGACAAGATGCCCTTCGCCAAATCACTAAGATTATCAAGCACTGAAACAGGAACTCATTTTAGCACTTGGATTAAAGCAGTGGTTCCCAGCTGGTCCAGCCACAGGGTCCAGATTTCTACTTAGTCATTAGTTCAAGGTCCACAGAGTTTAATACCTTCAGCATCACACTTGTGTTTGGCCATGTCATTGAGCTAGTTTGCTGTCTCTGTCAAGTAGCTGTCCATTAGTCAGTCACTCTATATCAGGAAACGGCACTTCAAAATAAACACTCTCTGCTGGAAATTCACTGTACTTAAAAATAAAGTCACCTGCGGTCCATTCAGAATGGACCCAAGACCCACTTTTGGACCGCGACCCACCAGTTGGGAACCACTGCATTAAAGGACTGGTCGCATCAGAAAGTTTCTCCGCAAAATATTTGGTTCCAGAAGCTTGGTGATGTAGTGACTACTTGCAGGGCTAGTTGGTGAACTAATGTCGTTGGCGAGCCAGCTAGTGTTAGCTAGTGCTAGTCAGTCCCAATAGCTACTGGAGATGTTCTCTCTACTCATCTGTTTAGCTCTGAGAGTTAGCAAACTGATCAGCGTGTCAGCTTAGCTTGGTCACTAATGGGACAATTAATTCACACAGTACAGTCTGAAAGCCGATCCTCTTTTGTGGAGTAGTTTATACTCCAACAGAGGAAGCTGAATGTGGTTCATACACCGGATGTCCCTGTGGCCAGTTGAGTACATGCAAGCGTGCATTGCGGATAGTTTACTTTGTAACGTGAACAGAGTTTTTCTACTAGGGGTGTAATGGTACACAGAGGTCATGGTTAGGGTCATACTTTGGTTTAGGAGTCATGGTTCAGAGTGAATTGGGTGCAGTAGGAAAAAAGCATGTCTTTTAATTAATTTGCATTGTTCCCACTAGCAACTTTAGTAAACTATTTTTATCATACGATAAAAGGAACATCTCAAGCAAACTTCCAAACAATGAAAAACATGTTCCCAGCAGGCTGTAAAACTGAAAAGTGTCTCTTATGAGGTGAAAGTGAAAAAAAAAACATGCATTAGAAAGAGTGTTTCAAGTCGTTCACCTGACTACATGTCAGTGTAAATGCCAACTGCTTCAGTAATTGTTTTGTCCCTTTCTGATCAAGGCCTCCTGAAAGCAGTGGGGGCAAGGAGTTGGGTTTTTTGGGTGATGCCATTGAATGTGTGTTAGCACGTTCAGTGTGTTTCTATGGCATGGGTGGGACAACACACTGTCCTCGTCTTATACACAGCTCTCTCTCGTACCGTTGTAGCTGATCTGGAACCCACAGGCGGGTCTTCCAACTCTAAGGTTTCATTTGTGCTCACCATAGTTGACTGACTCTTTGGTTGCATGCATCAATCTATATACCATGTATTCAATAGGGGGGGATTTCTGATTTGAGGTAAAGATTAAGAAAATATTGATGTACCTTTTTTAATTTACTGACTTAAAACCTATACACAATTGGTCATGGAACACAGAAACATGTTATCACATCTGAGATGAATCAGTAATAAATTGCAGCTGAATTGAATTGTATCAAATCAGTGACAACGGTGCATCATATATGTAGTGGCACTGAAGCCAGAGATGACTGAGATCCTCTCCTCTCCTCTCCTCTCCTCTCCTCTCCTCTCCTCTCCTCTCCTCTCCTCTCCTCTCCTCTTTCCCTGCAGCTGTGTTCTCCTTTCTCTCTCCAGCTGTTGCCAACCAATCACCTGCTCCCCCTTCCAACACACACACACACACACACATACACACACACATGCACAGTATAATTATAGGAGATGGGGAGCTGGCTGGGGATCCATTTGAACACACGAATGAACGAAAAAGGGACGATTTGCATAGAGAACCCAAAGAGAGGTGATCGATCAGGAACAAATGATTACTACTGATTGATTTTTTCTTTTATTCTGATGTAGTTCTATAATGTATAATAGTATATAATGTATAATAGTGCTTCATCTATGAGATTAGTTTATTGAGAGAATTCATAGCAATTCTGATCATTGTCATTTATCAGAAAACCACCGCACACTCTGGATTCGTCGAGGATTTTTGCTCTGGGAGACTGTGATGGACAATGTCTACTATTTTATGATATTTTATAGGAAAACGATTAGTCAATTAATCTGAAAATGAAATGGGAAAAAGAGAAATGCTCCTTAGCTGCAGCCCTAAATAAATAAGATGTACCAAAAGATTAAATGAAGAAGGCAAATAAACATCTAATTAACTGTAATTTGGCATTATTTTGTGCTGAATTCCAAAAGAAAAATCCATGAGTATGAAAATAGTTTACACACTCATCAGTCGTCCCACACAGAGCGCAGACTGACCTCCATAATGGAGGATCACCACAGTGAGGAGCAAAAGGCTGAGGACAGACCTGAAGGAGGAGAGGGGTGCAGAGAGCACAGAACCTGAGGAAAAAAAAAAAAAAGTAGAGCAGACAGGCTGCCAGAGTAGTCCAAAAAGTTTCCCTGCGTATCACTGCCTTAATGTCCCGACCGTTGGTTGGTTTCCATGGCAGCAGACGAGGGTAAAGTGGTAGCTTTTCCCTTTTTTCCCACGCTTCCAGGGCCGTGCCATGTGAATGCAGCGGGCAGAGTCTGTGCTGGCACACACTGAATGGGAACGGAGCTGACAAAGACCTGAAAAACCATGCTGTTAGTGTTAAACCGCCCCAAATCTGCCAGGGTGACCAGTTCAAATCCCGCTCGACCTCGGTACATGGAGCAAGGCCGGGACACCTAAGAAATTATAACAATAGTCTGTCTAAGAAGGTGATGGGGTTTTGGTAAAATACTTTGCTTCAGCTTTTGTTTTGTGCACATGATTTAAAACACAAACAGTTGCTGTTTATTCACCTCTGCATCTCCAGTCTCTCAGCCTGGTTTCACTCCAAGAGTGTCAAAAACCAGCGCTTGGTCAGAGGCCCTTAGTGTCAAATATGCATCCACAATACACTATTTGGCGTTTATATGAAAATTACTGGGCTTTCAAAAAACTTTAACATAACCCCATCTGCATCATTATAAGACAAGAAAGGTCACTTAGGTAAAAACTCAAGGTTGAATCGACTCACGTGACTTACCTCAACCACAATCCTTTCTTAACCCTAACCAACTACTTTTGTTGCCTAAACATGACCCCAACCCCCTTCTGCAGAATGCAAAAGTTTACCCCAGAATCTTTATAAGGACATTTGGGGTTTACGCCCAAGCGTCAAAATACAATGAGGTAAATTCAGGTTTCCTCAGCAGTTCAAATATGCATTGTTGTTTGGTGGTTGTCTTCTTTGGCCAGGGCCAGTGTGTGAGTAGCCTTACCAACACATTCGCACTCGAACCTCATCACATATTGACATTTGGTCATGGACTTTCCACGTGCAGATACGATGTGCAAGGTACACTGGGTGCGTTGGTTGTTGACGTTCTGGGACGTCATGTCAAGTTCTGCCTGTTACATGCATTGTCTTCTTTCAAAATAGATTTCTGTTTTTACAGGAACTTTACCGCTTAAATACAGTCTCTTTCAAAGTAAACACACTGCATCGGTACAACACCACAAATTGATGTTTTATGTCCTTCAACAACAAATGTATATGGTTGGGTTTAGGAAAAAATAACAGGGTTTGGCTTTATAATCTTATGTGACACGAACACCACTCTCCCAGGTGTTTGTTGGACCCACCCACCGCCCAGAAATATATGTCTGCCTAAACTAGCTTCCTTTTTTCTTGTAACATGTTGATAGCAATTTATTAACAAGTGACACCAGATAAAAAGCAGTGTGCATACTTACCAACCGTGAGACCTCGGAAATAGGTAGGATTTCAAAACCAAAGTGGGGTGTGTGGGGGTCCTTTCCCAAAAAAAATCGTGTTTCAGCCTGTTTCCTGCAGTCTGGTGACCTTTAAAGAATGCACATGACAAAATAATTACTTCACTGCCACAGCATTTTCATGTCAAACAGTTTTAATTCTCTTAATAATTCTCAGGAAATAATGAGACTAATTTTACCTCTGGCAATAACTTGCATCAAACTCTTTCATCGCAACGTACAACTCCCTTCCTCGACAGAAAATTCAACACAGCGGTTTTTACAAAATGCATGCCCATTTCCTTTAAAAATGTACACAAGAAACTTGAATTCTTCTTTCCAGGACATCTGGAATTTGCATATATCTTTCTCTTAGTACTCTCTCCATTACTCACTGAGGAGGATGAGGTTCGAGCAGCCCTCTTCTGCATCATGTGCATGCCAGGTGTAGCTGTATAGTTGTCTCGTTGGAAACAGAAGACTTGCAGTTGAAGGCCTTATACATGCTGCACAGTGCCAGAAAAAGGTTGTGACAACAAAATGGAAAAAAAAAAAGGTGTGAAAATTTATTATAAATCGGGAGAGTTAGTGGAGAATTGTGACCCTGGGGGGAAACTGCGAGAGGGCAATGAAAAACGGGAGTCTCCAGGGAAAATCGGAAGGATTGGCAAATACGGCTGTGTGTCACTTCTTTTTAATTAGCTAACTGATTTTATTTTTATATAAATGCCAGCTATGGTGGTGTCGAAGCCATTTTGTCAGTGGTTTGTCCGCACTTCTGTGGTTCTTATGAACAAGTGGGGGACATTGTAGCTGTTGAAAATACTGAGTTTCTCTTGGAGTTACAGTAGGAGGTCGACGTGAAAAGTGTTTACCATTTGGCTGCTTCTAAGTACAGTCTGAGCTAAATCATTTTTCCATTTTGACATCCTTTTTGTGATCTTTATTCATCATTTTATTCTCAAAAAGCCTATTTTGTTAATCATATATGGCCGTCTAAAAAAGTGAGGTGTAATTAGAAAGACTATATTATGCTCATACTTTTTGTTTCTTTGCCTTTCAGTAGGCGACAACAAAATAATGTTGTTGTTTTGGAGCCTCTGAGCTTATAGAGCTGTTTGCTACACATTTTAATCACTGACCTGTGATTGGTGAATTTTGATAAAGCCTAATGGAGTCCACATTATAATTATTCTAGTTATTATAGCTGATATGGGTATTAACTTTATTTATTCCTAATTTGTTAAAGAAAGCAGGTGACTGCCATCTCTGAGTTTCTATGTAGGCGCTCAGATCTCTCCTCCCTCCTCTGTCCCCGTCCTTTCTCCTGCTGTCCGTCTATTTCCACCCTCCTCTCCTCTCCCTCGCTGTGTGATGTCAGGTGGGGTCTGCCCTGCTGTGATGAAGCCGCTCTGATCACCGGCTCCCGAACAGTGTGTGGGAGCAGATATGTCATTATTCTGCAGCCAGGTGGTCGTGCTGAAATCACACAGAGCACATCAGCGATACCTCATATTACAGCCATCCAGGTGTTCAAATGCAGAGACATTTGTCTAAATACAGGTATTAAGTTGGGAGTCAGGGTGGAGGAAGGGGAGGAATGGGTCCATCATTGATGGCAGGAGAGATAAAATGAGGAAGGAAGAGGAGAATATAGAGCAAAGTGAAGGAAAAATGTCATACTTACAGTCATGCTCACCATAATTGGCACCCCTTCATTTTTTGCATAACCTGTACAATATTTTCAGAAAGAAATGGAAATGTACCAAATTTATTTCATCAGGATCTTTTAATTGCAGGTCCAAAGTAGTTTAACAAAGAAAATTGTTTTTTCAACTTACATATTGTAATTTCAAAGGAGAAACAGAAAAAAAAGCATGTGCGGCAATAACAGCACCCCTCTTTAATATTTGGTTGCACACCCTTTGGCAGCGATGACAGCCTCCAAACATTTCTTGTAGCCATCTATAAGCTTCTTGCAGTTCCCAGCTGGTATTTTCTCCCACTCTTCCTTTGCAATTCGTTCAAGCTCTTGAATGTTTGCAGGGTTCTTTTCCCCAATGGCAGTTTTCAACTCACCCTAAAGATTTTCAATCGGACTGAGATCAGGACTCATTGCTGGCCATTTTAAAACAGTCCATTTTTTTCCTTTTCAACCATTCCTGCGTTCTTTTGGATGTATGCGTTGGGTCTTCGTCTTGCTGGAGGACCCATGATTTTCGACTCAAACCAAGTTTTCTTACACTGGGTAGGACATTTCGCTCTAAAATCTCTTGGTAATTCTCTGATTACATGATTCCTGTGATACAGACAAGGCCTCCAGTACCAGATGCAGCAAAGCAGCCCCACAGCATTATGGATCCTCCACCATGCTTAACTGTTGGTAGGGTGTTCTTTTCCTTATAGGCTTCATTGCGCTGTCTGTAAACAAACTGTTGGTGTGCATTGCCAAAAACCTCTATTTTTGTTTCATCTGTCCACAGAACATTTTCCCAGAAGGATTGTGGTTTGTCCAGGTGCTCTCTGGCAAAGATCAGTCATTTCTTTTTATGTCTTTTCCTCAGCAATGGTCTCTTCCTTGGCCTTCGCCCATAAAGCCCTGCTTGGTTTAGTGTGCGGCTTATGGTACTTGTTGAAACCATGACCCAGACTGTTCCAGGTTGGCCTTCAGGTCTTTGGATGTTTGACATGGTGTTTTTTCCACCATTCGCACCAACCTTCGAAGACTTCTCTCATCAACTTTTCTCTTTCCCCCACGTCCAGAGAGGTTCTTGACAGTCCCATGCTTGGCAAACTTTTTAATAACATTACGCACTGTTGAAACAGGGATACCAAGGTCTTGGGAGATGGCCTTATACCCTTTGGAGGTCTTGTGTTTGCTAATAATAGCACTACTGATGTCCTCAGACAGCTCCTTTGTCTTCACCATTGTGACAAAGGAACAGGGAATAACAGGTGGCTTTTTAAAACACGCAAGTCATCATTCATTGGCTAATTCATGTCACATGGGCACAGACAATTTATCACAGCTGATTCTCATTTGTAATTTACCACAGGTAAGTCATAATGTGTTTCCATACTGATGTATAGCAAAAGGTGCCAATACCAGTGTCACAGCAAGCTTTAAGTTTTTCTATTTTTTCATCCCATTGTTTATTGTTTTAAATTGTTGTTTAGCATTTGCTCTTTTATATCAAACACGAGTTCTCTATAGAAAAAAGTTGTTTCACTTGATTAATTTTCTTCAGGAGATATTCCACATTACATACTTACCTTCATGGGTGCCAATAATTGTGAGCAGGACTGTAGGAGGTCAATTCAAACAAGAGTTCTTTCTCAAGTCCATAATTTCTGACCTGATCAGAAACAGATCCAACCCACCCATCAATTTATACATTTTCAACAAAAAGAGGTCTGAGTGCATCTGGCAATGCAGCTGGACCCAACCAATGGCCCAATGCCCCATGGTCATTTCTGGTATGTTAAGATTCAAACAGAGGAGGACTACTCAGCTTTTTTTCCAACATGATGTCAGATGATAATGGTGGTTCATGTATGAACAGCTGACAATACTAACTCTTATAAGATTAGGCATCAGATCTTTAAGTTTTGAAAAAAATCAGTGTATGAGAAGACCCTTCATTATATTGGCTTTGCTTTTTTACATGAAACCAAACAGACCAGGCATAGAGCCGCACCAGTGTGTGATTTAAGGTGCTTTCAGACCCAGAGTTCTCTTGCTTTGGTCCGATTCAGGGGCTTATTTTGTTACAAAGTTGCCTAGAGTTGGTTCGTGTTCTCACGGCAGCATTTACAAGCAGACCAGATCAAATGCCTGCATGAGAAGGCTGCTCTTGATTGGTCAGAATTTCCATGCAGGAAAAATCCAGGAAGTAAACAAAACGTTGAAGAAGAGTACACTTGCAAGATAAACGTGACACTTTCTAATGTCACAATGGAGGGACAACTACGCAGGTTGATTTTAGCGCTGCTCATTGTGGACTATATTGCTGTCATTGTTCATTTTAGTCAAACCATACAGTTTGAAAACGAGGCGCGGCTCCAACTAGAAAACAATGTTTTGATGCATTGGATGTGCTGAATGTGCATATTAAGGCAGTACAGGAGGAGGTGCACATTAATAATCCTCCAGGACTGTAACATGCTCATGTTTAACCCAAACAATGTGTCATGTGACTGCAGTTGGCTCAGATCAAGGTCGGAACATGTTCTCACCACAAATGAACCGCACCAGATTTTGTTTGTAACTTCAAGAAGGACTCGGTCCGGTTGTTTTGGTGCACACCTGAGTGCGATTGCTGTGTTCACACCTGCCCAAATGAACCGCATTAAGGGGGCAAATGAACTTGAGTTGGATTGAATCGAATCAAACAGGGCTGGTGTGAAAGTGCCCTTAGTCAGCATGCTGGCATTTCAGAAGCAGAAGAGGCTTAAGGGGTGTGACGTTCTGTGTTAAGTGTGACACATAACATACATGTTGGGCAGCGCTTCCTAAACAATAACAATGGCATAACATGATCATTTACTGTCCATGTTATATGGCGATGATCTTGTCCTCCGCTCAGAAGATAAGGAGCTCCCGGACCTCAGTGTATTCCCAATTTGATTATATTTTCAGTTGCTGTCCTTCTTCTTTCAGTTAGCCGCTAACTGCTTCTAGCTGCTTTTCAAATCGTCAGACTTCATTTCGGCCCTGTTACAACCTCCACTGGTGGCTTACAGGTGAAACACCTCTGTCCCCCATTCTGTATTTGTTCCTTTTATACAGAAACTAACAGCGCAACTTTCCCACATTGAACAGTGTCTGCTCTCCCCAGTCATAACAGAAGGAAGAAATAAAATGGACATAAGATAAAAGATTTCAAGTACAGTTTAAAAAGCAGAGAGAAAATACTGAATATGAGTCAGCAAGGAAGAAGTAAAACATAAACAATGAAATGAAGAGGAAACATAATTTTTACCAAAGGAGAGTACGTGGTGAGGAAAGAATGGAGGAGGAAGAGGAGGAGAAATGATCAGAGACAGACAGCCATGACAGTGACAGGAGAAAATCAGAGTGTGATTTTGAACCACAGGATCCTTTGACCTCTGACCCCTCCAGTCTGACAGCACCTGACCCATCATCCATCTCTCCGGGGTCGCCCCTCGTCCTCCTCCTCCTCCTCCTCCTCCTCCTCCTCCCCTTCCACAGAGACTGAGACAGAGAGGTTGAACAAGGCAGGAAAAACACTGTCACAGTTTCTGCTCCCATCTACGATCATATCGATCAGATTCACTCCACAAGATCAAGACTCTTACTTATATTTTTTCCTTTAAATTAATTACTTCATCTGTGTACCTGTATACTATCAAATTAGATATTAAAAGCTTTGATGAAAAAATGCAACATTATCTAAGAGATTTGATAGTTCAGTTTGATGTGGTCGATTTGTTAGCACCATTGGCTCTGCTAGCTCTGTTAGCTTTGGTGGTCTGTTCAAGCCTGAAAAACAGTTTCTGTTCATCAAAAAACTAAATTTAATCTTGAAGTAACCCAATTTGTGTCAGAAATGGCATTTTTTCCTTTTAAAGACATAACTAGTAGAAATACAAGCACAAGTATCCACTTGGACTCTAAGAGGAGCTAATGAGAATTATTGGTCGATCAAAAGTCACTTTCGTTGTTACTCAAGAACTCATATGCTAACTATGACAAAATTTCACACAAATCTCCAAGAGGATAAAATGAAGAAGGAATGACATTTTGGGCTCCAGTTTCCCGGCGCAGCGCAGGTGGTGCAGGGTGGCGAACCCCGCGCAGAGCTAGTTTCAAGCAGCGCAACCCGAGGCGCGCTCAGTTTGGTAGTTTGGCAGACCAAGGTGTGCTGAGATGGGTGTGGCAGCACAGCAGGGGGAGGTGTCGACAGATCCAGCTTGGCGCAGTGACAGTTTCGTGCCAAAAGGCTTCGCCAAAGGTGCGCTAAAAGCTCGCCATCTGAAACCAGGTCTACTGTCAGCGCAGGGGGAGCACAGCCAGTGTAAGCCGAAGTTTGGCTGACCGGCGGACAGTGCGCACACGTCACCAAAACCTCACAGGCAGGTTTCCAGAATATCAGGCACATTAACGATGCAATAAATACCCACAAAACCATTATTCAATGCAACTATCTGCAATCAGCACATAAATGTATGTCTATATCGACTGTCCCGTCACACCTGATGTCAGATCAAAGGGGATTGGCACCGTTTGGCATGTTTGGCACGTTTGGCACGCGTAATGGAAACCCAACCTGATTTGATTAACACAGCTGCAAACTAATGAGTTCACATCCCTCCCAGCCAACCACAAACAGCCACAGCATCAGATAGGGAGTATATATTCAGCATCTGTCATCTTAGAAAAGTCAAAAGAAAAGAAACAGAGTGAGACTGCGAGAGAGAGAGAGAGAGAGAGCGCGCGCGCATGAGAGAAACGCAACATTGATTTACAATTGTGGTGACCTCCTCCCAGGCTACCTTTGCATTATCAGCCCGTGGAGGTCTGCTCACAGTTCTGTATATTTGGACACTGTGAGCAGACCTCCCGGACCAAAACATAAGTTTCCTCTTGGGAGGAGTTTGGCTGCTCTCTTCAGCAATGGTGAATTGAGTAAACTCTCATTACACCTTCGCGCGGCGCATTTAAGGGCGAGGAGACAGGCTCATTTGATTGGTGTGATGTGTGTAAAACCCACTCCACGCCTTCTCTCCTCCCTCTTTCCGACTTGCGCCGGTAGGAGGGACGGAGGTGGGAAAGAGGAGTAGCTGCGCCAGCGCGCACGGTGTGCCAAACTTACAAAATCCGCCTGGCCACACCCAGTTGGCGAAGTGCAGGTGCGCTGCGCCCCCGCCGCACCTGGTCTGCGAAACTAGAGCCCTTTATATCCAAAAAGGTTCAACTTTGCTGTGACTTCACAATGTTCTGTAAATATACTTTTGCAGCCGTCTGTGCTGATCTGGAAGATGTGTGTGAAGCATCCAGGTTTTAGAATTTGTAGCTTCTTTGCCACAACATCCATACATGAGGCACTGTCTACTGTCCTGGCTACAGCTTTGTGTTCTGGACTATTCCTCTGGTGGTCCACCACATGCTCATTGATTTTGCTAATATTTAGCTTCAGGTGTTTGTCGTTGCACCATTGGACAAAGCTCTCTAAAGCTCTCTTTTGAATAAATAGTTTTCTAAGTGAAGACAACATGTTTCTCACACGTCATCATACATGTCAAAATAGTGATATCTTCAAATTGGCTAAAAGATACATTGAATACCTTTTGATAAAATCCCACAGTCTTTACTACTGATGTGAGTCTGTACATGGATGTAAACTACAACTTGACTGGTTGGTGGAGGCAAATTTGCCCTATCAGTAAGGAGGCTGGGGGTCCTTATGCACCCTGCTGATACAATTTTCTTCATTTTTTGTAATATTCAAGGAGTCTAGTAAACAAATTTTTATGTCCCTAACTTAAAATATTATCCGTTCCATTTGCGGCCATCGTAGATTTCTTACAAAAATTGAAAATCGGCATCTTCTCGACATTATGTAGAGACAAATTACTTTTTCTGCATAACTTAAACATTGGGAATTGATTGAAAGGGTTATTGTCATGATTCTAATACCTAAGATACATTGATACTTGACATTTATTAAAAAGTGATAAATGTACACTAATAATCTGGCATGCTTGTTTAGGAGTGAGAGGGTTATTATCATACATCACATATATATTTGTTTTTGGTAATAATTTTGTGCTGCATGATCCAAATGCTGATGTTTGTTACTATGCTATCGCAAATTTTCTTTTTGTAGAATTACGTGGAACTGGTGTTAGTTAAACATACCTGTGTACATATAGGCAATGACCTCATCTAATTTCTGTCTAATTAATACTGTCCTAGAACATGTGTAGTGCAACTCACTTGCAAACTGATGGCGTTTCTGAGTAGACAAACTTAACTATATGGCATGTCCAGCTAAGACATATGGTAACTGCTGAAAGCCTGTGAATAAAATGAGAGAAATGGTCTTGGATTCAAAGGGTTAAGAAAGCTGTATCCAAAATTCACATGAACAAGGGTGATATTTTATTATATGTAAGACGTAGGTGTGAGTGTCTACCTGCAGGAGGTCAGGAGACACATACATCTTTTTCTGTACCATAAAAATGAGCCATGCTGGTGTTCAGCACTCACTTTGTTTCCCGGCCTGTTCCTGTGTGACACATGAAAACCTTGCAAGCTTAAATGCTGCATCTTTATTTAGTCAGACAGTGTCAGTGAACAACACTCTGCCGTGTGGCTCTCGCTGCTCATTGTGCCGCACTTTATTACTTCCATATTGTGCTGCTAATTCAGAATTTCACACCTTTTCTCTCGTTGCTACCTCTCTCTTTGTCTCTGTGCGTCGTTCGCCTTCCGTCTCAACCCCGAAGACAAGAGGAAACGTGTTAAATCCACCTCTAAGAACCTTTTTAATTCAACATTAGCAGTCGTCATCTGTCTGCCGAACAATACCCAAACACAATTTACAGCTACATGGAGCATCCCACCTTTGTTTACTCTGCAGCTAAATATTGTTCCATCAATAATGGACTCCAAACACAGAATCAGGCTTTTAGTTTTAGGTAATCCTGAATGTTTTACAGGAGATTTTTTTTTCTTTTTGCCGTGTTTTATTGTCTTGGGAGCATAATTGGAGTATGCTGTTTCCTTCATTTGTTTTAGGTTTTAGGAGGAACATGGGCTCAGTGCCTCATGGATGTAACTCCAGATGCTATTGTGTCCGAGGTTTTTGTGGAAGTGTTGCCCGAAATTCTCAAGACAAAGGCAGCAGATATGGAAGGGAAAATATAAACCCTGGAAAGAATCAAATCCTCCCAAAATTCTCATTCAGCGACACTTACGAAAGGAGGACGGGGGGTTAAACTGGAGCACGGAACAAGGTGATGTCCATAAAAGAAAAGGAAAAAAAAAAACACGTCAACGCAGCAGTCTACCCAAACCTCCTGCAGTGTTTCAGGTGCCATGTTTTCTACTTCCTCCCCCTACCCTCCCATCAGATCAGAGTGAAATAAAGACATTGATAAATTCACGGATGGGTGTGAATGTTGCCAAATCGAGTCAGACCCCGACCAAAGTAAACGCCGTGCCACGGAGCGAGAAAAGAGAAGGAGAAAAGAGAAGGAGGGATGGAGGGGGAGAGAAGATTTGGGGCTCTAATGCCAGCCTTATGCGTCTTTTAGTCGTTTCCGCCGTCGGGGCTTGGCACCGGCACGGCGCTGTCAGCCAGCCAACAAAAATCTGCAGTGCCTGCCGCATTTCAGCAGCCCTGTTTTGTCTGAGACCAACACACGCACACACACACACACTCACACACACACACGCACAAAAAAACACACGGCGACACACTCGCAGCATACACACTCTGTGCTGCAAATCGGTGACATTTTTCTTCCCGAAACCGAAGCTTCGTGAAAGAAAATGTAGAAATTCAGCCACATAAAATTCCTTAAATCAAAGGAAGAAATGTATTTTCTTCTTGAGCTGAAACACCTTGAACAAGATTTTTTTCCATCCTGTTTTGCAGTGCCACAAACACACCACGCTGCTGTGGAATATTAATATGAAATATAGTTTTCCTGCAGTTTGGAGGCTTTGGGGATGTCGCCCTGTTTGTCGCCTCGTTGTTGTGTTGTTTGTCTATTGATTCCAGGGTGGAGGAGGGGTGAATGAGTGTGATGGGATGAGGTGTTGGTGGTGGTGGGGGGGTTGGATAATGAAGGCTGTTTGGTAACGAGGGAAGGGGGGGACCGTTGGGTCTCATACACATGAACAGGGAACAAGTGTCATGGCTGCTGCTGAATTTGAATCCGAATCCATCTGCTTCACAACCACACAAACATACCAACAATTTTTCTGATACATACATGCAAATATAGTCTCTCTGCTAGAAAAATATACCGTTACCTAAAAAGAAAAAAATGCCAGCGTCAGTGGACATCACTCATTACGTGTATCCCCTTTCAACAGTTAAGCAACCGCCTTTTTAGATTCCCCCAAAGATTCATCGCCACCAAATCGAAACAAGCATTAGTTCCTAAAAAGCTGGCATTTTAGAGATGAATCTGTCTGTGTCCAAGTGCCACATTGCATACTAATTGCATACATACACATTGCATATATACTAATAGTATATAGTACTTACTTTATAATAATTGTCATTGCATTGACAATGACAATTGGCGTTAGTATACACAAAACCAGTGGCTGCAGATCTAAGAGTGGAGGGCTGTGTGCTCTACAGTTGGTAAATCCCTTTGAGGCACATTTGTGATTCTGGTCCATATAAATAAAGTGGACATGACTGTTCTCCTGTGTCCCAACAGGAAATGATACACACATGCTAACAGATGTCAGTCAAACTGCAGCCTTGAAATGCCAATTTCACAAAGCAAGAGAGCAAATGTTTTTTGTTTTGTTTTTTTGCAAAGACTGTATGCTTACATTTTGTTTGCTGTTTCACCACCATCAGCTCCCTCACTTCCTGTCTTCATAGCATGTGTGGGACGGTAGCATCAATCAACAACACTTGTAAAAAATGAAGGGTTGCTGTAGCTATTATTTTTTCCTTAACCTTCGTCTGTTTTTTGAAGGTTGGAATTCTCAGTTTAAGTTTACTAGGCCTAAGTTGTGCCCTTTAAAATGTCTATAATGGAATGATACCAGTCTGTGTCATGTATAAGGAGTGCAACCGAAAGCTGTCATTGTTCCCTGTGTCTGTCAAGTCAAGTTTATGCAGTGAGGGCCACAAAATGATTGGAAAGCAAATTAAGCTAAAAAAAAAAAAGTCTTTATTGTCTGTGTGACCAAAATACCTCAATATCGATAAAATCATCAACATTAAGCAGTGCTCACTGAACGTGTTTCACCAGTGGCTTCTTCAGGTTCGCTCAACAGAATCACATGAACACACGGGTGTGCTAAATATACACGGGTCACATGACTAATTACCACAGTTATTTCACTTTTCTGTTTTGATATGTTTTTTCTTTCACATTCTTCAGAAACTTTTCAAAAGATAATTTACAGTTCATCCAAGAAGCAGAATAAATTTACACTAAACTGCATAGATCAAAAAACAATGCAAGATTCATAAAGAGTTACAAGAATAATGTGTGATTTAACCTCATCCCATTACTTAGGTGACTGAAACAAAGATTTCTGTTACTTACCTCAAAAGGAACAGGCAGCTTCAGAAGAGAAAGGCCTAATCAGGGCCCATTCTATTGTGATTGGCTTCATTATGTAAAAGAATACTAACAAAAATACTTAACATGGAGTTATCAATATTGTCTAGTTTTTATATATTCCAAAAATGGATTCCAAATGCTCATAAATTTAACTGAAGAGCACTTTAATGTGAATCTTAGTTTCTCAAGTTTGAGATGTTGCATTGGATTCTTTCAGTGGAGACGCATTAAAGGATTCACCTCAGTGCTAATAAAGTTTTAAAGTTTTCATCTGTGGTGCAAATACAAGTAAGAATGGCATTTTTAGAGAGAGGTTGTGAATAAAATGGGAGGAGGTCGAGCTGGAATTCAACTTGGTCTGGAGTGTCTTTGTGAAGACATAAACAAAATGTTATTGAAAGAAATGCAGAAAAACTCCCTTGGCTCATTAGCATGCACTTTTGAGGCGGTCCCTAACTTCAGCTCATCTGTGTCCCTCTCCATGGCTTCAATATCTGATCATGAGGTAAAAATACCACCTGTGAAACATCAGTTGAGCTTAATTTTGAACTTGTTAAAGACGAACATCACAGAATGCAGGAATATTACTGCAAAAATTCCAATCCTTGCTCACAATCCAGTGCAGTGCTTTATGTTGGATAGATCTGTTACAGACGTGTGACGTAACAATTAGTGTTAATTGTGTAGGGAGATGTCAATGAGTGAACGAGTTCTGAGGTTAATTTTGTCACTTTTCTGTGCCATAGCAAGAGGAGGGAAAACTTCATGTGAGCTTGAAAAACAAACACCATTTCCATGTTTTATTGTTCATTAGACGTTGAATGAATGAAACGCTGGGCTTTTTGTGGCAGATGTTGTTTTAGGATTCAGGGAGAAGACACAAACTCTTTGTTCGGCTTGTTTTTAGAGTTTGTGAAGCAGTTTAGGTGCTTTTGTGGCAGTTTTTGTTTCACCACTGAAGCTGTGTGTGTATTGTACTCAAAAACCAACACCAGCATCATTCTGCTATATATATAACTAATAACTAATGCTTTTAGCCCTGATAGCAAAAAATGGTGCCGATACTGGATGTCTGTCTTTGCTTTTCACAATTGTTTTTATCATGGCCATTTTTTATATACTTTTATATTTGTAAAATTACTAACAATGCCATAGTAACAGGAAACAGACCAGTATTAGTGGACTACAGCAGCCTCAAGAGACCAGAATGCACTGCAGTTACAGAATGGGATGCAGTTTAACTACACTACACAAAACTGACTCCCCTTGAGGTTCATAAACTGGATGCTTCACTTAAAGCAACCTGTAACTGACAGCAGTTTCAGAACAGTGGTTCAAAGGCATTCTGGGAAATGTAGGAGATCAGTAAAGTGCACAAAGTGCTTTACAGTAAGAGCAGTATAAGCACATGAAAATAGAATGAACACAAAACAGAACTGATTCATAAAATTATGTAACTGTAAAACTATAAATCATAAAATCAAGCAAGATTTTTAAAGGGTTGCAGCAGTGTGAAGCGTAAAAAGAAAGAGTTTCAGACCTGTATCAGGAAGTCAGCGCTAGTGAAAGGCTAAAGTGAACAAATACGTTTTTAGCTTTCTTTTACAAATATTTAGTGAGGTAGCTTCCCTGATATCTATGGGTAGTGTGTTCCATAGCTTTGGGGCGTAACTGACAAAGGCTGCATCTCTCTGTTGCTGGGAACCTCCAATAAACCAGCAGCAGATGATCACAGTGTTCTTGGAGGCAAATAGTTAACAAGGGAGTTAGCAATGTAGCTCGGTCCCAGCCCATTTACGGCTTTGTATACAAGGAGGAGGAGCTAATTTCTGTGAGTGACATCAGGTGAGGTTAGAGCTGAGAAAATTAAAACATTATACACACTAGATTCAAAAAAATGGACACCACTGTGAAGATACCCAGGTGCTTTTTTTATTGCAGAAAATTGAGAAAACTTAGATTTGGAGGAACCATTCAGAAACTCTATTTCAGTTAAATCAAATAACCAGATCACCACTCTCCAATATTACCTTTATTTTTAATTATTCACAAACAATGAGATGTTTAACAAATTCAATATGAATTTGAAAGCAAAATAAAATAATTTCAAGATCATATTTACGTGATAAAATGAGTCTACGACAGCATCGTTATGCAGAATCATACGTAAAAAATTAAGAGAAATGTAAAAAAAAAAGAATCAGAGTTGTGGTCCAATCAGCAGTCTGATCTGTTCTGATATGGCTGAAGGTAGAAGCCGACAGATGTGAGCTGGATGCTGTGTCTCTCGAGTCGTTCTCGTCGCTCGTATACGTTCATCTGTTGTTTGATGTATTCACTCGTTCCAGTGCCAAGAAATCAATGCCTGCTGGGATTGAAGGACGGGGGGTGGTGGTGGTGGTGGTGTGTGTGTGTGTGTGTGTGTGTGTGTGTGTGTGTGTGGTGGTGGTGGGGGGGGGGTGTCTGTTAGACGACGGTTACTCATCGACCATCGTCTGTTAAATTAATGTTGATCCCAAAAAAATGTTACGCTTTACAAGGGAAGACAACGCCATGAATAAATATATAGATTATTTCAAATTCAGCGCTGGCGGGATCGTTTCAGAGTGACTGTTAGATTGTGTGTGTGTGTGTGTGTGTGTGTGTGTGTATGTATGTGTGTGTGTGGGTACCTTTCAGACTTTGTAGAAACTTCTGGACCGGTGCCCAGCGGTGTCATGGAAACGCTTGAATCGCTCAGAATGATTCATGTCTGCACAGTCCAACCCTCCCCCCATCACGCACGCACACGCACACATTTACACACACACGCACATTTACACACACAGCGTGCAGGAAGAGGGAGTTTAACCCTTCTTCTATCCATCCCCCCCACCTCTTTTCTCTTCTCTCTCCTCTCTTTCTTTCCTCTCGTCATCTCGCCATCCTCGTCAAATCGCACTATTAGTCACATAGTTTATTAAAATGGACTCATTATATGGATGTCAGAGGAGATCACGTCTCCTCAGTGTTTCCTTTCACGCAGAGAAAGACTCGACATGACTCTCTGAAAAGAACGAGTCTAGACGTCGACATCGACCCCCAGAACAACTCCATTGAGTGCTTCTTTATTTCCTCCTCCTGATGAAGCTGAATGAAAACCAGTGACTGACAGATGTCACATGTCCATCAGTATAAAAAGTGGAAACGTCAACACCGACTGAACGTCTCCATTTTTTAACATGCCTACTTTTTGTGAATCTGAATATAAACACAATAAAAAAATATGGATAAAAGAATAGATTTGAATATTGAATCAAATCAAAGCAATCAAAATACTGTCGGGACAAAATGACAGATGTTGATATCGACACCTAGAGTGACTCCATCCCTTTATTTCTTCCTCTTCGTGATCCTTGATAAAGGAAATAAGAAATAACTAAACTTGAATGAATTATTTTTAAAAGTGAATTAATAGATGTCAAAGAGAAAAAAAAAATTCACTTCACTCCTCTCCTCTGCTCTGATCTCTTCTCTTGTTTCCTCTTTTCCTCTCTTGTTTTCACCTCTCCTCTCCTCTCCTCTGCTTCCCTCTCTTCATTTGTTTCCTCCTCTCTTCTCATCCCCTTTCTTTTCTCGTTTCCTCCTTTCCTCCACTCTGCTCTCATCTCTTCTCTTGTTTCCTCCACTCCCTCCCTCTGCTTCTTTCTCCTCTCTTGTTTCCTTGTCTCCTCTGCTCTGCTCTCCTCTCCTTTTATTCCCGTGTTATCTTCTATCTGATTTTGTTTTTTTCCTACTCCCCTTTTCTCTCCTCTCCTGTTCCCTTCTGTCTTCTCTTCTGTCCTCTTCTCTTTTTCCCTCCCCTCATTCTGTCCCCTCCTGTCCTCCCTCATTTCCTCCTCTTCTCTCCTCTCTTCTCCTTTTCTCCTCTCTTGGCTTTGCTTTGCTTTGCTTCTTTCTTCTACTGTTTCATCCCGTCTTCTCTCATTTCCTTCTCTTCTCTTGTATCCTCTTCTTTCTTGCTTTCTCCTCGTCTTTTTTCCTTCCTCTTGTATGCTCCTCTCTTGTTGCCTCATCTCTTCTAATGTTTCCTTATCCTCTCTTGTATCCTTTCCCCTCTTATTTCCTTCTCTTCTCCTCTATCCTCTCCTCCCTTGCTTTCTCCTCACCTCTCTTATTTCCTCCTCTCCATTTCTATCCTCTCCTCTCTTGTTTCTTCTTTTCCTCTCCTACTTCCTTCTCTCCTCTTCTATCCTCTCTTGTTGCCTCCTCTCCTCTCTTGTTTCCTCCTCTCCTCTCGTACTTCCTTCTCTCCTCTTCTATCCTCTCCTCTCTTGTTTCCTCCTCTCCTCTCCAACTTCCTTCTCTCCCCTTTTTATCCTCTCCCCTCTCATTTCCTTCTCTCCTCTTCTATCCTCTCCTCTCTTATTGCCTCCTCTCTTGTTTCCTCCTCTCCTCTCTTGCTTTCTCCTCTCCTCTCTTATTTCCTTCTCGTTTCCTCTTTCCTCTCCTCTTTTGTTTCCTCTTCTCCTCCCGTGTTTACTGCTGTTGATGTAATCACTTTGTTGGTGTGCTGCAGTTAATGAAACTTTATTAAACTAATTAAGATGAACATTAACATGGAAGAAGTAATTAATGTAGAAGAAAATACTGAGCTCTCCCGTCACTGCTGCCTCGTATTGATCAGGAGATGCTACTGTGTTGTGATGAATTGATTCTCAGTGCACCTCACAAACAAGATTCCTCCCTGTCTGTCACTGGAGGGGAGGACGCTTCCTAACACTCTGTTAGCTTATTAAATATTCAGCCAAAGCCACGATCTTTACCGGGTGTTAACACAGTGTAGCAGAAGTCTAAATCTTATCAAATCTTGAAGGTGGTTTGTTTTGTAGGGAATGAAGACGTTTCTCATTTCATTTCATTCAGCATCTCACTTAAACCATAAAGATTCTACTGTGCTGAAAGGGTGTAGGGCTTTCACCGCAAACTACTGCTACATTCACGCCCAGCGTCCACACTACTGCCGAGTGTTGGAAACCCTACAACAGGTGGTGTCTCTCAAAGTCAAGGATCCTACCTTGGTAGGACAAGTCCTTTCAAGGAAGGATCCTGCAGGGGCAAGGCAAGAGTCCTTCCTAGCATTCAGTGGACACACATTGGAACAAGCTAACGAGTGCCCACATGTGTGCTTCATTGACCCAACTTAGCGGATGTCAGGGTACTGTGATACTTTTGGCACTCTTTAATGTTGTCGTACAGTTTGAACAAATATAAGCAGTGTTGACTTTAAGAGAGAATATACTTCTGGATTTTACTTCCAAACACTTTATACCTGCTGAGGATATACGCATGCATTCTTAAAAATTCTCTGAATAAAGTAGAATTTAAAGGATCCTTGACACTGGAACAGTCCTTAGGTGGGATTTGATGACGTAGCATCCTTGAAATTCGGCTATTTAAGGATCTTTCCTTGACTTTGAGACAGAGTGCTGCTGACCCCGTTTTAGTTTGAAAACTCCAGAGATGCGTTTTAGTGTGGACAGGCCAAAACTGAGACTTTATAAAATGAGGAAGCAGACACCCACATTTGCCCCCCGATTGGGTCTTATCAATCACAACATGTCACGCCAAAACATGTTGCGATTTATCCCTCTTGTGTGGGTAACGTTAAATCTTTCTCATTGCCGTGGCTTCCTCTGGCGTTGGATAATGCTTTCCGTACTGCTCTGATATGTCACCGACCAATCTATGGTCTCCGCTGCCTTGACTGCCTTATACTCATGCTATTTTCAGTAACAGCTCCACTTCATTGACTGCCTAAGTAGAGAAACCTCTGGTTTTATTTTTGCCATCACCATAGTATTTTCTGTAACTAAAAAAACAGCCACAGAGTTCACGTTCTGCTGCCTTGTTACACCAGCACGAGCATGCCCAGTGTATGTGAATGGTCATGTGATGTGTGTTTTTAGGCATGTGCTAAAACGCTTGTATGTATGGACAACTGTTTTTTTTTTTTGTTTTGTTTTTTTTTTTTGGTGTGGATGTGGCATTAGTCACTGTTCTGTGACACTCATTAACCCTGTCCTGTCTCATTTTCCTTCTCACTGCGGGGCTGTGCAGCAGCTGCAGAAGTAAAAACAACATGTGGGAAATAATATTGATTCTACTTTAATATTCAGTTAATATCAACTAAATTAATCACAGCTTTTTTTGCATGCACTCAGCATTACCCGTAGGCGATTTTGTTGTTGCACTGCTGCAGGTCACACAATGATGGGTCACAGAATACGGTTCTTACTTTAACATGATGGATGCAAGGTAAATATTTAAGTAGAGGCTTCTGCTTTTTCATTAGTACCCTCTCGTAAATTTTGCACTTCACAATTGTTTCTTTGAGTCAGGTAAAAGTCTTCAAGTTGAGGTATTCGGCCATGTTCAGTCAGATGCCTGTAATGTCAAAAAGAGGCACAACAGACTAAGTGATTTTTTTTGGCCACAGACCGCTGTGTAATTTACCATCTTGGAGCCAGATCCAAAATGGAACCGGCTTTTGCAACCCATCCCAAAGTACCCTATCATGAGATTGAAAAATTAAAGATTAAAAATCAGCAAAAAGAAAAGAGAGAGAGCAACAATAAAATGTGTATATCGCATCAGTGTAGAGGCCCCTTAAAACAATCTGAAAAAAGAAATACTACAACACTAACACTACAGGTCTGAGAGTCGTTCTGGGCTTCGAGGAGGCAGACATGACCAGAATACAAAGTGGTGTTGCTTTGTGGGCTTCTGTTGTGTAGGCGAGTCCAACAAAATCCACTATTTATACACACACAGTAAGTGTGTCTCTGATTTTGGATCATGCGTTATGAGTGTTTGCTGTCTCTGGTTTCGTATCGTGCTGTGTCGTGTGCTGGCCTTGTTCTGTGAAACACTTGTCAATGAACGGGCTGGTTACAAACACCAAAGAAAAGGTAAAATAATAGCGATGACCTTTAAAAACCTGACGCTGTGACACCGTGTTAAGTGAAGGGATTGAGAAGCGGTGCTTTTGTGAAGACTGACATGCTGATGAGACGGACAGACTTTCAGTTTCTGAGGCTGGCCTTCATCCAAGCGCAGAGAGACACAGAGATTTCTGTCGCTTGTAAATCGCCCAAGCTCAGTGTGTTTTTGTGTTTGTTCTGTGTGGTTTTCGGACAAATTTAGGGTTGAGTACAGGAGGAAAAACAGGCAGAAAGAAAAAGTGTTTCAGGGGGTCAGTGTGTGTGCGTTTTTCTCCATTGTTTTCATACTAAAAAAGAACGAAACGGCCTCACACGGACAGAAATAAGCACATGTAGTAGTAAGTTTAGGTTAGCTTCAATGTTAATGTTGAGATGAATTTATTTTAAGTTAAGTCTTGAAATTAAAATTAGCTTCACACTGAGGTTGAATTCAGGAGGAAGGACAAAAAGAAGGATGTTCTGCATTGATTGGTTATTGTTTTATGTTGTTTTGCATGTGTTGTGTTAAAAACCATGTTGCTCCAACATTTCTTTACATGCGCAAAGAAAAACAGGCCGGTTTCGAGCTTTGGGATAATACATTATTTAGCTACTCCAGTGGGTTTGTAATGGTTTATTTAGCTTAAGAAAAGGGAGAATTTTAAAACACTTTGTTGTGCGATTTATCTGAAAATTACAAAAACACCAAATTTGGAGATACATATACGGTGTGTCCTATATATGTGTTTTATAATTTCACTGTTTACTGCTGATATTTGTGGTTGTGAGGTTGTGAGTGATGTCTTCCATTTCACATGTGAAATGTAATACTGTATGTACATCTTAAATGGTGATAAATTCACACGTGAGGAACGAATCCAAACTTGTCTAGTTTTGAGCAAGAAAATTCAGTCTTTGGACACAGTACGTTAAAATTTAAAAATCTTAAATAAAAGAACACAATTTTAAATTGAAGAACAAGTAAGTGGACATTGAGTTATGGTTTATTTTATTTTATTTTTTATTTGTTATTTTTATTCATGCAAAAAGTCTGGCTTTAGTTTGAAGATTCATGCTTTTATGGAACAAGATTGTTTCAGTGATTCAGATGGGCTGGTAGGTTTTAAAGGGGAATGGCACCTGTTTTCAAGGGACAGTTCAGCCCAACATCAATAATACATATTTGTCCTGTTACCTGTAGTGCTATTTATCAATCTAGATTGTTTTTGTGTGAGTTGCCGAATGTCCATAGAGATGTCTGCCATCTCTTGAATATAGTGGAACAAGCTAAGAACCATCTAGTTCTATTAAACTGGAGAGAAGGCACTGCAGAAACAACTAAAGCCTGGCTAGTGATGTTTCGGGTCTACTTCTAATCAACCTTGTTTTTTTTTTAGTTGCAGACCACATTTAAATTCTAGTTTATGCCTGCTAAAAATGTTCAAATATTAATATTGACTTGGACAAAATTCTTTTAGCTTCGTCTGATCTCAAAAAGCTTTGTGTCTACTGTCAAATCTGCCAGATTTTAGTTTAAATCTATCTTGAAAATAGAAGTATTTTTGTTCAAGCTTATTTTAGGATCAGGATTTAAGACTGGATATTAAGAGTAAGTTTGGTTATGAGCCTGTTAAGAAGTAGCGTGATAATGGCTAATAGTCTAGCAGAGCGTCCTGGATTCTGTTAGCTCTCAGCTTGTAATGGAGCTTATTTGTGTTTCCTCTCTGTCTCTCAGCGTTGTGGATTAGCAGGGATTTGGTCCTCCTGGCTCACCGACTTCTCTATGGGCTGTATACAGCAGAGTGGGTTGACCTCCCCTCCTCCACCTTTTGTACCTCTGCAGCCAGCACACTCTAATGAGTGGCGGTTTGTCTGGGGGTCCTCCTCACGGCCAATGAGCCTGTTTATGTTCATCATCCAGGAAAAAGTGTCACTGCAGGGTTCCTCAGAGAAATGCAGAGGTTGGCGGAAGTAGAGATGAGGTTAGAAAACCTTCTATGGAGTTTTTTGAGGTTCAAGACAGTCGAGTGTTTGTTGTTAGATTATTTGGGGGCTTTGCTGTTTTCCTGTGAAAGCTGAAAGATTTAAAAACAGACAGGGTTGGATATGGATGCATGTATGGTTACACATATGGTTATATAAGGCTTCACCTAGCACCTTTTTTAATCAGTATTTTGATTGAAGTGTCGAAAATATGTGGTTTGCTAAAATGATCTCCCATCAACAGTCCAAAACCCTGAAACACTTAAGCTAATGATGGTATTAAATGGAAGAAATCCTGAAAATCCTCATGTTTGACAAGCTGTAATGAACAATATTTGGTATTTGTACTTGAAAAATGACCTCATGTCTCATCTTTCCAATAATATTAAACTCACTTCCCTCATCTAAAATTAGTTTGCCTTTTAGTCTGAGTACCTTTAGAGTTCTTGAGCCCTGCGTAAAGGTTGCACTAAGGGCATGTCAAGGTTAAGTTACTCTTTTAGTATTAGAGAATGGCAGGTGCCAGGCCAAGCAGCTCTCAAATAAGCATTTAAGAATTCGGAACAATTGTTTGTGAGAGGGGAGTTTAATACGTTCTCCCTGTGTCAGCATGGGATTCCTCTGGGTTCTCCAGCTTCCTCCCACAGTCCAAAGACATACAGGTTCAGTTAACTGTTGACTCTAAATGGCCTGTACGTGCGAATGTGCATGTGAATGGTTGTCTGTCTCTATAGCTGTACCCTCTGAACTGTACGTAACCCATGCAGACATGTACCTAAACCTTAGATCTGTTTAGTGTTTCCAAAACAAACAGCACTCTTAAATGTATGCTGTACGTTGTTGTTTCTCAGTGCTTTGTCTAGGAACATCTGCACATTGTTGATAGTCCAAAGACTAGAGTTACACAGCGTCATTTTCGGAAAAAAAAGAACAGGCTGGAGTGTTTGGTGTCTCTGTTGCAATGGATGACATATTTAAAAGCAAGCTTGTGCATTGAGTCCTTGTCGAGCAAGTGACAATTCTCTTTTTATCAATCAATAGATTCCAAGTGTTTCTCGCTCCACCTTTTAGGATCAAAGTAGTGTGCTAGGTACCTCAACAGGGGGGTGACAAAAAAAAAAAACAAAAAACAGGATGGAGTGGAATGGTTATTTTAGTACCGACCACAACTTTTGACAATGAAAATACAAAAATAACCGTTCTAACATGTAATGAACTGAACTGAACTGAACTGAACTGGACTACTTGACTGAAACAAGGCATAAGTGTCAGTCATGTTATCGTCTGGCAACCAGTCAAGGGTGTACCCCGCCTTTTGACGAATGTCAGCTGGGATGAGCCCCCTGCAAACCTGAATCAGATAAGCAGTTACAGAAAAGTAATTCATGGATGTTTGTGTAAAGTTTCCATAAATTTATTTTGAAAAATGATTACAAAGGCATTTTTCAATGAGCCACGCTCTGAAGAACCCCTGCTCTCTTGTGGTTTGAGGTGCCTTCATGAAGGTAGTTTCCTAAGAACTTTCAGTTGTTATCAGTTTCCTGGAATCACCATTAGGCTTTGAGAACCTTTAGAGGAAGGGTTTTCTTGGAATTCTCAGAGGATCTGGAACACCTGCCTGAATGCCTGAGTTTTCTGAACCCTGTTATGCATTCCTGGAAGTATTGTCATATCAGAAAAACCTTGTTTAAAATGGGTTTGTCAAAAGATCAAATAAGGAACCACCAGATTATTTTATGACGAGTTTGCCCAAAGAACATACCACCGCCATGTTATTCAACAATCCATGAGAGTTGAGTTTTCAATTACAAATGTTTTGTGGTGGATGAAGAACCCTGCAGTTTGGACGTTCTTGAAGGCACTTCAGTTGTTTCAAGACGTAGTGAGGACTGTTTCCTGAGAACTGACAATTGTCAAAGATTTCTTGAGTTTTCATCAGAGTTTGAAAACTTTTTAAGTCAGGTTTTCTAAGAATAGTCTAGGGTGCACCTGAGACGAGCTCCAAGAAGTATCAACTGATTAAATCAGTGTTTTTTGGGGACCTGTTTGACAATGAGCCCTCTGAGGTTGATGAGGTTCTTTGAAGGTACTGTAGAGTTTGTTATTCTCTAGTCTCTTTATTGTTAGAGGGTAACACAGGCACAGTCAACCTCTTGACAAATGATGATCTTGAGTCTTGTAAGGATTGTTTGAGTCTTCTAGAAAACATCCAGGTTAGGAAATAATTGCGAAAGCGTTTTTCAGCAACCCATCCAAGGACGAATGACCCCTCTATTTTCAGTGTTCTTTGAAGCATTTTTTGAAAATAGCTTTCTTGAAAATAGTTTTGTAAGAACTTCCAAACATGAAGGTTCCTAAAAGCACTGTCATGGTCATCCTTTCAAGAAAGGGATTTTTATTCAGAGTTCTTGAAGGTACCCTCTCTAATGCTTTAAAACCTTGAGCTAAGGTCCTAGAAGTACCGTCAGATCAAATGAAGCATTTTAAAAGGGGCTTTGTTGAAGAGTCTTTTGAGGTTGACAGGGTCCTTGAAGACACATTTTGTAAACCCCTCTGGAAGTAAGGTTCTGCACAAACCGACGAAACCAAAAAGGTTCACAGAAGCGCTTTTATTTTGGAGAGTAGAGAGGTTGACAGGGAAACAGAGTAGAGGCGAGAAGAGAGGAGGTTCTGCTGGGATCTGATCCAAAGTAGTCTGATAGCATCAGAGAACATTGTGTATGAAGCAGACCGAGGAATAAAAAATAACACTGCAGTAGTAATGTGGTTTGTCAGCTGGACTGCCAAATGTATTTTGTGATTGTACATTTATTTTAATTTTTCTGGATCTACTCTGCCGCTCCGTTTTTCATTGCAGCCATTTTCTTTATGTTTTTAGGGATTTTTTATTTCTATTTGAACGGGTAAAAATGTTGGGCAAAGATCACAATGCGGTGGGTTATCTGATCTAAATTAAAACATAATTAAGCTAATCTAGTGAAAACCACAAAGCATTATTATGTGGTCATAAGAAAAGAAAGAAGAAATTTAATACCTATTAAATGTCACAGCCCTCTTTTAAAGAAATAATCTACTTTTTAAAGAGAGATTTAATTATTTGTATTATTTTTTTAAATTTTATTCAGACATACTTTGTGTTGTAACACCTTTTTTTTTAGTAAATAAACTCAATTTTTTTCTAATTAAACCACAGAGCTGCTTTCCTGTTGGTTTCCGTGTGTGTGCATGTGTGTGTGTGCGGGTGTGTGCATGTGTGTGAGTCCATTCACTGTGTACTGTGACAGGTTGTGTGATCTTGTGGCTGACCCTTCACATCCTGCGTTGCTCTGTCCCTGCCTGGCTTTTTTTTTTTTTCTTCTTCTTTCCTTTAATGCTGCTCTCTCTTTAACGGCCAAATTAAAATACCAGGGATTTTTGTTTGTGTGTGTAATACATGAGCTCAGCTTGCGGAGATGGTGGAGGTGAAAAGGTCACCATGTTTGGACGAAAGTAAAGAACCAGAGTTGTGTGTTACGTCCTCAATTCAGAATATATTTTTCTTGTATTTGTAGCTTCTGTGTCGTGGTCATTGTTATCTTAATTGACACAGTTGAGCATTTAAAACACAAAACAAACAATGGTTTCTTTTTCATGTTTGTGACTTTAACAAGTAGAACAAGAATTGCTTCTTTTTTTTTCCATGGCTGCACAGGCAACAGAATGTAATTAAATACAACAAATATAACTCTGGAAAACCAGTGTTTTTGGAAACACTGAAATATCAGAAG
Source organism: Epinephelus lanceolatus (assembly GCF_041903045.1). NCBI lineage: Eukaryota > Metazoa > Chordata > Actinopteri > Perciformes > Serranidae > Epinephelus > Epinephelus lanceolatus. Next base: position 27,430,835 of record NC_135752.1, read on the forward strand.
ACACACATAAATCCATACGTCATTTATTTTGTGTTGTCTTTTAATTCTACATATGTGACAGTATTTCAATTACAAAAGGTCATCCTTGGGTGAAGGTAAAACTGTGAGTGCACGTTGTCTGAATTGGGTAATTCATGACAAGTTATAAATGTGAGGACAAAGGATCCACAAAGGGCAAAATATCAGTATTACTTCATCTTGTCTTTTCGATTTCTGTGGTGTGTATTTGGAGAGCCTTTTCTTTTGAAAGAGCTTGCAGCAGCTGCTGTTGTAGCCGGTGCTCTGAATGTGATGGCTCTAATAAAGTTATTTTTGTCAGTACTGAAGTGAAGTGCTCTCTGTACATATCCAAACTACTCATCCCCAAAGACACAGGCCTCTACTCTTCTATTATTATGTCATGCAGTTATATGCTATTTTTATTTTTGTCAGTCCGTTCAGGCAGCTGGATTTATTTTACCCTCTGGTTATTTACTGTATTAAAAAAAAGACATTTAAAGTATTTTAAGAGGCAAATAAGTCATTTAGAGAATGAATGAATTAATTAATAGATGACAGGAAGTAGTTGCTCATGCTGCTGATTTTTTGTAGCCCTATTTTCCATTAACAGTAAAAAATGAAATAAACTGTGGTTTAGAGAACATTTAGTGAATTAATGGTAAATCATACCGTGTAAATTTGTGTTCTTTATTGTCCCCAAAACACACTAAATACCATGTTATTAATTATAAAAAATACTTGATGATAATTGAACATAGCATAGAGAAGAATGAATGAATGAATCAGTCTGCCTATGACGAAAAAAAAAAAAGATCAGATGCACCAAATTATTGTTTTGTATTTTTTTTGTTTTGTTTTGTTTTTTTTTTCAGTACAGCCTCTATTGTTTTATGTATAAATCTCTTAAAAAACTTTTAAAAAATTACTTGATTTTTAATTTGAACTTGATTTAATTTAATTAGTGTTGCCAGATTTCTAAAATATCTATAATTTAAAATCATTTTTAAAATATCAGGTGTTTTTAAAGGGTTGCATGTGTTTATAGAATCATTATAATTGATAATTTGATATTTTTTCTAACATCTATATTTAAAATTTGGGGTACAAAATGTCCATCTTAACTCTACAGTGGTTAGAAGATTGTTGGATTTGTTGCGGGTTGTGGTATTTTGCAGAGGTGTCGGCAATGTTAAATCTAAATAGATCTGCGTGTGTGTGTGTGTGTGTGTGTGTGTGTGTGTGTGTGTGTGTGTGTGTGTGTGCGGTCCTGAATTAGTATTTTTGAATGCAAGTGATTCTGTGTATGGATATATTTCAGTACCATGCAAAAGTACATTTGCATGTGTGTGCCCGTGTGTCTGTGTATATGCTGCTATATATACAGTATGTACATATATTGTGCACATTTGCACGTGTCCGTGTGTGTGTGTGTGTATGTGTGTGTGTGTGTGTGTGTGTGTGTGTGTGTGTGTGTGTGTGTGTGCATCTGTGTCAGTGATTTCCAGTACTTTGTGTGTGTGTGTGTGTGTGTGTGTGGGAGTCTTTGTATATGTGCCAAACCGGTCCAGCTGGCATCAGTCTTAGCTGAAGCCGAGGCCGCTGTATCGGTCACACACAAAAACACACACACACACACACACACATAGTCAACCACATTCCCATTCTGTACGCCTGTAATTATCAACCTCTTCTGCATCGACTACCATGTTGGCGTGTATTCAGCGCTGGTCTATACACGCCTGATTCAAACCCTTCACCACGTACACGCTTCATTTTCCTCCACACACGCTCGCTACAAAACCCCTCCATTTCATCTTGTACGGCTGCACCGACCGCAGAATGTAATTACACACTAACCGTGGTTTGATATTTAGACTGGCTGAAGATTTAAGGTTTTATCCAAAAAGAAGGTCTGTGTGGTAAAAATAGTCTCAAAGTGGCCCCGCAGCTCGGAGGAGAGGAAAGCCTGTTCAGAAGCTGGAGAGGAAATTAGCTTTGTTGTCTACGCGCTGCGGCGGTTGGTGCATTTTCTAAATTCATCAGACACCTTTTTCACAGCCAGACACGCTCGGTTTGTGTATTAAAATGATGGTCGGTTACCTGCCAAAGAGACTTCACCTTCCTGTCGTGTACTGATCAATCCTTGGACTGGATTTTAAGAGCTCTGATGTCTGATTTCAATCAAACACATGTTCAAACACGTCGGACCAAAGATGTTCTATAAAGACAGTTGGGTAGGTGAGGACACCTGCGCTCTTTCTTCTCATGTCCATAAAATGTGTCTCAGATGTAGGTTGAGGCTTGAGACACCTCCACATTATAAAGGGCAGAAGTCTAAAAAGAGAACAGCCTGATACAGAAGCAGAGTTCGCATATATGGCCTACGCACCATCAAAGAAAAACCTTGCTAACTGAAAACACTTGTGTCAAAAGAGACACTTTAGTTCTTGTCCCATAAAATCAATACTAAGAAAGAACTAAGAAAAAACTAGAAAAAGCTACTTTTTGACGAAGAAGAAAATTATGTGTACTTGTTGCCAGGCAAGGGTTTTAATAATGAAATGGTTGTTAGGGCATTGATAAGTGGAGGCTTATGCTTATTAAAAGTGTGCATGGTATGCACTGTTTGGAGGGTCTGAGCAGAGAGCTCCAAACTGGAACTCTACACAAGTCACGTGATCAAAAAATGGACACTTCTCATATGGACGTGAAATAATGTGAAATTTTCCACAAATACTGTAGGTGCACAAACATAACCGAACAGCAAAATTGTACATCTCTGTACTCTCTGGATGCTTACCAAAACGACAGTTGATACTCCAAAGAAAAAAATTCTCTTGTGGCGACGAGGTCAAGGTAAATGTATTTAAGTCTTAAACACATGGCTAACATTGTGAAGTGGACGCAGAAGTACTTGGTTAGGTTTAAGCAACAAAACTACTTCGTGAGGTTTCGGAAAGGATTATGGTTTTGGTTACAAGAGGTGCGTTTGTTACATAACTTAAATTCATACTTACACTTACGTAAGTCAGTGTTTACTTTTTGTGTCACACGAAGTGTTTATTTGACCCATCCATCCACCCCGATCTCCTGTGGACTTTTTTATACTGCACCATCAGACAACCTTCTTTGGTCCCTCCAAAATTACTGCAGCCTTTAGAGGTCACCGATTAACAGTTAACATAAAATGGATCTAAATAAGCTGATTATACAACAACCTATGCAGCTGTGTTTGGGGAAGGGTGGTCTTCTGATTATACTACACCTTTGTGGCAAATATTGCGAATCAATGGGCAGGACTTTGAGTCTTGAAGTGTACTGGATTACCATAAAACATGCATTTGTGTTTATTTATTTTACCTTACTCAGTTTATAATTGCTAGTACCATGAAATATGGTTTTATCTAAGCAGTACTGCTGCAGAGTAATATGACCATCAGAAAGATTTCGAGCATGACCAAATTTTCACCATAGGGTGTTTTGAGTAGTTGTTTGATGGTTGTTGGAGGTGTTTAATACCTGGACGCTGGGTTACTACAGTGTTTGTACATGGTTGCCAGATCTTTGCTTCGGTGGCTGCCTGCTAGGCTATGCTACACAGTTGCTATGGCAATATTATGTGGTAACTCGATGGTTTCTAGACTCATGTCTAGAATCACTTTTTATTTTTCTATGTACTGCGCTAATTTTGCTGCTTGCCGTTTTATTTTAGTGTCCAAATTCTCTTTGTGAAAGGTATACTACTTTGTGCTAACCATTCCAGAATGCAATGCATAACCCAATCACCAGAGTAAATTTTAGCATTGTAGAATTCTGCACACCACAGATATGTAACATTTGTGCGTTATAATGATTTGTACATTTTGCAGCATCACATTTTAACAGTGCTGTGGTTAAAGTGCGGTTATGTTTAGGCACACAAACACAATTTTGGGTAGAAAAAGATCATATATTAGCTTGAGATACCCTCCATATCTCGTGCGTAAACAAGCGATTTTGTTGGTTGTTTATCTCAAACAGTGGACTTCAGTAATCTGCAGCCTGGCAGCTGTCTTGCCCAGGTGCTTCACCATACATCATCCCGTCCACATCCAACTGGCAAAGTCAACTCATATACATGTACTCAGAATCACGTAACAAGAAACTTACAAATGTAACCTATCCGTGGTTTGCAGAAATGTACAATTCCAATATCTTGTTCTTGTGTCTGGGCTGCAGTGCATCCCATGTGATAGATGGGAAAATTATAGTGTCAGTGATGATGCAAAATGACGATGTTTGATAAGTAAGTGAAAATTATGTGTTTCTTCAGTGATGTTTGTTGCTTCGCAAGTACATTAATGCGTCTCCATGGATCAACACATGAGACAGGGAGGAAAGTGGAAGTCTTCAGAAGGGTTGATGTCGTACACCAGTGCAGACATGACAGGGATGTCTTGAGGTTATAAGGGACGGTTTTGTAACATCAACAGAGATGAGTGATCTGAGACAGATTAGATTGTTCCTTGGTTTCTAGATGTTCCTAAATCCCACCTAAAAACTGTATATCTTGTCTCATATTTAGTTTGTTTTGTCTGTGCATGCAAAGAGACTAAATCTACACCTAAAAGAAATCAGAGGGTGAAAGTCTTGTTTCTGGTTTCAAAGTTGGATTTCGTAGCATAAAGAGTTTTCTATGCATTGCAGGCGTAGCAGATGTCTGTTTTGTTGTGCTGTGAGAGCAGTGAGCAGAAAACATAGGCCTACAGAACACACACACACACACACACACACACACACACACACGCACTCTGTAAAGACTCTGATCATGGAAACTGGCTTTGGCTGTTATCCACTGAAAATCTTTTACTATGTTTCCTAAACAATGTACAAATGCATGATTATTTAAATGAATTAAAAAGAGACTGAAACATACTTTGATATAAATACATACATCTCTCTTGGCTAGACACATACATCAAAATCTATACTATTGCTTATTTGATAGTGTATCCGGTTGTTTTGGGAGCAGTTGTATCCATGCTGACTTAATGAATCAATTGATTAATTTGTAATTAAACAAGTTTGTTTTACCTCTTTATCAGAAAAATTATGTTTCTAATATTGCAAGGACTTGAGGCCTTTGCATGTTGAGTCAGTTTTTCGGATTTGTTTTTTTAATCCATCATCCGAAAATATTTGGAATGCACAGAAACCTTGCACACACAGTCCAGTGCTTTTTTTTTGTCCTGTGCGTTGTAAGGATTTGCAACACGAAACAAAATTAAAAGACACAAAAATCTGTCACATGTCACCTTCACATGTCTTACATTCGGCACCAAAGCTGCATGAAAGGATGGAGCTGTCCTCTTGCTCTGTCTCCACACCATCTCTGTCTGTCTGTGTGCGGTCCACACCCTCCTCCTCGTCATCATCACCCACCTGAATATTACTATTTGGCCTGTCGACCGTGAGCTATCCAAGTTAGGAAATGATTCTGTGTGCCCTGTTCCTGTGTCAAATGTCTCTCTAAAGGCTTCTGACAGATGGGAAAACATAGAAAATAAAACCTGTTCTGAAAACTTTAATGACGGACTAATGTCTCTGAGTCAGTGTCCAAACTAAATTGACACAAGGTGTGGTCGAATTTATTTTTTGAAGTGCAACAATTTCGGACAAAAGGAAAGAAAAAAACAGACTCAGTGTGCAAAGACCTTTGTAGGCCAATTCACATAGAAATTAAATGAGTCAGTGAGTGAATGAATGACAAAATGAAACTCAATCAATATCAATAGTGGTTTAAACTTAGACTTAGGTAGTGAGTGTGGCTAAGTAAAGAATGGATGAATGAATGAAATCAATAATTGGGCGCCCTGTCATTGCCTATTTTATTGTATGTAGTCCCTTCTTCTATCAGCAGTGGATGAATCTGGATTAATGTGTAGTAGTCAGTGTGGTTAAGTGATGGATGGATGGATGGATGGATTTTTATGAAGCCACATTCTTTATATGTAGTCGGTTAACTAATTTAAATAATGGAAATTAATGACTAATTGTTTTCTATTATTTTGCGTGGTTTGCCACGCCCTCTCCATGAATAAGTATATTTAAGGTCTGTTAACCCTAACTGTTTGTAATTGTATTGGCTTCACAGATAAGGTAGTTAATACGCAGATTAATTCTTTTTCACTCCAATGAATGTGTTTTCAGTACAGAGACGAGATCCTCTGCTAACTGCCCCCTCTCTTTTCTTTTCGTCCTGCAGGTAAAACAGAGAGGAGTTCGTACTCGTACACCAGAGAGTCCAACCCACACTGCCACCAGGTAAGTCTTCTTTGCCTTTTTGGTTTTAATGGTGGTTTCCATCTAAAAAGTTGCATTACAGCCACCTCCTGGATTTACCTGAAAGTCTCCATTTACTATATAAAGCAGTAGTTCCCGGTCCAGATTTTTTCTTAGTCATTAGTTCAAGGTCCACACAGTTTAATACATTCAGTGTTATACATGTAATGGCCATGTTGTCAAGATAGTTTGCTGTTTTGGTCAAGTAGCTGTCTGTTATGCACTCACTCTACAGCAGGAAACAGCACTTCAAAATAAAAGCTCTGTGCTGGAAATTTACTGTACTTCGCTCAGCTTTAGCGCTTTGTTGTGAGGGGAGAAGGGGAGGAGGGATTCAAGCATCTGACTCTTCCTCTCTTGCACTGAACAATTGTGTAGAAGTGGCCTTCAGGAAACAGGTACAAATATCCAGGCACACAGCCTGCTGACATTCTGCAGACGTAAAATATCTGTGTTGTATTGATTTCTTGAACCAATATGATGGATTAAGGACCGACCTTAAGTGCACCACGGCCCCTGCTGCCTTTCTTAAACATGTATAGAGGAATTTAGCATGTAGCTAATTGCCTATGTAATTCTTTTTCTCTGGGTTAGCATGTAGCATATTAGCTTGGCTACTTACAGTTTCCTTACTGAAAGCATAGAATGTCAGCAGAGTAGAGAGAAGCATTGCTGTTGGTAGAGACCCAGTGGTTATTAAAGATTATTGATGATTATTGAAAGCTATTACTGATGGCACTCATGACCTTAAAGCCACAGTGAAGGGATTTTGTGCATCATCTGCAGTGATGCGGGCACTGTGCAGCCGAACTGTCATGGTGAGGAGGGAGCTGAACCAGAGGGCAAAGCTTTCAGTTTTACTGGTCCATCTACGTCCCAACCCTCACCTATGGTCATGAGCTCTGGGTAGTGACCGAAAGAATGGGATGGCGGATATTGTAGTAAACTGTTGCTTACTTTAAAATTCAGCAGGCACATAGCAACTTTATCATCCCATTGATGCCCTGTATGTGTCCACCTGATAGATATAAGTTTAATATTCCATCAACACCAGAAAATATCTGTCTGGGTCTAAAGATGAGTTTGCAGCCTGAAAAACCAAAACACGAGAGGCTAAAAGTTGGTGACAATTCTTTGAATCCTACGTCACAACATATGTCATCCATATCATTTGTCATTTTAAATTTTGTTAATATAAAAAATTTGATTGATGCAGCTTTCAGGTAGCAACTTTTCTGGTGCCTTTAAATCATGCAGGTGATTCGGTTGTTTTATTATCCAGCTTCTTATGTGTCAATCATTCTTCCGACTAAAAAAACAACAGCTGTTACATGTTGTTTTTTATATTTCTATGTTTTCCAGAGAGATGCCTAACTTCACCACAAATTCCCAACTTCATACAACAAATAATTATTAATTTCAACTTCCAAGTATTATTCTTTTCAAAGGATTATTTATTGTTGGCGGGGGTGCCAGGTGTTGTGAGGACTCTGGTAATAGCTGGGTTTTGGATTTGCACTGTAATCTTCCAGCTCACTTCTCATGGACCATATGCATCCATGAGAAGATACACGTTGATAATTAAGAAAATATACAGATGTTGGTGTTTGATTCTGCCGGTGGAATATTAAACAGAGAGGCTTGATGTGCTTGCTGTAATTTGATGACCTCCTTCTGCTTTTGGAAATAAAAAAAAATCACATACGAGCGCAGGCTGTTGGACAAGTTGACTGAGTCTGATGTTATGGATTTATTTTTCTTTTGGTGTTGAACATCTATTAATTAAAGCTTATCAAAGGAGCACATTTCCGTGCTTATGGAAATCAAAGTTGTGCTAAAGGATGTTACTGATTATGATGAATATAGGAAGGATGTTACATTTCCTTTTGCATTATAAGATGTTTAGGTCTCAGATCAGGGGAATTGGATTGCAGTGATTTATTTCACTGCTCATATGTTTGGGTAAATAACTCAACTGTAATATAAAAAATAGAACTAACACTCAGTCGAAAATACTGATTCATTCTGAGGCACGTTAACCCAGTATTGCACTGGTGCTATAGTTTTGACCCAATGATTTTTGGTGTGTAAAGTTGTACTCCATCAGAATACTTGTCATAGTGTTGGAGCAATTCAAACTTAGTGAGACATTAAAATCGCCTAATAGAGATCTGGTCTGTTGATTCATTACAGCATGATATTTATTAAGCCCCATTTCCAACAAACACTTTTGGTATGGTACCTTTGGGACCAACATTAACCCTTCAGACATGGTACCTAGACCCAGCGTTTTCACCGCAAACAGTACTCTTAAATGTAGGTGGTGCATTTGTCACTCACTGGTCCGTCCAGCACTCACTGTATTTCGCCGACATTTTCAGAACAAAATAAAACAGGCTGCAGTGAGAGTCTCTCTCCATGAGGTTTTAAAAAATAGCAGGTTTGTGCATTTAGTCCTTCTCAGGCAAGCTCAAGGGTTTAGTGTTGCCGTAGCCCACAGGAACTACACTCTGTGATACTTTCTTTTTTTCTCAAAGTGAGGATTAGAATATATGCAGTTCACATAATCCAGTCAAAATTAATATATGGAAATACTTGAATATCCACTCATTACTAAAATTGTATGTCAAATAAAAACTAAAGTAATGGTCAAAGTTGTCAAAGTGAAATTTAAGGTGTGTTGATTGATTCACATCAACTCATACATAGAGTAACATTACAAGATAACGTTCCACCTTAAGAGTCTGCAAGAGGCAGCAAAATGTCCTTTCATTTTGTAGTTATAGTCTAATAAAACTCTCCACGGTATGAACAGTGGTTACATGAGCCTCAAAATCAGCCACAACTCAGCCCTGAGCAGAGTGACTGTCCTCTATTGACCAATCAACAGACTGCAGTGTTCACAGCTCCAACTTTTAGTTCCAGATCTGTGTGCTAGGTACCCCAACAGAGGGGGGACCAAAAATGGGGACGGTACGGAACGGTTCCATTCCACAACTTTTCACAATGAAAATGAAAGTCTGTCAGACTTTTTGTCATATTGGATGACATGGTCATTGATTAGCACAGACATTTTCTCAGCACACAACTGTAAGCATGGTGAAGTGAAAGAGGAGTGATCTTCATTTCAGTGAACCTGTAACCATTTGACGATTACCTTTGAGTGAGGAGCACTATACCAAATTCATCATAGCCTCCCATCGTCTTTCTACTGACGGAGGATAACATCACCCCTGGGTGCTGAGTGTCTTTTAATGCTAGAAACTAACTTTAAGTTTGTTGACAATATTTCAGACTGGCCGCTTGATTTTACGCTCAAATACAATCAAGCATTTTTTCCTTCCTTGTTTTAACAAGGCGCATTGTGTTTTGGAGATGAACACTAGTGGTTGCCAACAGGGGCGATCAAACCAAACAAAATGATTGACGGTGGTCCAAATGTGGTTGCCCAGGGCAACTGGGCAGCTGTTACTGTCAAGCCTTGTGAATGAAGAGAAGACAGAAAGTGTGGAGTGATGGGAAGTAAAGGAAAGCAAAAATCCCAGTGTGGCATTTGAAGGACTCATAGCACTTTTCAGATGTTAGGGGTAAAAAAGACCTTCCTGCCTTTTGGTTTTCATCTTCCATCCTTTCTGTTACGAGGACAGGATTTGGCCCTGACAACCTGGTGAACAAAGACACACACACAAAGACGGAGAGAGAGCATGCCTGTCATGTCTAAATTTGTTTAGTAACTTGTTCAGTCCATTTTTTTTTTTCATATATTCAACCTTTCATTCATTTGGTAAGGCATTCACTTGTACTTCATTTCTTGTAGCAGTTTTCCATACATTCATTTGTTATAATGTGTGGATTCATTAATGTGTTCATACATCTGTTCACTCAAACACTGCCGAGTTTGTTTATTTGTTGAGTTGCTATTTTCAGTTGCTTTAAATCAATCTGAATAATCTATATGGTGGTTTGTTAAATTATTCATTTACATACATGTATGTTCAGTCATCCATCCATTGATCCATCTGATCAGTCACTCACTCAGTCGTTCATCCATTCATTCTCTCATTAGGTGGTTCTTTCATCCGACCAACCATCTATGCCTTTGTTTATCCATTCATTTAAACGTCCATGTTAGGTCATGTTTAGTAATTTACAAAGTCCAGCCTCCTGTCTGTCCATTCAGCCACCTGAACTTTCATTTATTCATACATTCATTTAAATTCCATTTGTTGTGATCATTCATTTGTCTTTCAGATGACTCACTGACAAACCCATCCTTCCATCTGATTATCCATCCATTCTCACTCTCCCACTCATTTTCCCAATCACTCGCTCGCTCGCTCACTCACTCACTCACATACTCACTCTCCCAAACTCTCCCACTCACTCTCCACCCACTCTCCCATTCACTCACTCACTCACTCACTCACTCATTTGTTGATTTATTGACTTGTATTCTTTTAAGGGGCTTGGTCATCTATTGTGTTCAGCCTCTTTTAAAGTCTGATCACAAAGTCATTCATTCATACATTTATTCTCTTCTTAGTTGATTCATTCATTCATCCATTCACCTATGCCATCATTCATTCATCCATGTTAGGTGGTATGTTTATTTACTCACTTGCAAAGTTCAGCCGACTGTCTATCCATCCCTCCAACTGAACATTCATTTATGCACTCATTCATTCGTTCATCCCATTATCCATTAATTCATTCATTTAAATTTGTTCGCCAATCATCCATTTGTCTTTGTCCATTTATTTTTTGAATGACTCACTGACAAACCCATCCATCTGTCTAATCACTCACTCACTCACTCACTCACTCACTCACTCGCTCACTCAGGCATAATGATAATGTATATGCATTACTAAGTCATTCATTCGCCATTCATTTATTCGTTCCTGTTAGAAAGTATGTTCATTTATTCATTTATGATGTTCAGCCTACTCTTCATCATCCCTCCACATTAATTTATTCACACATTAATTCCTTCATTCACTTAAATTTGTTCTTTCATCAGTCCATTTGTCACCATCATACCTTTGTCTTCGGATGACTCACTGACAAACCCACCCATCCATCTAATCACTCATTTATTCACTATTCAGCCATTTGCCATATTCATTTGTTCATCTAGCGGTTTGTGTGTTGACGTGATCACTCTCGCATCCGTCGGTCCATCCATCCATTTATCACCAACTTGCTGATCTTTTATTTATAACCACCTCTCATATCCAGCTGTGGCCTTTGTGAGGCTACAGCAAACCGTAGAGGACAAAAATATGAAATAAATCAAACATTACTGCCTCACTGGCCACTTTCCTACTGGGCTGCTGTCAAATTATCCTGTTACACAGTCTGAATGGCTCCTGATGGAAATTGTTTGGAAATGGCAGATAAATTTACATGCTGGGCCGAAGTCCAAAATCCTCTGGCTTCATCCTCGGCTGTTAGTGAAAGAAAAAAAAAAAAAAACACTTAGAGGGGAGGATGAGCTCACACGCTAACAGTGGGAAGATTTCCAATGACCCCAGTTTATTCCATAACTCTCTCCGACCAAATCAAATAGATTTGTACCATTGGAGTTTTGAGGTAATTTAGGTTTTGGTTCCACGTTTTGGCTCCAGTTTTTTTGTTTCTAAATGTTTAAGTTTTGAATAAACACGCTGTAATGTTGTTATTGTGCTCAATCACAACCACAAATCTGCAAATTTCCTCCAGCTGAGCTCCAAAACATTTAGCTGGATAATCTGGATTGAACTTTCATTTCATTTTCACTTCATTATTCGATCTGACATTATGTTGATGTTATCCGGTTTCTGTTTGGGAGGGTGGAGGCTGGGGTGCTCCGACCAATCAGGGCTGACTGACGAATCCTGTCTGGTGACATCATTTTCAGTCAAAGTGGTTGCTGGAAGCAGTTTATGTTTGTCACAAAATTACTAAGTAGCCTCTGAATTTCTCAGGACAGAGCAATAACAGGAAGCAAACATGAAACATCAGACTCAAACCCACAAATTTAAAGGGACAGTTCACCCCAAAATCAGAAATACATGTTTTTCCTCTTACCTGTAGTGCTATCTATCAACTTAGGTATTTTGGTGCTTCCTTTTGTGCAGTGTGCAGAGTGAATATCGTGTGTTCCTCACGATATTTTGTCTTGTTTACATATTGACGTCATACTGTTACCCACGGCAACAACAAGCATAGCTGAAAGCAAAATTATTACCGCCTCTGCAGTGGTTCCAAAAAGAGGAGCAGCTTCAGTAGTGTGGAATAAACTGTGGCGTCCTGAATGAACAAATGAATGAATGAACAGCCCCAAACTTCTCAGACTCTTAGTGACTTTCCGCTCCAAGGGAACTCATTCAGCTGCTCCTCTGGCAGCAGCACACGGGAGTCGGTGTCGTCAAGTGATTTTGTCATAAACCTTTGGTGATGTAAGCCTAAGTGACGCTTGCGGCTCAACAAAAAACTACATATATGTGAATGTGCGATAGTTGTGGTATCATAACAGCCTGTCACAGGTTACAGCGTGATGATTAGAGGAGAAATGGCAGAGCATAAAAAAGGAAATCACCTGATTTATATATATAGATCCCAGGGTGCATTTTTTGTATTTAGGATGTGTGTAAATGTGTAATTTGTGGTAGATTTTATTTTGTTGAACTATTAATATTGTAACAGGATCTGAATCTCACTCTGAGATACTGTTGTTGTTCACAAACTAAAGAAATGAGAGATCATTTTTGTTTAGTTTGTACTGAATATTTGAAGGCCAACTGTATTCTTAGATTATATATATATAATTTTTTTTTTTTTTTTTTTTTTTTTTACTGATTTGTCATATCATCAAGAATATCGTTATCCAAAAATACCCTGAAATATCATGATATTATTTTAGGGCCATAACGCCCACCCCTTGTTCCTATATGAAACTGCTCACGACAAGGTCTGTAATCAGCTCCGATAGGACATTTTCCAAACCATTGTTTTTGGCCTTTCCTCATCCAGTATTGGTCAACCTCTAGTCTGTGGATTATCTTGAGTTTTTCAAATGTATTTTTTGTCGCGTTGAGCACCACAAGCCGAGCGCCATCTAGTTCTATCAATTGTAAGAGAAGGCAATCATCCCTCCGGCCGATATCTCCAACACTCAGCAACTCTCACAAAAAACAGTCTAGACTGATAGCTCTACAGGTAAGAGGCAAAATAACTATTTTTGATTCGGGGGTGAACTGTCCCTTTAAGAGGTATTGATTATTTCAATAGGAGGAATTTCAATGGGACAGTTGCAAAGATTGTAGTATCCTTAGCTTTGATATAACCAACATTTAGATACAACTTTTAGATGTTTTGGTTTCATTAGAGACACTCTATATTATAAATAATGTGTTGGTTTTTTTTGTATTTTGGTAATTGAGATTTAGATTTTTCCAATACAGTGGATTAACTGTCCCATGCTACCTATGATGCATATGCTATGATGAACTGGTAATGGTTTCCATCTGTGCACAGGTGCATGTTTCAAAGTTGACACTCTGTGTGGTGTGCTCATGTGTCTGTGCGTCTATCTTGAGTGTTAAATGGATGAATGGATGGATGGATGGATGGATGGATGGACAGTCCAGCAGCTGTGGTACTGTAGTAGTGGTCTGAGGATGTTTCCATCCAGCCCAACAGTATACCGTAGTGATTATTGTCTGCACAACAGAGCCTTTTTACTTCAGTATTTGGTATGAACTGACTGCATGCATCCAGTGTAAACTGGAAAGCTGACTGGGTCTGACTGGTGATTCTCTCCTAGCTGTAAATGGGTGATGGGGGCTGGGAAAAGTGGCCTCCTGCCAAGGTATGAGCCCAACCCCCCAACAGCTAGCTCTGCTCCCCTAAAAACACCCAAACACCCTCCAAAAACCATTATCTGCTGGCTGGAGGTGGCATGAATACACTCAGAACATCAGGGATGGAAAAGTACTGAGTCTGTTGTTTGATTACACGTGACATCATTCATTCATCTCAAGATATCATTACATATACTGTAATATAAGTTGCATGCAAAACTACATCTATACAAATATTATACATATCTTAATGTAGATCTTATGTGCACCAGAGGTTCAGGAAATGATTCTTTAATTTCTTATTTTCATGCATCATATACGAGCAGGATTATATTTTATGCCGTTTGCCTAAAACAGCAGTTTTATATTTTCTGGGCACTTTAAGGTCTTCTCGTCTATGTTGGCTTAAAAGTGAAGTTTCAAAGATTCATTCATGACCTTGGAAACAGCAATTGACAAAACAGCATCCCCTAAAGATCTGTTTAGCTGCTGATGTGTGTTTGATTACATCACATGATCTTTATCAGCAGGTGGAGTTCAGCTGTCATGATTCTCACCTGTCTTTTCCTGACGCTTCATTAAGAGTCGCTCACTGATCCTCTGCGTGCAGTGACACAGTGCACGGAGTTTCACACTGTAATTAACTTGACAGTTACTTTAAAGCTCAGTTATCACATGTCATGAGCATTTTTACACCTGTCAGGGTGATGCAGTAGTTGGCTATTTTGCCAGGGTGAGACTGTTTTCATTGGAAAAACAATTGAAACTGGTGGTTTGATTAGATGTCTAAAACAACCTATGTTTCCATGTCCCTGACAAAGGCCTCTTGTGGCTGTGTGAATAATACCTGCTGGTCCTGAGGAGGATTTAAATGAGATTTATACTTGTGTGTTAGCTCTATGCAGAGCCTACGCTGTTGCTTGTTGCTGTTGGTAGCATTTATACTTGTGCAGTGGTGTCTGTGTCACTCTGCAGTTACACCTCCAAAACACTGGTCGGCAGCAGGGTCTCTGTGAAGTGCTGTAAAGTTTAATTGATTTAAAACACACATTAAACACATGTTAAACATGGCTTAATAGAGACAATTTCAAACACAAGTACACAAATCAGCTTCACTATAACTCGCAGCATTCACAGACAAACACTTGTCTTTATCTGGACACATTTTCCCCACAAATACAACATGCTAATGTTTTTTAACACAAGCATTTTACACTGTATAAATTAGCCTAGTGGCTAGCAGACTTTTCCTCTTCTCACATGAAGCCAGGAACAACAGCAACATTTAACAAAGGTAACATCACAAAATTTGGCTCCATTATAACTCACAAGGTTCATCGACAAAACACCTGCTCATACTTAACACATTTTCCAAATAACTTTAACATGCTAACGTTATTAGCGCAAGTCTAGGGTATTTTACATTGTATAAATTAGCCTAGTGGCTAGCAGACTTTTCCTCTTCTCACATGAAGCCAGGAACAACAGCAACATTTAACAAAGGTAACATCACAAAATTTGGCTCCATTATAACTCACAAGGTTCATCGACAAAACACCTGCTCATACTTAACACATTTTCCAAATAACTTTAACATGCTAACGTTATTAGCGCAAGTCTAGGGTATTTTACATTGTATAAATTAGCCTAGCGACAAGCAAAGATTTCCTCTGCTCATATGAAGCCAGGATAAATCACACACAAGACTTAAAATGCTATTTTGTGGAGGCTTTATTGTCTTCACAGTTTATTGTTTCTTAATTAAAGTAAATAAAAGCTTAATTTCCACTGAGGGTCACGCACATCAAGCTACAGCGTAGGGTACAGTGTAGGCTTTTGATGAGATGTGTTGTTAACAGTGGCGGCTGCTGGTCTTTGAAGGAGGGGAAGCTCATTTTCGGCCTACATCATAAAATGTGTCCGTTTATTTATATGTAAATTCTACCCTCTGGGGTTGCTGCACGAGGCTAATGTGACCGCCTGTGAGTGCTTTGGGACAGTGGAGGGGCTCACAGCAGCACCCGCTGCTCGTTGGGGACAGTAACTGCAGAGCGACAGAAGTCAGAGTCTCCAAACACGAATACAGTCTCCATTAACACCAGAACAAGATGCTAGATTTGTCACTAGTCGTTTTTAACAAAGAAAAAGTCACTTAGAGGATTGGAAAAGTCTCCAGATCAACTTGGAACAACGGAATGAAACTTGAAAAATGCTCCGGTGGTGGTTTATATTTCAAGATCGCTGATTTGCTCATTTCGCTGTCAATCAAAAAGGGATTCAGCCTCAGACAGATCATCCAATCATCATGCAAAAGCTCAGCGTCCAGGCCAGCCCACTGCCCCATAGACCCCCAGAGACGCTGAGCGTCCGATGGGTGGGACAAAACCGAGCATTTATCCAATGACTGTCTAGTTTCACTGCAGTGGAACAACCCACTCTATGCTTCCCCATTGAAGTCTTTGGACGCTGAGCTTCCACTGTTTAATGCACTGTGACATTACGGGAATGAATCAGAAGAAAGTCGCGTCAGTGACCTGTGATAAGTAGCTGATTCTGAACAAAAGTTGAATGCGTTCTAGCGCATATTTAGTCAATGAAATGTAAACACAACAGTACATATTTGACCACTTATTTTTTGACATTTTAGGGGAAGCTGAGCTTCCCTTGCAGTCTTAGAGCAATCGCCACTGGTTGTTAATATTCATGATTACCACGAATCCTTCTCACTAGTACCATCTGCAGGACAAAATTTTCACTTCTTTCGCTAGAACTATTAACATTTAATGGACAGATTGAAATCCTTTCCCCTGAGGCTGAACCATTTGGACTTTAATGACTCCATGGCCTTTCCTTCAGCGCCACCCTCAGGGCAAACCTGACATTTTCAGCTCCACTCCTGCTTATCATCAGCATGTTGTTTGCTGTTCCCTCATTTCTAAGGATGTCTGTGGCTTCACTGCTGCTGAGAGTATCACCTGAACTCCAGTAACCACAGCAAAAACACCCCCGTGCGGAGTGTAACACACAGCCAGTACACACACACAGACACACACACACTGTGTGGCTTCTCTATGGCTGCTATCTTAAGCTATCTAAAGGGATATTCTGTCTACATAAGCAGAAGAACCCACACCACCTGGATGAAGGGAAGGGAGAAGATGATCCCCCTTTCCCCATTACTATCTCTGTTTCTCTCTCTCTTACACACACACACACACACACACACACACACACACACATTCCCACTATCTTTTACTGTCTCTCATCCCCTCTCTGACTCTTTATATCTCCTTATCTTGCTGTACTTCATCATTTCCCTCCCTCTTTCAGTTCCCCTCTTCTCTCTCACTCTGTCGTTCATTCAAGTCAAATCCACTGTGTTGGCTGCATGCACACACACACACACACACACACACACACACTCAGCCACACCAAAGCATGTCTGTCATCCAGTTATCGCCTCACAGATCAGTAGGTTAGTCGTGGGCCGGCAGCTACAGCTGAGGCAGCAGCAGTCTGGATGTGAGGTTCTGGTGGAATGCAACATGAGAAAAAAGCCTTTAACCCTTCACACACACACACGCACACACACACACACACACACACACATATTCTCTCTCTCACACACACAACACACTCTCACACACAGTCACACATCAGTCAGTAAAAAGTGCTGAAGGCTCCGTTTTGAAGCTCTGGGAGGTTTCAGAGGAGCTCAGAAACTGCATTTACCTATTAAAGTAGGCACACACACACACACACACACACACACACACACTTATGTTAAGTCATATGTTTGTAGAGATGTAGGCCTACACTATTCCATACCCATGCATTTGCTCTTCCTCAAACACACACACACACACACACACACACACACACACACACACACACCATGCATGTGATTTAACAATATAGACATTCCAAAATGTGAATCATACATAAATTGCTGTGTACATGACTACAGTCGAACCTATTACCACAGTAGCAGGTGTGTCATCCTCAGCTTCCTGTTAACTCCTCATCAGTCCTCAATGAGCTGACCCTCAAACACTCTGAGGGCTCTCCAAACACACTGACCTCTGACCCCCACACCTCTGTGATGGGTCAAGAGGCTGCACAGAGAGTGAGTCCTCTGGTTATTACTGAACATGTCTTAGCTTTGTAGTCTCTCTAACTCTGTCTTTTTTTCTGTTTGTCTCCTTCCCCCATGTACTCTTTATCCTTGTAAGTTTTAATACAGCTGAGTGGGTATATGGGAGTTTGTATCACGGACAAGAGGATTGATAATCACCATATTATCTATTTACTGACAGGTTTTTTACACTGTAGCTTCTCCAATTGAGTAGGAAAACTCTCTCCCTCTGCAGCTTCCCCAAGTTCTTTCGCAGCTCCTGTAGGCTGCAAAATTATCCCATCCAGTATCTCAGAGACTGTCAAGTGACCACCTCTCATAATAGTCATGGACTGCTTTGCTGTAGCACATGAAGGGCCAGTGGTGGCCCTCGGGAACATTTTGTGCAGTCGCCAGAATATGACATAAAATGCATTCAATATATTTTTAATAATCTGCAGTCCACTTCAGTACTTTCGATTAATATCTTACATCAAATACGCTGCTTGGCTATGGCATCGAATTACACCCATCTAACAAGCGTCTATTAGGGTAGGAATGTCAACTTGTAGAAAGCTACTGGTTGTTTGGCAACTATAGTGGCACCCTGTGGGCATTGTTGGAATTACATTCAGCCATTAATACTAGCGCTGTTAGCTTAAGTTAGCAATTTGGTGGACAACTTGGCAGTTTGATGTAGAGGTGAGATGGAAAAGCCACCATGGAAAAACGCTATATAGCTGAGGAGAACAGGAGGTTTTAGAGGTTTTAAAGACTTGTCTGCCCAACAGTCAGGCTTCTCATATCTTGTAAAAAATAGTAAAGGTGTACTGCAGGCAAGCTGTGTGGTAGCTCACAGAATTGCAAAGCATGGTTAGTAGTTCAGTGATGGAGAGTTTGTGCAGGACTGCTTGGTGAATTGGCCAGTATCATATATCCTGATCCCTTAATATTGTGTTTTTAGCATCTAAGTTCATGTTCAATAATTTGCTCGCAGCAAAATTTGTCTTGGTATGTGTTTGTCTGCTGATTTCCGAAACAGGACTTGAGTGTGAAATTCTTCTTTTTACTATTTGGTGATATTTTTTTCCTTAACCAGACATAAACCTGGAGGGGATCATGTGTTTGGTCATGTGTGTGAGGGTTTGTCTGCAGCTAATCTCACAAACTACTGGACCAGTCAGCCTCATACTTTGCGTGCACATGTATGACTGTATGCTCAAGGACCTCAAGTTGTTGCAGTGATTCACAGTTGTTGGAATTTATTTATTGACTGTCATTGACTGCCAACTCCTCGCTCCTCTTATTGGCCAGTAGGGGGGACAGGTTTTCCAGAAACTGACTTGGCAAAAAAACAACAAGCCTTACCGTGTGTTGTGGGCCGCATGTTAGTCTTTGTCATGGATTAAAACATGAACATTCATAACAAAGTTTGGTCTTAGTTTGAACCTGAGCATCTGCAGATTAATTTCATGCCTGATATGTTATTATTCACTAAACTAAGGTATGAGATTTATAAATCCTCATTTTCCGTTAGCCGTGCCCCCACCTTGATTGTAATGGAGGTACAATTCCACAGAGTGCAGCTCTCTGGTTTTAGTTCGTCTGCCACAACGGGAGCACACGCCTGCCCAATTTTGTAGACTTGCTGAACTTGTTGATTTGGTCATTTTACCTTGATATTTGTGCTTCAGATATAAATAAGTGATACGTAGTTAAGTTGTTCCTTTTTTGTCTGTTTTTATTGTGTTTACTGTTCTTATTTCCTACTTTGTTGTGCTGTCGCCTACAGACAACAATAGTACTGTTAAAGGTCTAGTTATGAATGACATGGATCAAAGATTTGTGGCCGTGTTTAAGTTATTCAGTCATCCTCATAATTGTATCGTTTTCTTCTGAAACATGTTGCAGCAGTTGGCTGGAAATACAAGAACTGTCCATAATCAGCCTGGGGAACCAAAAGCAGAGATCTGCAACTATACTTTGTGCACTTTTCCAGTTGTGAATGAAACTTGCCCACAAACAGAGCAGAACAGGCAGCCTTATATGGCTATTTTGAGTCCATTATGCTAATGATGAAGTCTCACAAATGCACACCTCCTCATGAACAGGTGGTGTTCATCAGGGTGAAACGTGCAATCCACGACAAGTTTGTGCAGTTAAGAGAGTTTGGTGAATGTGACAGGGAACACTTGTATGAACAAACCTCACAGAAAAGAGGGTTTAAGAGAAACATTTTCTTGCATCAGGCAAAAAATGGCGGACTCCGTTAAGATAATAGCTGACAGTAAGTTTGTAACTTAAATCATATAGAGCTGAATTTCTCTCTTTTCTGTCTCCCTCTCAAGATGATTTCTACACATCTGTGGAATGTGTCTGTATGGAAGCCAGGCATTACTGTGTGTGTGTGTGTGTGTGTGTGTGTGTGTGTGTGAGCGACAGTCCTCATTCCCTCTGGAAGGCCGATGGTTCCTGTGCGTGGGCTTTACAGTGGAATCTGGTTACCGAGGGCGTGTGTGTGTTCATCAACACTTCATTCTGTCTGTCCGCTGCTCCTGTCCCCATTGGCTGTTTTTTGACCAATGGTGTGGCTGCAGGAAGTACAAGCCCCCGACAGCTGGTCTGAAGTCCAGGAAGAAAAGAAAAAAAAAAAAAAACAAGGGCGAGTCAAAGACTGTTTACATGGAGGGAAATATTAATGAAGCAGGTTGGATCATAGTTTGTCTATCTATCTATCTATCTATCTATCTATCTATCATAAAAACAACTCATCCATCCATCCATCCATCCTGTGCATCTCTGTGTGTGGTGAGATGTTCCACTCACAGCTGCTCTCCAGCTCTGAACACACACACACACACACACACACACACACACACGCACACCCACATACACGCACACACACACTCATCCAGCTGCTCGTAGCTCTCAGGAGACTCTCAGCCATCGTTTAGTCTCATTTGCCGGCCGCACAGATCGACACTATTTTATTTGATGATCGATCACAAACACACACTAACACACACTGCCGGGCTCACGTATACTGCACGCGTGTTGATGCATCAGCTATGACAGCTGACAGTTTGCATGCATGTGTGTGGTATCCATTATATGAACAATCTGAGTGTCAGGACCACCCGGTGCTGCGATGACGTGATGGAGCTACTGAGTTCCTTTAGTTATAGTTGGAGAGAAGTATCCGCTGTTTTTAATCAAGCTGTTTTGCCTTCTCACAGAATGAGGTGATTGAGTTTCATTTTAAAGCTAAATTAATTTTTGAAATTTGGGTCTAAACGTGTTAAGATGTTAATACAGATACAGTAAAATAATCATATGGAGTTTTGGTACTGTATTGATTCTATGGGAAAGTGCTATGGCTGCACATGAGCAAATGTCTGAGTCCCCTGCACTTCCCAGAATGAGCAGGAGTAAGGTTAGTTTCTAACATTAGCTTCCTGTAATGGTGTGTATATATAAATATGTCACGTCAGAACAAATATAACATGAGCATTGTAAAACAGAGGGATTATAGTGAGCATTATACAGCTGACGTCTTCATCTGAAGTCTAACTAACTATCTAATCCAATTATTCTGAGTGTGTGAGAGCTAATGCAGCTCACAGTCTTGACCACTACAGCACAGGGCCAACAACACTGTTCAGCAGTCACCTTTCAGCATCAGGCAGCAGCACGGAACAATGTGTTGAACCATATGTCATAATGATTTTGGTGAAAATAACTGATAAAGCATAAGAATCAAGGGGTCATTTGCTCACATACCGAACGCCAACTTCAGTGCACTGCACAGGAGATGAATTAACTGGCATGTCTTGTGCATAAATGGCAGTGGTTGCATTGGAGTGGAGGGAAAACGAGAGACAGAGAGAGGGGCTGCAAGGCAACAGGGTTGGCAGTGTTTGCCTCTGCTGCCCCAGGAGTGGGAGAGATGAGTGTAACATGCAGTGGAGAGCAGTGATCATCATTTGTGCACTGTATCGCTGTGGACCGCCATGCACACTCAAAGATGGAGACGCACCGAGGGGCGCAGCCAGCTCTGCCGAACCTGTCGTACATAAGAGGCAGAGCGACAACAGACTGTTGATATATCAGAAGGAGGAGGAGAAGGAGAAGCAATGCAAGGAAACTTGTCAGCTCTTAGCTTATAATAAATGTTTCACTATTATTTATTTATTTATTTTAGGGCTGGCCTGACTAAGAATAGTATCAGTAACATTGTTAACACTGCTACATTACAGAGAAATACAAAACCATACTAATGAACCTTCATTAATATAGGCCTATATTTTATCTACAAGTGCACGTCACACACCGAGCGAGCCGCCTGTTAATGACGCTGAAATGGCTAACGGGCATGTAGCTACTTCCATGTTTCAGATGATACGTCATGTTTGTAGTCGACCAATGAAGATGAGTTTACATATCACCTTGGGTTCGTCCTTCACCTTCTCAAAATGATCCCACACTTTGGATTTCCTGCCCGACATGTTATTAACTAGCCTGTGGAATAACCACAGGTACCAGCCCTGGAAATTAACGTGACTCCTGTCTGACTGCTGAGCGTGGACACTTCTGTGTCTGTCCTTTCAGATTAAATTCCCACATGATCTAAGTTTTGTTCTTTCTGCGACTAAGCGACCAATGACATCTTGCTGACTAATGACTTTTCTGGTCGACTAGCGTTTGGTTGACTATTATGGGGCAGCCGTAATTTATTTGTTTATTTATCTTAAAGTGGAAATCTGTGTTTTTAATTGGGCTCAGGCCCAAAACTGCTATCATGGTTTGGGGTTGGGTTGGACAAAAACTATATGGGTACACGTAGGGTCAGACCTGATTCTGTAAGTGTGATAAACGCTCTAGGCAGGACTCATAATGAGGTATTTACCTTTTTAGGATATTGCCAGTTTGACCCAAGGATCTGAATATGTATTTTATTACTGCAACTATATGTTTTAATGTGAAACTGTGATCAGTGTAAGGAGGAAGTCCTTCATACTTGTGTTTTTGGATGAACTGACTCGGTTGTGAATAGGGTTAACTTATTTTATCAAATTTGTGCAGCAGTTGATTCGCTGTTTGTTTAAGTTCTCATCATGGAGGCAAACCAGGGAGCTCTGTCTCTAAGTGAAGTTAACCCTTTCCCCTCTCTGATGTGTCTAACATCAAACAGTATGCTGTCTCACACACACACACACACACAGAAACTGCGAATGAAGTACAACAGCTGGTAACAGACACAGAACAGAACTGAGCTGTCACGCCTGACACACACACACACACACACACACAAACACACACACAGATATACGCACACAAAAACTTTAATACACACACTGATGCATACACTAACAAGTGTTGCATCTCTGTGTTTTTTGCACTGATTCGCACATGCACACAACTACACACACCTATACATGTAAGTAAACCAGTCTTGATCCATAAGATGTGGGAGAGCAAGCTGATATTTTTCATGTGTGTATCTGTCGTCAGAGCTCAGTTCTGCAGGACTTCTTTTGGATTCTTATCTGTGACGGATGAAGCAACAACTTCCTGGATCCCACAGACCTTGAACCTCCTTTAAACGAAAAAAAAAAAAAAAAAAAAAAAAAAATCTCAACTGAGGCCTTAGGAAATTCTTAAATTTGAAGCCATGTTTTCAGAGGCATTAATCTCCGCTTTTATCTGTGGTTTTGGAAATAAGGTACTGACTTTGTATTCTTAAAGGCACGCTGGGGTTTGTCCCATTCACTTCAATACAGATAGTTTCTGCAGAGCATTAACTGGTGGACATTACAGGGACTGCTTCATCAACGTGTTAATCATTATATCATTTTTAGGCTTAATATCATCTTAATGGATCAGACCACTCAAAAAAGTGAAATTAGTATTTGACATTAATTTAATGTGCAAATAAAGTTTTGACATTTTTCCCATTCACTTCAATATAGATTTAATTTCTTGGAGCAGCCTCTAGTGGACATTAAGGTAACTGCAGCTTAGCATACTTCACTTCTGATTTTAAACCTATAATAACTGTTTTTTGGGGGCCTCTTAGGGGCAGCAGAAACAAGATGTAATTCAGATTAACCAGTTAGGACTTGGTGTCACAATCCTTAGGTGTTTCAGCCGTGACCACCTGGCAGAGCCACCCCCCGACACATCATCAGTTGTGCACCTCAGCATCATTGGGTGTTTGGCCTTTGTCACAAGACACCCTCCACTGAGGCAGGCCCACCACAGGCCGTCAATCCCAATTTACTTGAGGAGCCTAGTGGTGGATCTAGCTATGAAGCATCTGCAGCCCACCTCAATAGGTCACACCTTAGCTTTCCAGCCTCTAGTTGCCACTTCAGGTATGAGATCAGAGTAGTGTAGTCTCTCGCGTTCAAATGCCTTCTCCATGGCATCCTCCCAAAGGACAGTTAGTTCTATGAGGAAAGCACGCTGACACTTGGTTGCTGCTCTCTTGGGTGAAACTATGAAACACTGGCCCAAGTCAGCACGCATTTCCCAGTCCCTGACTCCATGTAGCAGGCTTGAATCGAGGTGGAAGGGGCTTGCTATTTGTTTTTCTCCCTCTTGGACGAACAATGCAGACCATTAGAATTTATCCTGGGTTATGAGAGGCATTGTGTTGTTGGTTACCCTCTTGGTCTTGAGTTCAGCTGCCAAGCACTTAAGTACCTGGTTGTGTTGCCAGGTGTAGCTTCCCTGTGTTAAGCAGGATTTATACTTGTGCAGCAGACCCTACGCCGTAGCCTACTAAGCTAATGTTATTAGCACAAGTCTATGGTATTTAATATTGTATAAATTAGCCTAGCAGCTAGCAGAATTTTCCTCTTGTCATATGAAGCCAGGGACAACAGCAACATTTAACAAATTCTGCTCCATTACAACTCACAAGGTTCACCAACAAAACAGCTGTCTTATACTAAACGCGTTTTTCAACAAATATAACATGCTAACGTTATTAGTACAAGCCTATGGCATTTTACATTGTATAAATTAGCCTAGCCACGAGTGAAGATTTCACCAGCTCGTTTCTAACTGTGTCTGTCTGCTGTTTGGTGCTGAGCAGGTCATACACAGTGGGTTTGTAGAGCTTCTTCTTTCTTTGAGAGCAGGAAAAGTCAACCAAAACAATGAAGTTGCAGGAAGGACAGCTGTGTTTCAAAGTATAAAGGAGAGTGTCCATTCTATGCATTTTATTTCTGCACTCCTGTATGTGTTTGTTCGTGGATATAATGACTAAAATGTCTCCACAACTACAAAGTAAAGGCAGCTGGAACTGAGGCATGATGGGAGCGATCAGTTCAAGATGGCACCACAGGGAAGCCTATTTTTCATTCTCTTTTCATCTCTCTTTTCATCTCTAAATATAAATCTGTCTCTCCATCTATCATTCATTCACTTCCTGTCTCCTCCCCATTCTTTCCTTCCCATTCTTCTTTCCTTTGTCTCTTTTTCTTTCCCTACATCAGTCCTTTTGTACTTTCTGTTCCTTTCCCTCCCAAATCCTTTCACTGGACTTTTCCTGTCTACTTCCAGCCTTTCTGCCTTTCCTTTCCTTTTCTTTTGTCTCCTTTCCTACCTCTTTGCTTTTCTCCTTGCTTTCATTCTTTCCCTCCTTCTTCTCTTTTTACCCTCATTCTCTTTTTTCTTCACTACTTACTTCTCCTCTATCCTTTCCTTCTACACCAACCTGTTTCCTATCTTTGTTCTGTCCTCCCTATCTACCTACTTCCCTCATAGCTTTTCTTCCTTGTTCAGTTCCTCCTTGTCCTATTTCCACTTTCATTCTCCCATCCCTCTTTTTTTGACCTCCTTCCCTCCCTACTTGTTTCTTCTTCTCAACTTTCCTCCTTCCTTCCTCCTTCCTCCCTTCTTATTTCTTAACCCATTTCCTCCCTCTTGCTTTTACCTCAGCTTTGCGTCTGCTGTCTTCCCTTGTTAGTTCCTACTCTTCCTTTTATCCTCACTTACTGCCTCCAGTGTCCTTCCTTACTTCCTCCCTCCCTCCTTCCTTCTTCCCTTCCCCTCCTCTCTAATTCTTTCCCGCTATGTTCTTCTCTCCCTTTCTAACCTCCTTTGTTCCCCACTTACGTGTCTCACCACTTTTATTTCCATCCTTACCTTTTCCTATTTCCTCCCTCTGAACTACTGTGTCTCCTCTCATCCTTCATCTCCCCCCTCCTCCTCCTCCTCCTCCTCCTCCTCTCCTCGTTCTAATTGCGTGCAGGAAGCTGCCAGATATTGTGAGGTGTAATGTGCTGTCTGATTCCTCTCTTAGTGTTCTTAAATGATCGCTATTTATTTGTCAAGCCAAGCGTTGAACGCTAATTAAGGAGAAATGCTTTGAACTGCTTCGTGTGTGTGTGTGTGTGTGTGTGTGTGTGTGTGTGTGTGTGTGTGTGTGTGTGAGTATGTGTATTTCAGTGAAGTGTGTGTGCTATTGGGTATGTGTGTGTGTGAGTGGTTAGAAGATGGAGGAAGTTGTCATTGGCAAGTCGATCCCTCGCTGCTTCGAGTGCTACTGCAGATGTGTGTGTGTGTGTGTGTGAATTTGCTGTTATCTGTCCCCGAGGTTTTTCTTGCTCTGACATCATTCTAAACACACACATACAAACACACACATACAAACACACAGACACACACACACACATACAAACACACACACTGCAGCTGGTGTTTCAGAGACTCCAATGCACTGATGGGATTGGTCATTTTCTTTGTGTATTTGTGTTGTCATGGCAGTTCTGCAACATGATTGGCTGTCTCATTATTTAACAATAAGCTTAGTCCTTACCTTGGATGTAACTGGTTGTCATAAATTGCTTTCTTTGTTGATGATGTTAAGTTTATTGTCTTCGTCACTCGGGTGGAATTTGAACCGCTGACCCTGCCTGTGTTAGTGCCTTGCTCACAAAGGGGACTGAGTCTGTAACTGCAGCAGTGATTCATCTTTAATAATCCAGGACTTGTTGCAAAAATATTCAGCATTTTATTAAATTTAATCTATTGAAGTTGATGCTCCAACCTGTTGGATTTGTCATCAACACTCCCGCTCAGCTGTCACCACGAGGCACTCAACCACTGACATAAAAAAGAAACAAACATTTATGTATTTATGCTGCAGTTAATGTCCCTGTAAAAGGGACACATCCAGCAGATGGCATGAAAAAAGAAGAAAAAAGTTTCCAGCCACTGAAGGAGCTTGCTGATAATGTTGTCTTTTAGGATCACTGTTTTTTTTCCTTTCTTTTTTTCAAATGTAGTTGTCAATCAAATGTGCATTTATTTTATTGAACTTTGTGTTTTATTGCGAGTTACCTGGAAGTGTTCTTAAAGATGGATTGATGTCACCACTGTGCTGAAGCACCATCAGTCCACTAGTTTTAGTAATGACATATATTCAAAAACAAATATCAATCCAGGGCTCCAGACCCTTAGCGGGGCTTCATGTTCACTCTGTGGCTACTAATTTGTGGTAATTTGATGAATTACAGATTGGAAAGGGTAACAGGGTGTATCGGTACCAAGTGTCAACCTCCAAGTTTGAAAAATTAATTGCAATTCCTCTAATGGCCACTTGGGGCTGGCTCCAAAATTGCCTCAATCCCCATAGACCCCCTGTTAAAATGGCTAACTTTTTAGCAGATGTAATCATGTTTGTAGCCTGGTACAAGAAGCGTTTTGGTCTCTATAGCTAATTTCAATATTCATGACAACAGTAAGGGAGGTGAATTTTTATATAACCCACCATTTACATTTTATTAAAGTAAAGTTCCGCATAATTAAGGCTGTGGCTGCTTGGAGACAGTAACAGGTGGGTGCAGTCTATTAACAAGTCGCTACCACAAACGACATCGATGGTTAGGTAAAGTAACCACGGCGTAACCCCAGAATCAGAGAGTATAAGCATAGCCGTAGCTGTCGCTAGTTCATTGTGTTTTCAGTTCATGCAAGTTAATTGTCATGTTTTCATGTTTTCAAGTTGCCTAAAAAGGACTTGTCAGTGTCTGGTTTGACTAAATGCCCTCTCAGGGGTCAGATGTTCAGTATTTCTGTTAAGTACGTTTCAGTAATTTTAAGCCTTTTTCTCCACTGGCGAAAATTAGCATTAGCATCATCACTGTATACTGTAGACTGTAAACGCACCATGGAAACCAAGCTAGATGCTAGCATTAGGGTTAGCACCACCCTCTCGTCCAAAATGGTCACTCCTGGCTCCAAAAATCCAAGATGGCAATGACCAAAATGTCAACGTCATGGTGGCTACGTCCATTATTTTTAGAGTCTACGGTAGGTACCTCATGGCATCCGAGTTGGGTGTGGGCACAGGTACAACAGAGCACACTCCAGACTAAACTGTAAAGTGCTTGATTTTTAATTTCCTGCCAAAAAGATCCATGTGAGCATATTCTGATCTCGGCATAAATTGTTCTGCCATCTTTACGGTTGAGGTTTGGTTAGGTTTGACACTCACACATGCTCAGTAAAGGTTAGGGAAAGATTGTAGTCATCATCATTGTGTCACTGGTGAGCTGCAGTAAACCATAAAATTGCTCAGCCAGCTTAACTATTTAAATTATCAGTGTATTAAGTTTTAAAGTACTTGTTTATTTATTGTTGATTAATTGAATGATTGAATGATATTGGTGGATTACAAAGGGATATAATCAGTATTATTTAACCATAGATGCTAAGAGGACTCATCAATTATTTAATTAGTTGACCAGCATGAAAGGAGTCAAGAACTTCCATAGTTGAGTAAAGGAATCAAACACCAGTGTTTAAAATTTGGGTATTTCTTGCTTTTATATTGTTTTACATGGTTTAAATTAAATTGTTCATCTTCGCCTTGGACTCCCAAGAACTTTTGTCATTTTTTTTCCCACTGTTTTTGGCATTTAATAGAGTACGTGATTAATTGACATGTTAGATGTAGCTCTGAATGTGTAAACTGTCGGGTGTGTGATGTGTGGTTACAGTATTCTGGCTCCGTGGGTCCAGTTTCATTCGTTGTCTGTGCTGGTTTTTTTACTGTTTCTGGTAGCAGCCTCAGGGCCTCGCTCCCTCAGGAGTGTGTGTGTGCGGAAATATGTGTACATCTGTGTGTGTGTGTCAGCTGGAGCGAAGCTGGCGTACAGGTGCGCCGCTGCCTCGCCAGCACTTCCTGGTAATTAATGACTTCTTCCTGCCTCTCTCTCTCTCTCTCTCTCTCTCTCTCTCTCTCTCTCTCTCTCTCTCTCTCTCTCTCCTTCTTTCTCCCTCATATTTAGGATGGTGGAAATTGATGACATCTGAGTTTCAGTCACATGAGGACAGAGGGGTTGAGAAGGAGAAGTAGAAATTTAGGGGGGGGGGGGGGGGTATGAGGAGACAGAAAACAACCATGTTCCATTTATGAGGAATGTCCCTTTTTTTTGATTTTAAAGTGAAAGTCCTGAAACGAATATCTTAGCATCTTCTGGAAATGTTTACTTTCCTTCTTTCTGAGCGTGAGATGAAAGGATTCCACTGTCATGTTTGTGTGTTAAGTACAAAGCTTAGCATAAAGACAGGAGGCAGGGGAAACAGTGAGCCTGGCTCTGTCCAAACTTGAATAATACACCCACCAACACCTCTAAAGCTCACTAATAAACATGTCATATCTCGCTTGTTTAATCCACGCACAATGAGAAATGTCAATCTGTTATTTTCGGGGGAGTTACGTGCTACCCCACAGTCAGGCATTTGCCTCTTTTCATGTTTGTCTCTGTTTTGCTTGCTGCTCCGTCTCTCTTCCTCTTTCCTTTTTTCTGCTAAATCTTTAGTTTTTGCCGGTTGTTGTTCTCTCCCTCCATCTTCTCTCCTCCTTTCCTGTTGGTTTTTTTCCCCTGGTTTCTCTGTCTGCTTCTTTTTACCTCTCTCCGACTATCTCTCTCTCTGGTAATCTATCTTAGTTAATATCGTCTCTGTGAGCAGCTGGGTACCGAAGCCCAGTCAGCTCTGTGAGAAACAGACCTCTGGTTGTGTGTGTGTGTGTGTGTGTGTGTGTGTGTGTGTGTGTGTGTTTGTGTGTGTAAGAGAGGGAGATAGAGACAGAGAGAAAACAAGATAATGCAGAAAATAAAACAGAAGAAAGAGATAGAGCGAGGAGGAGTGAACCTGATGATTATCACAATAGCGTAAGGTTGGAATTATACATATATGAAGATAAATATCTCTGTAGGTCGCAGAAGAGCTGACACATGTCCCCTCCTGAATCTCAACGACATATTGTGCTCTGCATGTCAAACAAGCTGATTGGTCAAACACATTTCCTGTTGGGTGTTTAGACACACATAAAATCCAAAGGTTTTCTGAGATGTCATAACATGTTCTTTGATCATTCTATCCACAGTAATCAGATTACTTTTTAAAACAAGACAACCCCACAAAACTGAAATTATAGTGAAAAGTGTATTGCATTGCCCAAGGCGCACCAAGGGGCAAGCCAAAATCTCAAGGCACACCTGTATTCATATCTGTGCACAATAGCCTCTATAGCATGTGTTGTCACTGTTATCATGACATAAATGTTTGTTTTTATTTACTAATATTAAATAACAATAGGCAACCAACTATTAGGCGTGAAATATTTGTTAACAAAATGATTCAAATATTAATTTTAAATATTTTAGAATGACATCAAAGCACCAATAATGCATCCATTTAAACATTTAAATCATTGTCCTGGATCTTGTATTCCATGTTAATTTGATACTGTGTTTTTTTTATTCATTTGTTAAGTGTGACAGTTGTGTCCGTCTGTTTGAGGTTTTAAAAATATTTTTTTCAGACATTTTATTAATATTTGTTGGACTCCCCCCCCCCCCCCCCCCGGACATTTCATTAGAATTTGTTGGCATTTTAGTAATATTTTTTCAGACATTTTAGTAATATTTTTGCACATTAAATTAATATTTTATTGGACATTGCATCAATATTTTTTGGACATTTTATTAATATAATCTTTAGGACATTTTATTGATAATTTTTCTGGAATTTTATATAAATATTTTTGTTGGACATTTTGCTGATATTTTTTGGACTTTTTATTAGGATATTTCGTTTGAACATGTAACAATGTTATATGCTGCCCTCATGGCCAGGTCACTCTTGAAAAAGAGGTTAGTAATTTCATTGAGGATTTTACCTGGTAAAGTAAAGCATACCTATATATTTTTATATAACAGGAAATAATGTAAGATAGTGATAAAGTGATGTGTCACTTACTTATAATTCCAAATGAGTGCTTGACTAAAAGACAGTCCTGGCAGCAGTAGCAAAAACAGGCTGTTAGCAGCCATGCTAGCGCCAAATGGCATCACCATCATCAGGTCCACCACTTTGGTCTAGACTGAAATATCTCAACAACTATTAAATGGTAAGTCATGGAATTTTGTACAGATGTTCATAGTCCCCAGAGGATGAATCCTAAAAATCAGGGTGATCCTCTGACTTCTGGATCCGTGCCACCAGCAAGACGATAGTGTTGTTTTTTACTGAAATGTCTATGGGTAGATTGCCATACTGTAAAATTTGTTACAGGTGTCCATGGTCCCCTTGATATTTTTAACTTAAGTAAGGAAACCTTCTGAGGGATTCTGGCAACATCTAATGTGTTGTCCAAAGTTTGATTTATGACCAAATAACCTTAAAATCTTAAAGCTCCTATCATTGGTAAATGTTAGCATGCTAGCACACTAAATTAAAATGCTGAACATGGTAAACATTATACCTGCTAAACATGTTAATATGGTCATGAGGGGAATGTTCCCATGCTTATGTTAGCATTTAGCTAAAAGCAGCACTGTGCATGACTACAGCCTTACAGCTATAGACTCCTCAACTTATGTTAAGGCAGATAGAAAGTGGAGTTCAGCAGAGATGACATGTGGTACCGCTCTTTTTGACTGCAGCTGTTGCATTTTTGACCAGGTTTATTTAACGTCACATTTAACTTGTCCTTATGTACCTCTCAGACTGGGTGTCTCTTTGTAGAAAAATAGGTTCTGCAAGTTCTGTTTTGGACCTGTGGAAAACCTCTGTTTCCCATGTCAGCAGCTTTACACCAGGTGTTGAAGAGCTGAAGTCTCAGTGGCGTTTTGTGGTGTGTATAGACCGTTTCACTGGAATTGCATTGCCAGGCAACAGTTTTGGTCCACGTTTATTTCCTGTCAGATGATGTCATTGCAAAACACTCCAACAGGAAATACCAGTGGACCCATTTAGAAAATGTATGGTGTCAAGTTTGACACTGTCTGTATGCTTCAAATCCAGGGCTCAACAATAACGGTTTGCCAGGTTTCCACTGGCAACCATCTTGAGATATTGGTAACCAATTCTTAGCCTTTGGTTGCCATCAGTGGCAACAACTTTTTAATACAGGGACAGCTTGCACAGCAAAATTAATTCCCTTTTCCACTAGGCTGACATATAATTGCATAGTATCTTAAATACTGAAAATCTGTGGTGAAAAAAACGGCAACCATATTTTCAGTTTGGGCAACCAAGAGATGATACCTGGTTGTGAGTCTGGAAAGCGCTTTTAAAAGTTAGTGTTGAGTGCTGAACTGACTTTAAATTTATAATAGAAGCATATGTTTAAGGATTTAGTCATTTACCAGGAGGGGGGAAGTGGCTATCATTTTAAGTGCATTATGGGAAATGTAGGATCCTGTGTTTTTGGAGCTTGACCCACAGTAGGGGCTAGAAGTCGGGATATCTCTGCTTCTGCTGCTTGGATTTTGACCATTGTTTTTCTAATCTGTCTCTCGCTCGTCACCCAACTTTATGGAAGTGAAATGCAAAATTGCTGGAGTACCCCTTTAACACCTTGATCTGACTGTCACTTTAACCTTGGTGTCCACAATATTTAAACTGTACTGAGCGTAATGAAGTGAAATTGACGGAGACAGCGAGACAAGCAGGTAAAGGGAGACAGACAGAGAGACAGGCGGGTATTTTGTCTCTCCTCCAGCTCGTCTAGTTGCCGGGGCGACCGGTCTGGCCTGGCCTGGCTCGATGTTCGAGTACGAGAAGAAATAACAAAGAAAAGAACAGAAAAGAAAGAAAAGCGCCACAATCAATGAGACCCTTTTTGTTTTAGTGGGAACCCCCTTTTACCCCCGACGACACACACACACACACTGAAACACACACATGGACAGAGGAACAGGATGACTGAATCGGTGTGCAATTGTGTGTGTGTGCCTTTGTGTCTGACTCCCTCTCCCTCTGTGTGTGTGTGTGACTGACTTTATTTAAGACAAGGGTCCTTTTGTTTTAAGCCGGAGAATGGCTCTGAGACCGAGGCTGGCCCTGTAATTGGCCTACTTAGGCCCTGTTTAGCATGAGAAAAGCCTTCCTTGGCCCGGCAGTGCCAAGCTAACTCTTGTTTTCAGTCACAGAGAGGACGGACGCGCTGATCAGAATTCAGATTAGCCCGAAAAACATCCACCCACCCCCTCCACACACTCCTCCACCCTCTGCTTTAAATACACTGCACACTAATTACTTAACGAGAAAGCTGGGAAAAAAATCTAGACTTTAACGGAGTAGTGGTGGAGTCTATTTAAAGGAGGAGGAGGGGGGGTTTGCAGGCTCTTTTTCACCTCTTCCCTCCTTGCTTACTTTTTGTGCCACTTAAAAAAAAAAAAAAAAAAAAAAGACCCTCTCCTCCATCCTTCTCTCTGTCTTTTATTCTTGCGCTCTCTTCTCTCCAAATCAGCCCAGACGCCACTTGTTGCTGCCGAATCATTGAACTTAATTAGCGGGACAATGTGTGAGCGGTTTGCTAAGTTTGAGCCGTAAACAGAGTCACAGTTAGAGGAGGGAAAAAGCAGCAGAGGGAAGAAGTTAGACTCTGAGCTGTGGAGCTGTGAGATGAACGTCTCCACGCTGAGCAGCATGAGGTCGCTCTCATGGAGGTAAATACCATCACATACCACGGTTTCGTTTCTCATTAGCAGCATGGTTTGAGGTGTCTGAGGTAGGCGTTGTTCCTGGAGGTTAGACGGCTTCGCAATCAAATCCAAAGGGCAGTTATTTATATATCAATTTGTCTTTCGTTGTCTTTTTTATATGTCAGTCTGTCTGTCTGTATACCTGTCTGTCAGTCATTGACTACACAAAAACTATTTGTCAGAAGTTTTTAATTTCAATTTAATTGATTCTAACTGATTTCATTTTGGCAGGAAGTGTTCATATTAAAAAAAGCGACTTGGAAATTAGATTTTTCCATTTATGCGTACAAAGAAAATTAAATTTCAGTTTGATTAAATTATTTCATGTTAATATTGGCAAACATGGACTACCGTATCTATACTCTGTTAGCCTATTTAGCATAGTAATACATGGACACATGTAACGTAACGCACAGACACACATTCCGTAACACATATATGAACTAACTTTTAACACCATTGCAAGTCAATATAGTCAAAATTCCAACCACTAATACTGCGTTCCATTTATATGATGGAAGATGGGAAAGATTCCCACTAATTACACATGCGTTCATGTTTTTGCATGAGCCAAGATGGTTGTATGATTGCAGAGTTGGGCAGGTGAGGGTTAAATGGACTGACAATATAACACAGAGTTTATTTGCTCTTTCAGGCTCTTCTGTAATATTTAGTGACAAGTCATATACCACTTGAGTCAGTGTCAACATATCAGCAATCACTGTCCTGACATTAGTCTATCTTTAGATATTATAACCTTAAATCAAATGACATTCCAACTGCGTTCAATATCCTGACAAATATTTCACATTATTCTCCCGTCAGCATTGGAGCTACATTAAATCAGGGTTGGGTAGTAACTGATTACAGATAATGGGGATTACGTGATCAAAGTACCAAAATAAGTAACTTAAATCACCCCAGGTTGGATTTGAAAAAACATGTAACAAGATTAAAGTTGCCTTTTTACAAGGATTATGTGATTATATTTTTGATTACGTCTTTTAAAATATGGCAAAGTTAAAATTCTGACAGTCTTTTTCATGATAATAAATTTATTAAAGGTGCAGGATGTAACTCTGGAGAAAGATACCAATGCTTTCGCTTGGTGTTTCAGGAAGACCATGACCCCAAGGTCGTCTTTATTTAATGACCTTTAACTCATGACTCGGGGCTCCTACACAAGTGCTCTGCTTTGTGGTGGTTATATATACGGTTTATTTTAATGGCCAAATGTAAATGCATTTTTGGGCATTGAAAATGTTTTGAGCCGTGGTCCAATTTTGTGGGGCAATAACGTCAGTGTTTGATTTTGAAGTAATCGAAAAGTATTTAGATTGAATTAAAAAAATTTGTGATCCAATGGATTGCGTTACTAATGGCAGCAATTTCCACGTAGTTTGCATTCAGTAGCTGACTACATTTCAAAATAATTTAACCCAACATTGACTTCGGTCCTCAGGATACCATATATCAGCTCAAAAATGACAGCTGAACATTCAGATCCAGTCATCCTCAACACTTGTTGTTCTTGACTTGTGAGCAAGATTCCATTCATTACGTTGATTGTTGACATTTCAGATACCTTCCACATTCTCTACTGATGTTCACCAACACTGCTGACAATGTTCTTTCCTTAGCATGCTCAGTAGTCTGGTAATTGGTACATGTATTTCCAATATTCTCCATTCACATTCCTGCTACGTTCTATGTCCCAAAATGTCCGAAACATTCCAGCTTCCATTCACTTTTCAGCTCAATATGCTGAACGTGCTGAACGCTTTAATGGTTGTCTTCATTCCAGGTTATTATTTTCAACATCCTCAACATTTTAAATGTTGGAAACATTGAAGTGTTTAAAGTCAAGATTTCCACAGCACACTACTCACAACATTTCAACTTGCGTCAAAGTACAAACTTCAGCATCACGGCTACGTTGAGTACTTCGGGTAATTCCAAAAATCAACACGCTGAACTTAAACACACAAAATAATCTTGGTTGGACCTGTTCGTATTATCTTTGCCATGTTTTAATTCATTTTTTAAAGGATGTCAGATGATATTAATTTTTGTTATGGCTGGCTTGTCTCTGTGCTAAAGTCTTTATCTCTTCATAAACCTGGAAATATGTTTTGTTCCCATTTCCTTGTGATGAATGCTGCATCCTTCCTGGTCTTTGACTCACAAGGTCACATGGTTAACAGTCTCTCTCTTTCTGTCTGTTTCTGTGTCTCTCGACCAGTCAATACTGGGTGGCGAGATGGGTTTGGGGAGTCCCGGCGCAGCGTCGCCCACCAAGCCAGCCGGTCAGTACTACCAGCACTACGGCTCCAACCCGCGGAGGAGAACGCTGCCTATGGACGCCATGGGTGAGACACTACATTAAACATACACTATGAACACACGGAGAGACAAAGTTAACGTTTGTGCCAATCAGCTGCTTTCTACCTTTGACAATGTCTAACAATGAGAGAAAGAGTTAAGGTTCTGGCCTGTAACCTCGTTTCTACTGTCCAAAATTCTTTTAAACATGATCTATCGTCTTTTTTTTTTTCTTTAAGAGCATAGGCAGAGAAATAATTGATCACTAAATTAAAGATATGACAATATACACTATACATGACAATGCAGTCTAATACAACAGTTCTTTTGTAAGTCCTCCCTTCATGAAGGTTATAATGTTGTTTTCATGGGAACTGTTTTAGAGTTGATTCAACTTCATGGTCAGCTGGTTCAAATTAGGGTGGACAAAATATTAAAAACATCTGCAACATACAGTATAATACAGTTCAACAGCCCTAGACTATACAACCTTAAAAATTACTATAGAGCTAATAAAATTATACCTTTATGTAGGGTTTCTTTCAGGGCTGTTTTAATAGACTGCATTAGTCCTAGCTTTAAACAACGTCATAATGAAAATACATAAAATATATTAGTTTTAGAAGGCTCTGTCGACCCCATTAGCATATGAAGCACCCCCACGCTGGGGCCCAAAGTGCGTATGGCGGCAAAGTTGAAACACACAGTTCTTCATGGCTCTTTCACTCACGTTATTGAGAAAGAATATAAATAAATCATGACGTACGAACAAATTTCTCTTGAAATAAACCAGGGATAGGGGTTGCAAATTAGTCATGGCTAGAAACTTGTGTGCACTGCATCTACTTTGTATTTTATATAAAAAGCAGTGTCTTGTGCATTTGTCCTCGTCAAAAAAAAAACAACAAGTAAATAAATAAATTAATAATAAAAATTTTATTGAGTCTTTCTAATTCGGAAGAAAAAAATTTCAGAATCATTTTCTCAATGATGACAGTAATCATATTGATGGTGATCTACCTTGTTTGTCTTTTTTAAATAAAGATAAACGCACCTTTGTTTAATACAAATTCCTTAAGCAGTAGAAACTAAAGTGAAAACAGTAGCGATTATAGGTCTATATAGGTTGTTTCTTTCCATCTAAATCTTTATGTTTTGGTGCGTAGATAAACTATAATTCAATTTTATTTGTACAGCACCATATCATACAGAAGCAGTTCAGAGAGTTTTACATGAAAGCAAAATGAAGCAGCCACAAATGTCTAAATAAACAGGGTGACTGCATCATACATACATCCACATATGCACAAAAGCATGCAGTACATTGGTAGTACAAGGCTCCAGTGAAAACGAAGGTCTTATAAAGGGACATAGTGTCTGAGCAAGTCTAAAATCAGCAGGCAAGCTCTCCCATGCTTTACAGTATTCTCATTGTTAGATTGAAGAAATAAGTCAGCATGTCAATGTAGTTTCTATATCCACACAGAAACTTCTCACAGCAACCTTGGTGAGACATTTTAACCTGCAACGATTCCAGTTCACAGCCGCTATGTGTTTTCTTTTTTAGAAGGCCGAGCATTGTGCATGCGTGTCCGTGTCTGCGTGTCACCATCCTGTTTGTTCGTGTGTGTTTTGAAAGGGGACTTTAAGCAAAAAAAAAAAAATACAGGGAAGTCTTTTAGAAAGCAGGACAATAGTGGCCGTGGTGTAGCCTTGGTAGCGTTAGCCTTGAGAGGACACACACACACACACACACGCGCGATGACAACTCTGGGCCAATTTCAAAAAAAAGGAAAAAAAAAAAAACACTTTCATTTTTCCATCAAAGTCTCACCTTCCCAGTTAATAGACCATTCCCTCTCTTCCCTTGAGAGAAACCCTGAAAAATAATATAAACATGTCCTTTTATCAAACCAAAAAGAAAAAGAAAAAAAAAAACAGCCCTGTCCCTTTTTGTATTCTGGCTTTTTATTTCCTGCATCTTATTGCGTCGCGCTTGTTTGCAGTGAAAGCGTTCTTTGTAAACATATCGACGGCGGTGGGAAAAGTGGCCTCGCTCTTTCCTCTTCGGGTGATCGATTAAATTCAAACAAATCAAACCAGAACCTCCTTTTAAAAGAGCAATAAAAAAAGCCTCTTGGCCTGTTCAACCCTCATGTATTGTTTTGTTGCTTTTTTTGTCTCTTTCAGAGGTTCACACAAAAAAAGTGCGGAAGGTCCCTCCCGGCTTGCCGTCCTCAGTAAGTGATAACATTTTTGTTTATTATCATTTCGGAGGTATTATCGCTGCCTCCGCTGTGAGCCTGAAGAAAAGGCTGCTGATGCTCCTGCATGTTTGGAATCGCTGAGCTGGTTTTGTCGGAGAAAAGCTGCACACGTTGCCAGGTTCTGGGAATTTGTCGAGGTGAGGATGGTGCTGCTGTCGGAGCCGCGTTGGACACAGCTGTCGTTTTTTTGTCGCGGGTTCCTATTTTTGGGGAATCAGCTGGAAGAATCTCACGCCAGAATGAATTAGAAAAAAAGGCGTCTATTGTTCTGAATCTGAAGAGATGTAGTCGTATAAAATGTTTTCTGAACGACTGACAGCACAAAGCCAATGGAATCAACTAGAAAAGGAAAAAAGATGGAATAAAAATATGACATTAGAGCAGTTTGCTGAGTTCCCCTTTTATTGATCCATTAATCAGTGATTGGGTTGGATCTCTCTGTGGCATTTGGACTGAAACTCACCCGTCGATCCACTTGGCTGCTGGTTGGAGGTTGTTTTTTTTTTGCAGGTTTAAAAGGGCAGAACTCCCCCAAAAAATGGAGTTGTAGACGGAGAAAAGCGGCTCACGTTGCCAGGTTTTGTGAATTTGTGGAGATGAGGATGAGGCCTCTGTCGGAGCTGGAGACAAACAGCTGTCGGCTTTTTGTTGTCGGTTGCTGTTTTTAGGCATCAGCTGAAAGAGTTTCATTCCAGGATAAATAATAATAACTAAACGATACTCTTCTAAATAAAAAGAAATGACATAGTAAGTGAAAAACAAATCCAAACACCCTTTATTTTTACTTTATGCCTCCCTCATTTATAGGCAGTACATAAACATTTAGTGAATGGTTTATAACACACTACAATGTAATTGTACTTAGCTATAAGGACATATAAGTGTATTAATGTTCTGTATATGACAACAACGTGTTTAATATTACTACAAGACTATATTACTGTGTTTCATACTATTTTAATTCATTTTCTGTTTCTACATCAGCCTCCATGCAAGGGTATAGGTTTTGTTTCGGGAATACTCATGAAACAGGGGGTGCTGTGGGTCATCTGCCACAAAATGTTGAGCATCAAACACTAACTTCCCTGAACTGTGGTGAATTTCTATGCGCCATTTTGTGCCCTGTTTGCAGCAATTTATGGCGTAAATGTCTTTAATTTTGTCCAAATAAAAGTCAAATTTCTTGTTTTTATTGGGGGGGGGGGGGGGGGGGGGGAGGCATATGGACATGTTCTAAATATTGAGGAGGACATCTCCCCTGCGTCCCCTGCGAAATCTACACCTATGCCTCCATGTGTTACAAATTCATGCAGTAATGCAAAATTAGAATACAGGACTCTTTTAGGTGGTGTAATTTGGATGAGTACACTTGAATAAATACTAAATTATAGTGTGTTATAAACCATTTTTTTTCATATTTCGGGGGAAATAGATTATTTATTTATTTTTTTTTTTAAGTTAAATAATTTTTAAAAAGCTGTTTTTATAGACAGACTGAATTGAATTCATGTGCTGATTTCCCCTATTGTAGATTAATTAGTGGATTTGTTTATTAGATTTTGGGATTTTGGGCATTTTGGGTTGAAACTCTGAGTTGCTGGCTGGAAGACTTGAGGATTTAACACAGTTAAGTGAGTTCAAGAAGGAAGAAACATCCATCTACCAAGAAATAAAAAAAGAAAATCTGTTGAGAAGTGCTTCACCACCAAGCACCAAACATTTACCTGTTACAGTGTCTCAGATTTGATTGATTTGTGGGTGTTGGTCAGATTGTAAGTCATCACATCGGCCTTTGTATACATGTTATGGACATTTTCTTCCTGGCGTTTAATAGACTAAATGATTCATTAAAATAATCATTAGCCTCAGCCCTGAACAGAAAATATATGATTAAAAAACATCACTGTCTGATGAGTGGTCGTGGCTCCTCGTGCGCTGCTTGGATTGACCCCAGCTGTTGTCTCTGAGGCCTGGAGCCTGGCTGTGGTTTGAATGAGGAGACGAAGCAGCAGGACGTTTTTCTGACGTTTCACATATTTCACTTTTTATCTGCTGCCGTCTTTGTTCTACCTGGTGTTTTGGTTTTGTGCTCGTCTGCTGCTTCGCCTGCAGGATGTAGTTTGCTGTCGTTTAATGCAACTTTAACATCGGTGTGAGAAATACGCTCATGTTGCAACATTTTTCACATTTTTTGCACAGACGTGTGAGTTTATAACGCCATCTTTATTTTGGTTTGGTGTTGTTTTGTTGAAATCAGTTGATCAGTCAATTGCTTGATTAATATAAGAGGCGAAAATCTCCTCATAGGTGATGAGTTGCTGTCATTCTCTGTTTTATTTCACAGTAAATTCAATGTATATTTGGGCTGGTGACTGTTGTTGATTTAAAATAAGCAGGTAGAGGATGCAGATATGTCCTTATAATGGAACTGATAGTGAAAATAATCTGTAGCAGCAGCTCTAGCACTCATTAGATTTATTTCTAATTTTGACTTTGAGGTGTTTTACATGTGGTTTTTTTTTTTTTTTTTTTTTTTTTTTTCCTGTTGCTGACCTCATTAATCGCCAGTTAACGACGGCTGAATGTACAGCGTGTCAGCCGTCTCTTTGGCTCGGCGGGAGTCCGCCTTTCTGTGGCCTCGGCCCGCTTTGTCCCCGCTTCCTCTTCTCTTTCCTCCGCCTCTACATCAGCCTGGGGAGGGAGGGGGAGGAGGAGGGGGGGCCGCGGGGGACAGAGGAAGGAGGAAAGAAGGGAAACAAGAGGAGGAGAGGAAAGGTGTTAAAAAAAAGAGAAAAGCAGGGAGGAAGCGTGGTTTGTTTGACAGGTTGGTGGTGGGTTTTTTTTTTTCATCTTTTGTGTGTGTGAAGTGGAAGGATGAGACGTTTCCTGTGGAGCAGGGACGTGATGTCAAACAACAGGGACTGTTGCTTTATTTTAATATGGATTTAATATTGGAATAGACATTCCAGAGCTGGAAAATCTGTTTTATCAAGCACTAAACCTTTGTAATGTTCTGGTACTTGCACTTTTTGTTACTTCTATCTGATGGCTAAAGTTGTGCTTACTTTATTAACTCAGATTTTATGTTTAATACAAGACAACAGGATTTTCTTCTTGATGATCTGCAACAATTTGTGCCAATAGGAGCCTTGTTTTCTGTGACTAGAGTAAAGACATCTTTAGTCAACTTTGACCTTGATTCTTTGACACCGTCACCTACAAATGGCGTGTCTGTACTCCCACATCGTTCTCCCTGATTTGTTCTAGAGGAATTAAAGTTGCTGCCTGTATTGTGTTTAATGATAAAGCCTTTTCTGATCTATAAAATGACATATTATTAGAACACAGAAGTCGTAGGCGGTTGGGGTGGATGGTGGATGGGTTCACTCCCTACAGAACATAAGTGTTTTCTCATTAAACGCCCCTATCAGCATGGCTACGTAATTTGTCTTTCTTTCCAAAACAGTGACAGATCATTGAAAAAAATAAATGTTTTATGAACCTCATGATTAAGGTTTATTTGGTGAAGGAAACCACTCGGTTAGGTTTGAGGTTTTAAAATGACCACTTCATAAATGTCAGGAGAAATTAGAAGTACAAAAATGTGGATGAAAAATGAAGGCAAAATATTTGTAGATACAGGTGCTGCCATTTTGACATTTGGAGCTTGAGTCTGCACAGTTGCAGTTGGGAAGTGGAGACATTTTCACCTATACACCTGTCTGACCCGTCTGAATCACAAGCAGCGGCATTGATCACAACCGCACCAGTTGACATACTAAGCTGTCAGTCATGACGTACCAACCTCTTTTTATAGCATCAAATAAGTGTTTAAAACCAAACTTGGTTACGCTTAGCAGCCGAAGCGTAACCACAGGTGGGACACAGGGTGTGGACCCCAGACTCTAGCGTCAGAGTCTAGGAAACCCCCCAACCACCTCCCTGTGACTTCGGTGCTGCACAGGAACGTCACTCTACTCTCTGACCAACTAACCGGCACGGCTGTAAAAAAAAAAAAAAAAAAAAAAAAGTCTTGTGTCGACAGTCATGTGATCCAGGTTTTGGATCTCTGTACTCGCATCGCCTTCATGTCTGCGGCGCTCTGAGCTGTCTCCTCTCTGTGCTCTAACCCTCTCTGTTTCCACCCCTGTGATGTCAGTAATCCTGCCTGCTTCCTCCCGTTCACATCAAGAGAACAGGGACGAGGAGAGGACCCACCGCCTGTGAAATGGAGAGGTGGTTCGACTGCAGGAAAATAAATTCAGAGGCACTTTCTGCCTGCTTGTTGGCACGAGTATCAGTTGCGAGAGAGAACAGAAACTGTACGGAGAGCTTTGTAGCTATAGCTCTTATTTTTTTGTACATTTTTTTTTTAGATGTCTTTGAATAGCAGGTTCTGTCGTGTCACGAGTCAGTTTGAGCACAGAGGTCCTGTTTGGAGTCCGTGGCTTTTATTCTGAAAAAGCATCAGATTGCTGACAGGTGCTCATTTTCATAATCGCTTCGGTTTTGGGTTTAATTCCAATGTTTTTAGCTCAAAACTTTGAATAGGACAACAACACAAAAGTAACTTACTTCGGACATTATGTTGAAGCACTGACAATACAAACAGCTTCATTATTGGATCGTTTTTTTCTCCTGTATCCAGTGATTTGTGTCTGTACGTCCATGGTTACAGTGC
The DNA here is from genome assembly GCF_041903045.1 of Epinephelus lanceolatus. Taxonomy (NCBI): domain Eukaryota; kingdom Metazoa; phylum Chordata; class Actinopteri; order Perciformes; family Serranidae; genus Epinephelus; species Epinephelus lanceolatus. Next base: position 27,474,397 of record NC_135752.1, read on the forward strand.
AAACAGGAGCAGCTAGCAGCTAATGGATGATTTAATGGTGCAGATTCACCAACATGTAAAGACAAATAGACTGAATAAAGGTGTAGGTAACAGCTAGTTAACTGATTTCATGACATCATACATTATAAATTCTGTATTTTCAACCTGGACCCTATTTTTAAGTGACTAATGGGAATAACAGGTGTTGAGAGTGACCACTCGCGGCACGTTTGCATTGTCAATTGTCAATTCTCAAAGTCCTTGTTTTTTTGTCTGAGATTCAAATTGCTATTTTACGTGTCTGACAACATTATGGAAAGGTTCCCTACAGAAATAAACCTTTTGTTAAAAACTCTGATCCTTTTTGTTTAACCAGACACAGCCCTGAAATCGGCATCACCAAACACACCAGACTCCATGTCAATAAACAGTCATTTTATTTCTGTAAAACACCCCTCATTCATAGTCGACAGAAACAAAATAACGATCACAAAAATTGTCTTGGTTTGTCTGTCCACTGTTCCAGCAATCACCAACTCTGGTTTGTATGAAATAAACTGTAATTCACCCAGTTAGATGTGAAAACATTTTGTTTCTATTCACGCTACAATTACTGATTATTTAAATGGAGTCTGGTAAGTCAGGCAATAGCAATGTCAGGGCTGTTTCTGGTTAAACAAAATTAATCTTCCTCTTTAAGAAGAAGGTCTATCCTTTCAGTGATGTTGTCAGACACTTAAAATAACAATCTAAACCTGTCAGTGGCAAAAAAAGGCACTCTTAGTGGACCTAAACTGACGGTGCAAACATGCCCCAAATGGTTACGTTGCAGCCTGTTTGCCGCTGCCAACAGCAGCTCTGTCTCTCATTCAACACTGGACCAATTTCAAAACTTGTTTTCATTAGTCACCTAGAAATAGAAATATAGGAGAATCTGGTCCAGGTTGAAAAATACCAAAATTAGCCTTTAAGCAAATCATATCTATCCCAAATAAAAATTAGATAAAGGAAACATTTGGAGTTGAACTGAAAATAGCCTTTTATTTTATTTGACATTACTAAGACAAAAAGAAGGCCCTGTAGCATGATGCCTTTATCCCTGAACCACTGACACGTCCTCCTGTTCATTTGTAAACACATTGTATTATATATCAAAGACAATTTCAAATTATAAGCTTTTGTCTTTCAGAAAAATTGTCCCATAACTTGCCTTTTGTACGACTCACATGATGGCATTTCTGAATAGACTAATGTATCCTGAAATAAACATATGATGTACCAAGATAGGCCTTAAGCCCATATATTACCCGATCAGTAGCAAAACACTGCATAAATCCTACAATGATGATTACTGCAGACTGTCTCTTGTTGCTCCTCCAAACTGTAGAAGAAAGTCACATATGAGATTCATTGTTAGTCCCTCTCTGCAGAGATTTGAACCTGTAACCCTGTCAGCTGCTCAGATCAGCCCATAAAGACTCTGCGTTCGACTGTCTGTTCAGAGACTCCTGCTCTTTTGCTGATTTTTTTTTTTTTCTCCCTCCCTCGGATGGTCCGGCCTCCAAACCTGCTGCCAACGGCGACGGCGATGAGGCTGAAATGTGTTTTCATTCCTGCTCTCAGCAGCCGACAGAGCTGTTTGTCCTCGTCTTTTTTTGTGTCCGTCTTTTTAACACAGAAAATTCAAACCTTTATTCTTTTGATGTTAGAATTTTTATTGTTTATTCTCAACAGTTTTATCGAGCTTGAGCTCCACATTTTTCAAATTAGAATTTTAGGGATTTTTTTTTATACGTGTGCATGTAAGTTAAGCTTCAGAGAAGCTGAATTTTGTTTAATGAAAATGTTTTAAATTTAATTGTGAATTTGGGACAGAATTAAATTGGTTTACTGAGTGATTTGATCCTAAAATAAAGCTTTGACTGAATATCTGATATTGATCTATAGCAAGATATGAATATAGGACAAATCAGATTCCAATAGCATTCCAATGTAAAATACCTTCACTTCCTGTCTTTGTCGGATTGTTTCTCACTGTTTACACTTTTTATCTGCCTCATTAAATGCCTCTTTATTTTGATGCAGATTTTAATAGTAGTATTTTAGGTATTCTTAATATAGTGTTAGAGCGGTCGCAGTATTCAGAGATCTAACTGATGCCTAACAGTAAACTATATCAATTAAAAAACAATGTAAAACGCCTATGATATCCCGTTTTAAGGCAATTTTCAACATGTGCTTCTACACCTATAATTGCACTTTATTTTTATTTTTTTATTTTGACTGTACTCTGGAAGCACTCTTCTAATTTGTATATATTTTATTAACCATATTATATAGGTCATTTGTTGAATACAGTCTGTTAGGCAAGACTAAATGCAGGGTGTGTATTTTTGGACATAATGCTGTTTAAAGGTTGCAAAAACCCACATCGTCAAAAACTCCATGCAATCTGAGCTTTAGATAAATACAGTATAATACATAGTATTTACACAGAGTGTGTGTTGGTGACATTACATGATCGTTTCACTGGATTTTCCATATGAAATGTATGGATACTGACATAAAACAAGTACAGTAACACACGGGGATCTGCAGTCTGTGGAGGAACCGATTTGAGACAGAAATGTGATGAAAACCAGATGGGTGGGATTTAGAATAAAGACGTGGAGGAAAGGAATGCTGACTAAGAGAAAGGAGGAATAAAACAGATAAAAGTACGTCTATAAAAAGGGTCAAATATTTAAAGTAGAATTTTCTCATGCTGTTATTTGAATGATGGCGATGAACTAGTCGGATGTCACAGATTTACAGATGATCTAACACACTGTGATGTTTTTATACCGAATGTAACTGAAGACATGAAATAACTCTCACACACACACACACACACACACACACACTCTCTCTCTCTGCCCAGCCTGCACCTGCTCTGAGTACAAACACAGCTTCACAGAGGAATGCCTGTAATGTAAGTGTGTGTGTGTGTGTGTGTGTGTGTGTGTGTGTGTGTGTGTGTGTGAGTGTGCGTACATCTATGGCAACACACAGCGGCCAAAAACAAAAGTTCTCTTTGTGAGAAAACTAGCTATGGGTAAACAGCCAACACACACACACACACACACACACACACACACACACACATTTGTAAATTCAAAAATGTGAGCACCCTCACTGACATAATTCATGCCCCCAACCCTAACGTTAAAGGGTGGATTCAATTTTTTAATTTATTAAGTCTATCATATGTCATATGTACATTGAGAGAGTTGCTGGTGGCCGTAATCATTCCTCCCATCCATACTGGCTGTGTTATGACTACATTGTAAGAAATGGAGGACAAAATCTAAAGTCCTTGTTCTGTGCAAAAAAATAAAAAAGTACGGTCATCTTCCAAAGTTACAGTATTTTTGGTACAAAATTCCAGAGTTCCCCAGCTGAGCTGCAGCTGAGGGATATGTCCTTCTAGTTGCATCGCCAGGACACAACATGCAGGGCAAAGGTACCCTCTTAATTCGGCTAACTGTGACTGATAAAGGCTCATACTTGCAGTCGTGGAAGAATTATTCATATATTTGACTTAAGTATACCACAGTATGAAAATACTTTGTTACCTTGAGCTGAATTTTGACCGTAAACTGGACATGAAGCAGTCAGTCAAGTTAACATGATTTATTAAACAAATTTCCACTCATATCAACAATTATATATAACCTGTGACATCATGGGGTTGGTTGGTTTGGAGGACTTTACCAGACACAATGAAGAGACATCTTGCTCCATTTCCAACCAAGAGTTCATTCGTCCCGGTTCAGAGATGGTTCAGTGTCTTCACTGGCCAACAGAACCAACCAACCCTGTGACAAAATCAGTGTTGTCACACCAAAATGGTGGTGCACTAGCTTAATAGCTGGGTAGAAATTGCCCAAATAAATGTGTCTGTAGTTTTAATAACTTCTAAAATCAGATTTTCGCATTACCAGTCCCAAAAATATGCACATTTCATATCAACTTTAACCCTAAAACCAAGTCTTATGTTGTTGTCACACCAAATACGATGCAAATTTTTTGCAATGCTTTACTCGCACAAGTTTGAACGCTAGAATATTTTGTGTTGACTTGCTTCATATGCACAAATAATTCACGTCATACATCCCTGAAGGATCTTAATGCTGATTGGCTATCGTGGCACGAATTGGTCACTGAAGGTTTTTTCAAATCAAAAATAAACGAATAAGCATATGATGCAAAATCGTGCTACTACTCTACTGTCATTCGTGTCCCGTCCATCACATCCATTGTGCCACCTCATGGGGGATTCATGTCTAATCACGTCTTTACATTGACTTTACATGTAGTTAACTTCCGTAAATTGTTTTATTCGCACCCAGTGTGAACACAACATTAAACCTCAAACAGCCCTTCAAAGACAAAACGTCCTCACTTTCCAAAACGTCCTCAATGTTCTGCCCACTTTCACCACTTCAGATGCATCTGATGACATTAGTGGCAACAAAGTTTAGTGATAGCTGATGGCTCGATATTTAATGACATTTTCATCTTTTTCATTTGTTGTTGCTGATGTTTACCTCTTATCAAGCCCCTTTGCCACTGCACAAAAAAACACCCATATCCACTGACATTTTGCTTTTTTGTTTAATGGAAAAGTTTACAGTCTGCATTCACCCCAAGCCACATGTCTTTGCGATAGTCACAGGTATCCAGCTCCAATTGGCTTCCATTGGTGCTAATGAAATAAAAATTCAACACCCACACGGATGCACTAATTTTAGCCCATTTGCCGGCACTATGCAATGATGGGCTGCCAGAAAACGTTGTTCCACTCCGCCTAAGCAGCACTCAAACATTGTTCCATATTAGTCTGCACAGAGTTTGAAAGAGAGACTGAATGAGTCGGAGATTAAAAAAAAAAATTAATAAGTAACCACCGACACATTTTCTCTGGCTTCCATGCTGCTTTCTACTGTTTGCTAACCTTTTTTTATAGCCTGTCTGTGACATTGGACATGACACACCAGTAAAAAAAAAAGCGACACACAGACAGGCATATTCATCATCACCAGAGCCGTGTGCACAGCTCTGGTCTCCTGGCAATGGGAAAGGGTATGATTTAAAAACAGCATACACGCGCTGATATGGGTGGAAAAGGGTATTAGAAACTGAAAAATACTGGGCTTAATAGGAGTTGCTACACTCTTAATTGTATTTTTAGGCTCTGAGTTGGTTTTCAGTGGTCTTTGACAGCCTCTGTCTGCTGCTTTTCATCCTTTTGTTTGCTTCTTCTGACGACTATATTGGAGCTTAAAGGTTCAGTGAGATTTTGAAAATTACTATCCCAGCAAACAGCTATTTGCTATGTAAAGATATAGTGGAGTATGCAAGAACTTTCTTTCAAAGCGCAGTGAACTTTTAAATCAACCAGAAATGATAGTAAAACATGTCACAGTGTAGTTTTCTCTGTTCATTCAGCAGGTGCTTAATTGTTGCTTCCAAGTCTTAAAATGGTTGGGAAGACTCCGCTGTTTATTCTGGTGTCATATTGGCTTAAATTTGGGTGACATTTTGGTGTCAAGGGCAATATCTTATGATATATGACCTTGATCATTTTTGCTGACCTCAGTAAGTCAACACCATAAATATCATGACAGTTGTCATCTTTGTTATGGTAGATGGTCTGTGTGTATCCCATTAGCTAACTAATCACCACCACTCTACACTACACTTTTAGGGTGGTTACCATTGATAATGACGCAACCGTGGTTCAGGACAGCATGGTTGCAGAAGTGCAATACATACCCTCCAGTTCCCCCTCCATACACCTAACACCATTAGCTCTGTTAGGCACTGTTGGTCTTGTAAGTGCTGTTAGCACTATTAGCACTGTCAGCTAGTTTGCAAGCACTGCTAGGCACCACCATTTAGGGCTGCGTGATATGTGGAAAAAAAAGGGAATGTGATTATTTTGACAGATATTGGGATATATGTCACAATTTTAGTGGGAATTGTATATTTTGCATTTCATTTTCAAATATAGAAGAATGATGATGTGATTTTTGCTTTGGTCTGCAACAAACAAGCATGGTCGCTTACGTCTCAAATATGATGTATAGGCCAGGGCATCTGTGCAGCACCACAGTGCTTCATTAATAATGGTATGTTAAGAAACATTTTACCTTTATAAAAAAAATAAATAAAAAAAAATTGGATATTGCACTCGGCCATGCTGTGATTTCAATAGTATTTCAATTAATTGTGCAGCCCTTACGTTATTTCCGCTCAGCCACCTTCATGTTTGCTTGTGACATCAGAGGTGAGAGCCGTGTGTAATCAATCCCCTCCCAGTCTCTGAATGTTGCAGACCATATAGCTTTGTGCTTGATATTTATATTTTAATCATATCAGTGTTCTGTTGTAGTTAAAGGTCTCTACCATAAGGAGCATGGGCACACTGATTAGTTTCTTTTTTTGTTGCATTTCCACTTCCTCTGATAAATCTAGAAAGATTTTAAGTCTCATTTTAGTGTGTTTCAACTTGTTTTCCTTGTTGTTGTGTTGCTGCCCTCCCATATGCTCCAGCTTGTGAACACACTTCATTTAAGGCAAAAAGTCTTGTCTGTTTTCTTTCATCTCTGTTTCACATCCACTGCAGGCGATGGGTCTTTTTCTTTTAATTAATTCATTTCTCTTTTTCTGCCCCCCACCCGCCCGCCCCTCCCTCCTTCCTTTCCCGTCTCCCTGCGCTGCAAGTTTGTTATTGTTGTTTGTCAAATTTAGTTTGCTGAGTTGATGATTTACTTTGAGAAACAATTAAACGTCACTTGAGAGGAGAGCGTGGGATGTCTTTGTAATCAAAAGGAAATTAGGCATCAGTTGCTAACATTAGCAGGTTGCAGAGTGCCGTCTCGCTGTTGTTTTTCTTTGTTGGTGTTGGGAGTACAACAGCACTTTTTTTTTCCATTAGATATGATTGTTTTAGTTAATTTGCTGTTCAGGCTGATAGAGTCTCCGGCTCGTCCTCAGAGCTTTGCTAATGCTGACTGAATAAACAACAGAACACACACACACACACACACACACACACACACACTCACTTACAGATATATCAAGATTATCCCCAAAAATGGCTATAATGAAACAGTGAAAATGAAGCTATTAAAGGAAATAGAAATAAAATGATATATGTGTCAGCATGAGTGTGTTTAGTGTTAATTGTTTGTCGCTTTAATGCTATTTGCTGTCTTTTTTCTCCACCAATTCCACACACACACACACACACACACACACACACACACACACACACACATGCACACACACTCTCTGTCTCCCTTTGTGTGTGTGTGACACTGGGTCCAGCCATTAAACTGGCTTGTGAATGTGACTGAACCCTGGGAGAGTTAACATATGAAGATGATTACATGTGATATAATTCCATGACGCACTTTAGACATAGCTGAAGAAAAAAGTTTCATTTCAAATCATACCTTTTTTAAACTTAATGAAATGGGACCGACTAGTACAGGTTGATCGTCACAAATTGGGAGTTTCTGGATCACATCGAGATAATTTTTAATTTTTTTCAATATTGTAATATTGTCTGGATCATCTTGTGTTTCGGAGTTTGTATTTTGTTGTCTGTAAAATTGATATAAAGCAAAGTGGAACTTGACCTGATTAAAAATGGACTGAACATGATGATTCTTAGTCTAAAAAAAATAGCAAAAAATATATATATTTTTCCCTATCAAATTACTGATTTTGATTTAACACTGTGTCCTTTATTATGAATAATATATTTTCTAAAAAAGTGGGTTTTTTTTTGAAAATCAAATTAATTTTATGTATTAAATGTCAGTCTAAACTTGAACATTTGAAATAGAATAAATGAATCATTTATTAAAATCAATGTGAGTAAAGTAATAAATCAAAGCTTTTTTCACCTAAATTCTGCATTTTATCTGTCAGTAGAAAAGTTTTAAAATAATGTACTCCTCACTAAATATTTGTCGAGGATCTGATTTGCGAAATTGCACAATTTTGCCAAGTTTCAGGATGATTATTTGACTTAATTTCTGAAATCTAACTTTCTTAGATCTTACTGAAATCTAATCCAATTTCTAAAATGGCACATATCAGTTTTACATGCATGTAAATCAAGTGTTATTTATTATATTACTCAGTCTCTGTGAAATGTGGAGAATGTAGATTATAGAAGAGTCTAGCTTTAAAGAAGTTTTTCAGCTCCTCGCTTTGCTTTAAAAAATCTATCAGTAATTGTTACATTCCTCCAACAGAAGTTTTTAATTTATTATCTAACAAATTCACAATCTCAGGCTCAAGTGCTGCTTCCACAAAACATTCTGAAACACAAAATATACGAGGTTCTCTTTTCATTTCATTCTCACTTCAACATATTTCATTCCTGTAAAGCAGCACACAGTCAGCATTGTTTTATATCAGCAAACTTGCTCTACCAAAGACGAAGCCACAGTGGTAAGAAATGTAATTTTCAAAACGCCAAACAACCATAAAATCACATTTTTTACCTGAAGCTCATCATTTAGTATTTTAGATTTAATCTAGAGGATCCAGAAAGTGAAGAGTCTCATCTTCAGCTCCCTACAAGCACCAGCCTTTGCAAAGCAGACCGTGACTTCCTTTGCTATTAGTCATTAAAAGAAGGAATCCTTAATTTTTTTTTTTTTTTAAAGCGGACCCTGAAAAGTATTCTCAGACCCTGAACCGATTAAATCCTGTCAGCGATCTGACCGGGGCGATCTGCTCCCATCTCTGGCTATTTCCTGCTCCCTCCCTCTCTCTCTCTCTATCTCTCCTCGGCTCAGATGTGGTTTTGTTTAAAGTCGACAGCATTAATTAAATTAAGCCAGGTCTTGCAGAAGGCACAGTAGGAGAGCCGGCGGTCCCCGGTGGGCCGTGGGTGGAGGAGGGATGGGGGGGGGGGTGTGGTGGTGGTGGTAGTGGTGGAGGGGGGTAACGGGGAAGCGGTTTGGTGAGCCATACTGGCCCCTTCAGGCGGCCCCAGGTAGCACAGAGGAGCAGCAGACCCTACCAGTCAGCTACTGCTGCCTGTTAACTGTTTGTGCTCCCTGCACGCTTGACGGCTGACACTGATCCTGAAGAGTTAATAGAATGTGATGACATGTTGTGCTGTTTGTTGACAACCTTGCTCACATACTTGTGTGTACTTTGGTTTGAGTTTATCACCCAAAATTGTGCTTCTCCAATTATCAGAATTGAAAATATAGTGTGTTAGTATGGGAGCAGCAGCATGAAAACTCACTTTACACTCGCTATTCATGCAAGATGAAATGTGCAAAAACAAAATTTAAGAATGTTTAGAATTAAAACTTTGGGTGAGAAAAGATTGGGTGATTTGATATAAACTCAGTGTGTCCACACAATTTGAAAAAGCATAAAAACATACAACGACCTCACCTCCTTGTGTGTGAAGTGGTGCTGAAAATGAAGTGTGTGTGTGTGTGCATGTGTGTGTTAGCATGCCGCTCAAATTAGCGGTGTTGTACCGGGCCTTGGCAGAAGATGAAATGAGGAAAGAGGCTACAGGGAGGGAGGGGTGTGTGAGAGAGGAAGCATGCATAGAAATAAAAGATGGCTGTTTTGTTTTGTGTGTAATCACTAAAAAGTACGGACTGTGCCTTTAATGACCCACACAATGTTATTATTAGTTATATAAAATAGAATAACAATTGCAGATGACCATCATGTGATGCTTATGTGTCTTTCCTGGAAGCAATCTGTTGTCAATCAGTGCTTCGGGTATGTAAAATTACGGGTCACCATAGCAACAGTGCTATGCTGCATGCTACAGGTGACAGGTGAAAAATGGAGCTAACCTACCGGTGACTGTGGGTTAAACTGATTGCTAACACACGGAGGAAGATTCAAACACAGCTATTTTTTCTTTGCTAAGAGCTCATGTAAGAGTCATAATGTCCTCTGAGGTGTTCTGATGTGAAACAATAATCGACTCGAGAGAGAGAAAAAGCAGCGACTCGAGTTCAGAATGGTGCCGTTGTCCTGCAGCAGCTTTACTGTTTATATTAAAGAAACCCAGAGAGCAACTTCAGCCAGAGATGACCTCATGGTTCGACTGCCCCCCCCAGACACACAAACACAGACAGCTGTGTGTTCAGCTATGTGGTGTGGATGCTTCGATGACTCACTCCACTTGACAACGCTACAGAAATGTCTTAAACACGTCTGCCTGTCTTTCTCTTTTATAAGTCAAGTTTGATTTTGAACCGCTTGTAATGTGCCGAGTGACACAAGAGGAGAGATGTAAGAGTGTTGTGCAAGCGTGTGTGTGTGTGTGTGTGTGTGTGTGTGTGTGTGTGTGTGTATAAGCTATTTTCTTGGCTCCCGGCCCCAAAATGTCCCACACGGGTGCATAGGGCCGCCATTTTGTGTCAGCTGGGAAACTGACTAATTGAATTACAAGGCACTTGTTTGTGTCAATGAGTGTTCGTATATGCATGTGTGTGCACATGTTGTTTGTGCCTCTTTTCCGGACAGAGAACTTTTGACAGAAATAGAAACATTTAACACACATAATTATAAACATACATAAATGTAACGTACATGTGTGGACAAAGAAGCACACAGCCACACATATTTATTGCATTAATATATTTGTTTAGGATGTTCGGTTGATTTGCATTTCTTCCAAAAGTCCATATTCAAACTTAAACTCGCTAAAATAGTAATTGTGTAGTTGTAAACAAAAGTATTGTATTTCGCTAGAGTTTTGACTTATGTCTGATTTTTTTATAATGATTTAACGAACACCATGTTTGCTTTGTGTTCTGTGGGATAAAGTGTCTTGCTTTGCTATTGTTATGCTAGCTTTTTCGCCCTTATAACTTCCATTGGACTGAGGCTAGCTAAAGGCCAAAACACACAGGCAGTGAATGCAGCATGTCAAAAAATACGCCCGTTATTTTCAATGTACAACCCCACACCAGCAGTGGCTAGGCTCACGTCAGCTCTCCTAGACGCACCACCCCACAACACTTCACACCATTGTTCCACTTCCAGCCTTGCTGCCCATGGAATTAAATGCATTTTCCCCCACTGGCTCTCTGCTTGTACATACCGGCTCCTGTAGCTGCTCATATTCTCTGCTCCTATAGCAGCTCGACTCCTCTCCTCACCATGGATGTATAAAGAGAACTCTGTTGCTCTTGCTGTGTCTCATGTGTGACAAAGACTGGATGATGAGAGACTCGTTGTTGAAGTCAAGAAATATCCTGAGCTAAATAACCCACAATTCCGTCATTATAAAGAATTAATTTGGGCTCTCCACGCATGATTTGAAGCTAATGCATAGATGGAGGAAGTACAGATCTTTCAGTAAAAGTAATAATTTTGCGTGGTCGTAGCCATGTGCCAGATATTGATATCTTGTCTCTCTATATTAAGTTTGTTTCCTATTAGCAGATGTTTGATAGCTTGTATCTAATGCTACATTTTGTTCAGTCCTTTAATGTGAGAAGTTTAACAGAAAAACAGACATCATCCTCCTACGAATTTTTTTAAACGTTATGCCATCTCTTACTTGCATCTTAGCCCAACAAGTGTACAGAGTGTTAGCTTTTTTTGTTGATGTTAAATATTAACACTGATGGCTAACAGCTAGCCCTCTTAGCTGCTCAGACGTAGTGAGGCAAGAATTTGGACAAATTATAGTTAAACCGTTCTCCACCACCGCCATCAGCCCCCACAGCACCCATAATGAACTGGTCTGGACTCGTCCCTGGCACTTGTCAAGTTGGTGGGTTAGTTTTGGAAACCACTGTCTGACCTTTACTTTAGAAAAGGATTTTCTTCCAGTGCTTCAGAGGTTTCTTGTCAATGAAATGACCTCAGCCTGAAGATGTTCACTGCCTTTCTGTCCTTGTGAGGACATTTGGCTTCTACAAAGACCTCTCCCTCTCTCTCTTTCACACACACACACACACACACACACACACACACACACACACACAAATGCCTGCTGCAGATGTGAATGTTCCCTTGTGCATTCCTGAGCCCAAACATTTGGCTGCAGTAACAGGCAGCAGAGAGCGGCACTCTGATTTGCTCCAAGGCTACGATGAATATCACGTTATCACACACACACACACACACACACACACACACACACAGACACGCACACACATGAATCAGTCTGCAGTTGTGGTGAAAAAACTGCTTAAAGTTGTTGATAATGTGTTAAATATTTCTCAGTTGTCCTCGGCTGCACACAATTTTAGACTCAATCATGCTTTTGTCTTTTTTCTCCTTTAGTTTTATTCAGACAGTTAAATCATTTTAAATATGAATTTATTTATGTGTATAAGCTGCGACAGCTCTATGAAATATTACAAAATAAACTCACAATCCCTGCCCAATAACTGCCCAATAACTGTGGGCAGGGATAAGTTAAAACGAAGTTCCTCGACGATGAAATGATTCTGTGATGCGTTCAAAGCTCTAACAACCAATAAGTCAGAGACAACGGCCAGATTTGTCATTTTTATAACAACCATGCTTCCCTTGCTGTATGTTTCTGTACTGGGTTTGAGTTTCTTAGAGCAGTGCTTGTACAGTGAATGCAACATTTGATTTCGAGGGAGGGGGTTGCAGTTGATTATTAATTGTCAGATGTCAGAGCTTCCTTTAATGCAACACCAAGTAGTGTTTGGAGAGCGGTGCCTGCTGACAGCTAATATGCTGTGTGATTTTAACATGACAAGCTGTCAAAACCGTTTTCTCGTGGAAAAATTAATTTGCGATCACAGAATAAACAAAATGTGAGAGATATTTATCAGCACTTATCACGCAGTTGCTGAATCTTGAGAACTTTTTGACAACTATTTTAAAAGTCTGTGCGAGGTTAAGGAGGCTTCGAGAGGCTGTGGTTTGGCTCTCTCGGTAGTCACTCCAGTGTCAGTCTTATTAGATCTGACGAGGTTTATCACCATAATAACACATTATCCTCGACATATATATCGATCTGATACATGTTTGGTGCAGACAGCTGTCAGTGCATACTCTAAATATGGAATGATGCATTTCCATATTAGTATTTATAACTAAAAGCAACCTCCGCAGTATGAGAGCTAAACTAGAAATGGGACATTCCATGGAAATCACTTTTAAAGCTTGCTGAAGAATAAAAGAAGAGAAATAACTACAAGGTAATAAAAAGGCAAAAAGGGAATATTTGTGAAAATGTTCAGAAAATTAATAAAAAATTTGAAAAATAAAAGAGCAAAAAGTACCGGAATGTAACTAGAGGCAGAAGAGACAAAATCAAAAAATGAAAGAAAGATGTAAAACCTTGTTCTAATAAAAGCGCTGGCTTCAACAAAGCTTGTGTCTTAGCCATCTAACACAGACACACACGCACACACGTAAAACACCCACCCTGTCGTGTGGCTGTAATGCATGCTGGTGGTGTGGATTAGCTTCATCTTTAATCATTGTTTTCATTCTGAGCACGCTCAGTGTAAAGTATATCTGAACACAAAGCTCTGAGCGAGCCTTTCTTTCAGCAGCAGGTTGCACCCTGCGCTGAATGAACTGCTCAGCAGGAAGACAGCAGCTTTCACACACAAGAAACTCAAGTCAGGTTTTACTGTTGAAGTGGTGAACGTGCTGCAATAGGAGGTGACTGAGCTGATCTTAACTTTCTGATCTGGATGCTTATACATGTAGCCAAGAGCAGTCAAAATGCCCAGAGGTGTTCTTGCTCCTCCTGTTTTATCCAGGATAAGTGATAGACAAGTATTTTAGCATTCATTTCACCCAGTGGCTCTGGTGGAGGTGTTTTTTCTCTTAATGTTGTCATTCTACAGCTCTACAACAAGAATTGTGTCAGAAAGTTTTCAGTTAATCAAATAAATGTCTACTTGAGAATTTGCTTCACAGTTTTCAGAGATGTAAGCACTTGCTAGCCAGGCAAGACTAGTCAGTCAACATCCATAACCCCAGAAAACATTCATATCTCAGCAAGGTCTTTGTTTGAGCACTGGAAGCACTGATGTCTTTGAGTCTGCATACTCAGGCTCAGGCAGCTCATAGTAACTGAGCTGGTAATATCAACAAGGACAAGGTATCCCAGTCGCAACTTGACTGAATTACATCCTGCCTCTGGAGTTCCGACTCATGGCTTCAACTTACAAAGTTCAAAACTTGGCAAACTCATACTGAGAGAGGTTTTCTGTCTTGTGACACATGTATTGACATTAGGGTTGAATATCAGTGGTAACAGGGATTTCTGAACCAATCTTGTGAAGGCAATTTGTGAAGTTGGTGTTCAAAGTACAAACAGTGAAACCAGTAAGAAATGAGCTAATGCAAGCTAAGCAAGAGTGAGCAGTCCCCAATATAGACATCCGCAAAATATACAATTTCAGCCAGGAACACTTTAGTCAAAGAAAACTTAATTTCCATTTGCAGTATTATATTTGGTAATATGGCTCTGTTCTGGGGCGTCTCTGCCCTTCCATGCGCCTACATGGAAAGCCTATAAGGCAGGGAGAGCAGCAGCAAAGACCCCACCGGAAACAGAACTAAATAGAGCAGCATCAGTGACAAACAGAAATGACACTGATAAGTCAGACACAACATGAAAAGGAGGAGCTGGGGTGGAGGCGGGTTGCAAAGTGACTGGCAGAGGAAGCAGCAACAGTAGGCAGGCCAGAGCAGTTTAAATAGGGCGCCCTGAATGAGATTTGCCAATTGGTTGCATAGAAAGGAATCATGTGATCTATCAGCTGACTCCCTTCTATCAATCAGCTGCTCCATCAGTTGATTGGGCTGCTTGAGATCAGCTGATGTAGCTGGGATGTGAGCAGAGCTTGACATCGTGTCCTACTAGATCCACTGAGAATTCCACAGACTAAAGGCAGGTGTATGAGAACAATTCAATGACAATAATGTGCATTATCATTATAGCACACATTATAGCACATTAAGTAAGTGTTTAAAAACATTGACAGACAGATTTTGGCTGACACCTATGTTTGTTTGGCTTTACAGGAATTTGTGTAATTTTTAACACAAAGTTGGCTATATGAAGAGCTGGCAGACAAATCTGTGTTTACAGGTCGTTATTAAGACTCGGATGTTGTCATGAATGCAAGTCAGAAACTGGCAATTACACTAACTCCCATATGACTTTCCTGGCATTCAAAGTAACTTCTCAAGCATCCATTAAGACAGAATTGTCTTAAATCGTCCTTAAGGTGGTTTGACAAACTTTGCCTCCATTCAACAAGTTACCCCCCTCTAGCTCCTCCTTTTTTCTCAATCTACAGGAAGTTGGAATGGGAAGTTTTTTCTGTTAACCCCCACCGCGCTTCCCTCCAATTTGTTGAATTTCTCAAAATGTTCCGTTTGTTAGGCTGAAAAGAAAATCACAGAAAAATCACCATAAGGGCTGCTTTGCATTTTTAATTAAGAAACTAACATATGAATATATTTGCATATTATTGAGTTGCAGATTAAATCATGCATACATAATTAGCGTGCAGCAGCGCTCGTTCACTCGCCTCTCTCTCCCCCTTTCTCTCTCTCTCTCTCTCTCTGCACTGTGCTTACTGTTTTTTCGGCAAGCTGTGGTTCTGATGGATGCCAGACGCACACACACACACACACACACACACACACACACACACACTCACTTCTTCAGACACTCAAACACTCACATCACAGACACACTTACACACCTTCTCCAAACACTTTCGGTGCTCTGTGTGTGTGTGTGTGTGTGTGTGTGTGTGTGTGGGTGTGTGTGTGTGTGTGTGTGTCTCAGTTTGTTTTTTGGAGGAAAATTAGCGTCTGATTTTCTCCGTCAGAATTGAGGCCATGTCAGGTTTTTTATCCTGATTACACCGGAGAGAGAATGAAGAGATCTCTCGTTCTTTCTTCTCTCACTCTCATTCCTTCAGTCTGTCAGCCTTACTGTCTGTCTATGTGTCTGTCTATACATCCACAAGTCAGTCATAGGGGACATCACTTGAAAAATGTAATTAATTACAGATACTTTACTGATTACTCAGTTGAAAAGGTAATTAAACATGTTATTCATTGCATTGCTTTCTAGTTAAGGTCCCCAAATCCACACTTTACATCTTCTGTATTTAACAGGTGGAAAACTAGAAAAAGAGGCAGTCTGGTTTAAAGAACAGCTAGCCAACAATTTAGATACACAGTCACAGGCCACTTTATTAGGTACACCTGTTCAACTGTTCATTAACGCAAATAGCTAATCAGCCAATCACATGGCAGCAACTCGATGCATTTAGGCATGTAGACATGGTCAAGATGACCTGCTGAAGTTTAAACTGAGCATCAAAATGGGGAAGAAAGGTGATTCAAGTGACTTTGAACGCGGCATGGTTGTTGGTGCCAGACGGGCCGGTCTGTCAGAAACTGCTGATCTACTGGGATTTTCACACACAACCATCTCTAGGGTTTACAGAGGATGGTCCGATGAAGAGAAAATATCCAGTGAGCGGCAGTTCTCTGGGTGAAAATGCCTTGTTGATGCCAGAGGTCAGAGGAGAATGGCCAGACTGGTTCAAGATGATAGAAAGGCAACAGTAACTCAAATAACCACTGGTTACAACCAAGGTCTGCAGAAGACCATCTCTGAACCAACAACACGTCCAACTTTGAAGCAGATGGGCTACAGCAGCAGAAGACCACACCAGGTGCCACTCCTGTCAGCTAACAACAGGAAACTGAGGCTACAGTTCACACAGGCTCACCAAAACTGGACAATAGAAGATTGGAAAAACGTTGCCTGGTCTGATGAGTCTGGATTTCTGCTGCAACATTCAGATGGTAGGCTCAGAATTTGGTGTGAACAACATGAAAGCATGGATCCATCCTGCCTTGTATCAACGGTTCAGGCTGCTGCTGGTGGTGTAATGGTGTGGGGGATATTTTCTTGGCACACTTTGGGCCCCTTAGTACCAACTGAGCATGGTTTAAACACCACAGCCTACCTGAGTATTGTTGCTGACTGTGTCCATCCCTTTATGAGAGGGTACTTCCTCTAGCTCTGGTTGATGGTGAGAGGCTTTCAGCAAATTGTGTGTTGGGCACAGGGAAATGGAGATCTGTGTGGGTACATGAGACCCTAAAAACGAGGATGGATCAAGGGGAGTACGACCTGTTGGTCCAGGAGCTTCGCCTTCATGATGGTCGTTTCAAGTACTGCACTTAAATGCTTCCATTCCTGATGTTTATATTTAGATTTTGGTAACTGCGTTTTGAAAAGTCGTATAGCTCTTGGTAACCAGCAAGCTATACCACAAGTTTCTCCTCCATTGTTTTTTTTTGTTTGTGTGTTTGTTTTTCAAAACCTCAAAATGCTATGTCATTTTACTTACCATCTTGGTTCACTGCAGAGGGAGTTGAATATGGTGAGCCACGCCCCCAGAAGTGATGTCATCGACACAGAACCAGTGTTTTTTAATCTCATACTTACCTATGATGAGCTCAATGATGATTTTTAGTAATGTAAGTATACACGTGTAAAGATAAATATGATTAAGCTTAACTGTCCCAGTTTGCCCATTGTCCCACTTTAACCATATTCACCCTATCATTTGAAATTGAGCTTTTTGCCCGTATGTCCACAGGCGTTCATCATTCAGCAGATATCTGTACATGAATGAAAGGAGGAGAGTGTCAGTGTTTCAGGAATATAAGAGCCATGTTGATGGGACACAGTAGTCATGTCAAAAAAAGTGCATAAACAGTGTCTTATTTGTATTTGGCATGAATGTATTTGGAGGTTTTGCCATCAGGGTTCCCATCATGCTTTGGGTGATGTAATGTTATCATGTCGGTGAGTCAGCTGTGGGCTACATCTGAGCCCTGTTTGTTCTCACCTAATATGGTTGTTTTGGTGATTCTGGACCAGGAAGTCAAGTTGCATTAGCTGCTAGCACTTTGTGTTCGCACTGTTACCATGGATACAGACAACAGTTGCCTTTTGATAGAGTAGAAAATGTCTAAACATGATGATTATGGGGCAAGGTCTGAAGTTAAGGGACTTTTCTGTGATTTCTGAGCACATCTATGACTTTAATTCTTCCAGTGACTGAGATGGAGGGGTGTAATTTGTTTTTGAGTTCAGTGGGTTCATTCATTACATTTTTTTACCCAAGTTTCAGTGGTTTAAGTTGTTAAAATGTGTGCAACAGTTAGATGGAAAATATATTCTATTATATATACTACACTGTAAAAAGAAACTCTTTGTTTTAACTGATAACTTTGTTTGTAAATTCAGACCTGCAACATAAAAAGACTCAAATCAAAGGCTCACGATCGGAAGTGGCTGAATGAAGAGAACAAAGTGCAGTCGTGCTGAGTGTGTAAGAGTGTCTGTGTGTGTGTGTGTGTGTGTGTGTGTGTGTGTGTGTGTGTTTGAGAGAGTGTTTCAAGGCCTTAAGGCTAGCACCGCTCCATGTGAGAGAGGGTGAAAAAAATAAAGGGAGTTGTTGCAAAAATATAAATAAAGAAGAAAGGAAGGATGTGGGAAGAAGGAAAGAAGAAGGAAGAAATCAAAGAAGGCAAGAAAGAGGGAAACAAGGAAAGAAAGACAAACCAGAAGGAAATAGCACAGGGGAAAGAAAGACGCTGAGAGAACAGGAGGAAACGAGTGAAGTCAGACGACTGAGGAGACAAACAGAGAGACGTAGAGAAAGACAGGAGAGCAGAGAGGGAGAGAAAGAGATTGACAACTGGGCGTCGTAATGTGAAGAAAATCCTGCCAGTGTGAAATCAGGATGAAATGTGAGATTATAATTCAACCAGGGATTAACTGTCATCTCACCACCAGGGAGGATGGAGGGAGGAGGAGAGGAGGAGAGAGGGAGGAGGAGAGGAGGGGAGAACAAGAGAAGGAAGAAAGGAGCGACAAAGTATGTGGGAGGAAGGAGGAAGAGGAGGGGAGGTGGATGGGGGAATGGTATTAAAGGGAAGGAAAGGAGATGGGGATAAAGGGATTGAGGGAGGACAAGCAGGAGGGGGAGAAAGGATGTAAGGAAGGAAAGGAATAAAGTGAGGGAGGATGGAAGTTGGGGAATGAGGGAGGTGGAGGGGGGCAAGTGAAGGGCATGAAGAAATAGGTAGGAAAGGAGGATGTCGAGGGGGAGGGAGGTAGGAGTGGGTATGGAGGTGCATAGAGGAGGAACAAGAAGCGAACAAGAAATTGGAGAAGGGAAGAAGATGAGGAGGAGGGAAAGGGGAGGAAGAGGAAGAAAGCAGATGGGCGTTAGTAAAGAGGGGAGGAGGAAAGGAGGGGAGAACAAGAAAAGGAAGAAAGGCGTCACAAAGTATGTGGGAGGAAGGAGGGAAAGGAGGGGAGGTGGAACAGGGAATGACATTAAAGGAAAGGAGGAAAATTTTTGAGGAGGGGAAAGATGGGGAGAAGCAGGAGGAGGGAGGAAGGATGTGAGGAGGGAAAGAAAGAAAGTGAGGGAAGATGGAAGTTGGGGAATGTAGGGAGGTTGGGGGAGAAGACAGATGAAGGACATGAAAATTTAGGGGGGAAAGGAGGATATCGAAGAGGAGGAGGTACGGAGGAGGAGATGATAATGGGGGAATGGCACTGAAGGGAAGGAGGAAAGATGGGGAGAAAGGGATTGTGGGAGGAAGTGTGAGGAGTGGAAAGATGGGGAGAAGCAGGAGGAGAGAGGAGGGATGTAAGGAAGGAAAGGAAGAAAGTTAGGTAGGATGGAAGTCTGGAAGTTGGGGAAAGTGGGGGGTTAAGGGCATGAGGAAATAGGGAGGAAAGGAGGATGTCGATGAGAAGGAAGGAAGGAGGAGGTATGGAAGTGCTTGGAGGAGGAGCAAGAAGTGAACAAGAAATTGGAGAAGGGAAAAATGATAAGGAGGAAAAAGGGAGTAATGAAGGAGAAAACAGAGGGGCTTTGCTAAAGAGAGGAGGAGGGAGGAAGCGGAGGAGGAAGAGAGGGTTAGGAGGGGATAAAAGGAGGAAGGAGCAGGTTATACATTGTGACCTTAGATGGCTTGTTCAAGACAGACAATGGCTGCTGTCCCATTTCGGTCTCCGGTCCACCTTAAATAGATCGCAGAGTTCAAGGGTGTATGTGCTTGGAATAGACTGTGCTACCTTAAGGTCAAAGGTCACATTGAATGAGTTTTTGAAAACAGATATGAACACTCAGCTAAAACTCTTCTTTCCTCACTCTTTCCTACTTCCTCATATCCTCTCTGCTCTTTACTTTCTTCCCACCTTTCCTCCTCCCCCTTTTTATCTGCTTTCTCCAGTTTTCTTTGTTACCTCCTTTCCTTGACTCTTTGTCTCCTACATTTCTCTCCTCTCTCTCCTCCTCTCCACATTTTCTCATGTTCTCCCTCCCTTATTCCTTGCCTTATTCTTTTATGCCCTCCCTATCTTATCCCACCTTCCCTTCTCCTCTCCACTCCTCCCTCCCTTTTAACTTCCCTTTTCTCCTCCCCTTCTCATCTACCTCAGTTTCTCCTCTTCTCTCCTCTCTTCTCCTACTTTCTTTTGTCTCCTCAACCCATGTTTGTCCCTCTCATGTACCTTTTTCTCTTCCCTCCTTCTCTCATCTCCATCTCTCCTCATCTCTTGTCTGCTCAATACTTGTTTGCTCTTCCTCCTCCTCCTCACCTCTTCCCTCCTAATCTTCTCTCCTCCTCTCTTCTCCCCTGTCCTCTCCTCCTCCTAACTTCTCATCTCCTCTCGTCCCTACTTTTGTCTCCTCAAGCCTTGTTTGCTCATCTCAACTCCTCTTTCGTTTTCTCCTCCTTCCTTCTCTCATCTTTAGCATTTTTCTCCCTCCTTTCCTCATCCGCTCTCATTTTCTCCCCCCTTTCTCCCCTCCTCTTGTCTCATTTCCTCTTCTCCCTACTTTTGTCTCCTCAACCCTTGTTTACTCCTCTCCTCTCGTCTCTTCTTATCGTTTCTCACCTCTTCTCATCTACTCCCTCCTTTTCCCCTCCTCTTCATATTTCCCTCCTTTCCTCATCTTCTCTCCTCCTCTATTTTCCCCTTTCCTCTCCCCTCTCCTCCTCCTAACTTCTCATCTCCTCTCCTCCCTACTTTGGTCTCCTCAAGCCTCATTTGCTCATCTCATCTCCTCTTTTGTTTTCTCCTTCCTCCTTCTCTCATCCTTTCATTTTCTCCCCTTTCCTCCCTTTCTCCTCTCCTCTCCCCTCCTCATTTCTCATTTCTTCTCCCTACTTTTGTCTCCTCAACCCTTGTTTGCTCTTCTCATTTCCTCTCTTCTCTTCTCTTCTGTTTTCCACCCTGATCACCTCTTCTTCTTTTTTACACCTCTCTTCTCACTTCCTATCCCCCTTTTTCTCATCTCCTGACCTCTTCTCAACTTTCCTGCTCCCTTCCGACATTTTCTCCTCTTCCCCTCTTCCTTATCATCCCACTTTTTTCCTTTCCTTTCCTGCTCTCCTTTAAACGCTCCCTCTTTCCTCCTCTCCTCCTCCCTCATCCCTCCTCCCTCCTTCCTCCGCTCTTCATTCTTCTTCATCTCCTCTGCAGGTTTGTTGACCAAGCAAGCGTCAGACAAAATTAAAAATGCTGTCTCTGCTTCTTTTCCTCAACCGGGTCACTCTTTTTGGGTTCTGTATTTTTTTTCCTCCCCTGCACTTCTTTCCTCCCTCCCTCCCTCCCTCCATCCCTCCATCTCTCCCTTCATTTCCCATGCAGTCTGGTTGGGTACAATGCTGGGAGCCAGCCAGCGCTGCAGACAGATGGTCCACTTATTAGATGTGCATCAGCCCTCCCTCCCCTTCCTGCAGCTCGCTTTTTAATCAAATTAAAGCCGAAAGAAGAGGAGAGAGAGGGAGAGAGACAGAGAGAGGTTTGGGAGGTCTGCTCGCTTGTTTTGGAGTCTATTATTTGTTTGAATAGGATGAATGATGACGATGTTAATATGAAATTTGGAAGAGTGAATCACTGTCTGTCTGACTGTGTTGGTGGCTGCCTGCATCCCTGTCTGTCTCTCCCTTTCTGTCAGTGTCAGTTTATGTCTTTTAAAGGGGAACTCCACCAATTTTACAAATGAAGATCAGTGTTTTTGTCAGAGCTTGTAATACTCCGCCTGTGGAAACAGTTGTATATTGTCTTCTGTGGGTCTGACGGGAGCTTTGGCAATGGTTTCATAGTGATGTCACCAAGGTTACCATGTCTCTGGGCTATAATATAAAGCCTGTGTTACAAACTGGAGTTTAAAAGTAGTGGGAATTTACCAGGGAGGGTCTAATGAAAAGATTAGATTGCATTATGGGACATGTATTTTTGGAGCTTGACTCATAGACTCTTAGAATCAGGATGTCTCGACCTCTGCGGCTTAGATGTTCCTCATTCCTGTCACTTGTGAGTCCCCCAGCTTGATGGAAGTGCGGTAAAACTGAAAGTGTGCAAACTGGAAATGTCAGTAATAATCCCGAATTGCACAAGAAAGCCGCTGACACAAGAAAGCATGAGAGGCAAAAGTTAAAGCAGGAAGCAGGTCTTTTAACTGTTATTTGGAAGAGTGGTATCCCTTTTATCTCCCTTGTTATAGACAGATCCAAAAATGTTAAAGCTTATTGAAACAACGTGATTTGAAGTAGCAAGATATATCACAATCCTTCCTCGCAGACCCGCTCGGTGTTGCGGGAAATCTGGGTAGTCCCGTATTTCTGGGTCTGCACACAAACCTGCGTGTCACTCAGACTTACGACGGAGCCTCTGCGGTGTTTTAAAGTTTGCCTTTAATTTCCTAGGCACCATCTGACCAGTTTGAACGAAACTTTGTGATCATGTTGCAAATAAACAGTCGAGCAGCTCCTCACACAAAACTGTTGTTTTAACACAATTATATTTAGATAAAAGGCCACTTTAAACAGCCACAGCCAGCCGACTGTGATTTCAGTAACAGTGTGTGCCAGGAAAACAAAATTCAGACAAGCGCTTGCTCAGATCAATACATTGGAGGTATTTGTGGCGCCTCCTATTGGCCAGTTTGAGTCCAAACATTGTAGTTTCATTTTGTATCTTCTTCTACTTCTGATAACTCTCATTTCATGTACCCAGGTCTGCCTCAGCTTTTTTCAGCATGATCACAAAATAAAAGTAACTAATGAAACTGATAACTGACGGCATGTGTCGTGACTGAGCCTCCGGTCAGACATTTGGTGTTTGAGTTAAAACCTGATGATCAGTCATAGCATCATCATGAGATGGATGCTTGCAGCAGGTCGACATAGCAGCCTACACTTGCTTGTTTTGGTAATATTTTAAAGAATCAAGAAACATATGCAATGAAACAAAGGCACAGTACAGGAAATTAATTTGACTTTTTACAGTGTAAGAGGGGTATTAGAGGAGTATTAACTTGACGTCTCACTTATAGAGCACAGAGGCATTTGAATACAGGCAGATGTCCTATCGTCCCCAAAAAAGTGTACATCACAAATTTCCCAAATAAGTAGGCAGGAGAGGAGGAGAAAACTGATTTAAAAAGAAGAGAAGAATGGTGGCAAAAATTAGAGAAAAGAGCCTTTGGTTTGTGTGTGGTGTTCAAAGACCTGTGGTCACAGATGACCTACAGTAGTCCATCATGTATGTACTAAAGCAGTTGCTTTCTTTGCTTCTATACACACATTCTCAAATTAAAAAATATAGCCTCTGATAATGTTTTAGAGAGATGTGTCTGGAAATGATCAATCTGGAAATTTGACTTTTTAAATGCTTTTCTGAAGACACCAGTCTGGGAGAAATGTTGGAAATGTAGTCACTGAAATGCCGTTATTCTAAAAAACAAATTCTAGAGAAAGTAAACTTTTTAAAGAGATTTCATCCAGTTTTTATAGATGGCTGAACTACAAATCACCAAAACTACGCTGACTGTTCTGTGCTGTTAATCAGCTGCAACTCCAACTTTGGAAAGAAAACTGAAAGCAAAATCTACAAGACTCTGACCAGGGACAGCTGAAGATCAACATGTTGGCCAGGAAGTGTTTTGGATGTATTTCATCTGATACAGTGAGAGAAAAGAGGAGAGGAGAAAACCAGGGAGGAGAGGAGGGAACACATGGAGAGGGAAAAGGGAAGGAGGGAGAGAATATGAAAGGAGGAAATGAGAGCGCATAGGAAGAAACAGGAGGGGAGGGAGGAACAAGGAGACAGGAGGAGAGGAGAAAACACGGGGGGAGGAAACCAGGGGAGATGGGAGGAAATTTAAAAGGGGGAAATGAGAGAGCAGAGGGGCGAACGGGAGAGGAGGGAAGGAGACAAGACAGGCGACAAGGAAATAAATAAGGAAATATAAAAAAAGGAAACAAGAGTGTAGGAGAAAACACGATGGAAGGGAAAAAGGAGGAAGGAGGAGATGGAAGGAGAAAAGAAAGGAGAAGAGGACAAAAACAGGGAGAGAAAACAAGGGAATAACCGAAAAACAGGAGAGGAGGAAACAACAGTGCAGATGAGGAAACAAGGGAGAACAGAAAACAAGTAAGGAGAGAAGGAGAGTAAATAGGAAAGGAGGAAACAAGAGAGAAGAGGAGGAAAGGGAGGGAAGAAGGAGACAGAATGGAAGGTGCAAACAAGGGAGGAGAGGAGTAAACACAAGGGAAGGAAACAAGAAAAAGATGGGAAATGTGAAAGGGGAAATCAAGAAGGGGGGGACAAGGGAGGAAGAGGAGACAGGAGGAGAGGTGTAATCACAGGGGAGGAAACAAGGGAATGAGGGAGCAAATAGGAGAGGAAGAAAGAAGGGAAGAGGGGGGGGCAGCAAGAGGAGAAACAATGGAGAAGCAGAGGAAACACGGTGGGAGGAAATAAGGGAGGGAATGAGAAAGGACGTAAAAGGGAGAAAGGACACAAGAGGAGAAAACAGTGGAGAGGAGAAGGAAACAAAGTGGGAGGAAACAAGGGAACAAGAGAGGAGGTAAAAGGGAGGAAGGAGACAAGAGGAGAAAACAGTGGAGGGGACAAGGAAACAATGGGGGAGGAAACAAGGCAACAGAGGAAATAAGAGAGGATGGGAAAGGGGTGATGAGAGAAGAAAACAATGGAGGGAAAAACAAAACAAGGGAAAAGGAAACACGTCAGTATGGGAGGAAATAAGAGAGGAGGGGAGAGGGAGGAAGGATACAAGAGGGGAAAACAGTGGAGGAGAAGGAAACAACGGGATAATGGAAGAAATAGGCTCGTAGGAAATAGTGAAGGGAGTAGGAAATGTGAAAGGGGAGGAAACTAGGGAATAATGGAGGACATACGAGAGGAGATAAGAGAGAGGAGGGAGACAAGAGGAGAAAACAGTGGAGAAGAGAAGGAAACAAGGGAGTAAGGGGGGAAATAAGAGAGGAGGTAAAAGGGAGGAAGGACACAAGAGGGGAAAACAGTGAAGGAGACAGGGAAACAAGGCAGGAAGAAATAAGGTGGGGATAAGAGAGGAGGTCAAAGGGTGGAAGGACGCAAGAGGGGAAAACAGTGGAGGAGACAAGGAAACAAGGTAATAAGGAGGAAATAGGAGGGGAGGAAACAAGGGCAGAGGGGAAAGGGAGGAAGAAGGCAACAAGAGGAGAAAGCAATGCAGAAGAGAGGGAATCAAGAGGGGAGGAAGGGAGGACATAAGAGGAGGTTAAAGAGGAGATGACAGTGGAGAAGAGAAGGAAAAGGGGGAATAAGAGAGGAGGTAAAATAGAAGTGGGACACAAGTGGGAAGAAACCGTGCAGGAGAAGGAAACAAGGGAATAAGGGGAGAAATAAAAGAGGAGGTAAGAAGGAGAAGGGAGACAAGAGAGGGAAACAGTGAAGGAGAGAAGAGACAAGGGAGAGCAAGGAGACAAGAGGAGGAAACAGTGGAGAAGTGAAGGAAACAAGGGAGTAAGGGGGATTAAGAGAGGAGGTAAAAGGGAGGAAGGACACAAGAGGACACAACTGGAGAAGAGAAGGAAATGAGGGGAAGAGAGGGGATGGATACAAGAGGTGAAAACAGTGGGGGAGAGAAGGAAACAAGGGGAAAATGGAAGAAATCGAAGAGGAGGAAACAAGGGGTGATGAAACAAGGGAATAAGGGAGGACATAAGAGAGTAGGACACAAGAGGGGAAAACAGCGGAGGACAGAAGGAACCCAGGGGGAGGAAACAAGGGGATATGGAAGAAGTAGGAGCAGATGAAACAGCGAAGGAGAGTAGGAAACGAGAGGGGAGGAAACAAGGGATGAAAGGAGCGTATAGGCCTAGGAAAGGAAAATATAGGCTAAAAGAAGAGAGGAGATGAAACAAGAGAGGAGTGCAGAGTAAATGAAGTGAGTAAAGAGAAGGAGCAGAAAAATGAGTTAAAGAGAAGGAGTGTGTGTGTGTTGAAAGAAGCGCGCGCTCTGAACGCGGTGGAAAAAGTGAATATTCGGCTCTGTTCAAAGGCAGCCGGCGAGCTGCAGCAGCGCGCGAGGACGGAGGGAGGGATGACTTCCAGATTTACTGTGGAAAGTTGAAAGAGTGTCGGCGACCGCGCGCGCGTCCGCGAGCGCCTGGGCTGTACGTGTGTGTGTGTGTGTGTGTGAGTGTGTGTATGTAACCTCTCTCTCGCTCTCCGTATATTTTCCGTGCGCGCGCGCTGATGTGTGTGTGAGGAGAGAGAGAGGAAGAGAGAGAAGGGGAGGGGCCCCGCGCTCTCTCTCTCTGCCTACTTTGCATATTCCGCGTGCCTCGGCTCGGCCATATGGGAAAATGCAACTGAAGGAATTGTCGGCGGGGAAAAAAAACGCGCAGGCAGGGACACGCGAGCGGAGCGGCGAGAGTTTGAGATCATAACAAATCCCGAGAAAAGTTGAAACAGCAGAGGAGAAAAGGAAGAAAGGTGGAGAAGAAGAGAAGAGAAGGGGCGGGGGGAGCGTCATAAACCAAAACAGAGAGAGAGGAAGGGAGAAGAGACACGCGGAGGGAGAAAAGAGGAGAAATAGAGTTTTTCTTCTTTCTGCGGAGGAGAGGAACGATGTATTGTGCGTACACCATCCCCGGGATGACAGGCAGCTCACTCATGTATTACTACAACGGCAAAGCGGTAAGACACGCTCTTCCATCCCTTCTACCGTCTCAGTGTCTTACTCCGGGAGGGTTTGGGGAGGAAGAGAGGGGGGAGAAAGGAGGGGGGAGGAGGAGGAGGAGAGGAGGTGTGAAGGTGAAGTGTGTCGCTTTTTACGCACCAACTCTACAGCGCGTCGGGTCGCCGCCGCGCGTCAAAGCGCGAGCGGACTGTGACTCTGCCGGGGTTTATTTTTGGACAAACAGCGGTGCTGTTGTTTATCGGGGGGAATAAAAGTGTGTGTGTGTGTGTGTGTGTGTGCGTGTGCGTGCGTGTGAGTGTGCGCGTGTGGAGTGCGGTAGCGCTTGGTTAAATAGGTTGGACACTTCTGAAATGTGATGTATGTGTGTTTACAGTGCGCGTGTCACTCCTCCGCTATCAGAAATATTGTATTAAAATAGTCCCAACTGTTAATTTTTTGCGCATCTGACGCCTTCAAATTAATCTTGAAATAATTTTTATTTCTATTTTTTAAAGCACTCAAAGCACCAAAATGTCACCCTTAAATTTGAGTTGCATTCTTTTTTTTATTGCACTGAGGCGGAATGACACACGTGTGGTTTTTGGGTTTGTTTGGTCGCGTGTTTCATTCAGGGACTTGTGGCTTTACATATTTCTTATTTCTCCCTAAACCGCGGTAAATTGTTGATTTTTCCGTCGTAGTTTGGCCTTAAATTATGTTTGTGATTTCTTATTATGTTATTTTAACCATAACCTCGAAAATGCATTTAAGGCCAAGCTGAAAAAGTCAGTCATAATTACATGTAGAGCTGTATTTAATATTGATATCTGTGATTTTATAATTATTTTTAACCTGTTTTTACACTATTGATATAATACAGCAAATGCAGCTATATATATGCACACACACACACACACACACACACTTTAAGATAGACTAGTCATTATGTTTCATTTAAACGACACTAATGAGCTCTCCAGTGTCTCCAAAACCCTAAAGCACTGTCTGGATACAAATATAAAAACACATCTGACAAAGTCGTCAACCACGTATGAAGCTGTCTGACCTCCTATGAACCTGTCTGTCTGTCTGTCTGTCTGTCTGCCTCCCAGTAACCCCCACCTGTAAAACACCAGTCACAGGGTGAAGTGATTTACAGAGACTTGGGGGGGGGGGGGGGGGGGGGGGGTGAAGTGAAGTGAAGGCTAGAAATGAAGCAGAAACAGGGTGTAAAGCGAAAAGCGAGGAGAAGCGAATGAGTTTCACAGGTTTTCTCGCTTAAAAGCAGGAACGTGTGCGAGTCGCAGGTGTAAATGAAGATGGAAGGCTGGGATTTCCTACGGATCCACCTGTCAGTGAACTGTCTGTCTGCCTTTGTCTCACCTCTGACTCCCTGACTGCTGCTTTACGCCAGTTTAAGAGGAAATAAAGAGATGGCAGTGAGGACGGAGAGTAAAAGATGAGGGGAATAAGCATCAAAAAAATATAGTTTAATGTCAATTTTTTTTTGAGTTTGTAATTATAGCTGCAATAATACAGTTAAGTAGCTTTTAAATTAATGATAGTAAGTCTGAAGTAGCACCTTACA
The DNA here is from genome assembly GCF_041903045.1 of Epinephelus lanceolatus. Classification (NCBI taxonomy): domain Eukaryota; kingdom Metazoa; phylum Chordata; class Actinopteri; order Perciformes; family Serranidae; genus Epinephelus; species Epinephelus lanceolatus. The sequence continues at coordinate 27,503,071 of NC_135752.1, forward strand.
GGCCCGATACATGAGAGTAGATGTGAATATTTGCCCACAAAAATACATCTATACAAAAAAAAAAGGAGACATTTAATTTTGTAGAGAAAAAAATATAACTAGATTTTTACATAAAATGATTTAATGGTGCATTTTTTTTTTGGAGTTTTTACACATCTATGACCCTCCTGTCTGAATGGTTTGATTTAATTCCTGTGTTTTTATTTATATTCTATAATTCTTATTGGATTTAATCTGTCTTTTATACATCCATGTTTTGTAGACTTAAATGTGAAAATACACAAACAGATACTGATGTTTTGATTTTCTTGACGTGTTTATAACCTTAAATTCTGTGGTGAACAGTAATCTGTGTTCAGATGGTTTTGTAGCTGGAAACAGAGCATCTGTTGTCTGAACGCTGCCACACCAACAGTCGGCTTCTGTCTCCTCAGCGCCTGTTGGTTCTCCGGCCTCCATCCGGCCGCCGAAGACACTCCAGCCCCGCGCTTTTCGGCCACCGGCTCCGGAGCCTTATCCTTTCTGTGCCCGCTTTCTTCCCGTAGTTTAGGGGCCTTCTTTGTATCTCGGCAGCTTCGCCCCGGAGTTGGAGCTCTTTTAGTGCGGCGATGCCACAGGGCTCGGCGTGGCACCGCTTTGTTTGGCGGCTGGCTGCTGGATGGCACATTGTGCCGACGGTCTTGATCTGGTGCCAAGCTCCTTTCCATCTTCACTTTGCCCCCCTGTCTTGCTCTGTCTGTTTGTGCCACAGCTTGTTCACACCCACCGTCCACTGACAGAAAGAGAGAACACACGAATAAGAGAATCGTCGTGATAAAGCGATGGTGTTTGTCTGCGTGCGCCCTGTTTTTCTAAGGCAGGTTTGAGGTGCGTTGGTGAGTCCGTGGTTGTGCGAGAGCAGAGTCAGGCTGCTCGGTGTGTTACGGAGGCAGAGAAGTGGAGCGAGTGAAAACTGGGGCAGAGTGGTAGAGGCAGAAAGGCTCGGACAGATCTGCAGCAGCAGCAAGCCGCGGCCCAGCGAGACCCGCCTCTTCACTGTTTGGTCTCGCGGCCCAGCGAGACCAAACAGTGAAGAGGCTGAATCTGGGCTTTGGTTTGGGGAGAGTGTGGGGGAGGGCGGCAAGGGGGAGAGAGGAGGAGGGTGAGGGCCGAGGGCCGAGCTTCGGTTAGCGGCTGTCGGCTCTCTAACTTAAGCTCCAGCGGCTTAATGAGGCAGCAGAAAGCTCGGCTAAAACAAAAGGCCTCATTTAAAGCCGGCCCGGCCAGCCGGCTATTGTTATGCTAACGCAGCATTTGAATATTCAGTAAGTTTTAATTAGAAGGGTCCTGAAGCAGCCTGCCAAAATCCTGCAGTCCTCTCTCAATGTGCAGCTACAGGAAACACACACTTTAAACACTTTAAACTGATGATTCTGTTTCGCTGCCATTTAGTGTGCGCTCGCCGCTTTGCTGGGACCAAATGTGAGAAGATTTTAATTATTGGTTGTTGTTTTTTTTTAATTCACAGTTTTTTTAGTTAATGAACTCCAATTATAGCTGGATACAAAATATGATTTCTCATTCAGTCTTTTTAAATTAATGTAGCATAAAAAATGTTTATTCAGACAGATTTTCAGTTTCAGTTCTTGCAAAGAAATGTGTATTTATACATTTATATTTCTTTAATTTTAGTCCGTTTACTGTTGGCAGATGCTGCAGTTTAAAACCCAAACCAGTCGAGAGGGGGTCAAAGGTCAAGGCCAAACTCCTCTAATAAAATTCCTGCACTGAATAAGGATATTGGTCCCAATTTTTCAGATAAACTTTTTTTTAAAATGTAGTGTTTTTTTCTAATGACGTATGAATCCATCTCTAAAATCATCTAAAAAAAATACTTTTCAGACAGATAGCATTAAAATTTAAGTGTTATGTAATGTTAATGAATCAGAAAACATTTTTAAATTCTCTTCTTGGGAAATTATTACAACTACAGAGAGCAGCTTTTCACGCCTGCAGCAGTAAATATGCAGATGGACGTGTTTCTGCGTATTAACACTGGTGTTTCATCGGGAGATGCTGTGTGTGTGTGTGTGTGTTTGGTAGTGTGAATTTATTTTTTTCTTTACATCACTTTTTTTCCCCCCATGCAAGCATAAAATGAGAGTGTGTTTTTCACACGTTTATGTGCACTCTGTTCTGTGTACGAGGAGTTAATACATATATATATATATATATATATATTATATATATATATATGTATATATGTAGTGTGTGTGTGTTGCTATTGTGGAGCCAGTGTGTGTGGACATCCTGTGTGCTCAGTAGGCTGGAATTAGAGCACAGCGTGTTATGCAATTATAACTTTATAAATAGACGCATTGTGTGTGTTTGTGTGTGTGTGTGTGTGTGTGTGTGTGTGTGTGTGTGTGTGTGCAGGCCTCTATCTCCATCTGCTTGAGTTGTTCTGTTTGAACAACTCGAAAAAAGCCGAATTTATTGCGTGTTTGTGTATTTGTGTGTGTGTGTGTGTGTGTGTTCACGTGTCCTTTCTTTGTGTACAAGCACAAACTTTGAACCTCTGCGATGAGTGTGTGTGTTTGAATTTGTAAAAGTGTGTGTCTGTGTTACAACAAGCTCCTTTTCTACATATTTATTTATTGTATTTTTTTTAATAAAAGCTGAAAACACGTCTTTTTCTTCGATGACTGTGTTTGTGGTTCATCACCGTCTGTTTTTCACTCTGGCTTATTTGTATTGATTAATTGGCTGATTATTTTCGCGATTGATCAATTAATCGTTTCCTCCATAAAATCCCAGACTCCCAAAATATGAATTTACTACATCGTACATCATTTACTTTCATAAATGTCAAAGAAAATCCTTAAATTCTCACATATAAGAAGCTCTAAGCAGTAAATGTTTGACATTTTTGCTTAAACTATGGCTGAAATTATTAATCACTTATAAAAAATAGTTCGATTGATCAGTTAATTGACTAATCGCTGCAGCTCTTTTAATTTTTTTTTTTTTAATAGGCTGTTCTTATGTAAGGATGAAAAATAGTGTATGTACTTAAAAAAGTCTGTGTGCATGTGTGAGTGTGTGTGCACCAATTGCTGCCCTGTCAGTGAGGTCAGTCAGTCTCCAGTCACTTTAATATTTGGTGTGTGTGTGTGTGTGTGTGTGTGTGTGTGTGTCTGTGTGTGTGTGTGTAATGTCTGGCCGGTTAAAGCCCAACACACCGTTCAGGCTTAAATTTAATCCTTCTGCATCAGATTATCTGACACTGATGCTGCTGATACACACACTGATACACACACACACACACACACACACTGCAGTTTTTACACACTAAATCCATTTTTTTATTAAACAGGAAGTAAGTTAAAAAAAAGACAGTGATGTGTTTACTGACCCCCTTTAGGTGATGGTTGCTTGTCTAACAGAGCAGAGGTGTGTGGTGCTTTCAGACGTACCTTGGATCATTACTGTTTGTTTGTTTGTTTTTAAAGTTGTTTTCTGTAATTTATGCAACAGAAAATCAATCATTCACAATCATGATCATCAGTCAGCTGTTAAAATCAGTTTTCAAGCTGAAAATATGTATTTAAATATTTTTTCGGGAGTTTCATCAGACTGTTTGGGAAATCATAAAATATCATTTTTATCTCTGACAATTTTGACGTTTTTTTAATATTATTATTAAAAGATTCATCAAACAAATAACCTGCCAGTTGATCTGATAATTAAAAGAATTTATTAGATTTGGTGCCACATGTTTTAGAAATATGAGTGCAGTTGCTGTTGAAGTGCTGAGACGTTTTCCTTTTTGTTTATTTTTTTATTTGATATTTATGTCTGATTGGCTTACCGTGTCTGTATGTGTTTATAGTGTGGATTACAGTAGGCTCTGTGGATGTGTGATGTTCTTTCATTTCAATATTCAGTCACAGAGCGACGAGACGTCCCTCTTTCATGATTTCTTGTATATTTCTGCTCTTCATTACTAATGTAGAGAAAAGGGTAATTAGCAGGTCATTAGTGATGTCATAGCTGTCACATGTTTGAAATAGAAATGTCAGAGCGGCTGCTGATGTGTCGGTGATAATGAGACGATTTCTTGTTTAATTTTGCAACAAGGTGTAAGATTACTTTTATTCATTCGGACATGCTTTGCATAGACTTGCATCGTGTGTATTTATGTATTTTTTAAATGTAGTTCGGTAAGTTGTGGTTCATTTGCTGCGTGTTTATGTGTGATATTAAGCTGGAGGTTCATCTTTACTGCTCACTTGCCATTTATGTGTTTTTTTTAAATGTGTGGTTTAAGGTTGGGAGTTAATGCAGCCGTACTCTGTGTCGTGTTAAAATGAGGCCGTGAGAGTCAAATGATGCGTGATGGTATTAGTCATCAGAAGTTAAATAAATATTTCATTTCTTTTTGAAAATGGTGTTATGGTGCTTTTTGTTTAACTGCAGTGAAAAGAGACGCGGTGAGTTGAGAGTGTGGCAGCATGCAGCCTGTGGGATTAAAGGCCTGAGCTGCATGTGGTGTTTTATACAGTTTTCTCAGGTGTACAGCACTCTATATTTTGGACGTATCTTGATAAAGGGCATGTCTGCAGTTTCGCAAAATGGCCTACAATTAATAATAAAAGTATCAGACTATAGAAGTCATGAAATTGTCTTGCAATTGGGCTTTTATCAGATTTCATTTTTCTTTCTCTCTGTTTTCTTTCTGTCTTTTTCTACAAAATATATATAAAATTTCATTAAAAATGCACATTATTCAAGGTAGACCTCAAAAAAAAAAATCTCACCAGCTCATTCAATAAACTTAAATTAGTCTGGGAAAAAAGGGCAACTGTTAAAGATGAAGAATAGGATTAAAATGTTTAAATAAATACTTTACCTTAGTCCAGAGCTGAGTTTTCTGGTGTGTGTTAACCCCTGTCTTCATTTTTTCTTTCATATTGTTTGACCAACACCTGACCTGAATCATGCTGCTCTGCTGTTCATCTCTGATTTATCTGTACATATATATATTTAAAGTACAGCCTCTATTTGCATTGCTTTACGGTGACCTTTTCGTCCAGCGATGATGTGCGTGAATGCACAGAGAATTTGTCAAATACAGTGAAAATAAACACAGGATCTGTTTTTCGTCAATAATCTGTAGGTTGTGTAACACACACTGGTCAGTTTCTCTCTCTTCATAAACCCTCTGCTTTAATATGCGAGGTCGCAGCTGCCAAAATGATGCGCATGCATATCAATACACACATAGTCAAACAGTGAGTCATCTGTGTGTGTGTCCCATAAGGGAAGGTGGACTGTAGCAGAGCGGAATGGGTCGGCATTCTTTGGATAGCTGGGTATTTCCACCCTGACCCGTCCATGGGAAGAGAAAGCTCTCTTGTCTCTGAGTCACAGGTTAGATTCCCGGTGTCTGACTGAGCGCCTGCCAGCCTGTTCAAACCTCTGAACATCAAGGTCAGCTGGCAGATGGGGGACAGGCAGCAGTAGAGGATGGTTCATGTATCTGGTTGGCTGGCTGGAGATGCACATAGACCATCAGGGTACAGAGGCCTTTCAGCTGTACGTACTGTAACAAGCCATCTGGCAGCCATATTGGATTTGTAGAGACCTTTGTGTCAGTGAGTGTAACCTGCTGTTTCTATCTGTTTATGACTGGGAGCTGACATTTGATCACTGATAAAACTGACTAGATACTGTCTTGCTAGTAAGCACCAAAGACTGTATAGAGGAAATGACCCACCTATTGGTTTGTGGCTTTTGAACTTGAGTTTGGCATTTTTGCTGTCGCCATCTTGGTTTTCTGGAGCCAGAAGTGACTATATTTGGATGGGAGGGGGAGCTGTGGAGGAGTAAGGGTTGAATCTGACTAAGAACCCAAAGACACTGCCTTGGTAGTGACTTAACAATCACAAGGTAGCCACACCCTAAAGCATATCCTGTTCTCTAAATTGGACCATAATTTACAAAATGCAGATCATGCTGTGTTGAAGAAGACTTGAAACTTGGGATTGAGACCATAAACTCAACAGGAAAATGTTTACTTAGATGATAAACCAAGTGAGACACAGGGTCATTTTCTCATAGACTGACATACAATTACACGTCTTTTTGCAACCAGTGGAGTCGCCTCCTGACAGCCATTGAGAGAATACAGGTTTAAGGCACTTCTGCCTTGGGAATTCGAAGAATTTCGAAGGCATTACCTGCTTTACTTTTCCTCTGAGCCTAACCGTAACCAACCTCACTCCAATCCAACCAAGGAGGGCAACGAGTACTAGCCAGTTAGAGAGAAAATAGGGCGAGTCATGCCTTTGCTACCCTAGGAAACGCAAATTCACCTCTGCATCGGCTGACATCTGATTATCATACTAGACAATGGATGTAGCTGAAGCTGATGCTAGTTCCATATAAGATGCACTAATCATCAGACATGTTGGATTTTTGCTAAAGAAGGCTCTTCCATCTTCCATAGATGCACCATCAGGAAAGGCTAACCAGGCAAATGTTTGCCCACTACCCCCAAAAATTGGGAAAAGGGGCCCCTGATGGCCGCTCATATTGGAACATTTTGCAGTGACAGCTGTAAACGTCCTTAAATCTCCTGTAAACGCACTGCACAGTGCACCACAGCAGCCCCAAAACCCTTCTACAACGTTAGGTGTAACCTTCAGCGTAACAGTCAGGACCTCAATGGGCTTTAGGATGGGAGTCTAGGATCGCCACTGCTAGCATCAACTACAAGATGTATTAGCTGGTGAGCTAAAAATCCACCCATCCAGTTTCTAAAGTTTATTGAGGGAACATCTTATCAGTGCCTAATGTTGATATTTAGGTGGTGGTTTAGCTTTGCAGAATTTGTTGGATAAATCTAGTTCATTTTGGATACATTTTGGATCAACTCAGCAGCTGTGGTGAGGTGATCCTGAGAACAGCCAACAAGGACTGTCCATCGAGGCAGCAGTTAAAGAAACCTTGACATTACAAAGTGTGGAAAAACTAATGCAGGAAAAAAAGGATTTGTCATTGACACACTATAAGTAACTATACCAGTATCAGCCAATAAATCATCCAAGAGACACATCTTGTGTTTGCAAATGTACTCCAGTGGCTGTGCTGAATTTTCTACTTTTGAACTGCGCTTCAGTCGTGCTGGATGCCATTTTGGCTTCAGTTTGAATGGATGGAAAATAAATGGGATATTAATACTTGTAGTGATATTAGGAAAGCTATAAATTCATATTGGACTGTGTGGATGCAGCTGAGTTTGGGCTACTGCTTTTGAATTTAACTACATTTTTGTGGGTTAATAATATTTGAAGAAAGTGTTTTATGTGACCTAAGATTTGAGACTTTTGATTGTATTGGAAGAAATAAGGGTGTATTCGTAGCATGGGATTTATTCAGTGCTTTAGTCTGAATTTTACTCACTCAGCTTCAATTTCATAAAACATAACAAAACCCCAGCTGGGGTTTAATGTCCTGTACTGTTGTAAAACACTGTCTGTGCTACATTATCACTTCAGCTCCTATTTCTTTGTGCTGTGATTGTCTGTCCTGCATGGTTCTACTGTGCTCAGGAGTATTTGGTTTCTGTGCGGCGTAGCTGCTGTCGCTCAGACATTCACTCCTTTTACTGTTAGCTGGGAGCAGTGGTGAATTTCAGTGGCTGATTTGCTGTTTTTGGGGTGTGTTTGTGTGTGTGTGTGTGTGTGTGTGTGTGTGTGTGTGTGCTAAAGCCTATTCTCATATGTACTAAGCACAAGCTTCACAGCAAAAGGCAAGCTTAAGTAACTTAACATTTTTGGCGAGAGAATAAAGATAAGTTGTGTGTTTTATGTGTGTGTGCCTGTGTGTGTATGTATAAGACACCACTCTAAACAGGCACTGACACACATGTTCACAGTGGAGCCCCCCTACACACACACACACATACACACACATGCACACACGCACATATAAAACCTACCAAGTCTTCATTATCAAAGTGGAAAATGGGGCTGTCGTCGTTTTGTTAAGCGTGTGTGTGTGTGTGTGTGTCTGTGTGTGTGTGAGTGTGTCTGTGTGTGTTTTAGTGGGTCAGTCATGCTGTGGTGAGCTGTTAGGGAGGCTGCATGGGCTCGCTGATTAACACCGGACAGCTGTCACACTTTAAACAACAAGACAACAAAACTGTAACACAATGCAGCACAGTACAGCTGAATGGCAGTTAGCGGTGTGTTTGTGCACACACATTCTGTTCGCAGTTTAGCTTCAGTGGCGGTGACAGCTTATGTGAGGATCAGACAATTCAGTGTTCAGTCAGAGATTTGGACAAGTGTTTTGGGGCTTTAATGCTGGTGGCTCCTATATGGTGCCTTTAGGTGTGCGTCCACTTTAAAGTCATTGATGTGGCATTTGTCATTTTATAACTGGATATTTCTGGAGATTTGTTTGGGGAATATCAAGGCATTTTTTTATTAATTACTGTACATTCCCTTGTCTACCCATTTGTCAATAACACTTTTAAACACAATGATTTTTGACAACGGAAGAAGGCAACATCAATTTTTATTGTCAGTTATTTACCAGCAGTCTTTGGAAGACCTAAAGCACTTGAATGCAAAACATTGTGTACTCATCTTCTCTTGTTACAACCTCACAACCTGATTGTTCCAGCACAGTCGCTAGGAGTAAATGTTGGCATTGTATGTTTCTGCAAACCATGGATTCATTACATCTGTATGTTTCTAAAGTGGCATAGTTCTGATTACATGTATATGAGCTGACTTTGTCATCTCAAGGTGGAGGGGATGGTGGATGGCGTGACACCTAGGCAAGATGGCTGCCAAGCTGGAGACCACTGTTCGAGACCAGCAAACAACAAAACTGGGGATTTTTTAGCGAGACAACAGCGGCATTTCCAGCTGCGATTTTGCCGCCAAAACCATGTGTTTTTCAGTGAGACATTGGCAGTATTTACAGCACAAATCGTGCCACCAAAACTGGATATTGTTTAGGAAGAAGTCGGCAGCATTTCCAACGGTGATTGTGACACCAAAGCTTGTTGTGTTTTAGGGAGACATCAGCAGCATTTCCAACAGTGATTGTGCCTTCAAAACTGTTTAGCGTTACATTGGATGCTTTTCCAGCTTTTATTGTGCCACCAAAACCTGATGGTTTTGAGCAAGACATCAGTGGCATTTCCAGTAGCGATTGTGCTAAAAAGAAATGGGAATTTTAAGCCACAATATGATATTTTCCTAACCATAACCCAGTGGACTTTGTGCCTAAAGATAACCACATGATGTAGAAACATAAAGTTTTAACATATCTGTGACACAATAATGTACACAGTGGTTTGCAGAAATGTACAATAGCAGCATTTACTCTGCGCCTGGGTTGATTAATCTGTTTGATACATTGCTGCATTTTGTTTTTTTACAAATGAACATCAGTTGTGAGGACATTGTGTCAGTGCTTGGCTCCATGTTAGCCTGACTTACCTCCTGTATGACTGAAACAAAGAGCAACATTATCTGTTTATATTTTTGAAAACCAAGTGACACATTTATTCATGTTGAAGTGGGTATCTGTACAGAATTGGCCATCACACACAAACACACCTAAACACACACACACACACTCACACACAGCTATTGCCGGTGTGCCACGCTGAGAGGACCGTTGGTTTGATGCCCATTTTGTCCCGCGCTGGCACTGCCGGGCTGCATGCAAATAGGTCAGACACACACACACATAATAACAAAGCCTAACAAACAGTTTGAGGCTCCACATCCTGCTGTCACTGTGTTAAAGCTCGATTTACATCCTCTGAACACAATGAAGCTTTTTAAACTTGATGCTTTTTCTATCTATCTATCTATCTATCTATCTATCTGAAAGAAAAGGTTGTACATGTGATCAAACATCTGGTTGACATGACGCTGTGTGTTTTCACTCTCCATCCATTTAGATTTGTTTTATGCTGCTGTTTGTACTCAAATGCATCTCCAGCCAACAGCATCACTGCTCTTTCTCTCCCTCTCTCTCCCTCTCTCTCTCTCTCTCTCTCTCTCTCTCTCTCTCTCTCTCTCTCTCTCACACACACACACACACACACACACACACACGTGTCCATCAATAGCCATGATGATAGATGCTACCCAGCTTCCATACGGTGCTTGTTTTCAGTGAGGGGGCTATACCTGGTCATAGAAGAAAGAAAGGAAGAAAATGAAAGAAGAAGAATGAGTCAAAGACAACAAAGAGAAATAAAGGACGACATAAAGAAAGAACAAACAGAAAAGAATCCTGCAGCTCTGGAGTGCTGAAGTAATCAGCTCTTTGATCTAGCTCCTTTATTATTCCAGTGTGGGCCAAATAATGTAGTCCTGATTGTGTTGCTGGCAACCAGCGAGCTTCCATATGTTGGCTATTAGAGGCTCTTACTGGCTGCGTCTCCACAGTGCTGCTGAAAACTGCTTCTTCTGTGGTGGATTTTAAGGGGTCACTGGTTCAGGCTGAGACGGGGAATTAATATTTGGATTAATTTATATGATGGCTGTAGAGCTGTAATAATTGTGAGCTATTGAATTAATCGCCAGTTAATTAGATAATTGATCAGTTGGTTTGAGTAAATTAAAAAAAGAGGATTGTGGACAAAACAAGACATTTGAGGACATTATCTTGGGCTTTGGGAAACACCTATTTTCTAACATCTTATTGACCGAACAGCTAGTCAGTTACTTGAGAAAAAAATCAGCAGATTAATCAGCAATGAAAATAATCGTTAGTTGTAGCCCTAGACTAGTGACAGTACTCATGATCTACTCATTAGTGGTTTTAAGTTAAGGGGAATGTGGATCAGGGAAAGCAGTACAAAGATGATTTTAAAGCATATGATGGTCTTCAGTCACTGTGTTTACATTCGCTTTGTGATGTTGAGCCACAATGGCAAGGTTGGTTTGCCATTACTGTACAGGGGACTGCTGCTGTCCAATTGCTCTTCTTGTTTTTGTATGTGCTACTTTTACTGCAGCAGTGAGTATGCTTTTAGTTTGTGTTTGAGCGGGGTGCATTGAGTCACCTTGGACAAAATCTGGCAAATACATGTAATGTAATGCAATTCATTGTGATAGACAGTGACACTCGTGGGGAACAGAATCTGGAGTGTTTTATCATAGGCAACTGGACATGCTTGACTTTCTTGAGGTCGTTTCGCCTCTCATCCAAGAGGCTTCTTCAGTTCACTGAAGAAGCAGAACTCAGAGCTGAAGAAGCCTCTTGGATGAGAGGCGAAACGTCCTCAAGAAACTCAAGGAAGTCCAGTTGCCTAGGACATAGCACTTAGATTACCATGACTTGGATGACTGAGAATCTTCACGGATATGGTGACCAGAAGGTTTGTGGTGGACATAGTTTTGGTAGATGTTTGTTATTGAACAGATTTCTGAGCATTTCTTCAACTTTCTGAAGAACTCTAAGATCTCTATGATCTCTACCATCAGAAACTTGTCAGAGAAAACATGCTGACCAGTCGCAGTTCTTGCAATCTCCACATGGTGTCTCTGTAGCCACGGTAACACTGACTTGTAGTAGTTTTTGGTAAGAAAATGTTGGAATTGTACATTTGTACATTTCATACATATCATATTATCATTTCTTAAGTAACATACCATATGAGCCAATGTTGAGCTGTCATTGGGAGGGGGAGGGGTTTGTAGATGACGTAACACCAAGGCAAGATGCCTGCCAAGCTGCAAACCACAGTTGGAGACCAACAAATAACAAAACCGGTTGTTTTTTAGCAACTCATTGCTGCATTTATGCCGAGGATTATGCCATGAAAGCTGTTATTTTTACTGAGACATCGCTTTGTTTCCTTCAAGGATAGTGCCATCAAAATAGGGTTTTTTTAAGCCAAGACGTGATCTTTTCCATGGGTTTTTAAGCTTAAACCTAACAACACATTAAGCAACGTATCCGCTACATAATAATGTACAAACGCAACATAGTTTTGGGGGTTTGTAGAAACATACAATGCCAACATGTGATTGGGTTGTCCCTTAGCGCGTAAATTCTGCATCTATCAGCAATGAGTCTGACAACCATGCCCCAAAATATGATCGTGAGATATCTTACTCTAATAATTATTTGCCAGTCTTTTAAATTTAGCATGATTATTCTTGCTCTCCTGAGGTTGATTCCAAATTATTTTAAACCTCCTGATTTTGCATGTAGTGCCACCATCATTACTAGACTATTATTTTAGCCAATGAGAGTTTATCCTGAAAACTAATGGCCAGATGTTAAAATGTACTGATCACTATCCAGCTCCTCAGAGGATGAACCCTGTAAATTATATTGAACATATGACCTTTCCTCTGGCGCCACTCTTTGGACAAACGTTACATTTCCAGGTTTACAACTGGTGAGCAGCTAAGAATAGCTAATTCACCAGTCAGTTGTTATTCTTGCCAATATTGTGGCTGTATTTTTTTTTGTTTTGTTTTGTTTTGTTTTTGTCCATTCATTGTTTTGTAGCCACAACGAGACAGATTTAAAAAAAAAAAAAAAAAAAAGGTTATTGTAGAGGCAAACAGGCAGTTTTCAGGCCCAGTGGAAACAGGACTGGAGTACAGTGAGTCAGTCCACACAGGAGGCCAATACTCTAATCCTTATTAACATTTTTATGGATCACCAGGCTGAACGGGATCAGAATCAGATGTCCGCTCCGTTTGAACTGGTTAAGGTGGGCTTGATTTACACTGTCAGGCTCTTGGAACAACCTCTGAAGCTGCAACATCTCTGGAGAAACGAGAGCAGCGAGCGCTCTGCATCCTCTGGCTTCTATTTACTCATTTAATGTTGCTCTTTTTCTCCCAAATATTTTGTACATCAGCTTGAATTTTATTCTTTGTGAATTTGAACTGGGATCAAACAGAAGTAAAGTGTTTGAAACTGGTGGATTGTGATAAAGCTCTGCAGAAAGGGATGCACAAATTTAGATCAGATGATATAAACAACTTCACCACTAACCGACTGTGTCCCATCTGTGGGACACTGAGGACTCTGTTTGCATTTGTAGCCCCATCTCACACAATTTTATTACGTTTAATCCTTTCCTTCTCATGTTCGTAGTCGCCTTAATTGGATGGTTAAGTACTTTTATATTTTATAGGTTATAGCTGGAGTGTGACATTCAAAATACATTTTGATGCAGAAAGATCAACTTATCTTCCATGATTTATTCAGCAGAAACTTGTCATTCTAGTTCATTTTTCATAGTTTACTTCCCTAGACTTTGGTGAGCATGAGGAAACATTCAAGTTCCTCTGATGCGTGTTTCTGACTTTGATCCCCTCCCGAAATCATTTTCAAAAAAACTTTCTCTTGACTTCATATTCACACATTTAGTGGAAATTAATTATACTTTTTCCACTCACTTGTCCTCATGAGATTGGTCCAACACCATCAAGTCAAGCTGAAATACCTTTAAATTTATCCTACATGGACATGACATAAAGATGGCATAAAGAGATCCGGTGATGTAACGATGCAGCCGGATGGTCTAATGGCTGCGCAGCCTCTCTCAACAGGAAGAGGTCATGGGTTAAAATCTCTGCAAGCCAAAACGAGGAATATGAAGGATTAGATGTGTTAATGTATGTCGGTGTGTTTGCTGCTTTAGTTCTCTTTCTCTTTCCGTCTTTTGCTGTGACTGTTAAAAAAAACAACAGAAGAACAGGTGTATTTTTTACACTTTACAGTTTACATGTTTTTATTTGATGGTTAAAACTAAAAATGGCTCTGACCCTTTAACTCAACATTAGTGGTCGAAGCTTACCGTTCGTTTTAAATGGTCCTGAGGGTGTCTGAGAAATGTAATATGACTGAAAACACTTCATTTGCTTGTGTTTGTTAGCATAGACTAGGCCCAAAGTATATTTATAGTATTACAGATTATGTCACTGTAACATGAATTTACATTATTCACTGTTCACTTATTACTGACTTCTGTTTTATGTTGTGATCTCGTGGCTTGGTCGTTACAGCAGAGCAAATATTATGACGTTATATCTACGTTTGCATTAACTTGACTGATAATTTGAAACCAAACTCATAGTGATTAGCTGTTTCTCATCAGTACTGTTTGTGCAATAAATACTAGGTTAGTTTAATCTTTCTTTTTTTTACCTGATAAACTACAGTCCAGTTTAATCTGTTAAACTAAAGTTTAGTTTTTACTGATAGAGTACAGTTGGGTTTTTATCAGATACACAACAATGTGGTTTTACCTGATAAAGTAAAGTTTGGTTTTATGTTTTAAATTCTGGTTTAGCTATTTTTTGGGATAAATTAAAGCTTATTTTTGTTCATTTAACTACAGGGTCATTTTATTTGCTACACCAGGGTTTGGTTTTATCCAGTGGTGTAGGTTTTATTTCCACATTTGAGGCAGCGCATATGAAATGGGGAGGTTTGGGGGTCCTACGCCAGAAGTTTTGAACATCAAACATGAAATATCCAGCATTATAGGGAATTTTTACACACCAGTTTGAGCCCTTTTTTGTGCTACTTTCACATTTTTCCCATGTATTAAATATTGCAGGGGAATAGCCCCTGGACCCCCCCCCCCCCCCCCCCCCCCCCCCCAAAATCTACACCTATGGTTTAATCTGATAATCTACAGTTTGCTTTTTACTTATAAAGTGCAGTTTACCTTTATCAGATAAACTTTGTTTAGCTTTATTTTATAAATTAATATTTGGTGATATCCAGTAAAGTAAAATATTTCGTCTCTTCACACTCTGAATGATTTGTGACCTGAAGCAGCAGGTGAACAGTGTCTCAGTTCGTCACTCATTTCCTGCGGCAGCCATCTTAGCGTTTGGTTTGTTTTGGGTTGGCGCGTGTGTTGGATGCTCCGGTTGCCATGTTACGTTGCCGTGGTGAATGAGACCCGGGCACCCGTCGCCAGCTTGCATCACCGTGGCAACGGGATAGCTGTGACCCAGCATCCCACCAGCAGCCGTGCTCGCTGCTCCCCACTCTCCGTCTGCACCCTTCTTCAATAATTAACATGCCACGGCAGCCATCTTAGCTTTTGGCTCGGTTTAGGTGCCTGCCGGCGTGTTGCCTCGGCAACGGGGTCCCTGCGACCCAGCACTCTGGTGACGTTGGCCGTGTTGTAATGCTCCAACTTTCTGAGTTGGAATCCACAAATCTGATTCAATGCCGTGGCAGCCATCTTAGAGAAGGTGATGGAGACGATGAAGACAAACCAGGATCACACACACACACATACACACACACATACAGAGCCATCCAAAATTTACCCACATATGTTTAGATAACATTTGATCACAGAGCAGACCTGATTTATGATTGACAGTTGTTTGAATTTTTGAAAATATAAACTTTTCCGAGGTTATTTGTGTTCAGTCTTTCTCCATCTGTCAGTAGTTTGTTGTTTGCAGCAGCTCAGCAGGCCGGATGTCCTGCGTGTATCCAAGGTGACGCACACGTGTTCGGCTCATGACCTTCATGACTGTATATGTCATCAGTTTAATTTATTTACACAGTGATTATTTATTTATGAAGCATCATTTGGGAGAACAGGTTCAGTGTGGACGACCGCCAAGTTACAAAAGATCAAACAGAAAAACTGCATGAAAATTAAACACAGAAAACAATAAGGTAGAGAAATTGTCCTCAAACGCAACCAATAAATGAACCCCCTGCTCGAGGAGCTTTTCGATATATTTAATTAATCCCAGGTAAAATAAAAATCAGCATCAATTAATATAAAAGGAGTCCATTTAAATCCAATAAATATAAACAAAGAAGACAATAAATCATCTTTGAAAATGAACATCTTCTGTAAAGAGAAAAATAAATCCATAAATATTCATTGAAGTTACTCAAACTTACACAACGTGTGCGACGCGTAGTCACACACACACACACACTTGCTGCCTCCTACACTCTTGTTCTCACCCTGACAGCTTGGCTGCCGCAGAGAGCAGAGGTCTCATTGGCCGCGTGCCCTGCAACGGGCGTTTTGATTGGCTGTCGGGCCGGCTGCCACCATGCCATCTGAGAGAACACGTTTGTATATGTGTGTGTGTTTGTGTGTCTGTGTGTGTGTGATGAGTATGTTTGTCACGGTGGCAGCAAACAACCAATCAAATTGCTTGACATGTCTCCTCTCTCTTTGTGTTTGTCTCTTCTTTTTGGGATTCTTTTCCTCCGTCTACGTCTTTGATGAACACCAGCAGGTGATGTCCTTTGGATTTATTTGCCTTTGTGGTAATGTGATAAAGGGCTCTTTGAAATCAAACCTGGCTCTGTCTCTTAGAGCAGTGACTCCCAACCTGGGGGTCAGGACCCCTCAAGAGTTCCCCAAGACAAACCTGAGGAGGCACAAGATGATTAAAGGGAGTAAAAACTTCAGTTACACAAAATACTTTTTATCTTTCTCTTCAATTTATGCATTTTCCTTGTGAAGCAGGAAGTACTTTTAGCTCTTTGGACCTGTCTAATTAATCAGTCTGAGAAGGACGAACTCTTTGGTTGAAGATCTTGCGAGGAGTTATGAGTAAAACTTACTTTGTTTCAAGGGCCCACGAACTAAAAAGTTGTGAACCACTTATTTAAAACAAATTGTACGATGATGAATGGCTATATTTCCTACTGGAGTGAATTATTTTCAGTGTAGCGCAAAGAAAGGTCCAGTCCAAGTGGTGATTCACATGTTGTTTGGATTTGCAAAGTCGTCAAAATGGAAGACCAGAACCAGATTAGGGTTCAAGGGTCGGTTTGTCTGAAGTCATTGTTTGCAGGACTTGCTTGCCACTGTTGCCCATGTGCTTGGTCTTGGTAGTAATTGTTGGGTCTCTGTAAATTAAAAGGCGATGGTCTCGACCTGCTCAATATGAAGAATGTTCTGGGATAACTTCTGGTATGATTTGGCGACATATAAATATAATGGCTTGACATGAAGCACACATTAGGGTGGATCTGACATAATTTACCCAAAGCATGTGGTCTTTTTCATAAATAGGTGTCCTGTACTGTGTCTTGTTCAAGGCAAGTTCATCCCCTCCAAGTCTGTTCCTTCTAGAACAACACATTGAGGCATTCACTGATCTGACACCCATATCGGCAGGCCCAATCATTTCCAAAACAGTTAGGGGTAGGGCCCTCGCTAAAGGGAATCTCAGTTGCAGTGATGAGGATGAGGTGTCTGTGGCTCTGCATCTAGACCCATGTTGTCCAGTCGCATCACAGGGTTGGCGGTTCAGTCCTTAATCTGTAGCAGAGCTGAGCGATATATTGATTATACCCAGTGCATCATGTGGAATGTATAAAATGTGTGTTTCACAAACACCGAGTATAATTTGTTGTGTGATGTTTTATAAGCCAGTGGCATGAGTGTGTCTTGCAGATATTATTAATATGTAAACTGGGGAGCTGTTAGTTTGTCTCACAGTGAATGAATTCTCACGTTTAATGGCGCCGCGGCAAACAGTTTAACTTTCTGCTAACTGCTAACAGCTAACTGCCGATCATAAGCTTCAAGTTCACAGCAAAAACATCAACACTTCAGGTCTGAGACAAGCTGGGTACTTCAGAATAAAAGCACCAGTGGGGTTCACTTCGAATTTTTTCATTACAACAGTAATTAATTTGACTTTGTTTTAACAGTATTTTATTTAATTTTATTATAGCAACACATGATTTAACTTTATTACAACAATTTGTGACTTAGTTTTATTATAGCAGTATTTTATTTAACTTTATTATAATACTTGATTTAACTTAATTCTAACAATGCATGATTTAACTTCATTATAACAATACATGATTTAACTTTATCATAATAATGCTTGATTTAACTTTATTTTAACAATGCTTGATTTAACTTAATTATAATGATACATTGTTTAACTTTATTATAAGAATGTATGATTTAACCTTTTTATAACAATAGTTAATTTTTATTTTGTCATAACAAAACTTTATTAAAACAATAGTTGTGGGGTTTTTTTGTACTTTTAGTTAACTTTGTTGTAAAAGTCGCTTATTTAACTTCATAGTTTAGTATTTTAGTAGTCTGCAGTAGTTTAAAGGAGATTTTAGCATTAGTTATATATCGTGTATCCTAAAAGTAGCCTAAAAATATATCGCAGTATTATTCAATTTAGATCAATTCAGTATTGCTCAGCCCTGGTCCATACACACGTTTAAGGAGTCCTTGAGCAAAACACTGATGTCTATGCCAGCAGTAGATGTACACACTCCCTGTGTGTGTTTGTGGGATAGTGTGTGTCTGTGTGTGTTTGAATCTATGATGGACAGTCCTCTATAGAAAATGTTTTCTCGCTGTGTCTCTCTGAAACTTAGAGATTGTCGTTAATTACTTCATCAATTGATTATTTATAAAAGCACTTAATGAGCTGTCAGACAGCCAACTGGCTCAATACCAAGTCTTTACCTCTGCCATGTGTCTGTTTCATGTCGTCTCTCTTCCTCTTGTCTACCTTCCTGTTGTCTGCGGCAACAAAGGAAAATGCTTTCTTTTTCTTTCTTTCTTTCTTTCTTTCTTTCTTTCTTTCTCTTTCCCTTTGTCAGATTTTTTTTACTTGTTTCTTGGGGTGTCAAAATGTATTAAATTCTATTTGTTACTATATATTAGGCTTTAAAGGTCATTAAATAGTCTTAAATTTGAATTTTTGAGGCCTTAATGGCCACAAAGATTTTATCTAATTTCATTTGAATTCATTTTTGTCAAAACGGGTTGAGCTCTCTAAACCTAATATTGTCTTTTTGCTTTATATGTGCATTTACCTGTTGGCAAAATTGGCAAAATTTGGTTAAAAAATACCTTAAATAGATCATTAAAAGCATTACATTAAAGTGTCTGATACCTTAAGGAGTCTATATATCACATAGTGATAAAGCAGGTTTCAAATCTTCCATCAGCCCTGCATCTGCCCTGCCATTGTGTCCTTGAGCAAGACATTGACCCCTCATCAGCTGCAGGTGCTTGACCTTTGACCTCTGACCTCCTAAGTGAAGTCGCAGGCGGAAAGAGAACACATTTTCCCACTGGGAATCAGCTGAGCGCCACACAAAGGACACACATACAGTGCGCACACGTTTCTGTTTGTCCTCATCTGTTTCAGGCCAAACAGGAACAGACATGTTGGATAAAAAGATAATTTAGTCAGGATCGGGTTTTGAATTCTCTCACTGCTTGTTTTTGTTTTTCCATCCATGTTTCTTGAACAGGTTTGGAGATTTAAAAATAGACACTGTGATTTTTACAGCAGTTAGCGCTGGATCTATTTGTTGACCAGCGACTACTTAAGGAACACAGACAGCGAGGGTCCTCACTTGTAAATTAATACAGAGCTGTTTGTGCATCTGTCATCTTTTTAAACCTCCATGTGTTTGTGTTTGTGTGTGTGTGCTTTATTTCCGTGCGTTTTCTGTGTCTTCAGCCTGTAACGACTCCGTGTTGGTCGAGGCGGCTCTCTCACTAACGATCGCTGGCAGTCGGCAGCATGTGGCAGTAATTAAATCAAAGGATATTGGTGAAAGAGAGACGGGGGGAAAACGCCTGCATGGTGACTATGCCAAAAAAAAAAAAAAAACAGTCCTGGTGGTTGAAAGGAAAATGGGAGGCTAATAAAATGAGTGTGGAAGAGACTCGTAAAGATCCGTCACCTGTGGAGAAATGTTTTTGTTCTCTGGCCTGAAAACCTGCATGCAATCACACACGCACACACACACACACACACACACACACACACACACAGTTCACACAACCTGGTATACACACGCTTGCGAGGGTTCTCACGTGTGCCGACAGACGCGCACAAACCGCCTCGTTATTCACTTGCACAGATGGGGAAAGCATGCAAACACACACACACACACACACACATAAAGGTGGTACTCTGTGTGAACACATGTACACGCACATTTAAAATAGATTTGGAAGAAAGAGCTTTTATCTTTTAATTCAACAGGGGCAGATACATCTTATTACTACTATTATTATTATTAGTTATCAAGTTGACATTTTGGTTGATTTTTTTGGTTCTTTTTTTACGATTTATTTGACTTATTCTATAAAAATGGAAATCTTAATTTTAAGAGGCTGTTCTGAGACATTTTTGTCTTAAACCAGCCACAAAAAAAAAAGAGTTAAATTATTTAATGCACTTTCTTTGTGGCTGTTTTTGTTGGATGTGTGTTGAAATGTTTCCATTTCTGTGTGTGTTGATATCAAAAGTATGACATCATAAAAACCGTGGCCTTTACATGAAAGTAAGTAAAAGCCTGATGAGCTATTTTAACCAGCAAACAACCAACCAGGAAAATATAGGCATCTGCCCCCAGGCCCCAGACCCTTAGAGGGCCCAAAAGCCCTCAAAGGACCTCTAAGTCAGTATTTGATACAGAAAAATGACAGTATAACATCCACAATAGATGACTCGCATATGAATGAAACTGATAGAGACTGTCAATGCTGGATTTAAGGCCAATATCTGCAGATAAATGTCAGTTTACTTAAAAAGAAAAAATAAATAAATTGACCTATTAACAATAAAGCTGTAAACTGTTAACCGCATATTAAGGGCTATGTTAAGTATTGGTTAACCTGGAGCCTATTTTCCCATGTTTTTGAGTCTAAGTGACTCATAGGAGCAACAATGTGACCAATCAGAGCATGTTCGCACCTTCTTATTTACGTTAGAAGTGCTTGATTTTGCCATTGACATACTATATGGAAAGAACCTCTACAGAGATCGACCTTTTTGTTAAATCAAATCAAATCATTTATACAGCACATTTAAAAACAACCGCAGTTGACCAAAGTGCTGTAGAAAATAAAAGAATGACACACAAATATATAGCAATATTTAAAATAACACCAGTAAGAATAATTATATACTTAAAAAAGATTATAAAATCCTAAAACCACTACAAACAACCAAAGGCCAATGAAAATGTGTACCTTTTAAGATTTGTCTTGAAAGTGTCAGTGAAGGGGGAGCATTTGATTGGTAGCGGAAGGCTATCTCAAAGCTTTGGAGCAGCTACCACAAAGGTACGATCGCCCTTACCCATCAGCCTCGATCATGGGACAGTTAAAAGACATTGTTCTGAGGATCTAAGAGGTCGGGAGTTGGAGTAGGGGCAGAGAAGCTCAGCAATATACTGGGTTGTCTGCCCATGTTTGGCCTTAAAAACAAATAAAAGAACCTTAAATTCAATCCTGTATTTGATAGGATGCTTTTCGTTTAACTAGAAAGAGCCTCGAAATCACCATCGCCATTTCCAACAGACTCCATTTACAGCAGCACCAAGGAAAGTCACTATTAAGATGCTCTTATATGCTGCTTCAGTAAAGGCATGTAGAAAATGACGTTTTTTGATAATATATAATAAAAAAAGAATGGAAAGAAAATGAAATTTCATGGTGAGAATTTTATTAAAGACATTGCTGTCACTAAATGATATGTAAATATATGTTTTTCATAGGATTAATGGTGATGAGAATACGCTGTGTGTGCACTGTTATGGAGCCCTCCGTGCTCTGAAAAGCCGCAGTGCGATTCGTTATTTCCTTCCTCTGATGGGTATTTCTCCTCTAAGACACACACACACTCGGTCCCAGACCTCTGGCTATTTCCTGTGTCAGGGGGGACATTATAAAGCCACATTATGTTCACTATGAGCCTCCATATTCCCCCATCACTGAAATCATCCAGTGTGTGTGTGTGTGTGTGTGTGTAAATGTGTGTGAGAGAGATGAGAAGAGCCTACTCAATTTCCTGGGAAAGGAGATGCGAAAGGCTGTGATATTACACACACACATATACACACACACACACACACACACACACACACACACTCAGTGGATTAGTAATGATGCGTTTCAGACACAGATCATCAGTCTGGATGAAACATGTGAAACACAAACAAACAGAACGTACAGATGTATTGATCAGGAATCTGTATCTGTATCCGTAAAAGTTTCATCCTGGAACGTCTTGTCACTTCTCTGTTGTGTCTTCTCTCTTTAAGTCCTGAAGAGTTGTGACGGTTCTCTTTTAAAGTCCTGATTGTCTCGAGCATTTTGTTGACTCCCAAACGGAGCTGGTCACATCAAAGACTGTGGTGTTGCTCCTGGGATTTGTTCTGCTGAGTTCCTAATTGATTCCAAACAGTTCGTCACTGTGAGCGTATCCTGCTGCTGGTTCTGAAAATGCTCCTATCAGGTCCAGATATAGAGTCCAGAACGTTCTGTCCCCTTTACAACGTTTTTGTCATTTATTCATTGCCTGGTTCCAGACGTGTGAATCTCCTCAGGTTGTCTGATCTGCATTGTGCCAATCAGAGCAAGAATGGGAAGGTTATCTTTCCTCACAGCTAGCGAGCTACATTTATGTTAAATAGTGATAGAAAAATGGCGGATGAGATGGACACGGCCATTCAGGTTGTTGTAAATCCACATCCAGCAATAACAAGTCTCACATCAATCAGCATGTTAGAATGAATTAAGTCAATCCAAATTTTGTTTCGCTCCAAACTGAGATGAAATGTAAAGGCATTTTATATAAAATGTTGAATGACGTCTTGAAATAATTCCAAATGAGTCACAAACCAAAATTAAATCATTTAAAGGTCCAGCGTGTCAGATTTACATATTGGTACATATTGTACCACAGTAGCCAGAACTATAACTATAATATTATTACTTTCATTAATGTTGTTGTAAGCTACTGTCATTACCTGCATCTCTCTCTCTCTCTCTCCCTCTCTCTCTCTCTCTGTCTCATTGTGTCATATGGATTACTGTTAATTTATTATGCTGATCTGTTCTGTACGACATCTATTGCACGTCTGTCTGTCCTGGAAGAGGGATCCCTCCTCAGTTGCTCTTCCTGAGGTTTCTACCGTTTTTTTTCCCCGTTAAAGGGGTTTTTTTTGGGGAGTTTTTCCTTATCCGCTGTGAGGGTCTTAAGGACAGAGGGATGTCGTATGCTGTAAAGCCCTGTGAGGCAAATTGTGATTTGTGATATTGGGCTTTATAAATAAAATTGAATTGAAATTGAATTTAGTGCCATCTAGTGGTAAGGCTGCAGATTGCAACCAACTAAAACTTGTCCTGTGTGCCATGCGTGTCGGGGAACTACAGTGGTGGATGTGAAAACATGAATGGCCCGATCTAGAGCCGGGGTTTGATTTGTCCTTTCTGGGTTACTGTAGAAAAATTGATATAGCATAGTATTGCAATATTTTACGTGGCAATATTGTATTGATACACAGAAGCCAAGTATCGATTTCTTAATCATATGAACTAATCATTTTGCAAATATGAATAAAACTTTGGTAGCCCTCTATAATAGAGGTTCCCAAATGGTCCTGCAATGGGGTCCAGATTTCTCCTTAGTCCTTAGTTCAAGGTCCACACAGTTTAATACATTCAGCATCATACTTGTGTTGAGTTAGTCTGCTGTCTCTGCTAAGTTGCTGTCTGTTAGTAACTCAGTCTACAGCAGGAAATGGCACTGCTGGAAATTCACTGTACTTTAAAATAAAGTGTGTTTTTTACAAACTACTCACGTCTTCAGGTCTAATCCTTCTTACGTGAGGGTGTGTTGAAATTGATGGAGGGGGTGGGGTTAGATGGGTGGCCGCACATCAAAGTCAGGCAGTGTGATTGAGGTAGGCTTCACGCTATGAGACAAACACCCCTTTTCTGGGATGGATGGATGGATGGATGGATGGATGGATATGGAGATGTCAATGAAATGAAAAGAAAAGCTGATGATAGTGAAAGTATTTCCCATCTTTTCAGTTCTGACCAGCTGATATTAGTTTTAGTTAAACACACACACACACACACACACACACACACACACACACTGTAACCTATATACAGTTACTGACACACTTGGTCCACTCTAAGACACATAGAACGAAACAGAATAGACACAGAGGGAAAACACACACACGCACAGTCTTAGAGTTAATTCAGTGTAATTAGTGGTCAATTAAAGCGCTGTGACTTCACTGGCTGTCTGACTCTTTGATGTTGTGGCTCCTGGCGAGACCAGACGCCATCTTGAATTCATTTACAGGCCGCAGTGTAAACACGCCACACAACTGGACCGTCTGCTTCTTCTTCTCTTTTTCTGCTTCTTCTCTTGACTTTGTTTTTACTGATTTGTTTATTTTTCTTTAATTTGCAATTTCACTTTTTTTTTCCTTTTGGTGCAGATGCTGCTTCTTGATCCCCTCGTTTTATTGGTGCTTGTTTAACTTATTAACTACTTGTTAGCTTTTTTCTTTTCCCTCTTATTCTTTTAATCTTTTTTTCTGCTTTTTCTTTTTTTCTGATATCAATTTCTTTATCTTTCCTTTTTTATCCTCTTTGTTCCTTTCTTTACATTTCTCTAACTTTACTGAATATGCAGTGAAATAGCAAAACATAAATGTTCAGGGTGTATTTTCAATGGAAACTCTGATTTTTATTTTTGCTTTTTACTAGTTGTGGTTTGACTGGTTTTCTTCAGTTTCTTTGCTTCTGTATATTTTGTTTATAAATGACATTCACATGAATATCTTTGCATTAAATCACATTGTACTGTCTTTATATGAGCCTGAACAACATTTCCAACACTGACCGGACAATTGTCTGTTTATCTATTCTAT
This sequence comes from Epinephelus lanceolatus, assembly GCF_041903045.1. Taxonomy (NCBI): domain Eukaryota; kingdom Metazoa; phylum Chordata; class Actinopteri; order Perciformes; family Serranidae; genus Epinephelus; species Epinephelus lanceolatus. The sequence continues at coordinate 27,527,806 of NC_135752.1, forward strand.
AAAACGCTCTCCCATATCGTTTTTTGCCGACAGTTCTGCGCTTTGTGATTCAGGACTGTTACCAGCTCTATAAAATGAGTCATTTCAGGGTTTGAAGGCTCAAGTAAAAAACATACTCTGTGTCTGACCATATTTTCCTGGAAGCCATCATTGCTGGAGCTGAGTAAAAACATCAGCATCCTTGCTGTCGGTTTTGATGTTGAGCTGAAGCTTATTCAGCACTTTGACTCACTGAGGGTCACAGACTGCGGTCAATAACAGCTGAATAAAAAAAAAAAAAAGGTCAGAAATCGATGAAAAGCTGTGAAATACGACGACGGTCATGTTGCAGCACTGAATTGTTTGTGACTGAAGCTGAAGAGAGGAAGAGCTGCTAACTGGGTTACTGCTGGTGGAGAGAGAACCAGTAAATAATAGATAAACAGTCTGCAGCCTGTGAGAGGAGAGGAGAGGAGAGGAGAGGAAAAGAGGGTGTATGAGGAAATGGGAGAGGAAAGGAAAGGAAAAGAAAGGAAAGGAAAGGAGGGTATATGAGGAAACAGGAGAGGAGAGAACAAGACAGGAGAGGAGGGTATATGAGGAGACCGGAGAGTAGAGGAGATTTTTTAAAGAGAAAAGGAAAGGAGGAAAGGCAAGGCAAGGAAAGAATGGTATATGAGAAAACAGGAGAGGAGAGGACAGGGGAGGAGAGGAAATGAAATGAAAAGAAAGGAAAGGAAAGGAAAGGAGGAAAGGCAAGGCAGGGAAAGAAGGGTATAGGAGAAAACAGGAGAGGAGAGGAAAGGAAAGGAAAGGAGGGTATATGAGGAAACAGAAGAGGAGAGGACAGGGGAGGAGAGGAAAGGAAAGGAAAGGAAAGGAGGAAAGGCAAGGCAGGGAAAGAAGGGTATATGAGGAAACAGGAGAGGGGAGGAAAGGACAGGAAAGGAAAGGAGGGTATATGAGGAAACAGAAGAGGAGAGGACAGGGGATGAGAGGAAAGGAAAGGAGGGTATATAAGAAAACAAGAGAGGAGAGGGGAGGAGAGGGTTTTTTAAAATAGAGGAAAGGAAAGGAGAGAAGGGTATATAAGGGGACAGTAGAGGGAAGGAGTGGAGAGGGTTTTTTAAAGAGAGGAAAGGAAAGAAGGAGAGGAGACAAAATGAGAAGAGAAGAAGGAGGGAACAGGAGAGGTGAAAAAAAGGAGAGGAGAAAAGGAAACAGGAGAGTAAAGGAAGGGGGGAACAAGAAACAGCAGAGGAAAGAAAGAGGAGAGTAGAGAAAGATACAGGAAAGGAGAGGAGGGAACAAGAGAGAAGATGAGAAGATGGAACAGGGGACTAGAAAAGAGAAAACAAGAAAGGAGAGGAGGAAAAAGCAGAGGAGAGGAGGAAACACGAGGGGAGAGGAGGACATGGGAATGGATAGGAGAGAAAATGAGAGGAGAGTAAAGGAGGACACAAAAGGAGAGGAGAGGAGGAAATGGGAGAGGAGACAACAACAGAGGGAACAAGAAAGGAGAGAAGAAAAGGAGAGAGGCGGAATAAAAGACAGGAGAGTGCAGTGGATGATAGATAAATCTATCATAAAAATTAATGTAAACTTAATTATGAAAGGAAAAGCATCATGAATTTGTGTGTGTGTGTGTGTGTGTGTGTGTGTGTGTGTGCATGCATTTGTGAGGAAGTCATGAATCGCCTTTTTTTCTCCTTGAAGTATTCTTCTGCATACACACACACACACACACACACACACACACTTACACACTTGGGGCAATTTCTGTTTTTCCTGTTCTCACTTACACACTCTTCATTCTTTGGTCACACACACACACTTTTTTAGTGCAAAAGAAATTCACAGTCGCTCACATGTGTCACACACCTCTCTTTCTCTCCCTCTCCGTCCGCCCCCCTGGTGTTTTCTGTCTGAGTAACTCGACCCCCCTTCAGTCACAGGTGCACCACGCTAACACACATCACACACACACACAGACACACACACACACACACACACACACACACGCTGAGTCCACTTGTCTTCACATAGGGGGCTCTAATCAAGCCACAGGAAGCCTGAGCTCCACAGGGAGTGTGTGTGTATATATGTGTGTGCATGTGTGTGTGTGTGTCTGTGTGTGTGTGTGCGTTCCGTTACAAGTGAGTTGAAGAATGCGTTTTGGTCCATGAAACTCACTGTGAGTGTGTGAAGGCTCTGGATGTTTTCAATTACACACGAGTATTTTTGCGCGTGTGTGTGTGTGTGTGTGTGTGTGTGTGTCTTAACATGAACTCTGTGTTTCCAGCATCACTTTCTATCACTCTTGTCTTTCCTTCTTTGTCTGTCTTTTTTTTATAGATTTTTTTTGTCTTTGGCTGTGATGATTTTTAAAGTTTAAAATTTTCCTTTTTTATTTTTTATTTTTCTTGCCTTTATTTTATTTATTTATTTATTTTAGATTTTTAGATTTTATTTATTTATTTTTTAATTATTTTTATTTTTATCTGTGTTTTGTTATTTTTTACTCTGTTTAATGTCTTATTTTTTCTATTTTTAATTCAAAATCTCCTTTTTTATTTCTCATTCTTTTTGTCTTTCTTTTATTTCTATTTGATTTTTATATTTTTTTATTCATTTTTGTTTATTTTTCATTTTATTTTTTAAATATTTTCCCATTTTTTTATTTTTAGCCATGTTTTTTGTTTGAATGTATTTTTTTTAATTCATTCTTTTAAACTCAAAATCTCCTTTTATTTCTCATTCTTTTTGTCTTTATTTTATTTTTTATATATATTTTAGTTTGTTTGTTTTTAATAAATTAATTTTAAATTGTTTTTATTTTTATCTCATTTTATTTTTTCATCTGTTATTTGTTTGAATGTCTTATTTTTTAATTCAAAATCTGTCCTTTTTATTTCTCATTCTTCTTGTCTTTCATTTGTTTTTTTCTTTTTTAATTTTAAGTTTTATTCTTTTATTTTTATTTATTTAATTGTTTTATTTTTTATTTATTTGCCCATTTATTGTTATTTTCATTCATATTGTTTTTTCAAGTGTCTTATTTTTCTTTGTTTTTTTTGTCTGCATCGTCATTATGCGTTTCAAATCCAAAGTCTCTTTCTTTAATTCATTTTCTGTCCCATCGTCTCTCTAAATATTTTGATCCCTGACTTCCTCTTGCTCTCTTTCGTTCTCTCTTTTCATATATTCCTGTCTTTATTTATGATGTACTTTTCCTTCCCCTGCTTCTTTCTTTCTTTACTCTCTGTATTTGTCTCCCTCTCTGTACTGCATCATATGGAGTCAATTAAGCAGCCATGCTCAAAACTCTGTGTGTGTGTCTGTGTGTGTGTGTACATCTGGTTCACATTAGTGCAATTGCAGGTTGGTAGAATAAAGGGCTCGGCTCGGAGGTGGTGGGTGGGATTTCCTTCCGCTTTCTCACACACACACACACACACACACACACACACACACACACACAGGCAGTTTTTCCCTCCATGTGTTTTGAATCAGGAACATAATTAACCTTCAGAGGATTCCGAGGCCGCGGCTCAGATCTCCACTATAAAAATACATCTAAAAAACAGAAACCCCCAAAATATGTTTGATCCGTCTGCGGCGCGTTTGATTCGCTTTCCCACATCTGCCTCCGGACGGGCTCGGAGTGCAGCGGCATGAGTGGTAAACGGAGATGAAAAGCGTGTCTACAGGTGGAGAGAGGTGGGGAATGAGACGGGAGTAGATAGATACAGTAGATGGATCGATGGATGTTGGTGACGATATCTGTGTCGCACTGTAAAGCAGCAAATTATTGCTTTTGAGAAGCTGGAACCAAAGAATGTTTGACGTGATACATGATTTATTATTTATTTAAAAATTGTTTGCATTGCATTGTATGTTGAGTTGAATACTTTCCTGTATTGTTTCTGCTTCCTGCGGTGCTGGACTGTTTGTGTGAAGGTGAATGAAGACGAGACGAAAGTGAAAGCAGCGTGTTAGAAATGAGAGAGGCAGAGGACGGAGAGGAGGAGGAGGGAGAGAGAAACAGAGAGAGGAGAAATTGGACAGGCACAGGTGCAGCCGACTGTGTATATGTGTGTGTGTGTGTGTATTTTGCTATGTGTGTGTGAGTGTGTGTGTGTGTGTGTCTGTCAAGAGGTTTCGTGACTGCTCCTTTGAGTGTTCGCATTCCAGCACATCTGCTTTGGATGAAGCGTGGTAAACTCTGTGTGTGAGTGTGCGTGTGTGTGTGTGTGTAAGAGAGAGAGAGAGACAGAAGAGAAAACAAGACGGGAACAATTTCTTTATTGAGCGAAATACTGATTTTTTTTCTTGTTCCGTTTTCTGTCTGGCTCTCTGTCTGTGCAAGTGTGTGTATGAAGCTGTGTCAGTGACAAAGCTAAAAAGCAGAATTGTGTTTGTTGATATTTTAGCAAGCGCCTGGTCTTCCTTTCTTTTCCAAACTTGCTCGCTCTCTGGGTAGTTAGTTAATTTGTACGCCATTTGATCCGGAAGTGAAGCGTGATCCTGTTTGGATCTTCTCTCTCAGCAATGCCAGGCTCCTTCCATCCAGAGATTTTGAGCCAGAAACATTTGTGCATCATGTTCTGCAACACAGAGTTGAGTTTTTGCAAATCATTGAAGGAAAACTTCACTCCGCCAATGACCAATTGTATTTCAGTTACGCACCCTGCGTTACATTGAATTTGTGAATTATAGTATTCTTGCATACCTCCGATAATTGAAAAATCCAGAACAACCTGGTCTCACTCCAAAGTCGTCAAAATCCGGCACTTGGGCAGTGACTTGCGTCGTCAGACACTGATGCAAACTAGCCAATGTCAGCTAACAGGAAACAAATTTAATATGGGCAATACTAAGATATCAACATATAACGTGTGTGGCTAAACTTGCCTCAATCCAATAGAAGTTATGAGGGCGAAAATGTTAGCATAACAATAGCAAATCAAGACCAACCTGGTTTTACTCCAGAGTTGCCAAAATCTGGTGCTTGGGCAGTGATTTACTGTATCAGACACTTACAAGAAAAGCCGTCCTTTAACATCAGCATGATATGCAGCTGATTGCTGTTATAGTTTAATAGCGCTTGATGGTGTCAGGAGGGAATGTGGCAGGACAAGAACAAAAGTTAAGGTGGCGAAAGTCTGAGTAGGGTGAGTGGGAGGGGTGATGGATGAGTCCAACGAACACTGACTTTCACCTGGGAGAGTGGTGTTCATGTCCTGTAAGATTCTAAAGCCAACCCGTTCTTTTTTTCTAAACCTAACCATGTGCGTTAGTCGTTGGAGGAAAACAAACATTTGCATTGTTGTTGTACCAACGTAATGCGTTTATTTTCAAGGAGACAGTATTTAAACTGTAAATTTCCTGTGAAAACAGAAGTGTATCTTGAAAGAAGACAATGTATGTAACAGCCAGAACATGGCGTCCCAGTACATCAACAGCCAACGCACCCAGGGTACTTTTCACGTCAAGAATGTGTTCTCCAAAAACTGGGGAAAATTTTGACAAATTTAAATCATAGGGGTCCATACAACTCATGCAGTATAATCCAAGTCTTATTTATCCAGTTGTATGCTCAGTATTTCCCAAACAGCAGCCCTTCCTGTCTCTTAATGGTCTCTGTAAAGCCAGACTCCATTGACAAAAACAGTAATTTTACCTTGCTGAACATGGGAGCTGTTGGTCTACCGCTGCTGGTCTACCACTAACTGATCGAGGCAGTGGTAGACCAACAGATCTCATGTTCAGCGGGGTAAAATTACTGTTTTTTGTCAATGGAGTCCTGCTTTCCGTTCAGTTCTGCGTCAGGAAGTTCTGTCTGTTTGGGTTAGTTGCTCAGAAGTACTGAGCATAAAACTGGATAAATGAGACTTGGATTATACTGCACAAGTTGCGTGAGAGTTTGCAAATGGGTATTTCAATATTATCATCATTCATTCATATATTTTCCACAACCAATTATCCTGTTGGGGGTCGCGAGGGGCTGGAGCCAGTAGGGCAGTTAGTTGCCAAATTTGCTTATCTGCTTCAGTGATGGTATTTTATCTTTATTTTTTGTTCTTTGTATTTTCTTAAAATTGCCTCATTTTATATGCTTGAATTCTGCATTGTTTTAAATAGGGGATCAATTCATCAACAATTTTCTCAGTTTTTTGGATTCTTCGTTCACTAGAGGCATGCAAGAAAGGTTTTCATCAGGAATTCAGTGTAACAGGGGCTGAGTAACGGATATACAAATGATCATCTGGGAGTTGAAGTATTCCTTTGATTGAGATGTGCAATATGGAAACAACTTGTTCAACCACAAAATCACACAGTTTTGACCACTTTAATTGAGACATTGACATGTCATTCATGTCAAAAACAAAATATTTTTAGGCTCATCTTGACGACAGAATGTGTGTCTCAAAGTTTAGTAAGGTCAGAAGTACTGAGGAAGAAGAGCAGGAGGAGCTTCTCTTTTTCCTGCTCCTCTCTTTCTGTCAGAGCTGAGGAGCTGCCGGAGAAGGAGAGGCAGAGAGGTTGAACAGATGCTCCCCACATTTGGAGACAATAACGGAGAGAAGAAGCAACAAACACCAAACAAAGACAAAAAGCCTCCTTTTTCCTTCCTTTTCTTTACTCTCTCTCCATTTTTCTCTCTTTTGTTTCCGTTTACTGTCTTTTCATCCTCGTCCAACTTTCAGCATCTCGCTTTGTTCCTTTTTATTATTTTTCCATTCTTTTTTCAGGCTCTCTCTAGCTGGACGCCTTCAGGGCCCAGCAGCATTACCACCACTGTCAACAAGTGAGAACTGAAACACTGCAGAGAAAATAAAGTTTCTGGTCTCGTCTTTTTTAATGTTGTGTTGATCCTTGAACATAATTTGCTCTCTTTTTCTCACTTTATTCATTAAATTAGTTTCTAGTTTTTCTTCTGTTTTCTGATTTTTTTTTTTCTGTTTTATAGATGTGGTGCAAATTTATCCTCTTTGAGTTTATGCTTTTCGGGTTTTGTGGCTGTTGAGAAGCAGTTTAAAGATGTCAGTTTCGGCCCGTTAAATGTTTTTCTGGCTTTTTCTTATGATACTAATTTTACTTTCGAGATAGAGTATGGAACACAATCTTCCAGAAAACATTCACAGGTGTTGGATCAAAATAGAATCTTAATTGTATTGAGAGCTAACAGAACAGTGTGTATAGTACATCTAACTTTGTTTCTCTAATTAAAGTCCAGCTGCTGTTTCGGTTGTTTGTACCTGTGGGTTAGGTCAGTGAGTTGCACAGCTGGTTGCTCTTTCTGTGTGTGTGTGTCTCTGTGTTTTGTTGGCTCCATGAGGAATCAGTTTTCAGTGGAATGTGCCTTTATATTGTCTTTGTGTTGCCGGGGGCGACAGAGCAAAGCTTTGATGCAATCTGTGATGTTCTCTCCCAATCCGTTAAACGTCATGGCGCGGCAGGAGGTTACACAACCGCTTCTACTGGATTCTATCAGGGTTTCTACTGTGGTGCAGATGATGGTTTTACACAACAGGCTGCACTGGTTCCTATTAGGAGGATCTGTCATTGTTCTGGAAAACAACAGGTTTAACTGGTTTGTATTAGGGTTCTAGGCAGGGAATTGGTTCTACTGGTTTCTATCAGGGGTCTGCTGTAATACCATAACTCTCTAGTTTTTGATTGTTTCTATTGTTGTGCAGAAAAGTTAAACAATATAAACCAGTAAAACCACTTGTGTAGAACTCTGATCTGGAACAAAGTAGAAACAGAACAGACACTGCTCACGTTTTGGTCCCTATGTGGTAGAGAACTGATTCCATTGTTTTCTATTATGGTGCAGTGTCACTGTTCTACTGTCTCTCTGTTGTGGTACAAAGACTTGGGACAGGTTGGACAAAGCACCTTAAGTTTTCTCCTTAAGTATGATGCTTAAGGCTTAATTTCTCCTAAGATGAGGGAACTCATTTACCATAGTAGAACGTTTGACTGCTTCATATAGTAATACAGAGATGGTTCCATTGAGTTCTAATGTTTTTCTATTATCACACAGAGAACTTGTTTAACTGGTTCAATGTATCTCCTATTACAGAACCAATACATCTTATTTCCATTGTGTTTCTATTATGGTACAGATCATAATTTTACCCAACTAGTTCCACTGATTTTTATTGTGTTTCCATGACAGAATGGGTTTGACTGTTTTTTTTTAATTGACCCTGTTTACACTTGGTTTTATGATGTGTCTCAGTGATCTGATCCCACGCTGATAGCTGAGACACATCGTCGATCACGTCTGTGTCTATCATACTTGCCAGCTGACCACTTGTGTTCAGATTTTGTTGCTGTATACGACACTTACGCTGGAAGGTCAAAGGGTTCCTCTCATAGTCATTAAACCCGGACTCTCACCAGTCATGTCAGCGGTTGTTTCGGTACAGCTGGAGGTATCGCTGTCAACAGAATTCAAAACATCTCGTTCCGTAGTGCATAGCGGGTAGTCACGCAAGTTATCGAACATTGACATGCTGCCATTGTCCTGTTTTACACCCGGTATTAACATGTATCTTGGTCTGATCCGATCAGAAGTTGACAGCACTAAATACACGTGTAAGCAACCAACAAAACACATTGTGATTCGATCACTCAAGCCACTTGCCAAGATGGTCTGGGATGCATTTGATCAGATATTTTTTGTTGTGTATGTGCTAATGCGTCCTGAGGACTATGTCACCAGTGCAGGATGTGGTGGTTGTTTTGGTGACAGCATGCTAAGGCTCTACAACTTGCCCATTTTACAATTAGTTGGACAAAGTGTTGGGTGACGGTCCATCATGTTGCTGACAGCAATATCTCCTGCTGAACCAACACAACCAAGCACCTAGCAAGAATGTGGATGTCATAAATCTGCACAGCCCCCCTCGACCTTCTAAGTGATGTAGGTAGTAACAAAATCTGCACACAAGTGTGAACAGCGATTTGTCTCTGCTGTCTACTTTTGTTCAAATCATCAAACGCACATTAATACCAGGTGTAAGCAGGGTCACCATCACGTAATGCATTGCATCAGGATTCATCAATGGTTACACTACAAAAGACATGTGATCAAATGTGTCCAGACCACCTCAGCAAGTAGTTTGAGTGATCGGATCTCAATGCGTCTCGATGGTCATTTACAGTTGTATTTAGAGCTGTCTGCTTGTGAAAAGACAGTCATTGGCACATAACAACCACTTTGCAGCGGTAGTTCTACATCTGTATGTTTTTCGATACATACATAGGGAACTGGTTCAATGTGGCTCCTAAACCGCACAAAACTGGTTCCAACGGTTTCTGCTGTGGCACTGAAAACTTATCGGACTAATTTCTGTTCTGTTTCTACTGTGATTCAGATCAAGATTTTACATAACTGGTCAGATTATTTTTTTTTATGACTGTTGTGGCACCGAGATGTGGTTTGGTTTGTGCTTTACATCAGCGCACAGAACTAACTCTCACACCTGGTTCGACTGGTTTCGGTTCTGTTTCCATTGACGTAAAAATCCCAATATTCTCAACCAACTCTACAGGGATTAAAGCAGGCAGTAACTATTAAACATAAGGAAGTGTACAAGGTTCTGAGACATGTTGTGGAAAATAGCTGCATGTGAAGGTTATTGATCGGACGTCATTGGCCTCTATTGTGGCTCTCATTATTTTTCTCTGGTTTTCGGTTTCCAAGTTGTCAGTGAAATGACAACACCGTCAAGGGTGTTTCTGATTGGCTCGAGGTCAGCCCACTAACTGTGGGAATACTGATACTGCCGAGTGTGTGAGTGTGTTTTACAGACTGCAGGAAGTGAGGTTGTTATTGTGTCTCTCTACATTCCTCAGATTTGAACACACACTGCACCTGTTCCTGTCTGTCTATAACACACACATAAGCACACACACACACACACACACACACATACATAAACACACATGCACGGGGAGGCATTCACACACAAATCACAGCCTTTCGTCACCAGTCGAACAACACATTCAATGGGAAAATATGCGTGCGCGACGTGAGACATAAATCTAAATATTTTCAACAGGAACAACACAAGCGTGTGTGTGTATGTGTGTGTGTGTGTGTGTGTGCGTGTGAATTTTGTTGTACAGGCTTTGGGTCAATAAATGTGGTTTTATCATCAGAGCACAAACTCAGTTCTCAGAGGGGAAGAGGAGGAGGAGGAGGAAGTTTGAGGGGATTTTAGTTGGGCTCTAATGACATCTACAGACACTGTGTGTGTGTGTGTGTGTGTGTGTGTGCGGATACTAAAGGATTTGGATCCTTAAAACTTCTGCAAGGTGCATTGTGGGAAGGTATCTGCATCTCCAAGCTGATTAGCTTCTCTTAGCACTTAACATTAGTGTATTTAAGATTGTGAATTTGTGTGTGTGCGCATGTGTGTATGTGTGTGTGGGTGGATGGGTGGGTGGGTGGGTGTTTCCTGACCTCAGTCTTTCATTCCCACAGTTCCCAGTGTTCCTTGCTACTCAGATATCCTGATTGTTGTGGTATTTGTTGCTGTCTCTGCGTCTTCCCGTGAGGCGTGGTTCTGAGGAAGTAAACGCAGTCGACACCAGGCTATTCTCTGGAAATGAGCAGTTAACTGTCTACAACAAAACACTGTGTACTTGATTTTGGTGATCATCTTTAGGCAGCTATTGGCCAAAACGTACTGGAGTTGTGTAATCCATCAGATTAAACATCAAATCTGACTTAATTACATAGTAATGCAGTTAAAGTACATATTAATTTGGAATGTTGGCGTCCCTTGCCATCCCATACATGTATGGAAACTAAACGATGTCTCAAAGCTCAGCAACCCTATTGGATGATACCAGTGAGGGTTTTTTTTTCTACAGTGTCACACATGGCAACTATGATGAGGTAAAGCTTAGGAAAATGTCATGGTTATGGCAAACTATGGTTACAGAGATCACACCTGAACCTGAACACACCTAACCAGGATGTTGTGTGTGTGATCAGAAATAAAAGAAGTAGTGGCTGTTTATCAATTTGGATTGTTTTGGTGTGAGTTGGTGTGAGATTGTTGGAGATATCGGCTCTATAGGTGTCTGCTTTCTCTCCAGTATAATGGAACAAGATGTCACTCAGCTTGTGGTGCTCAAAACGGCAAAAAAATAACATCTGTAAAACTCAACAGCGATGTCTCTTTCCAGAAACCATGATCCGGTTACTCAAGATAATCCACAGACCTTGTTGTGAGCAGTTTCATGTTGGAACTATTTTCTTTCTACTGAAATACACCTGCCAACCGTATCACCGTGCAGAAGGAAGCGTGCATCTACTGCTAGCTTGCTAGCATCACTGAGCTAGCTAAAGTTACAGCTTAGCCTAGGAGGAAGCCGTTAATGTTATGTCTTGCACTATCACGAGCATGGGCCTCTCATCCATGAGTAGATGCACTCTTCCTCCTGCATAGTGATACAGCAGCTGTTTTTCGGCAGACAGAAAATATTTCCAACATGAAACTGCTCACAACAAGGTCTGTGGAAGCAAATGCAGCGATTGTAAACCAGCTTAGACTGTAATTCTTCCTCCAACCATTTGCAAGCCCAGCTTTTTGCTGCAGAAAAAAAGGTATGAAGCACAGATTGAGTGTTAAAGTTGCGAGAGTCTCTCAGATTCCTTCTGTAATTCTCTGTATGGTCACATTGTGTCCTGAAGATCGTTCACCTTTAAGGATACGGGATAGTAGCGCAAAGGAAATAAGATTTTTTTTCCTCGCTCAGAAGTAAAGCTGAAAGATTGAGCGGAGAAACATGCTTTTAGTGATCTGAAAAAAGGTCAGTTTTTCGTTTGACAGAAACAGTTTGAGGCTGTTTTCTGTTTTTAATCATTTCTCTTAGGGAGTGTGGGAAGTGAGATGATGTTTTTTATAATGCCCCCAAGTGTTGTTTTTTTCTTCCATCTTTTTCTTTTATTTCTTCTGTCTGTGTTTTATCATCAGATTTTCTCTTTACGACATCTGTGTTCCATCCGTATGCAAATGCTCTAAAGTTAACAAAGCAGCCCATGTCTTTTTTAGGGGATCGAGGTAGATTAGGTGTAGCTGTGGCGGAGCGGGTCTTTCATTTTGAGTCAGTGGGAGAGACAGAGAGAGGGAAGAGCACTTTCAACAGCTGTTCCAGGGTTTGCGTCATGCGGCGCAAGCTCGCGTCATGGCTGAGTGTTCGCACGCTATGCACACATACACACACAGAGGCATGCTGTGGGGACCCCCAGTCGAAGGCATGACCAAACACAGGCATTGTGTTCTCATGCAGCCGCTGTGTTGCTGAGGAAGAACGTCACCTGCTTTGAGTGATGACAGGCTGCTGGTTCTGCTCGCAGTCTCACGTTTTACTGCATGTTTGCTGCATGACTGCTGCGCTGCTGCCCCTCCGAGACGAGTCTCGCACAAAGTCACCGCTTTGTTCCTCTTTTAGTCATCAAACTACTCTGAATGAGAGGGGAGACGAGGAAAAATTAGTCAGAAAATATGTCATTAGTCTTTAGTACACGTTGAAGCGTAAGTGGTGGGCACTGGAGATGCTGTCATTGTGGTTACCATGGTCACCATTGTAAATTTAATGTTGTCAATAGTATGGTTTGACAGAATTTTAAGTGTGCAGTGAATTTAGTTTTGCAAAGTAAAGAAAAAAAGTTTTCAAATGTTATATGCTATATGTGTGTGTGTGTGTGTAAAGATGTTTAAATATTGTTATGCTTTTTAAAGAAAAAAATAAATTAAAATAAGCTGAAATATTCATAGATTTTTTTATATTAATATACATAGGATGTACTATATATCCTAGGTTGAAAAAAAATTAAATATATATATTTTCAACGTTTTTCTTTTTAGAAGTATAAAATTATTCATCTAAAAATTATGAAATATATGTAAAATAATTTTTCCTCTTTTTAAAGAAATGAAAAAATGTAATTTGTATTATTTAGAAAATGTAAAACAAAACAATTTACAAACTTTATTTACATAGCTTTGCTAGGTTAGAAAATAAAAATAATTGATTAAAAGTGTGTGCAGGTTAAAAATAGTGTATATAGTGTATGTATCAGAGAAGTTTTTATCTTTTTGTTTTTTTTTTAAAAAGGTTAACTTTAAAAAAAAAAATACAGCATCATAAAAAGTTCTAAGCTTCATTAAAAAAAATTTAAAGTGTACAAACTTGCCGCCTAATATAAGCTTGTTTTATAAATAAGCTAAATAAGCACATTTTGTACAAAATAAAAGTAAATCTATTCAATATAATCTTTTAAACTTATTTTAAGATAAATGTTATAAGTTTAAAACCAGTGTTCTTTATTTTTTTGGCAACCAAAATATGTGTGTATTATTGACAAACTGATATTAGTAATAGAGTAGAGCAGATTTCTTTTAGTTTGAAAAGAAAAAGCAACGAGCAGTCACCGCTCAGGAAGTGTGTTCTTGCAGTCAGGTGAAGAAGGGGGTGATGTTGACGTCTGAGTTAACGAGAGAAGTGTCAGTCATCTGTTCAAACCTATTTGAGATGACGTCTGTCTGAAGCTAAGCCTCGGCCCGCTGAGCCTCAACTTGTGTTTGGCTGCGAGCTTTCGATGTGAACAAGTTGTTTTTTGATCAGAGCGCAGACTCCTGAGTGACGATGTGTGTTTCTGTGTTTGTGTTGCAGGTGTACGCTCCGTCTGCCAGTACAGCAGACTACAACAGGGACTCACCGGGTTATCCCTCCTCCAAACCTCCCAGCGCTGGCTTCCCAAGCTCATTCTTCATGCCAGGTACTCATGCATGCACACACACACACACACACACACACACACACACACACACACACAGATCCGTCCCATTCCTGAGCTCAATGTGGATACTGGATCACAAACGATGTGAAAGATGTTCTCATTCCAAAATCCTCTAAAGATTTGAGTCGTACATTTTATTTGTTATTAGAACAGCTACCCAGATATGGTATTTGTCTATTGCTGGAGCGAACAATAAAGACAAGGTTTTTGCTTGCAAACTTTGAGACTGATGTGAACGCTGCTTTCACATTAAACATAAAGGTGTGACACTGCGCAGAACAACACCTTTACTTTCAATTGAGTGTGTGGCTGTGTTCTCTTGATGTGCAAAACACACGTCTAACAGCATTCATTGACAGGAAGTAGAAGTCAGGAGAGTTAATTTTGTACATCTCTGAACTTCAGGAAATATGTAATCTTGTATCTGTGAACTCAAAAAACAGCATGCACATCCAAAAACGATAAATACTTGGGGCTGGACAGAAGAACAAATACAAAGATACAAAAACAGGTCCCAGCACCAGAAACTGTTCCATTTGGAAATATAATTGTATCACCACATGTGACATTTTGGGCACCAGCCCTTCATCAGACATGAACAAGATAAGGAGACACACTTCTATATATACAACCAATGGTGGTCGCCCAACAGATCATGTGATAACACATGTAGCTATACAGAAACAGAGCACAACACACTGCTAAACCAGTACAAAATTATACCACAAGAAGTGTCACCTCACCATGACTGAAACATCAGGTAAAAAAAAAATGTCATAATGACATGCAAATTCAAGGTGACATTGTAGAAGATATTTTTATAATTCATATACATGTTAAATTTTTGGTTTGAGTCCAAGGTGTGAGAAAGAATAGCATCAGTAACATTGTTAACACTGTGCTACATTACAGAGAAATACAAAACCGTACTAATGAACCTTCATTAATATAGGCCTATATTTTATCTACAAGTGCATGTTAATGACGCTGTCGGCAAAGCAGTAATGATTGTACTAAGTGGCTAATGGGCATGTAGCTACTTCCATGTTTCAGATGATACGTCATGTTTGTAGTCGACCAATGAAGATGAGTTCACATATCACCTTGGGTTCGTCCTTCACCTACTCAAAATGATCCCACACTTTGGATTTCTTGACCGACATGTTATTAACTAGCCTGTGGAATAACCGCAGGTACTAGCCCTGGAAATTAACTCCTGTCTGACTGCTGAGCGTGGACACTCCCTGTGTCTGTTCTTTCAAATTAAATTCCCACATGGTCCAGTTATACAGGTTTTAATTTATTTTGACAAGGCACAGCTCCTAATAGTTCCTTATGAACATACACTAGTTTAAAGGAATACAATACATACTGCAAAATGTATATCAATTACTCAGCGCATTTGTGAAGGAAACTTCTGCATGCCACCAGGGTGAACGGAGAATCCAAAAAATCTTCATGAATTTAAGTCACAGACTACCATGCTTAACCGCTTTATCAAAACATCTGTTTGCAAACTCTCGCGCAACTTCTGCAGTTAAATCCAAGTCTCATTTATCAAGTCATGTGCTCAGAGCTTCACAAACACATGCAGTTTTGCTAAAACATTATGATTTAAAACATCAGTACAAACTGTCTCATGCTACCAAGTAGCGTGCCGAGGCACACGTGCATTTGAGCTCAAAAGCATGCACGTGCTCATGTATGCTCAGGGGCGGAAGTGTTTTACATTGTAAAGTTTAGTGAAAATGCATGTGTTTGAGGAGCACTGAGCATAAATGAGACTTGGATTATACTGTGTGACAGTTTGTAAATGGATGTTTTAATGCAGTATTGTTTTTTCTGGATTCTTCTTTCACTGTGGAGGCATGAAAGAAAAATGTTTTCTTAACAAAGTCAATGTAACGCGGGGTGATAACTGATATACAAATGGTCATGTTGCGGGTGAAGTATTCTGTCAGTGTTCATGTGTGTTCAGACAAAACACAGTGACTTTTCACCATGTTTTGATGACATAAATCGGACTGCTGGGGAGCGTTTTGTCTGTTTATTGACTGCTCAGATTGATTTAAACCCTATATTTCCCCCCAGACTGTCTCTTCCCCCCTCTCACCTGGGGGTCTTTCATGTTTATACACACAGACGTGGATAAAAGTCCCAGAAATCAAGTTTGTCCGGCACAGTTCTGAGTTAACCGGGTTATTCTTAAACCTGAAGAAGGAAACCAGGTGTCCTATTTACATGGATGTTTTCTGAAATCAGGTTGCAGCATAAAGTGGGTCAGATTACCAAACTGCATGTAGACAAACTGAGTGAGTCACAGGAAGGTTTGACAGCACTGAGAAACCTCAGTGTGTCTTTACCTTACAGCCTGCACGGAGAACCAACTGATCTCAAACCAGCATACATCACATGTACCTGATTCTTTCTCTCTGTGTCTCCCTATCAGACGGTCACCACAGTGGCGATCCCTGGAGCAGCAGTAGTAGCAGTATGAGCCAACAGGGTTACCACGGCAGCATGCTGGGGGGCGGGAACTCGGCCCATGGCCCCGCCCAGAGCTCCTCCTACTGCGGGATTCACCCTCACGACAGATTGGTGAGCAAAACTGTCACTCACAAAGTATGCAAACACCAGGGTCTGTACAGGTGGTACTTCCCTCTCAGGAAGTCATTCCATGGATTAAATGTAAAGACTTTCTACAACATTTCATACTTTAGCTGAAACATTTCAATAGCGCCCATGTTAGCGTCTACGTTGGTTTTTTGGGGGGGGTTTAAATGGAAGACAGTGTTAAATACATTTTGCTGTGTTCAGGAAAAGCTATCGAGAGTCAAAGGTATGCCCCCAAAAATGAAAAATAAAAAGTAATAGATTATTATTGTCACTGTGAGGTATAAATGAAATACGTTGTTTGTTTTTTTTTAGGCAACCCAGTCTCACTCGGAAGTCATCGAA
Source organism: Epinephelus lanceolatus (assembly GCF_041903045.1). Classification (NCBI taxonomy): domain Eukaryota; kingdom Metazoa; phylum Chordata; class Actinopteri; order Perciformes; family Serranidae; genus Epinephelus; species Epinephelus lanceolatus. The sequence continues at coordinate 27,544,577 of NC_135752.1, forward strand.
ATCCGGTGCTTGGGCAGTGACTTGCAATGTCAGACGCTGATAAAAAAAAGCTGTCCTTTAACTTCGGCATGATACGCTGCTGGTCGCTGTTATAGTTTAACAGCGCTTAGCAGCCTCAGAGGGAAATGTGTCAGGACAAGAACAAGAGTTAAGGTGGCAAAAGTCAAAGTAGGGCAGATGCGAGGGGTGGTGGATGGGTCCAGCAATCACTGACTTTCACTCAGGAGCGCAGCATTCATGTCCTGTAGGATTATAAAGCCAAACCCTGTTCTTTTTCCCTAAACCTAACTACGTGTGTTTGTTGTTGGAAATGTCAATTTGCAGTGTTGTACCGACGTAGTGCTTTTATTCTGAAAGAGACTGTATGTAGACAGTCAATTTCCCGTGAAAACAGGAGTGTATTTTGAAAGACAACAATGCATGTAACAGGCAGAACCTGACATAGCGTCCCAGAACGTCAACAACCAACGCACCCAGGGTACCTTTCATGCCGTATCTGGACGTGGAAAATCCATGACCAAACGTCAATATGTGACGAAGTCAGAGTGAGAATGTGTTGTTTTAGGAGACATTTGAGCTCTGGTTGACCTCCTTCTTATATTTTGTCATCAGTATTATTCAAATAACTTTTTAGAAATTGTTTGTACACTTGTGTTATGATATTTTAACTGTAAAAACTAAACATCTCCTCCTAGAATTCATAATATTACGGTGTTATCTGTATGATAAAAAGTATATTATCAATATATTTTGTATGTAAAATGTTTAAAATACAAAGGATAAATATTTTCGTTCATTCCTGACCTTGAAATAGTAATTTATCTGGAGGAAAAAATAAAGATTTACATGCTTTTCCCGTAACTTTCAACTGCATCTCACAAGATCATAACATGGCCATAATAAAGCCAATAAGAGGACCTTGAGTTACGTTTTTTATTTTTATTTAATAGGAGCAATAACTTCACAGCTGTATTCTAGAAATCATAGTGAAGGGCAAGTTCGAAGATGAATGTGGTCTGAGCAAGGGGGCTGATAGTATAGGGTAGGAAGTAGGGAAGGGGCCATTGTCTCCGCCCTGCCGGATTGTATACTTCTGGCCTACATTCGTTTTAAGTCACGGATTGCTGGAGTGATCCTATCACAAGATGATCTCTACTTCTTTTATTGGCTTGTTTATTTGGCTTATTTGTGTTACCTGAAGCTTAATCATTAAAGAATAAGGTAATTCTGCCATTAAAGGCAAAAACTTCAACTGAGTCATTGTTTGACCAATCCTGGAACCCACTGCTTATCATCTGACACCAGTAAAGCCTCTGGGGGCGAGGGCCATTTTTCGGGAGATCAGGTGTAGCCAGCAAATATCCGAGCTAAGACTTCCTCTTCCGTGTGCCGGCTGTTTTGGCTTATCTCTATAAACAGATATTTACATATGACTGCAGACACATTTTTAAAAAGCTAATATAAAGCTATAATGTCAGACAATAGCCGATGGTTTCTGAGACTGCATTTCTGTATCCCACGCACTCTGCCTCTCGACATGGACGTATTACCTGCTGTTCAAACGGGATTGGTCAGCACTATTCTGACTTCAAATGGAAACCAGAACACTTCAGATACACTTTGGTTGCTAATCTGTCAAAGGTCATTAGATGGCAATTCTTTCAAACTAAAGCTCTCTTTACTTTCCAGTGTTTATCACCACTTCCTTTTACTTTTATTCCCCTCCAACGTAATGTTGTAGTTTGTTCTTTTCTTCTTAAAGTTTCATATAGTTGTGTCCGTTTCTCTGCAGAGCTACCCGTCACACTCGTCTGCAGATATCAGCTCCAGCCTTCCTCCTATGTCCAGCTTCCACCGAGGGGGAGGGAGCGGGGGAGGTGGCAATCACTACAGCACCGCCTCTTGCACCGCCTCAACCAACGGCACAGACAGCATCATGGGTAAGACACCTGTGTGGATATTATGTCTGGAAGCAATGCGTAACAAGTAATGGCGTGCTTTGTTTTTAAAATTGAGTGAAATGATTTTGGATGATTGATGCTTGTTGATGTGACCTGGTTCCTATCAAGGGTTAGCCTCACTGCTTAACCCACTATGGTCACAAACTCTGCGGATGAAGCCATCAATCCAGGCTCAAATATCTTTCAGTTGTTGGATGGATTACCTTGGAATTTGGTACAAGGTCACAAGAGGATGAATCCTATTTACCTTGATGAACTGCTGATTTATTTTTTATTTTTTTACCATGAGGCTGATTTTTGTGTTTTAATAAAATGTCTTTACACCTATGTACCTATCCACACTTGGTACATGTGTTCATGTACCGCTCTGGATGAAGTGTAATCGCTCTGGTGATCCTCCTGACCTTCTTTCTAGCACTAAATACACAACCCTGATTCCGAAATAGCTGGGATGCTGTGTAAACTGTAAATAAAACAGAATGAAATGATTAGTAAATCGTTTTTAACCTACATTCAATTGAAAACAGTACAAAAAGTTTGGACAGGAGCTTGTAAGTGTTGGGTAACTGAGGGCACTAATTGTTGAAGTTTTGAAAGTGAATTTTTTTTTCTTCGTCAAGATTTAAAGTCTGTGCGGAAGAATGGGCCAGAATCCCATCTGAATACTGCGACAGATTAGTTTCTTCATACAGGAAGTGTCTTGAAGCTGGCATTGCAAACAAAAGCTTCTCCAAGTATTGAATAAATTTCAGTTTGCGTGTTCAAAACTTCTTTCCTGTGTCATCCCACTTTATTGCGCATCATTTTTATGGATTAAAATGTTATGACTTCTTTATCTGTGTAGTTCTGTTGAGTTAATACCAAAGTCTGGTACAAATTTCATGTGAATAGTTGCATTTGAAATCTGTTTATTGAAAAAATGTTGACATGTTGAATGCTCATTTCCCCCATTGTAATTCCAAAAAGGATTTGTCTTATCTTTTTATGTATGTTTTACACAGCGTTCCACACGTTTTTGGAATCAGGGTTGTATTACAAATTAAAGGGGAACACCACCTAAATTGAGAATTCCAGTATGTTATTTCCATGGCCTAGGAAAGTTCAATTCATATTTGTGAACATGAGCTACTCTCACTCGAAACCAGAAACTAGAGAAGGAAGTCTCAAACTTGTGAGCTGTTCTGTAGACAATGAATGGGAGACTGTTCTTGTGGACACACAGAATGTTTATTTCTTTCTTTTTTTACCCAAATCTTTTGTAGTGTTCTCAATTCTGAAACAGAAAATGTACATATACCCAGAACATAACCCTGGGGGTTCTCAGTGTCCTCTGGAACATCTGTCCCAATTCATTGTCAGTGGAGCATCTCCAGACTTTATATCCTATCACAATAAGTTTGCGTTTTAGCACACTAGCTTTTGGTTTTGGGAGAGAGTTGTTCATGTTTATTGATGTTTTTGGTCTGTCTTAGTCCAGTGGTTCCCAACTGGCCCAGCCACGGGGTCCTCAGTCATTAGTTCACGGTCCACACAGTTCAGTACATTCAGCATCTCTCTATGTCAAGTAGCAGTCCGTCAGTCACTCACTCTACAGCAGGAAACGGCACTTCAAAATAAAAGCTCTGTGCCGGAAATTCACTTTCCTTAAAAATGAAGTGTGTTTTTTACAAACTTGACATGGTTGCGAATCACTTGCAGTCCATTCAGAATGGACTCGCAACTCACTAGTTGGGAACCACTGTCTTTGACCATAGAAATAACATATATAAATTTTGAAAATGGACGTCATTCCCCTTTAATGAGATTCCCCTCAATGCCTTGCTTTTATTTGTGTCTTGTGCCAGTTATAAAACATTAGCATGTTAACACATTAAACTAAGATGGTCAACGGGCTAAACATTACACCTGCTAAACATCAGCATGTTTGCTAACGTTAATGTTTAGCTGGAAGCACTGATGTGTCTAAGTACAGCCTCAGAGAGCTTGTTAATCCATTTATAGTATGTGATCACTGATGTGAGGCCACATGTTCATGTCAGGGTGTTTTTTAATTATTTGAATGCCTATAAACCAGTTATTTTTGGGTTATGGGTGACAGAGCTGTAGACTTAAGACTGCAGACTTGATTCAGACTTAAGTGACAACAACGGGGACTCAAGACTTGACTGCTGACTTTGATTTGACTTTGAGACTGCACTTAGCGCTTGACTCCCCAAAGACTTGACTTTTCCCAAAGACTTCAGCAGTCTCTGTTGTGTGTGAGCTCTCATTATTATCATAAACCATCTGCAGCACCTTTTACTCATGGACAAGATTAATTAAGTGTAAAAGTAACTGATCATTTTGATGTTTTCATCTTGGATTGATGACTTGGATGCACTCGCTGTGTTTGTGTTTTGACTTTGGAAAACCAACAGAGGAGCTACTTGAAGTCACTACTTAAAAGACAACATTACGGGTCCTTTCTAGTCAAAGACCACATTTTAATTTACGGCCACATAACCGGTGATAACTGTCCCCGCTGTGATTAGACTCAGATGATTTAAACCACTTAAAAACCGAACGTCAGTGTCAGGGGAGAAGGCGAGCAGTCAGAAACTGAAGGTAACTGAATTGAGAAAAGCACTTGTACTCCTTTTTGGCTCGACCTTGACATCACTGACACACACACAGACACACACACGCACACACAGCATGCCATATGGACCCTTTGCTTTGAGTTCCATAGAACAAATAGGACAGCAATAAGAAACAGATTGAAAGTTTGTTTTCATGGGAAGACAAATCCAACATTCCACAAAGATAGCACACACACTCCCACACACACACACACACACACGTGCGCGCGCGCATGCACACATACGCACACGAGCCCCAGCAGATGAGTGTAAACACAACATGAAGCTAATAAAAAACATGCCGCTGTTGTTTAAATGTAAACTCATGATACACGTGTGTGCACACATGAACGCTTAAACAGGGACGCACAGTGTTTACAGCCGTTTCTCTGCATTGGTCTGTGCGAGTAAACAAGTGGGTGAGTTGTCTTTACAGAGAGCAGCAGCTGTGGTCACTATGGATTCATGTCAGTTGCAATTGATTTTAATAACGATCACTTAAACATTTTCTCTATCAACAAAATAACAGTAAGTCCAGCCAGCTCTGTGTCGTGCAGCAGGTGGCGCAGCCTTAAGGTGACTAAGCTAACGCACAGACCTGTTGGCTAGCTCGAAAGTGTTGGCAGTGTCTATACCATGGTTGAGGCATTATGTTTTCCAGTTGTCTCTCCTTCTATTTGTCCAGTGTTATCTCAAGAATGCCTTGAGGGAATTTTCTCAAATGTTGCAAAAACATCCACTGCGACTCAAGAATGTAGTGATTAGATTTTAGCCTCATAAAAAACAATTTTGGCCATAACTCAAGAAATCGTAGGCCAGTTACTACAAAATCTCACAGGGAGGTTAAAATGATGAAGTGATGGCATTTTATATCCATAAGGTCATAGGTCAGCTTCTCTGTGACATCATAATGTTCTAAAAAAAAAAAAACATGTCTCAGGCCATTATTCAACTCCGTCACTCAGGAACTGAAGGGATATTTGGTCAGATGCAGAATTTGAGACACTAATCTTTGATTGAAGTCACTTTTTACTTTAGTTATTCATTTTTTACTGTTGTCTGACCAGCAGATTAAGTGATAATGAAAAATAGTTACTTCAGTGGACATTTTGATTTTTTTTCTTCTTCTTTTTTCCGCAAATGACATGAATCCATCCTGACCCCAGCTGCTGTTTATTTAATTGAATTTGATTTTATTTTATTTTATTTTATTTTATTCTGTTTTATTTTGTTTTATTGTTGTTGTTTAATTTTTATTTTATTTTCTGTATTTTTTTATTTATTTGTTTATCTATTTAATTGTTTAATTATTTATTTATTCATTTATTTTTGCATTTATTTATTGATTTTTTTCGACACATTTCCCTTTTTTAGCTCACGGAAAATATTTAATTCTCAAAAGAGAGGATGCAATGTCATTTGAAGTCCAGTGGCTTGCAGCTTGGTCATGTACTCCAATGAACACCACTGGTGGGAAGCTGGTGAGGGATCATGTCCTCATCACTGCACCACCAACTCCAGTTTCACAAGATTTTGAGAATGCAGTGTGTTTACTCTGTATACATGTTAGATTAGTATACTTTAAAAAAATCAGCATGCATCCTAAAAAAAGAAATGCCCGAGTTACTGTTGTGCTGTTGATGGTCCAATAATGCAATGCTCACAGGAAATAGAAGAGTTACTCCCAGCTGCAAAAAACAATTGTGCATGGTGATGAGACAGCTCCAAGAAGGAGAAAGAAACAATAAATCTTCATTTCCTTTTGATACATAAGGTTGAAATACATTGATCAATTGTTTAACTGTAGAAACAGTGTTCTATGAAAACTAGTAATAATATGTAATACGTGATTGGAACACAGCAAAGGAACTGCAGGGCAGATGTACATGGATATTTTAAGCATAGAGCAAATGAGTAAATAAAAAATAGATAAAAATAAAACTGTCCCAATTAAAAAAACAGATTTAATAACAATATGATTTTGCACATAAGACTTAAAAAACAATACAGAATAAAATGACAAAACATTAGTCTTTGATGGACACGGACAGAAAACCTGAAAAATCTGTTTCATCTCCTGAATGCGCTCCTCCTTTGCAGCTATAAGCTCTCATTTATGAAAAAGATTTTCTCTTGCACATGTTCTAAATTATGCGTCAAGTCAGGATACAAGTGTGTGTGTGCCTGTGTGTGTATGTGTGTGTAGCAGTAATCCCTTGGATGGTTTACTCGGCCAGTGGTATGGCGTGAGTGAGACATGAAGCTTTAACCCCAAAACATATGCTGCTTCCTGTCTCTCTCTCTTCTCTTTCTGTCTCTGTCTCTCTCTGTCTCTCTTTCTCTCTAACAGCTTAAAGAAGTCCAGTCCTGCCAATTTCTGTAATGGAGTCATTTGCCATGAAAGGATGTGTTTTTGCTGCACTGTGTGTGCGCAGCATGCGCGTGTCTAACTTGTGTGTGCGAGCGTAAACTTTCCATCTGGGATCTGCTATCAGGAGAGATGAGCTGTGAGCATGTCTCTCTGCCTCAGTGTGTGTGTGTGTGTGTGTGTGTGTGTGTGTGGGGGCGCTCATCTGGTCCTGTGAGGTCACTTCCTTCCTCTCTGGCCTCAGTGCTCTTCAAGTGTGTGAAACAGATTTAGTTCTATTGAAGTCCAGCATTCGCACACACACACACACAAACACATGCTGTCAGTCAGCAAAAATGTGGATAAATGTAGATGTTGAACGTCAGCTCCTATTGAATTCTGTCTCTCATTCTTGTCACATTTATTGGCAAGGAGCCTGATCACACTGGCATTTATAGATTTGGAGCAAAGTTTCTCATTTCAGTTGTATATGCAGATCTGTTTGGATCAAGCAGCAACCTCTGAGGCTGAAAAATGAAGCCAATGCAGAAGTGCCAGCAACTGCAGTTCCTCTGATGGCCACTTGAGGCTGGCTCCAAAACAGAATAAATCCCCATAGACCCCCATGTTAAAATAGCCAACTTCACAGCAGAAATAAACAGGTTTACAGCCTGGTACAAAAAATGGTTTTGGTCTAGTTGCTAATTTCAACATTCATGAAAACTGTATGGGGATGAATTGTCCCGAAGGCCTAAAGCTATGCATATTTAAGAGGGGGGCCGCTTGAGTGACAGGCTTTCTGCGAGGTGACGCTACAGTCTGTGAATCAGATCCAACCTCGCTTCTCCACAAGTCCAACCTCTCGTCCACATATCGTCATTTCTGGTTCTTAAAAACCAAGATGGTGACGTCCGAAATGCAGATCCACAGGCTTCAAAACAGGAGTCCTCAAACCAATGGGTGACATCACAGAAGCTATGTTCATTTTTTATGCATTGTATGGTTTGAATTGGGCTGTTTTCGTGCACTGTTTGTATGTACACCTACGAAAAGTAATGCACCAGAATTCATACATAACCCACATAATAATTAAGGCTGCAATCACGTGACGAATGTGAAGACTTTCCCCCAGGAGACCTGTGTTTGTGTCCCATGTAAAACCAGTGAATGTTATATACTGTTATACTTAAGAGTTCTTTTAAGTACATAAGTTTACATTACATGTGCAATAGGACTCTCACAGCACCGTCTTTAAATCGCTGCCTTCAGTCATTTCAGTGAGGGGAAGGAGGCAGAGGGGAGACAGTTTCGAACATGGCAGTAGGGGTATGAAGCAGTTGCATCGCATTCTTCTCCGTGAACATGCACAGATTTTGCTCTGCTGCTCAGAGGTTGCGTGTTGAACTCCTGTCAGTTGCCAGTTGATCGAATAGTGAGCATTGCAGAAGCAAAAACAAGAAGAAGCACTATTTGTTCAATATTATAGGAACCGTTGTGTGTGTTTTTTTGTCAGGTATTATGAACTGTTGTATGAGAAACAATGTCTGAATCCACGTGTGGAGCAGTAGTAAAACTACACCAGCTGACCATAGTTGTTTCACACCATCACATTTCATATAACTGTGCTCTGCCAACGTATAAACTGCTTCTAAAAAAGAGATGCATCATGGTCTACAGCCTGCAACAGACAGGAATCCATAGTACAAATCTCTTGAATTAATGTGTTAACTTACTCTCCATTGGACAATTATGTGCGAGCTACCACTCTTCTACTCCTTGTTTAATTTCCTGTGGTATAAGAAAAGAACAAATGAAGAACAAAAAAGAAACCAGGCACAACTGCTACACAGTGTGTGTATGTGTGGACAGAGAAGACGAATTCGTTAATGAAAGTAACAGCATTTAATTTTCAGGTGGATCAGTATTAATGAGAAGTGTTGCAGGTTCGAGTTTGGACTGGATGGATCTATGGTGTGCGAACAGGCAGAATAATTAATGTATGTCGTAACAGCATCCTTATTTACAAGAATACGTTAATCTTTTTGCCGTGTGTGTGTCACAGCTAACCGAGCGCAGAGCTCAGCAGCCAGCGGCTCTCAGACAGGAGACGCCTTAGGGAAAGCACTCGCATCCGTAAGTGCAGCACACACACACACACACACATTCATTCATGCACATATGCATGTGAGATACCTGTTGAGTATTTATTAATGCTAAATGGTTTTATAATTAATGTTTCGTAATTATTTTTCTATTCTGTTTGTCTTTAAAAATGAATGTGACTTTTGGGTGTTTGGAGGTGTTGTTCTGCTTGGCTCTCTGACTTTTATGTTTTTATTTTTTCAGATCTACTCTCCAGATCACACGAACAACAGCTTTTCGTCCAATCCCTCCACCCCAGTTGGTTCCCCGCCCTCCCTCACAGGTAGCACATGACACTCACCCTCCAATCACAACACACCAACTGCATTGTCACAGAACCAACATGCACAGATGGTTAAAGGAGAGCTGAGATGGATTGAAGTAGGACTTGACTTGAACTTAAATTACCTGACACTCGACATGAACTTGCCTCAAACAACTTGAAAGTCGACTTGAATTTGTTTCATATGACTTGAGACAAGACTTGGATCTGTTTCAAATGACTAGAGACTCGACTTGAACTTGTTTCAAATTACTTCAGACTTGACCTTAACTTTTTTCAAATGACTTGAGACTTGACTTCAACTTGTTTTAAATGACTTGAGACCCAATGTTAAAGGAGCTATATGTAAGAAATCTAAAGCAAATAGTTGTAAAATCCTCCTAATATGTCACAGAGACTAAGGAATAATGTTCATATAACATACTGATCTCACTGACAACAATAGTACAGCCAGAATATTCACATTTAAAAAAAAAAATTTACGGTTCGCAAATCATGTTTATGTTTTGAATTTGTGTTTTGGCCTGTTGTGCCACCCACCGCCGTCTACCAGTCACGCAGTCAGTAGAGTCTCAGCATCAGTTAAAGTTACGACTGAGCTACAGCAGCACGGCAAGCAGCATTAGCAGTGTCCCGGTACATAACATTAGCAGCTGGCTCCTCAGCTGTATCCCGGCAGCAGCGTTAGCAGCAGAGAAGCCGGACTTGCTCGAACAGTCCGCTGGAAAACCGCAGATCAAGGACGCGGCGACGCGGCCCTGCCACGGCAGCCGCCCATGGGCAAACAAATCAGTGTCCAGTGTGCTGCTGTCCAGCAACCTCGAATCTGTAGGGGAGGGGGGGCGGACACGACTCGCAGCAGTATTTTGAATTTGAGTGCAGTAACCGTTTTGGCCACATTCTAACGTATAGCGCCTTTAAATTGCTTCCAACAACTTGAAACTTAACTTGAGGTTGTTTTAAATTACTTGAGACTTGACTTGAACTTGTATAAAATGACTGGGGACTTGACTTGAACTTGTTTTCAATCACTAGAGATTCAACTTGAACTTGTTTCAAATGACTTGAGGCTTGACTTGAATTTGTTTTAAATGACTTGAGAGCTTGACATAAAATTGTTTTAAATTACGTAAGACTTAATTTGAACTTGTATAAAATGACCTGAGACTCAACTTGAACTTGTTTCAGATGACTTGAGACAAGACTTGGATCTGTTGACTTGAGACCCAACGTGAACTTGCCTCAAACCACTTGAAACTCAACTTGAGCTTGTTTTAAATAACTTGAGAACTTGGACTGAACTTGCATCACATGACTTGAGACTCTACTTGTACTTGTTTCAAATGATTTGAGACAAGACTTGGATCTGTTTCAAATGACTGGGGACTCTACTTGAACTTGTTTTAAATGACTTGAGACTTGACATAAATTTGTTTCAAATGACCTGAGAGCTTGACCTGAAATTGTTTTAAATTACCTGAGACTTGACTTGAACTTGCCTCAAAGGACTTACCACAAGACTCGGACTGTTTCAAATGACTTCAGACTCTACTTGAACTTCTATCAAGTTACTTGAGACTTGACTGAACTTGTATTAAATGACTTCAGACTTGACTTGAACTTGCTTTGAAGGACCTAAGACAAGACTTGGACTGTTTCAAATGACTTGGGATGACTTGAACTTGTTTCAAATGGTTTGAGACAAGACTTGGACCTGTTTCAATTGACTGGGGACTCTACTTGAACTTGTTTTATATGACTTGAGACTTGGACTGTTTCAAATGACTTCAGACTTGACATGAACCTATATCAAATGACTTGAGACTTGACTTGAACTAGTCTCAAATGACTTGAGACTTGACAGTTTTTTACATTGACTTGACCACAGCTCTGGGAGGAAGTAATAAATGGGAAAAAATATAAAGGTTATTTAGAGAAACTTAAATCAACACATTTAAATAAACCTTTACATTGTACTAAATAATTTAAGAGGATTTTCTGCTTTTTAAATGCTCTCACTAGATGTAAAATAAGACCATAAAACCACATTAATGAGCACTGTGTGTCTCCTCTTCTTACCCCTCCTCCTCCTCTTCCTCTTATTTCCACCAATTACTCCTCCTCGCGGCTGATGCTGTAAACTCTCCCTGCTCCTTAAAGTGAAAAATGACTTTTCCTAATAATAGTTGTGTCGAATTTGTCTCTAATTGTCGCTGCTACACACACCGTTTGATATTTCTGTGCCGCGCCTTGTGACTGATAGCTTTAATTACGAGCACCACTTCGACAAATCGTTCACAAACCTACCGGCTCTGCAAACACCAGCTCCCTCCCCTCTTCCTTCTCCTCCTCCTCGTCATTATAGCCGCCTCGGATATTGCCTGCTAAACCATAATTGGTGTTTATCATTGTGTCAGAGTTACCGCACTTTTTACAAATTAGAAATGAAGCCTATTAGAGCAAACTACATGCAAATTGATATCCAAGGCTAATTCTGTGAGGGTGTTTTACAGTGTTGGACTTGGAATAATTTACCCTGCCGTTTAATACATATATTTGTATTTGCACATGAATGTACCCAGGTGATTATTCATTAATTAGCATATGGAAATGAGCATGTAATATGAATAAAGGAGAGGGGAGAGAAAAGACTGGGAGACAAAATGGGAAGACAATTTGGGGAAAAAGAAGAGAAACACAAGCTAATGAGATGAGATCAGAGTTACAAAGGAGAGATCAGTGGTGAGGGCAGAGGGAAAGTAAGAGGAGGGGGACAAGAATGGATGGGTAAGGAAAGGGAATAAAGGAGGAGAGGAGATGGAGGAATGAGAGAGGAAGACAATTAAGCAATGGAGAGAAGAGTAGGAAGGAAAATAGGAATATAAGGGCGAGTAAAGAGAAGAAAGACGAGGAGAGAAGACAAGAGATGAGGAGAAAAGACAAGACAACTATGGGATATCAGAGGCGTAATAAGAGAAAACAAGTGCATGAATAGGAATTAAGAAAGAAGAGAAAAAAGATTAAAGAGAAGATGACAAATGAGACACCTGAGTGATAAAAGCATCACTAATTGGGTTGTCTTTTTCAAACTGGGAAAAAATGAAAGCCATTTTTCAACATCACATTTCTCCTGATCCAACAAAATAATTCGTCAACCTTCGATAATCCTTCGAGCAATTCACTTTTAATGACAGCATTAGATTAGAGCTGCTGTGGCTCAGAGGCAGAGTGGGTCACCTGTCGGAAGATTGGAAGCTTGATCCCCGGCTCCTGAAGCCTCCATGTCTAAGTATCCTTGGCAAGATACTGAACCCCAAATTGCTCCTGATGGCTGTTCCATCGGTGTGTGAGAGCCTGTGAATGGTTACTGAGTATCAGGTGGCACCTTGTATGGTAGTGTGTGAATGGGTGAATGTGACTTGTAGTGTAAAAGCACTTTGAGTGGTCGGGAGACTAGAAAGGCGCCATACAAGTGCAGCTACCATTTACAGCAAAACAAATCTCAGTATAGGTTTTTTTTTCTCCGTTCTGTTTCAGTCTTTTAATCATCTGGAAAACTCTGCTGTTTACTCCGGCATCATGTTGGCTAAAGTGTTAGTGACACTGTTACGTAAACAAACATGCATGTAAACACAAGGGCAATATTGTAAGACATATAGACATGATCAATCATTTTTGCAGACCCTGATAAGTGGACAACATACGGGTTCTAACTGCAGGCAGTGTTGACAGCATGAGATAACCCATCAGTTTGTGGACTCCTGTTTTGAAGCCTCGAGGTTGACGTTATGGCTGTTGCCATCTAAAGGTTTTGGAACCAGAAGTGACCTTATTTAGGCCAGAGGGTGGAGCTGTGGGTTGTAAGACAATTCATCTCCCTGAACAGTTGACATGAAGCAAGAAATCTGTTTTAGAGACCAACACCGTTTTCGTACCAGGCTGTAAACATGTTTATTTCTGCTGTAAACATGGACATGCTTTTGGAGCCAGCCTCTAGTGGCTATTTGAGGAACTGCAGTTTCAGGTACTTTCACATTGCCTTCATTGTGGTTGCTTGGTTGATGGGTGTTTTTTTTTTTTTTTTTTTTTTTTTGTGGACAGTAGTTCCATTAAACACTGTTGAGTGTGTTCTGAGTTTTTACCCTGAGTAACAAGGACACTGTTGGTGTGTCTAGACATATGTGTTGCTTCTGATTTTTTTTAAACATTATATTCCCCTCAAATTGAATTCCATTCACTACCCCAGCACTCTGGTCGTGAATGGAAGAGATAGAAACTCTAAGAACCTGGACACGTAAAGCCCAGTTCACGCCAGTGATTCACAACAAGAAACATGCAATTACTTGCAACGCTCCGTTCTGCAGCATTCTAAAAACCTGCTGGTTCACACCATTGCAACTAAATAAGATGGTTTATCATCTCTGTGCAACAACTCTCTGGACTTCCATTCTGATTTCCTGCTTTTCAGGCTTATTTTGTGGCTAAATATAATTTGTTGCTTCTTAAAAGATGAATGAGGATAGTGATATACTGGCTACAGTTGCATTTATTGTAGTGAGGAAATGGCGGAAAACATAAAACAAGAGTGGCCCACTGGCCGACACCGGCATACTGCGAGGACGGAAACAGAGGGCTTGGTGGGGACAGAACACACTGTCCGTGGTCATTTTGACTTGACCAGCAGTCTTCACTACAGGTGATATGCTTTACATTATAAAACCAGCTGCTGGTGATTTGACCAGCTGAGTTGCAGGTGACACCATCAGCCGGCTTGATTCGAAATCAGACAGCTAGTTCACACTGCTGCAACTTTTCTCTGCAACGTTCTAAAACGGTTTCGTCTCATTGCGAACCATTGGTCTGAACTGGGCTTTAAACCAAAACCATCTGCTTTACCAGATACAGATGGAGCTGTAGTAATGAGCATTATCATGAGAACCGATACTTCAGGACCAAGTCGATGCCAAAATTCTCTAGTCTAGTCTAGTGCAGAGTATACTCAGGTATACAGGATGTACCCAACTCTTTTTCTGCCCGTTCACAATATACCCTCCTATTCCCCAAAAAGCCATTGGAATATACAGGAGAGTATGTGCACTTCCTCCTCAATAACCTACACTTCTGCCTAATAGTACAACAACCTCATCAACCACCACTATACCTCTGCCCAGGATGCAATTCTTCTGGATGTCACAGGGCAGCATATACACTTACAAGTGTTCTAGTCTGCTGTTAAATGCCAAATGCAGAAGAAGAACATCTACAAGCATGGGATAACAACAACATGTGGAAGACGGTGACAAGTGCAGCTGTAGTGACCGCTCTTTCTCAACTCACCGTGTTTTCCTAAGGCCAGCGTATTTTGTTAGATCTTTGCAAAAGGAGCACCGCATATTTATGCTATACTACAAACACCAGCACTGCTCTGAGCACTGCATGTATGGCGTTTTTTTTTTTCGGGTTGCTGGTGGAAATCTTAAGGAACACTCAGGAACTCATACAGGAGAGGAAACCGTAGTTAACCATTGTGTTTGCAGCAGGTTTTTATTCAAAGTATCAAACCAAACCAAATGACATCACACAGGAGAGAAACTTTCAATACAGTTAGCCCCGAAATTTTTCTCGCCAAATTAAATTCCTTACTGGTAAGGTTCTTTAAAGGTACATGGGCACCTTAGAAATAGAAACCAGTATTTATCTACCAAAAAGCACCCCTTATTATGAAGCAAACATCCTGTGTGGCGTCCCACAAGGATCAATCTTTGGTCCTCTTCTTTTCCTTTTTAATGACCTCGCCTCTGTCTTCTAAACCAGTGGTTCCCAACTGATGTGTCATGGTCCAAAATGGACTGCAATGCAATGGACCGCAAGTGACGTGTGACTGTTTCACATTTGTAATAAACACACTTTATTTTGAAGTACAGCAAATTTCCCAATCAAAAAATGTTTACTTTGGAGAGAACGCTGCACTTGTCACTGTCGCTTCTTACCCAGCCATCCAATCACAGTGGAGGAGGGTTGGGACAAATACCACAAAGACCAACCGTCACATCATACATGTACAAATGCTGAACATGAAATATGTTAATATGCTGTGGGTAATATATTGTCTTCGCCCACAAAATCACATGAACCCACATAGACTACTTTAATTCAATTCAATTGTTTTTGTTAAAAGATTGTATGTTTAAGCACATGGGGTTTATTGTTTTGTTTTTGTTTTTTAACTGTGGAATGAGATAAGGTATTGAGAATTGTAGAATTTCACTGGTACTGGTATTGACTACTACATTTCTGGTAGCGTAACATGCTTTGTAGTGATACGGGTGAACTCAGTGCTTTAAAGCTTGTCTCACATCTGGAAACGCCGTTGAAAGGCCTCCGTATACCAGCTCATTATCACTCAGAGCCTCATATTAATGTCAATTCACACAAGTCGCTGTCTCTCTGTTTACCAGCTAATGAGACCTGTCGATTCAGATACAACCCTTCAGAGCGATGGCGAACACAAAAGCAGAAAAGAACAGAGACACAAAGCTTGTTTATTCTGCAGAGGGCCCATGCTAATCAACCACTTGTACCTTTTCAAAGACAAAAGCCTGATATTAGCATTTCTGCTATGAGATATGAGTTGGTTTGTTTTTGTCTTTTCTTCCTCATCTCACTGTGTATTATGTCCGAGCACCACGAGTGGATACGATGAAACACTCCTCGTGTGTAAAGATGTTTTGTCTGGCGTTTGGCGCTACATTGAGTGGTTTCTTTCTGAAATGTATAAAGGGAGAGGAGGTTTTGGCTCTAATCCACACGCAGACAGCCATCTATTTTCTGTACGCACTTAGCCTGTGCAGGGTCGCAGGGGGCTGGAGCCTATCCCAGCATGCACTGGGTGAGTGGCAGGTTTCACCCTGGGCAGGGTGGCAGTCTGTCACAGGACTTGCATGCAGATGAAGGGATGTCAATTTAAACTAAACCAAACAAATACACAAAACTCACTGAGTCTCTAGTTATTATTCCAACACCTCTTTCCCAATTTCCTCTCTTGATGATGTCTCCTCTCTCCTAGCTGCCAGTTCAGCTGTCTGGTCCAGGAACGGTGGACAGGGAGCTTCATCGCCAAACTATGAGGCGGCTCCATTGCACTCTCTGGTATGCACGCACACACACCACACTGTGTACATGTCTAATACATATATATACATATATATATATATATATATATATATATATATATATATATATATACATGTATATGAATTCCATTCACATTCATCATATTGGGGTGGAGCTCGCTCTGTAAAGCTCAGCTGATGTAATTGTTGTACTTTTAATTTCTTAATGTACTTTTTAAGTAACACACAGCCACAAATATGGGTGGGAATTGATTTTACTAATACCAATGCCATTATTGATTCTGCTTATTAATTTGATTCTTTATGCATTCCCTTTTTGATTGATCAGTTTTCTGTGTGGAAATAAAGGAGGTTTCTGTTTTAAATGATGGAATAGTTGTACGGCATTAGTTTTCATTTAGGTTTCCTGCATCAAAGAAAAAATCTGCTAAGCCTTCCTGCGTCATGCTTTTGAACGTTTGGTTCTCTCCATTATAACCTTCGTGGTACAAGTTTACAACAGTGTAGACACATGAGTTTACATCAGAAACTGTCAGAAAAACATAGCAGCATTGATTGAAGGAATTGATAAGCTCAGAGGCATACGATCATGATGGATCTGACAGTGTGGAATCAAGTGGAACTGGTTCTTGATTCCCATCTTTAGACACAGAACTGCATATTTCTGCATAATAGCAACCTCTAGGTGGAAACACGTCTACTGTACCAGACCAGACTCAGAACTCATAATCTGTAGGTCTATAATTTGTCTTCAGCTTTAATGAATCACAGAGATCAGGACATCCTGGGCTTTTCTCTTTCATCCAAACTACATCAGAACTTGAACTACATTCAGAGTTGCTTCTGAAAGAAAACTCCAGCATGTTTCTCATCCCTCTCTTCGTCTCTTCGCTCTGCAGCAAAGTCGTATCGAGGACCGTCTGGAGCGTTTGGACGATGCCATCCACGTACTGCGGAGCCACGCGGTGGGACCGTCGACGGGTATGGCCAGTGGGCACGGTGACATGCACAACCTCATCGGGGCCGCACATACGCACAACGGCGCCATGGGCGCTCTGAGCAGCGGGTACGGGACGGGACTGCTGTCAGCCAACAGACACTCCCTCATGGTAGGACCTGAGAGCATGTTCTTATACTGTAGTAATGAGTGTCAGAGTGATGACAGAAGTCGCTTTAATCCCACTAAATATGGTCCTCAGTGTTAATATGGCTTTGTTCCTTAAGCAGAACCATGCACGTTTTACAAAAGCCTTTTACTGGAAAGAATTTGAATTTACTGTTTGGATATTTTAGTGCTGAAAGTCTCTTCATATTGAGCTGCTTATTAAAAACACATTGTAGCAGTTCTTTGGGACATGCTGTCATTTCCCTTTTCTCAACTCATTTTTGCTGAAAGTCACAATTCCCCTGAGTTGATTGGAGGTTTATTCAGATCACCTGTTGTGCAGGGTGTGGGAACTGGCTATTTAATGAGAACTGAGAGCAGCTTGGCACATTTCCCCTCTGGGCCAATCAGGGTGTGACACCGCCCTTCCTTAGGGCTTAAGAGAGGTGGAGAGTTGTACACCCAGGGTATTCTGATCCTTCCTCGACCTAACATCGCCAGATATTGTCAGCCAGAAACTCTGTTCTCTAGGCCTTTTGAAACAGCTTTGCTGTCTTTTGCTGCCCTGGTTGTAGATAACTTGAGCTTTCTGAAACCTCGGTGGAGGGAATGTTTAAGAACCCCTTTTCACTAGGTCACCTGCATCAGGGCACTTTTCATGCAAATGTTTTTGCTTGCCTAACAATAGCCACCCACCAGCTTTATTTTGTTAAGCCCTAACTCCTTATATATATAAAAATAGTTGTTTATCTTTGAAAGGTTGGAAACTGATTGTTAGGCTTTTTCCTGACCAGAAAAAAAATGCTTGATACAATGCAACCAGGTCAAACTCAAAATGTCATATTCAGTCTTGTTTTTTTAAAAGGGACCAGGCTGACAACAATGTATGAAAAAGACAGGATACACAGTAATTAAAATAACAGGGATTTATAACTTGTATGCAAGACTATGTATGTAGAAAAATAATTTAAAAAAGAAGGGGACAAAGAGGAAGGTTACACTTAATCAAGATGAATTGTGCTGATCTTGACACTCATTTGGCACTGCAAAAAATCTAATTCTCCATCTGAATATAGCACAAATTTGGACTGAATTTTCAGAATTTCCGCACAAGAAAATGAGAATTTATGCACCTTTCCATCAACAACTATTATGCAAATATTTGATAGTTGGTTTGTTGACATAATCAGGTCTAATTCCTGTCAGGTGTCACGAGATGACGTGATTAAAGCGTGCCAGTCAAACCTAAATGAAAATAAAATAAGAGAGAAATAATAACGAGAGCACACTGGACAATAGAACATTTTGAACAACTTATTATTAAATTGATTACATTATATTAAGGCAAACGTTAGTTAAGCAGTGGAGGCTGGAGGGTGGGCAGCGGGCACTATGTTTACGCATGTTAAAGCTGCGAGCCGAAAGTCTGACAGTAAAGCCGAAAGAAAATAGAAGGTAAGACATTTATGTCATGAAATATAAAAAAATTACCAGATCTAAATGGAAAATACTTTGAAATGCAACACTTAAGCTCACACTGCATCAGTGGAGCATTGGACTAACAGAAAAGCCCTCTTGTATTTCTTGTCATTGTGCTTTTTTGTTTGTATTTTTTAATTAACCAGTCAGTTACTGGTTGATGGGTGTCAGGCTATTGCTATATAGACACTTACATTCCTAATCAATACACCAACTTTGGCCTTCCACTTTTCTGAAGCATAAAACTTTTTTGCGATATTGAGACTTTTTTAGGTGGATAGAGATGCACCTTATGATTAGCGCTGCACACTTAATTTAACTATTATCTATATCGCAATTTGGCCAAGTGCAGTATTCAAATTGCCAGAGCTGCAATTTTCTTGATAGCGGTAAAAACGTGTCAAAACATACCATTTTAAACGAGACATTGTGGTGCTACAGAGATGCCCTGGCCAACAAATCATATTCCAGATGTTAGGGAACATGCTGTGTTTTTACATTGCCCAGCAAAAATCACACCATCATCATCATCATTCTTATATTTTTTAACGCAAAAATTACCATTGTAGACAGGTGGATCTAGATAGATGTGCTGGTATTTTAAAAATCGTGTAAGCAAAAATAAGTTAAGACTTTCTGAAAGCATCACAAAAATCAGGCCTCTATAAAACACTATCAGACTGTAAAGAGAGGAATTTTCAATGAAAGTGATTGAATATCTTACAAAGGGAAATCAAGACCATTTACACTGAAACATGTTTAATATCCTTGCTTGTGTTGCTCGACAAGATAACTTGCCTTGTTTATCTTCAGCGATACAAAGTCCAACTTTCTTAAATTTTTTGCAGTGGATTTAAGTAGGCAAATGCGACATGACTTCACACAGCTGAAAAACATGAAGTGGCGAGTCAGTCTTAAACTTTTTGTTGTCGTTGGCATTTTTTAAAAGGATCACAGTGTGAAGAACAAACAATATACAGTCGCACACATGGTCTAACAAAAGTTTACGTAGTGGGTTAATAAAGTCAAATGAGGAGCATAAAAGACAATACGAGAGGAGAGGAAACAATGGAAAGAGGTTTAATTAAAAAATATGAAGTCAGACAGACAGCACTAATGTTTTCCATACTTAATTTGGGATTTTTTTTTTTTTTTTTGTCAACTTGAAACAATAAACATAAAGAACCAAACAGCTGTGTGACATAAGGAGATGTAGGAGGGTGAGAGAGGGAGAGCATTATGAAACACAGCCAGTATAAACACATTGAGATGCCTGAACATGTTCAGTCAGACCTACTTTGTTTATTTGTGCTTTACGTTTGTGCATATTCACTTGTAGACACACACTCACACCAGATGTTCGTGCAAACCAACACAGGAGAAATACTGCACACTGTCACTACCTCCTCAACACCTCGCTGTCTGAACAGAAACTTGGCCGCAGCATTAGAGACGTCATCGATCAGGCTTCTGGAGGGACAGTTTGACTTTTCTTCTGTTTAACAGTTTTGTATGGTGGCTGTAATGAACACTGCAGCCTCTAGGGGGCGCTAGTAGTGGCTTCACTCCATTCTCACCACAGTAGTTCAGGAGCTTTGTCCCCCTCGCTCTGGTCTTTGTTAAAGTATTTACTTTGAAGTGTTGTTTCTAAATGGAGAGCACCTGTGGAACAGTGGAGTGTGTGTGTGTGTGTGTGTGTGTGTGTGTGTGTGTGTGTGTGTGTGTGTGTGTCTGCCTGCGCGCTGGCCGGCTCCCACAGAGATTATCTTCTTCTCACGCATATCTGTCCAGCTGTCTCTCTCTCTGTCTCTCTCACTTGTTTCTGCCCCCCTCGTACATGTGTATTTTTGTTGTGTTTCCTGCTTCTTTAATCTTAAAGGGGGCCTATAATGCTTTCATTATTTTATGTCTGATATAAATTTAATACTACAATGTCAGATGTTCAAATTAAATGTGACCAAAGTTTGAAATAATGAGGTACAAGTAATCCCCGGGAGCAAAAACCTCAGACTTCAGACCGTTCTGAGGACTCTGTTTCCAATAGGCATGTCCCAATCTGATCTTGAAGATCAGTATCAGGTCTGGCTCTACTGAGCTATATAGAGCCCAATCCTTTTGTTTTACTCAGCTTTCATACAGGTGTTTTTTCTCGCAAAGCTTTTATGCACAGCAACACGGAGTGCAGCCATTTTCAACCCTCCACTCTGCTGTGCTCCGTGTGAGTGTAAAGCCCCATTTCCACCGAACACTTTCGGTATGGTACCTTTGGAACCAAAAGTAACCCTTCAGACATGGTACCTAGACCCTAGCATTTCCACTGCAAACCATACTCTTAAATGTGGGCGGGTGGTTGTCACTCACTGCTCCGTCCAGCACTCACTGTATTTCCTCATTATTGATGGAAGTCTGCACCTCGTTTATCGTCTGCAGAATGGGGCTGCACGCCGACATTTTCAGAACAAAATAAAACAGGCTGCAGTGAGAGTCTCTCTCCATGGGATATTTAAAAATAGCAGGTTTGTGCATTTAGTTCTTCTCAGGTAAGCTCAGGGGTTTAGTGTTGCTGTAGCCCACAGGAACGACACTCTCTGGCACTTTTTTTTTTTTTGTCCGAGTGAGGATTAGAATATATGCCGTTCACATAATCTGGTCTTTTTTTGGAAGTAGGCGGAGACCAAACCAGAGCTACTAAGACAATAAATGTTAGAATTAAATTAATCATGTGGACACAAACACAACATTTATGTTTGTTGGTAGCTTGTTGTGGAATTTTGCACCCCAGTGGTCAAAAATACAGATTAGTGCAGCTTCGAGATAAGTAATTAAAATGAAGAAAGGGGAATTTGGAGCAAAGAGACAACAAACAGAACAAGTTCACAGAATGGAATGAAATATTGTTTGTCTGCTTTTAAAGATGGTGGACAAAGAAAGAATACACCAAAGGTAATAGTCAGAGCTAAGGGATCTTAATAACATTACTAGCTACTTTGGAGCATAAGAAAACACTTAAGATTAATGTGAATTTTTACTGTGCTCTAAGTTTGACAGAACACATTTCTGTCTGCATAAAGATCTGACAAAAGTGGAAAAAAAGAGTAGTGTTTTTGGATTTATGATGCCATTTTACATGTGTGATGAATAAAATGCTTAAAATTTAAGGGAAATATCTACAAACCAGTTTTTAGTTTCATTCTGGGTGCTTTTAAACATTTTTCTGCTCTTTGAACATCCCCAGAGACAAATTTTGCATTAGGCTGAATAAAGTGATGTGTGGTTCAGCCCAAGAAAATATGAAAGGTTAACTTTTTGTTAAGAGTCATATTTATAAAAACTACTATTCAGTTTAATCTTGAAATTTTTCCAAAACATTTCTGACTTTTTTTTATAGGTTTGCACCCAGTGGAAAAAGAGAAAGTGAAGTGAGGGATATGTGGTTAAAAAAAACACTGTTTGCTTATGGACTCATTCAAAACACAGGCACACACACACACACACACACACAGAAGCTCATAAATTGCTCCTTGTGTTGTCATCAGAACCCTTATGTGTGTATATTCAGGCTCTGGATTATTGGCCGATAGACAAACAGACTCATTAAGACTGAAAACGCAGCAGCTCTATAATAGGGTTTTTCCTTGGGCCCTCATGACATGCATTTCCACTACATCCTCACATCAGGGACAGTCGCTCCGCACTGTTGTGGTCCTGCTTGGTATCAGGGCCGAACCCAACAAACCTTTAGCAGCTTCTTTCCCTTCACTGTGTCCTCAGTGGCTGAAATACATCCATTTTAAGAACAGCATGTCTTTTTACTTCTTGTACTCTACAGTAGGCTAACCCAGTGGTCACAATGCTTTTTCAACTATAACTTAGTTACTTCACTTTACACAGTTTGCTTTGTTCATATTGTTTATAAAATATAGTTTGTTTTTGTATATAATGCTTTTGATTATATTAAATAACCATGATGTCCTATATAACTGTTAGCGATGGTAGCTAGTCATTCAGTGTAGCACCAAGCAACCAGCTTTGCTAACGTCAGGTCGCTATGACTTTTTACTCTTGCTGCTTTGAAGAGTTGCCAAAAATTGAAGTGACTACTGATGTACACCGTTATGCGAAAGCCAGCAGTAAAGCTCCATATAGCTGACCGCTGTCCGCATAAACTTGATATTGCTTCTCTTCATTTTAGCAATCAGTTAAGCTAGCTGACTGGCTAACATCGCTATCAAAAAGGTGTAGAAAACACTATTATACAACAACAAAAAGGGGTGAAGTTAATGCAACTGTAGAGCTGACAGGAAGTCAGTAGACGTACACAAAATTACTGTAAATTAGACTGCAATATGCTACGTTTTGCTACTTTTAATTAGGACTCTAAGTGCCGTTTTCATTTCCTGATGTCCTCTTTGAAATACTTGTGACAGGTTAGGACAAAGACATGAGACAGAATCCAGAACATTTTGTAATTGTATTGGAATTGTGGTTTATAACCCATGCTCGGATGGTGTCACTTTTCCTTCCACTTAACTACCTAGTCAGTCTCTGTTGATCCTGAGATGCGTATCAAGCGTATTGGCTGCAATATTGCATTCTGGATCTCAGATTAACTGTTGTACTAAACTGCATATCTGTGTGGCTCGACTGCTCGCAGCCTTTCACAGCGTAGCTTGGCTATGGAAATACCCTCTAACTACACACACCCACACTGGCTTATAAATATCCTGGACAATTGCATGTGCTGGTTGACATCATAATGCAGGGACCAAAGCCTGAGCCCAAGTTGAGGGGACTCCTCTCCATAAAGTAGTTTAATTGGAAGAAAGTTCCAGGGAAGTTCCAGAAGTATTTCTCTTTACTCTAAATTCCCATTTCAAAGTATTCATATGATTATCTTCCCAATATCCCTCAGTGTAGACACAGATGAGTCACATGGATAGTTTTACAATACAGTAGGTTTTTCTTATGACCGTATGAACTATTTCAGCTTACTTTTGTCAGCTTGGTATGGCTGATGGCTCAAGTACTACGTTACCCATGAGCCTCAGCTAATGTTGCTGTAGAGAAGACAGCAGTCGGAGGCACAATCAGAATCACTTTTTTATACTAGGTCTAGTATGACATCTGTGCTTCTTATCAGTACCAAATATTGAGCATAGCATTAGTTCAGGCAGGACACGATGTCAAGCTCAGCTCCCATCCCAGCTGCATCAGCTGATCTCAAACAGCCCAATCAGCTGATGGAGCAGCTGATGATGGAAGGGAGTCAGCTGATAGATCACATGATTCCTTTCTATGCGACTAATTGGCAAATCTCATTCAGAGCTTCCTATTTAAACTGCTCTGGCCTGCCTACTGTTGCTGCTTCCTCTGCAAGCTGCTTTGCAACCTGCCTCCACTCCAGCTCCTCCTTTTCATGTTGTGTCTGACTTACAATGTCATTTCTGCTTGTCACTGATGCTGCTCTGTTCTGTTCCTGAAGGGTCTTTGCTGCTCTCCCTGCTTTAGGCTTTCCATGTAGGCATATGGAAGGGCAGGGAGGTTTGCTCTCTCTGCCTCAGACTTTCTCTGTATGTGTGTGGAGGGGCAGAGAGGTGTGCTCTCCCTCTCTGCCTTAGGGCTTTCCTTGTATGCATGTGACGGGGCAGAGAGGTGTGCTCTCCTTCCCTGCCTTAAGGCTTTCCTTGTATGCGTGTGGAGGGGCAGAGAGGTGTGCTCTCTCTCTGCCTTAAGGCTTTCCTTGTATGCGTGTGGAGGGGTAGAGGGGTGTGTTCTCTCTCTTTTCCACGTAGGCGCATGGAAGAGTCTTTCTGTAGAGTTGTAGAGTCTGTCTCTTTGCCCTACTAAGGCAGAGAGGCCCCAGAACAGATTCATACCGCCAAATATAGTACTGCATTTGGAAATAAAGCTTTCTTTGACCTAAGTGGTCCTAAATGAACACACTTGGTAACAATTAGTGAAAGATTGTTATAACGGACAAATAACCTTGATTAAGCTGCTCACAGATCTTTACAGTTTTCAGTACTAGATCTTGTGGACACATTTCAATTGGTACCCAGAAGTATAGAGGTTTGGCTCCCAGGCGTGTGTGTGTGTGTGTGTGTGTGTGTGTGTGTGTGTGTGTGTGTGTGTGTAGTGTAAACAGGAAGTTTGAACCAAAAGAAAGGAAAGAGACTCGGTAGAAATACAGAAAAAAAATGAGTGGAAAATTAACTGAGAGGAAGGAGTGATGTCATCGCTAAAATGAAGCCATTGTGTTTGAAGCAAGACTTTTTCTGTTTTTCTCATGCATACATTCACTGTCTCCCAATCTCTTTTCTTTCTTTCTGTCTTTCTGTCTTGCCTTCATTTTTTCTCATCGTCATCCCTCGCCACCTTTTTCCTCTTTCACTAGTCTCTGTCCTTCTCCTTCCTCTCTTTTTTATTTTTATTTATGTATTTTGTCTTTCTTGATGTTCCCGTCTTCCTTTTTCCCTTTCTACTTCTTTTTCATCTTGTTCTTTCTCAGTCTCTTTTTCCGTAACTTTCCCATACTTCATGTTCTCGCCTCTTGTTTCTTTTCTGTATTTTTTTCCATTCACTCTCTTGCAGATGTGACAACTCTCCCTCTTTCCTGCTGTGTTTTTAGGCTCCCACACACACTACACACACACACACGTACACACACACACACACACACACACACACACACACCTCTCTCTCTCATTGACACACATTTTATGACATATTTACTTTATTACATATTTTCTGTCACTTTTGTTTTCATCTTCCTGTCTTGACTTTCTTATTTTCTCTCTCCCTGTCTGTCCCTCTGTGTCTTTCTCTTTCACATACACACACGCACACTCACACAGCTGTATATAGTTTGGCAGTGTTAGGCAGAGACGCCTGCAGGCTGAGGTCATAACTCTGGGAAAACAGGTGGTAGACTGATGCGGGAGAGACCGAGAGCAGGCGAGAGACACATATATATACGAGTGCATCATGCACACACTCAAATGCATAAACGCATTAATGCAGAATTACACATATGCTCTGACATTTTACATTTTTTCCAATTAGATTTATATTTTCTTTACATCATTGCTAACATCATTGCAGTCTGTTATTACACGGATAGAAATACACAGTTTAAGCCTCAAAACAGAGACGATAAGCAACATTTTTTGTTTGGTTATGTTGTGGCGTGATAACACAGTTGAGGGATCAGTTTGGAAGGGGACTCTGAAACGAGGGGAGAGGTGAAGGGGGAGAAATGTCTCTCTGTGTCTCCATTAGGCAGTGAAATGGATCGTAATCTGCATCACTTTGCTGTAAAACACACTAATGCCTTTTAATACTCTGCATCTCCTTTCTCGGTCACTAAATGCACTCCTATAAGCTGATGGAAATCTGCCACCCCCCCTTCACCTTCATCACAGTAATAACTGCTCTAAAACTATACGGCCAAAAGTATATGGTTGCCCATTGTCAGTAAATGTTTGTGTATTTTAAAGTTGTTATTTCTTAGTGTGGTTTAGACCAAACTAGCTCTTGTAGTGGCAGAGTAACACCCATGGTTTTGGACATGTTCAGTATCACATATGGTTGTAATGCATGGATGTCCACATACTTCTGGGCATAGTGGAAACAAACCATAGGCTGAAATTATGTGTTGCCTTGCATTTCATACATTAATAAATTAATTTGTTGGACATCATATAGTATGTGTAGTCTATTTATTCATGTTTTTGATATATTAATATGCTGCTTATGTAATGTTAAACAAAAAGATGCGTAAATTCTGACCCTCAGTTGGTGACCACTGTATTGTAAATAACAACAAATTCATTCATTTGATGAGTGTGGGCTGTTGTGTTTCTCCTCAACTACCTGAAAGGATGGATTACAGCACTGTATGTTAATACACAGGGCTATAGTATGGTAATGTTGTTTCGGTGCGGTACGTCTTCACTGTGTGCCGTGTGATATGAATATTTATGAGGAAAAGAGGTTATGATCATTGAACATTTGTGTGCGGCCCCGCGTTCATGAAGATGATTAGACAAATAAACTTTAATGACCTTGATAACTGGTTAATACAACATGGTTTTGAGTCTCAGGTCGAGTGACAAAAATGCAAAAATGTTTCTCATCAGTGTTAATACAGAGGATTAACTGTGACAAACAACAAATAAATAAATGAATACACCTCATACTTATACTAAATAATATGAACGTATAAAATACAGTTAAAATGACAAAAAGGGAATGAGCTATAATTTGAAAATAATTGAAATATGATATGCATGCACCTACAGTAGTTTGTCTGATTTATATTCTTATACAGATACACTGATAAATATTCTTTAAAAGTTGAGTGTAAAGCTTCATTTAGTAATTTGAAACTAAAAAAAATGTTAATATGCTAAACGTAACTAGAAATTATTTTATGCTACCCCATTTGAGCAGCTTATGGTATCTACCTCTAGTGGCTGTATTAATTATGATGAGTGCAAAGGAGGAAGTCAGGTGACATAGTGTTAAGAGTTGCAAAGTCGTTGGCATTGATGAATGGCTCAAACACAGGACTTTGGCCCAGGAGACTGCTGTTTGTGTCAGGCGTGGAGCCCAAAGTCAGCGTTGAGTTATTTTAACTTAATGTACTTTACATCCTTTTATATAGTAACATGTTATGTGACATAACTTCTGTCAGTTACGTCCCGTATTTAACAAACATACTTATGTTAACCAAAGCCACAATCTTTTTCTAAACCTAACCCAAGTAATTGGTGCCAAAAATCCAACCATGCCACCACCGCATAATGCGAGAGGTCAAGAATGAAGAGGTCATGGTCATTTCATGGTTTTCTGTGTTATCAGATTGATATTAGATTAATTCAGTAATGGCACTGTGTTAACTGCAACATTGAAGCATTTAATTTGAATTTGCTACATGTATGAATCCTGTCTTTGACTAGCTTCTTCAAGGCTCATGGTTATCATAGTATTTAGAGCCATTTTCTATATAAAAATGATGAAGAAAAAGAACGAATTATGGCAATGTCATTCTGTCTGTTGGCTGGTTCGCTACTTTCTTCAAGAATGAAATGAACTATTGGGTGAACTGCAATGAAATTTGGTCCAGAAATTCATGGGCCCTGGAGGATATATCCTGATTTCTGTGATCCCCTGACTTTTACTCTAGTGGCAACATTAGGTCTTCCTTAGGTCTACATTACCTTCGTACGTAATGTCACAGTAGATACTCAAAGTTACATTGTCACGTAACCTTGCGTCAACACATCACGTTGCCATGTTACATTAAGTATGTTATATTATGTTTAGTAGGTAATACGACAACACCCAACCATGATTTTTGTTGTAAACCTAACTACGCTGGTTGGGGCATTGATTCAACCAGCGCTCCTGTTGGACGTATTAGAGGGTAGGAACATACATCCTGTGTGGTCATGAGGGTTCGAAGACTTGTTGCTTAATGTCAAGTTTCCAAATGACATATTTCCCAGAGACTCCCTCTCCTCTGTTTCATTTTTCTTTTTTTTTATTGACATTTTACTTGACAGAGGAGTCTGTCATCCCTCACTTTCATGACACGGAAATTAAGAAAAAAATACATACGTATCACGCCACTGGAAAATGTTGCTGTACTTTTCCTCCCATGGAAGTTCTCAACGCTGGCTCTGTGTGTGTGTGTGTGTGTGTGTGTGTGTGTGTGTGTGTGTGTGTGTGTGTGTTGACGTCGCTACAGCAGGTGCTTTCTGTCAAGTGTTTAGTTTGCACAGAGGAGAGACTGTTCAGTTTGAAGAATGTTCCACCCTGTGTGTGTGAGCATGTTACCCGTAGACCAATGTAGACTCCAGTCCAGTTTGTTTAAATATCCAATGTACAGGATATCACATCTACAGATATGCATTGCATTTACAAGGAAGATCTCACCATCACAAGAATTCATGACTAAATGACATCGATTGTCAACAACAAATGGGCAGATTTCCATTTGATATAGAGTATGCTCCCTCCCCTGAATCATCTTCAGGACAGAATTCTCCATAAATGCACAGGAAATATCAAGATCTAAGTTTCCTGATAACATTGCCTCTCCCCTGGGGATGAACCATCCCTGCTTCATATTACATCCTCTCCTTTCGTCTCCTCCCTCTCTGCAGAGGTGCACTGTTTCGGACCGCAACAATAATTGAAAAGGACAAAAGGAAATTGCAGAAATCCGTCTAATACGGGCTGAAATATTACAATTTATGGAGTTAGTAAATTGACAGAGTTTATTCTTCTCCCAGGCGTGTTACTGCAGCAGCACAGACAGACTTGTCCCCACTGTTTACAACTGCATGACAAATCTGTCTGCGTGTGTGTTTGTGTGTGTGCGTGTGTGTTACAGAGAGACTGAGATCTCTTGACCCAGAAATTCCCTTCTTTCTCTTCTTCTTCTTCCTGTGTAATCAGCACACTCACACACACACACACATACATACATTTTAAATGAACACACTTCCCACTGATGAACAACATTGCAGATGACAGCTACTCAGCACCTCCTCCTCTATCTCTTGCTCTTTCTTTTTTTATTTCTTTATTTTAATCTGCTTTTGGGAATGACATTTATGTATGGCTGTGTCACCCAAGTGTAGAGGAAGAATAACTTATATAAGAATGGGAAACAGGCAATGGTGATAGAATCTACAGATAAAAGTTTTCAGGTACGGTTAATACAAAATGAATTAATGATTCCCTGTCATGTAGCACTATTTATGTTGCAATACAATAGGACTAGGCATCAAAACGTAAAATATGTCAAAGACTGTCAGGTACAAATGTCTAGCCAGATACTTAGTCTTGTTTACTCATTGTTTCATATCACTGAACTAATGCATAGAGTGCTCCAGGGATGGCAGTGTTTTTGTAGGCTGAAGCAGAAGTTAGCATCACACTGGTTCCTTTGACAAAAAGCCAATAATATTGGCTTTTGTGTTATTGCAGAAATAAGCTCTGTGGAAAACAAATGTTTATGATACTTATCTGGTTCAGCAAGATAATCTTCACAAATTGACATCACTTTAATTTATTTTTTTAAGCATAAATGCAATCACCAGGCTCTAAACAACCTACGTTGTGGTCGCATGACTTCATGTTGCTACCACATTGAGGCTGTAAAGCCAAGTTCGGTCTGATGATGTTCTATGGTGTCATTTAGCCTCTGTGTTAGCAACGGTCTTTTTTAAGATAAACAAAAGCTTCAAAACTCATGAGTGGGGAATTTACTTACGTATTTTATATCATTGACCAAAAAAATCTCTTAAGCTTGTTTTAAACAAAGACCTTATTTCAGTCAAGACCACTTTTTTTCCATAGAAAACTTTATTTCCATTGCAGTATTGTAGAGCACACCTCTCTGCCCTTCCATGTGCCTACATGGAAAGCCTATAAGGCAGGGAGAACAGACATCGTGTCCTGCCTGAACTAACGTTATGCTCAATTTCAGACTTCTAACCAAATACTGATTCAAAAAGCCCACTGACTTTAAGACACAGGAACATAAAAACATTTTGTTATATTTGCTGAAAAAGTTACCGACTGTAGCTTTAAGAAAGAACTTGCTGCACACCAAAATAGTCAGCTCAGGACTACCCTCAAATTTCAAACTGGCATTGAGTCAAACATTTTCTACACGTTGTCAAGTAAACAACCTGTTTAGCTCAAGACTTTTGAAGCTGGATCAAGTTAACCTGTTGTCCAGATGACTTTTGATTTTGATTAAAACAGGTGCTGTTTTGGTATCATCACTGAAACCTTGGGTGTGATATTAACACCAATATAAAGGAATTGCCAGCCATAATTGTACCTTTGCGTGTAGCTTTTCTACAAACACATTGCTGCATGTTTTTGATATATCATCATCAGGTTGTAGCTTGATTTGCTACCTTTAAGGCAGCTACTAGTTTCAGTTCGTTCTATCAAAATCAGCTTACAGACAATATAGCCTGTATTCTTGGTGATATAGGAACTTCAAACGCTCTTAGGTGGTGTATGTCTTAGACACAGTAGCTCAGAGGATGTTGTGAATGGAATCATGACTTTAATCTGGTGTTCAGCAACCAACTGTCAGATTTTGGAGGGGTCCTTGAACGCACCAACAAGGAGTTTGTCTTTTGTTTCATTATTGTGATAGTGCAGTTGAGAGCAGCAACTGTTTGGAAAACTCTCCCTGTTTGGTGCATTCAAGGACACTCAGACATCTGGTTTTTCAGACTTGGCTGCAGGACAGCAATGTTTTTTGTTTGTTTGTTTTTTTGTAAATCAAGCAAACAATATTCACTTCATACTTTTCACAGCAACCATATGTGTGACTTGTTTGTTGTCTGGATTTGATTTTGAGACCCAACATCCCATGGAAGTGACGCTTTCCAGCAGTCAACAATTAAAGCAGAGCTCTCCGAATGTCCTTGAATGCAGCTCTGAAAAAAAAAAAAGTCAGAACAAACCAAAAAAAATGTCAACACTGTGACAAGATAATCTTAACTCGAAATCTACTAATTAGATTTTTCCACAGCTTTCATGCTGTCGTGGCTGAAATCAACGAATTTTACTCACTGACAGGAAATGTCACTGATTTCATTTTGTTATTGGCTGCACAATTAGATTTGTCCATCATCCAATCAGATGTCTTGAACCTGAGGGACGGTGATAAATGGGCGTGGCTGTGGTTTTATGGGGACTCTCATAGCAACACCAGCAGCAGATCAGTTTATGTGTAATTTATTTATATTTTTTTCTTCCGTCTGTCTCCTCGTCTTCCCTCCTCATTGAACTAAATTAAGGAAGAGAGAAGGAAGGCTCGTTAAAATATAAAAGCCCTCCATTAAAAATGTACGCCACCCTCTCTGTCTCCCTCGCTGCTGCCATTTTACATTTGGGAATCCAGGCAGTGATGAAAGGCAGAGAACGGAAAGAAAAGACAGAAAGAAAGACGAGAGGCAAATAATAAATAAGGGAGCAAAGAGACATATGGACGGATAGACCAAGGACGCTCAGCTTGAAACACACACACAGATACTCTCACACACACACACACACACGCACGCGCGCGCGCGCGCGCACACACACACACACACACACACACACACACACACACACACACACACACACGTGCATGCAGACAAGCCAGTCGACATTTTGTGATATTTGCATGGAGCGAGAGGGGAGTCTGGCATGTGGTGGGCAAGACCTCTCTGTCAGCCAGCTGGATTAACAGACAGACAGAGGGATCTGATTTTCAAAACAACTTTATTTACACTACAGTTATCATACAGTATATCAAAAACGTCACAACAGATAATAGTGTATATATTTCAGTGTAAAAAAATATCTACACATACTGTTATAATCTGGTCCAAAAGTGAACATAGTTTGAGACTATTATGTCATCCTGCCAAAAAAGAGCTTCTCCTACCTTATACACCCAACAGCCAGGCAAAACAGGCAACTACCACAGGGCCCCGGACTCCTAGGGACCCCAAAGATCCCACATTCCCTATCAGTTAGTTTTAGTAATTTGATTAATTGTCAATTGATAGGGAATCCCAACTGTAATATCAACTAAGGCAGGCTCTCTATCAGCTGGTGTTGTTGCGTGGTTTTGTTTAAAGGCATCTGTGTCAAAATCTAATTTCAATACCTAAAATGTATCTAGTTTGTAATGTGCTCACATGGTATGTACTCCTATATACCATGATCAAATTAACATAATCAAATTGTGGTGTCGTAAGCAGCTGTTTTTCTGGGTTGGAAACTCAATCAAGACAATCTTGAGGTTTTTTTTAGCAGAGACGAAATAATCTGGAGTGGTGGAGTTAGAGAGAACTGTAAGGGCTGAAATTTGTGTGAGTAGAAACTAAATTTGAAAGATTTATATTTGAATTTGAACTGAATATTTCCATTGAAAATCTGAATCTGAATAGCATGATTTGAATTTGGATTTATTAGTTTAAAACTGCATTCCAATAAAACTTCAAAGTGAATGTAAAATCATGACACTGAATTCAGTTGCTCTGAAACTGTGTTTGATCTTTACTGAAAATTCCAGCCCAATTGTATAGGTCAACTGGGCAAATGGTTTATTAAGACCCATGTGTATGTTTATTGTACGGCAGCACCCTCTAGTGATCACAGTAATTATCACAGGAGCTGAAAAAGAAGTGATGTGACACAGCATAAAAAGTGACAAAAGTCTGCATGATACTGTGCAAATATTGAAGACCATCAGGTGGGTGGGAGTGGATGTGTCAAACAAGCACAGGACTTTCACGTCCGGTCAAGTCACCATTGACGTCTTTTAAAAACAATGTAGTCTAATTTGCCAGTATATGTAACATGCTACACTAGTGACAAACATTAGGTTAGTGACAAAAGTACTTAATGTGAAACTTCAGTTAATAGCCTGGTCCCAAGTAAAAGCCCAGCCCCCTTTACTAGCCCGCTGTGGCTACAGATATTGACAAATAAAGGCCTGTGTCAGTTAGACACCTGGTCTAGTTGCCAATCAGTTCATTATTATTTATATAAGTTCTACAGATGCACTAAACCGTGCTATTGGCTACCTCAAATTATGTGTCCAACCCTCAATTACCCTGTAAGTTATTTATATTCCTTTAGTCTGTGAGGGTCCTCATATCAAAAGAATCAAAAGGGTTTTTCATAAAAATTCATCCAAGTATCTGAGTATTGTTTCAGCAGGATAAAGTGGTGTTGTGTTGGTATGCCGGCTGCCATAACTCTGTCTCTCTCTGATGTGCTGTCTGTGCAAGACAGATCAAATGAATGATTCATAATTGATATATTATCTGATTATATATATTGTTATATATCTGATCCTGCTGATTTAAATAACAAATTGATTGTATTTCCAGATCTTTGCTGAGCAACAGTTTTGTGTTGAAGGAATTAAAGGCCTGTCCCAAATATAGGCCTGCGGATTTCAGTGATTTAAGCAAGTTATAGCCTGGGCTATTAATTGACGTTTTATAGTATTTAAAGTCAAACCATGATGTTTTTTCATTAACCTGATCAGGTAGTTTTTGAGCCTAACTCTGCATGTTTTATGACCTTGAGGACGAGTTTAAAACTGTGACCATTAGAACAGTGATATATGTCTTTTTGGGGCCAGTCATATAAG
Organism: Epinephelus lanceolatus; assembly: GCF_041903045.1. Lineage (NCBI taxonomy): Eukaryota > Metazoa > Chordata > Actinopteri > Perciformes > Serranidae > Epinephelus > Epinephelus lanceolatus. The sequence goes on from NC_135752.1 coordinate 27,578,835, forward strand.
TCAGTGGTCAGAGAATGCTGGAACATCCTTATTATTGAAGTTGAGCAATTACAATTCAAATACATAAAAAATCAGTTTCTATTGAAACTGATCTCTGCCTCTAGAATTGAGTTTAGCAGACCTCTGAATCCCACTTCTCATCTCTGCTTGAGGCTAGCAGCTCGAGGCTACATTAGCCGCTAATAGCATGACACACACCACACACAAATCTCCTACTGCTTTCAGATGGGGTCATGGTGACCATGTTCACAAGAATAGTTCATATGAATGACACCCCCTTGTGGAATTCATTGCCAAATAGTTGAAACATTTTTTTAAAGCTCCAAGTTCACGAGTTGTGATTGATGCTTTCAGAAATGGCGGAGACAATGACCATTGATTTTTAGATGGATGATTGATCAGTATATTGTAATTTTATTTATATAAAGATGTTCTTAGTAATTTTATAATATGCGTAAGTAAAATGTCCCAACAGCCTCATCTTTTTACTCCGTCAGTATTGCCTTTGCATTTTCTGCATCACATTACCTGCTTGCTAGCTTTTCGCTTGTGTCTATTGCAGTTGCCTGGCAGTGTTGCCCCAGAATATCACATTTGAAGGCAGCATCCAGTTCCATTTGGAGGCAGCATCCCACTGAACTGTCAGTGGTCAAGCTGCATCATGGGAAATGAAGGCGACAGATTTTGATAAGGAGAAAGAATGCATGGAGTGGAAAGGATATTTCCGGTCCTGCTCTAGAAAAATAGCGTTGTCATTTTACTGTGCCAGAGCCAGTGCAGTTGTTATAAGATGATTTATAAAAAAAATTACTAATAAATCAGCATTTTTTTGATCAGTGTGCCAATGGTTGAGTTATCTGCAAGCCCATTGGTCAGAGCAGAATAACCCGACCCTGCCCTCTCCTCCTCCCAAACAGAAAGCACAAAGACAGGCTGAATAGTGAATTGAAATGAAACAAATTTAGTCTGATTATCACACTGTTAAAGACCCTCCACACTGGGTCCACACCGCCAGTCAGCTTAGCGTTAAAACTTTTACACAACATGTATACACTGTAGTACTTCACACAAATACATATTTATCATGATTCATATCGAGCCCCTGTCCTGCTGATATGTTCAAAGTGAAAAGCTCAGGGAAAGGAGGGTGGGGAGAGAGAGAGAGTATTCTGAACCGCAGGATGCCACGGGAAAGCTGGCATCACACACACACACAAACACACACGCGCGCGCACACACACACATGAAGAGAGCCCATCTCGTGCCAAAACAGTGAGTCCCTGCTGGAAGCTGCTCGGTGCTCTGGGAATTAGAAATCCCACAATTAAACATATGGGCATTAAGATAATTGTCAGTTGTTGTGCTGTCGTGTGTACATGTGTTTGTGTGTGTGCATGCGTGTGTGTGCTTGTATGCGTGCGCGTGCGTGTGTGCTTGTGTGCATGTGTGCGGCAGACAGATGGATAGGATTCAGCCAAGCACACAGACACACACACATGCACCCCTACAGTATTTCCCTGAAAACACACATGAAAAACACAACGACACACTCCAGCTCCAAAAAGAGAGGAGGAAAAAAAAGTGTAAATATACATGTCAGACATGCAGATATGAACCTGGGCTGAGACACACCGCAGATACACACGAGCACACGCTGTCTGCAGGAGCACAGCACAGTTTGCCCACCTGAGTTGTACTGTACTGGAAAAATGGAGGAAAAAAACATCGGGCGGGATGGAGTGTGTGTGTAAGTGTGTGTGTGTGTGTGTGTGTGTAAAAGTGTGTGAGAGAGAGAGAGAGAGAGAGAGAGAGAGAGAGACGGATGAGATCTTCAGTGTCTTAGAAAGGCAGAGGATGCCCTCAACAGGCCAGTTACAGAACTACAACATCTGGTGGAGGAAGAAATATCAAAGAAAGAAAGAAAGAAAGAAAGGAGAAATGTCAGTTTCATATTTTGATTTATTTTCCACTGTAAGTTTTTATGATCATCTCATGAGTCCAGTTGTTTAGTGATCTTGAAGAGTGACATTTTTCTTCCTCTCCTTTGTTGTTCTCACATTTTGACATACAACAATAATTAGCTGCACTTGTTTCAAGTCACGTAACGCTGTTGGCTAAAAGTGCAGTAAGCAACAATAACATCTGGAAAACAAAGTATAAGGAATAAGACAATCAAATCATACAATCATTTAATAATTTTCACAATGGAAAAAGAGAAACGGGACAAAATTTAATGAAAAATACAAGTATTATAAGGACTTAATGGCATTATGAAAATTTTTTAAAATAACATACCACTGTCGAGGGTATTCCAAAAGTCAAGTCCAGATTTACGCATTATTTTTATATGGCACAAAATCAAACTTTGCCACAATCTGATTCATGTTTGTTAGTTTATTTATTTGCACAATACCCACACAAAAGATAAAATTCTAGTCAGTTAAACTAATTTAAGTTAACTGAAAATGTGCAGGCAGAGCCAAAATGCAGACAGGAGATAGACAACAATTTAAAATCATTTGATCAACCACAGTACAGACCTGTTCAAAATACAAAGGTAGTTGCAGTTAGTATTTGGAAATTTGGATGACATGTTATTTCTTTACAATTAAGACATAGACTGTAGGCTAGTTTATTTTTGAATTAATCCCACATACACGGTCCTGTTGCCAGAAATACTCCCGAGAGCACCAAATGTGTGTCTGTCCACAGCTGAAAATAGTCCCTAACAAATTTTCTCCTGTTTGAGTAACATTTCAACAAGTCTGTTTTCTACACGAAAGAAAACGTCCAAAATACATGTTTAGGTGTTGATTTTAGTTTGAATTTCTGTTCTTGAAGCTTGTGCAAAAAGAACATATTTTTTTATATAATGACTCATTTGCACATTTAACATTTCAGAAAACTTATACAAAAAAATCAGCTGGAAAAGTTGTGTGGTGATATCTAGAAGTTAAATTATTTTTTTAACGCTTACACCACATATCTTTAAAGCTCAAAATGATGTTTTTTTTAATCATACTCTGAGCCAGAAATCTCCACCTAAGTAGCATTTACAGGCACCAAACTTCCCAGTATTATTCCTATCTATATTCTGAAGGTTATTACATAGGGGTGTCTTCATATATTATTCATAGCCTGATTTATTAAACATTTTGTTCCTAAAACACGGCAAAATTTGATTATTTATTTATTTTCTAATTTATTGTTTACTTATTTTTATGGGGGATGATAGTATTTTCTAAATTACAGAGTAATAAAAAGAGATATTCGAAATTCCCTGTGTAAAAAAAAAAAAAAAAGGGCTCTAATATGTCGACAAAACAAGAATTTTGAACCTGACTTTATCCAAAAGTCAGATTTCTGTTCAGGAAATATGTGCAAATGAATGCATTATTAATTAGATAATCATTTTTTGCATATTCAAACCTAAAATTAAGTAATAATAATTATCTTAATATAAGTAATTAACAAGCACACTTTGATGGTTATATCTATTAGTTAAGGTTTTACCCTCTTTATCTCCCCTTTAGGAAAGAACCAGTGGACTCTGGGCTGAGCCACAGACAGGGTCGAGAAATCAGACAGTACTGAGAGGCAGACGAACACACCTTATAGACAGAGGGTTATTGGCTCATGAGGAATAACTAATGACCAAAGTAAATTGACAAAATAGTCAAGGTGGCATTTTTCATGAGCTCTCATTTAAAAGAAGAAAGTATATTTATATATATTTCATCTTTAAATGACACAGTCAAAGACAGTATTGTCATGAAACACACAACCCTAACATGAGTCCAAGGGATTATAGAGCCAAACCATCAGAAACTTAAAACAGGCTCAGACTACATCTGGACTTTAGAAGTTAGGACTTGACTCAGTGTTGTGTTTGTATCGACTGCAGAAAGAATCACAGCAGCTGTTTGTTTAAATAAAAACTCTCACCATCTTTTTTCTCTCTGTTTTCCAGGTGGGCTCGCACAGAGAAGACGGCAGCGGCGTGGGCGGTTTGCGCGGTGGACACTCAATGGCGGGTCAGGTGCCAGGGCCTCAGCTGCCCGTTCAATCGGCCACCTCGCCAGACCTCAACCAGCCCGACCCATACCGCGGTAAGACTCGCCGTGCTTTGAAACAACCCTTACTTACACTGAGCATCCGACAGTGTACCGCTGTCACCAAATCTGTGGGACACAGTTAGGATGTGTCGTCCTTCTGATCTTGTTAGTTAATTCTTAAAGACATTTTCTGATTAATGCGTCACATTTTTTAGTATTTGCGTCACTTTACACACTAAAAAAGTACCTGTGTACACGTGTCCAGCATCAGCATCTATTGTTTTTGGTCATGCGTGTGCGTTTCCACACAGACAAAGGCTGGTATCCCATCATGCACTTGTGCACACATACAACACACCACACGTTTCCAACACCACATAATATAATGATAATGAAAGAAAAAGTAATAAAAAGGGTGCAAAAGAGGAGATGAAAAGGAACATGAAAGGGGAGGAAAAGAAAAAGTGGAATTTACAGAAGAAGATTAAGAGGAAAGACAAGTCCTGAAATAAAAAAATGTAATGACAAGTATGAAGAAAACAGGCGGAAGAAGGAAGAGAGGACGATGACATGGAGGTAAATAAAGAGAAAGAGGAAAGACATACTCTGAAGATGAGAAGAAGGAAGCAGATAATCTCAAGACAGACAAAACTGAAAGGGAAGAGCAAGAATAAAGGATGACCAAAAAATGAAAGATGAACAACAAAAGAATTACAGATGCATTAAAATAAAATGACAAAGGGACAGTAGGAAATTAATGTAGAAGAAAGAGAAATGACAGAAAAGGAAAAGAGTTACAGATGAAAGTGAAAACAAATAAAAGAAGAAGAAGGTGTTGATGAGGAAAGTATCCCAAAATGGGGATCAGACGCTTCACAAGCACGTGGAGTCACATCTTAGCTGGCAAGCCTTCAACTTCACCGCCCGAGTGGCAAAACGCCTAACAAGGGGGGGTAAATAAATATACAGTACGTGTGATATGAATATGGAGCAGGAGAAGTGTATATGAGCGCGCTGTGGAGCAAATTAGCCCTGAGCTCGTTTTTAAAGGCTGAAAATGAGTCTGCTGGCAGCAAAGTTCAGCCAGCGGCAGCCAGAGCCAAGTGTGTAATGAGGTGAGAGAGAGAGAAACACATACACACTCTCAGGCAGAAGTTGTTCCTCACTTCCACATCCGTTCACACACGTGCACACGCAAACACACACACATACACTGAGGGTGTGTGTTGAGGCTGTAAATAGAGGGTATTAAAATGTTTTTGGCAGCAAACACTTCAAACTCAGTAGCAGAGCTGTGGTTTCCTCCTGTCTCCCTCTCTGTTTCATAATAATTACAAACAGTGAAGATTCATTTTTTATTAGTGTTTGTTTATATTTATATTACATTTATATATTTATACTCAAACTGGTTCTATTTCTTTAGAACAGGTTTGAGGATTTATTTTATTTTACTACATATAAGTAAATTCATATATTACAGACGTAACTTAAAGGGCTAGTTCCTCCAATATGGACGTCATTTCCTTTGAGACTCCGCTTCTCATTTTTTTAGTTAGTGAACTAGAATTGAATGTACTTTAACATTTGGAGGAACTGATGCAACTTGTGTGCCAACACATGTCAAGCAAACTGTGACTTTGGAAAGCCAAAAGATTTCATATTGGTGTTGTTTTTCCGCAGTCTTTCTGCAGCTGTTCCACAACCATACACCGAATATTTTAAAGCCCCTGAAAGTGTGACTCTAAATCTTTGGCATTCCTCCATAACGTTGCATGGCTGCGTAAACAACAGCATTAAAACACATTTTCAGGTATTTTTTATTGACTTTTACAGTCAAAAACTCAACTATGGTTTAGGTTTTATCTGATTTGATTGACTCATACACAAACCCTTTAACAAGGTAGCAAATATTATATCAGAAATAATAAAGTGGCTAAATACAAACATGTATATACTAGATATGTGCATGATTAGTCGCTTTAACGATTAAACATCCACCCCCTCGCTCGTCGGCACCAGAAATATTAGTCGGTTAAACAAATTACTGTTTTATTCATGGTCAAGGCAGCTTAACTGTCATGCAGCCACCTGCCACTAGTGGGGGCTACAGAGCCGTCAGACAGCAGTCACCCTCCCTGTGGTAATGCTAGAGTAGACTGGAGTTTTAAAACAGCATGGTGGGAAATATGAGAGATGTCCTTGCGCAAAGCCAGAACAGTTTGGCATTACTGTGATCTAGAAAAAAAAACAAGGTAGCATGTAGGCTGCGTCAGAAAAAACTGGCGTATAATCACTGGACTGGAGCAATGTGCAACCACATTCAACTCAAGCATTTGGATTTTAACTGATTTAATTATAATTTAGATGTTGTTTTATTAACTTTAAAGTGAACTGCTATTATTTTTGTTGGATAATATGCAAGGTACAACATGCCCGACATTTCAGAGGCTATTCATTTATTTTAGTGGTTAACTTTTGGCTGAGTTGCCGTCATGTTCACATTCATACAGCGCAAAGTGTCTCGTACTTCAGCGGCATTTAGAATCCAACATGGTCGTTGGAGACTGTGATTAAAGACTTCAAAGGGCTCTTAATGCACACAATATTTTTGGGACAATGTTTCAAATACTTAACAATAAATTGTGCTAAATTTTGACTGTTTTCTGAGTGCTTTCCCTTTTTTAGACTCATCGACTAGTCTTAATTACAATTTTCATTTAGTTGACAGGGAAATTAGTTGCCAAGAACATCCGTAGTATATACTATCCAAACCCCTGCACTCCCAAGTCCATACAGTTCAATCCCTGTATACTTCTAAGTTCACATTATTCACATGTCCTTCCCAGACAGAAGTTCATTGAACAATCACAATTAAATTCATGAATAACTCATAATTCATCAACAAATCGTCAAAATGATAAGGTTAACATTTGCTTGGGAAGAATGGCGTTTGATAAATGAGTAAATACAAAATAAAATTAACAGATAATAAGGAAAAATCAAACAATAGTGCTCCCCCTATTAGGTTTTGGACTCTTACTGATATCTATTCATCCATTAGTAATCTATTGGCTGTCAGAGTGTCTATTACTATACTTTTTCTGTTTGTCCCCTATTTTCTATTTAGCCCTCCCGCTGTTGTCACTTTTACAGAGTGAACACACTTCTGTCTTAAAATCGGCCTGGAGTTTGTATGAGGTTTGGCACTCGGACACAGCTGCAGAGACAGCCAGGAAATAATGTGTTGGAAGTTTAGGAGGAAGTGGAAAATCTGCATCGATTAAAACTGAAATGTATTTATTAACATTAGACCAATGTGCATGTAAAACTGAAAAACATGACTGAACCACCTGCAGTGACCTCAGGCTCTTAACGGATAGTTGAGCCAAAAATCAAAAACAGTTGCCTTTTGTTTGTTAGTTGCCGAGTGTTGGACATATCAGAGACGACTGCGTTCTCTCGAATATATTTGATGTTGGAGTAACCAGGTCAGGGTTTGTGGAAAGAGACATTGCTGTTGAGGTCTTTAAATGTGATTTTTTTTTTTTTTTTTTTTTGGCGCTTTGAGCACCACGAGCCGAGTACCATTATATTTGGAAAAATATGTATTTATTATATTGGGGTAAACTGTCCTTTTAAACTTCAGACAGAAACCAGATTAGACCACAGCAATTAAGACTCAGATTCAGACCGTTAATAAGTCGCCCTCTCCCCACCCCAAGTCTCCTCCAGTGCCAGTTTGTGTCTGTCTGGGTTCAATCAGACATTCATATGCACAAAGTCACTTTTCACCGTTTTTAAATGCAGCTATTTATGCCCCAAACACACAGCAATTGTATGGAAAGAGACGCAGACACAAACCAAACACAGGCCGTCACTCAAAGCTGCACACAAAATGCCTCCAGTCAGGCAGACGGAGATTCAAAATGGCCGACAGTTGGTCGTGTGTGTGGGAACAGAGCACAGTGTTTTGTGTTGACTGAGAAGTTGGCAGCGTCCCAGTGACGGATCCATACAGGCGTCAAATAAAGACTGCTGTGTTCAGCTGAGGAGGGAGGCAGATAGAGGGTACAGAGGCTTTACGTTTGCACCGCAACTCTCCCCTGCTGCCGCCTTGAAGGTTGACTGGTGAATTAGCTGTGGTCAGACGGGCCTAATGCTGCATTCACACTAAGAAGAGCAGGAAACCCTCACATCCTTTTAACAACTGCTTCACTAAACTCGGCGTTTAATCAAAATAACCGCTGTTTTAGAATTTAGTTGTACTCATAGTTGTGACACAGACACAGAAAAGTGTGTAGCTTCTTTTTAATAAGCTGAATTGATTGTATCGCCTTTACACTACCTGTCACATTCACCCATTTACACACATTTACACACTGGTGGTCAAGGCTACCATACAAGGTGCCACCTGATACTCACTAACCATTCATGCACACTTGCACACCGATGGAACAGCCATTGGGAGCAATTTGGGGTTCAGTATCTTGCCCAAGGATACTTAGACATGCAGACCGGAGCAGTTGGAGATCTACCTTTGAGCCACAGCCGGTTCTTATGCTTAGTAGAAGATGCTGTTGTCAAATTATTGATGTCTGACTTGGAATTGCAACTAGGAAGCTCAGATATTCATAAAAACACTAATGCAACATAATGCTCACACACCATCTAATCAGTTTATATAAGGTAGATTTTTATTTGTGTTTCTGCTACTGCCCCTTGAAGCCAAAAGTGTGAATTAAGTAGGAAATATCAACATCGACAACCTTCAATACTGTTGCCCCATCCATGCACCTCCTCCCAAGACCTTTTTCAACTGTCTAAAAACGTCACACTACTTTGGCCTGCTGTGCTTAGGGAGCACAGTAATCACTCTAACCACCACAGGCGCTCACTTGTCAGGGTTGTCAAAGGCTATTATAAATGTTCAAAGCAATGACCAAGACTGTGACTGTGCAGGATGGTTGTGGATTTTTCACTCAACTTGAAACATTTTCAGCTCTCAAGAACATGTCTTGAATTTTCACCACCTGGTGTAAACTTGTCTCTTTAAAGACCCCCTCCAATGAAAATCAAGTTAACATTTTTATCATGTCCATACAGTGTCTTTTATGTTACAATACATATCATGAGCGAAACAAGCTGTTAACGCCATGACTAAGCATATCTGCTTTTGAACTGCAGTGTACCAATGACAGTCTCAAAAATACGGATTCAGACAGCCAGGGTTTCATACATCACAAACCTAATGAACCAATCCCATCTATTTGGGGGGGGGGGGGGGTTGGCTTTCCATATCATTAGCATAATGCTGTAGCGAAACAAGGGATATTGGGGAGAAGCCAGGTGTGTCTTCATTACTGTATACTGCAAGCTAAGTTTCACAATCTTCAAAAGATAGCACAGATGTGTATATATACATGTTATATGTAATAACAGTGTGACAATATGAACACACTGTAACATTGTAACATTGTTGTATGTTTCATCCCCACCAAGTGTCAGCCACTTCCAGTTTGTTAGCTAACAAGCTAACAAACAACATAAACAAATGAAAACAAGTGTAAATTCTCACATACACAAAAACCACAAACTATCGAGTGTGACTGAACTTGATTTTACGTCATACTTAATATGAAAAGTATGTTAGTATGTAATTCCCAACACAGCCTTGGTCTGACTGAGGCTCAAATATGTATGACTGAATCTCTCTGTTTCCTCTAATGCTAATGCTAATGCTAGCGGTTTTGATGTGCACTGTTCTTTCACTGGTTAACCTAGCAGAAGCAGCAGTGGTGAGTGGGGCACAAGGCCAGAACCAAAATTTTTTCAATGAGGGAGAAAGAGTAGATCTGCCTCCACTCCCTTTTTAAAGTTTTTTTTATGTGGGTTAACAGTGTTAAACAAAATATTAATAACGTGTTTGAAGTGGGACTTTAACTCTGAAAACAACTTAAGATGTGTCATGGTGCCTTTACAATCATTAAAAAACTTTTCTGGGGTTGACTGCAGAGTATTTCAAGTCAGTTTAAGTCAATTTTACATGAAGTGGTTGGCAAAGTTGAATTATTTTAGAAAGTGACAGACAGTGTCAGAGTCAGACCACATAATGACAAGTAGTCATTTATTTCATTTATCCATGTACACCTTCTAACCCCTCCTCTCTTTTCTCCCCCCCTTACTCCAGCAGCTCTGTCCGGAGGCCTCCAGGGCCAGAGCACCTCCTCCGTCAGCTCTGAGATCAAGTCTGAGGACGAGGGGGACGAGAACCTCCTGCAGGACACGAAATCCCTGGATCCGAAGAAGGAGGACGTAGACAGCAAGGACCTTAAATCAATTGAGAGGTTAAGATCTAGGTTAGCCACCTCTCAGACGTCTGCTTCCATCAAACCCCTCAGCTGGGCTGGGATACGCGTTGTCCTAAAACACCCACATGCTCAGAGACCTTCCTTGTCCAAAGTGCTGTTGATAGACAAAGCTCTCCAGGAAACAGGAAGTGGTCAGGATGTTGAATGGGATTTTGTACAAAGTTTTTGGCTCTTTTATCTCTGGATAGGAAACCAAGAAAAGTCATCATTTTCTGGAGAAATCTTGAGAGATTTACATATTTGATCATGTGGCATGACTTTAACATCTCATGGAGTGTTCTTAGATTGTGCCATAGTTACGTCTTCCACCACTGGCCAGCCACCACAAATCAATGTTCAGCTGAGGTCAGATGCTCTAATAAGGCATAAAGATAGGGGGAGGGGACACAAGGAAGGACTGTACGCTGTGAGTGTTTTGGGAACCAGCCTCTGGACTTTGATGAAGTGACCAAGTGTGATGAGAAGCAGCTAAATACATCCGTTAATACAAAGACCTCTTGTCTGCGTTCACCAGGTATCTCTCTCTTTTAACACGTTGATCTTTCTGAGACATGAAAGTAACATAAAGCCAAAGAGAGGTTCCTGGTTGACATGCAGCTCCCAGTTGATCCCGTCAGTCTCTCCATGGTCTTGGGCCTGGTTTTAACTGTTTCTCACACAACAGAGTAGAGCCCACTGTCAGTATTCTCAAAGGAGTGCTGTCTGACATTCAGAGCTGGGGAATCAACACCAACAGAGACACTGAAGATGAATTTTCTTTCAGTTGTTGAGAAACTGGAAGCCTTTAAAAAAGGTTTTAATATAATTTAAAGGACAAAAACGTTTGAAACCTTCTCATTATATGAATCCAGATACGTTTCAAGTAAAAAATCAAAAGTGCTGATTTTGGTCATGGTGTTGATTTCCCATCCTGGATGTAGCTGAGCAGCCTTCACCCCTCCAACAATGTTTTTCACCTGGAGGATGACTCAAATCAGAAACATCTGAAACCCAGACCCAGAGAATGTATAGTACATGACATTGGCGGTCATGATGATGATAATGATGATGATGATGATGATGATGATGATGCAAATGGTTTTAAGATGATAAAAAATGTTGCCTGTGCTGTGTTGCAGGGTTTGGGAACATATCGTTATGTGAGCCAGCAAACTTGTTGGCAGCTGCTTATCTTACACCTTATCTTATAAAGGTCAAGTGTCTAGAATTAAGTGTCATCTAGTGTGAGGTTGCAACAGTACACCCAACTGAAACTCAACAACTATGGTGGCCTATGCAAAAATGCAAATGGCCCTTTCTAGAGCCAGTGCTTGGTTTGTCGGTTCCAGGCTACTTTAGAAACAACATGGCAGATTCTGTGGCAGAGGATGTGCTCTCTATGTAAATATAAAGGCCTCATTCTAAGGTAACGAAAACACAACAATTCTTAGTTTCAAGTGATCATACACTAGGAAAAAAACATAGTTCAGTCAGGAACACTTAATCAAAGAAAACTTTATTTCCATTTGCAGTATTAAATTTGGCGGCCTCTCTGCCCTTCCACGCTACTAGATGGAGAGCCTAAGGCAGAGAGAGCACACCTGTCTGCCCTTCGACATGCAAACACGGAAAGCCTGAGGCAGAGAGAGCACACCTCCTGCCCTTCCATGCGCCTACATTGAAAGCCTAAGGCAGGGAGATCAACAGCAGAGACCCCCCGGGAACAGAACAGAGCAGCATCAGTGACAAACAGAAATGACATTGATAAGTGAGACACAGCATGAAAAGGAGGAGCTGGGGTGGAGGTGGGTTGCAAAGCAGGAAGCAGGAAGCAGCAACAGTAGGCAGACCAGAGCAGTTTAAATAGGGCGCCCTGAATGAGATTTGCCAATTGGTTATATAGAAAGGAATCATGTGATCTATCAGCTGACTCCCCTCCATCGATCAGCTGCTCCATCAGTTGATTGGGCTGTTTGAGATCAGCTAACTAACATTATGCTCAGTTTATAAATTTTATATAACATTTATGCCAATATACCCCCCTAAATCCTACACACTGGACCTTTATACCTGCAGTGGTAAATTTTGTCTTCCCCCTCACGCATTGAAAATACACAAACAATGTTGATGTGTGGTTATGATGTATGCCTGCAGGTGAGCTGGCCTCATCTCCCAAGCCCCCAGGAGGGCTCTCTTTGAGTCTTTGTTTTTTACTTTAATCCTTCCTCTGAATGCTGAGTTTCTTTTTTATCTTGCCTGAGAATCATCATGTTATAAGTTTTCTTCAGTACCAAAGCAATACAGTGATAGTTGCCTTTACATTCCATGGGTGCATGGCAGACAGGACCTGATAATAGCTAATTTGGCATACTTTTATTGGTGCCAGTTTGCCAAAATGCAAACAAAATATGGGCTAAAAATACAGTGCTCAAGAGGAAATATCAGTACATACCTGCAGCTGACATCATAGCAGCACATTTGATGGGTTCTTGCTCTTCTGGTGGCTTAAATTCATTTTTAAATTTCACACAGAATAAAAAAGAAGAACAGGGAAGTCTCTCACTTAAAAATACAAGGATGTTGCTCAGGATGAGATTTAAATTACAGGAAGACAACGGACTTCATAGGATGATTCCTTACTGTAAATTCTGCACTAAACGAAATACATAAAGTTGCAGTTATTTCCTCAAACAACTTCTTAATGTGATCGTACATCATGTTTTTCATCCTCCACCTGTTTGTCTAGAAGTGTATCTTCTTTTTCTTGTTTTTCACATTGTATTTTCAGTGAACTCACCAACATCACTGTGTAAACAAACAACTGCTGCTGGTAACTGTGGCAGACTTTAAAAATACCCAGAATGCAGCACATGATGTTTGTTCCCAAACCTTGTTCCTTGTTATTTGGTCACGTAATGAATCATCTTGTAAAGGTCAGCAACAAACAGCATACTGCAGGTTTGTATTTATATGAGCCTCTACACTGAAATATAAACTGAGCCTTTCTCCTCAAATCCTCCTCTCCCTCCTCCTCTCCTACCCTTATTCCCCTGCTTCCTCTTCCCTTGGTCACCGTAGCAACAATGACGATGAGGACCTGTCTCCGGAGCAGAAGATGGAGAGAGAGAGGGAACGGAGGATGGCCAACAATGCGCGGGAGCGTCTGCGCGTCCGCGATATCAACGAAGCGTTCAAGGAGCTGGGCAGGATGGTGCAGCTGCACCTGAAGAGCGACAAACCTCAGACCAAGTTACTGATCCTGCATCAGGCCGTGGCCGTCATCCTCAGTCTGGAGCAACAAGTCCGAGGTCAGTTTCATATAAACACGTGACCTTTGACCTCAGTAACTAAATGTATAAACCACAGATACTGCATCAGCTTAGTTTGTTTTTATCTACATCTTATAGAATGATTTTATACTTATTTGTTTATTTATTTGTGGACAAAATGAAGAAACTATAAGGCCACTTTATATTTAAACATTATACAAAGTTATGAACCTGGATAATTAATTATTCTACTGACCAAAATCTGGTTTGTGATCATTTGATTTTAGGTTAATTTGTGTTAATTTAATCAAGGAAAGGACAGAATAACAAAGATGACCACTGTTCTTTCAACTTTTTTTGATTGTAGACATTATTCTAGTCTTTGAAATTTGAAAAAAAGCATTAGTTTAGTCTGCACTACAGCATGATAATTTATAAATATACAAACATGGGGAAAATGTGTGATTTACCTATTTTTTTAATCAGTTCTATTTTGTATGCTGTAAGCAATTGTGGCTGCAGTGACATTGGGATCATAAAAGATAAAGCAAGTAATATTTTAAATTTGTAATTTCTAGTTAAAAAATCTAAAATGTTCCTATTTTCTAACTTAAAAACTACTTAAGGGGAAATTTAAGGTGCAAATCTGGGTTCAAGAGGTCAAACTGAATTTGCAACCCATGTAGTGCTCTGAGAGCTCCAGGAGAGGGCAGCAGTGGCACCTGTTGATTGTGTTCAGCCTGGCTGAAGTTTTTGGCTTCAGTCTCGCTGCTGACTTAGTGACGCAGCAAAAAGAAATACCTCTCTAAAAAAAAAAAACAAACACACACACACACACACACACACACACACACACACACACACACACAGACATAAACCAAAGTGTGGAAACATTTTTACAGATATAAAACACCAGAAATAATAATAACCTCTCCTCTCTCTCCTTCTGTCCAGAGCGAAACCTGAACCCCAAGGCGGCCTGTCTGAAGCGTCGCGAGGAGGAGAAGGTCACTGTGTCATCGGACGGGGCTCCCCTCTCACTGGCCGCCGCGCACCACGCCGCCGCCGCCATGGGCGACGGGTCGAACCCCTTGGGACAAATGTAAAACGCAGCAACATCTCCTCCCCCCTGATGGTCAGAAGATTTCACTTATAAACTAATCTGCTGTTGTACCTTTAACTCAAACCAAAGAATCGGAATTCAGAAACCAGAAACCAATCCAGAAACTTCAAGCAAACATTTTACAAATCACTTGCCATGAAATTTAAAATACGTGGCAAACTAAACATGCCTCCATTGAAAATAAGTTTTGGCTCCCATGAAAAAATTGGAAAAGTATAATGCTATCAACATTGAAAGCTGCCTCAAATATGGACAAGTTGTCATTCGGCCATCAGTTGTCTGATATGATTAATGTGGCCTCTGTGTACTTTTTAACCATTTGTTTCCTGCAGATTAGAATTATAGCAACTGTAACAAAAAATATGATTTAAGAGAAACAGTCAGTTTATCCACATTCTCTTTATATCTTCAAACCGAAATATGTATTGATCAGTTTTATTGGATATAGGTACACTAAGCCGGTCAGTACAATGTTGGTAAAGAAATCAAGACTTCTTATGTAATGTTCATCTTTGAAATTAAAAGTTACTTATTGATTCAATCAGATGTTAATGTTTACATACAGGTTTAAAGGGACAGTTCACCCCAAAATCAAAAGACCTGTTTTTCCTCATACCTGTAGTGCTGTTTATTAGATTAGATTGTTTTGCTGTGAGTTGCAGAGTGTTGGAGATATTGGCCGTAGAGACGTCCGTCTTTTTTTCGATATAATAGAACTAGATGGCACTCAGCTTGTGTCGCTCCAAGTGCCAAGAAAATACGTTTGAAAAGCTTAACAGCAATGTCTCTTTGCAGAAATCATGACCTGGTTATTTAAGATAATCCACAGACTTTGTTGTTTGCAGTTTAATGTAGGAACTATTTTCTTTCTACCAAACTACACCTGCCAACCGTATCACCATGTGGAAGGAAGTGTGCATCTACTCCTGGGCGAGAGGCTCATGCAAGATGTAAACATCTTGCTTCTAGTTTGGTAGAAAGAAAATAGTTCCTACATGAAAACTGTTAAAAACAAGGTCTGTGGATTATCTTGAGTATCCAGGTCATGATTTCTGGAAAGAGACATTGCTACTGTTTTGCTATTGCTAGTGTTTCAAATTAATTTTTTGGCACTTTGAGCACCACAAGCCGAGTGCCATCTAGTTCCATTATAGTGGAGAGAAGGCAGACACCTCTATGTTTGATAGCTCCAACATTCAGCAACTCATTCCAAAATAATCTAGACTGATAAATAGCACTACAGGTAAGAAGAAAAAAATTGTATTTTGATTTGGGGTGAACTGTCCCTTTAAGTTAACACACCAGTTTTTAACCAGTTTGCTCATTGGTAACCATTCCAAACTTTAAATTCTCTGATGA
The DNA here is from genome assembly GCF_041903045.1 of Epinephelus lanceolatus. Lineage (NCBI taxonomy): Eukaryota > Metazoa > Chordata > Actinopteri > Perciformes > Serranidae > Epinephelus > Epinephelus lanceolatus. The sequence continues at coordinate 27,594,988 of NC_135752.1, forward strand.
TTGATTTTTGTTTTTGTCTTGTGACTTTAAACCTAACAAGCAGAATTCACATATTACTTTTCTATTCTCACCCTAATGCAGGAAAAAAGGCTAAAACTTACACAGACAACATGCAGACCAAATGCCATTTATGTCAAATTTCTACCATTATTTGAATGAATTTGGAGAAATGCGTCGTTCGGTTCCTGACAGTTAATGTCTGGCAGAGCTGATATTTCAGCTGGCGAAAAAACAGAGGCCAGAACTTGAGTTTCTGTCTGGTCTGGGTACATTTTAACAACAGATTGGCAGTAAGTGTGATTTTAATGTGTGACTGTGTATGTTTGTCGTTGCTCTTTGCTCTACAACTTTGTTTTCTTTGTTTGCATGTTGAATCATGGAACAGGTTCACTACCTTACTTCCTAATGTTCTGAGGTCTTACGGTACCAAAGGTCCTTGATAAGGAGCAGGAGTGCCCTAACAGTTTCTTATCTCCAGAAGCTTTACAGTGAAAGAATTGAAGTAATGTCTTTTCTTTGTTATTTATACACTGCCAGTTTGTGCAGGTGAACGTTGCCCAGCACATTAACAACCTTGTCAAGTTTTAAGTACAAGGAAAAGGACCAAAAACACCCAGATTTTAAGGGGTTATTATGAGTTGCTTGCTGCAAGGAAGAGTCCTGAATAAAACAGGACCCATTATTAAATACATACAGATCTTTTAGTGAATGAAGCCACACACATGATAATTATGTCTAGGCACAAAGTCGAACGTACATCTCGGAACACGTCTGCTTTTGTCTGATGACAATAAGCATCTGGGGCAATGGCCAGTACCTCGGGAGATCCAGTGTAGCCAGCGGATATCGGAGCCGAAACTTCTTTTTCCATGCGCTGGTCATTTTGGCCAATATCTGCGGGCAGATATGTGCATATGCAGATGCATATGCATTTTTTAAAAGGATGAGATATAAAGCTAGAAATAGCTGAAGGGTTCTGAGACTGCATTACAGCCATTGCATGTTTACATGCCACTCAAACGTGATTGGTACATAATACTTCTACTACAGACGGAAACCAGAATGCTTCCGATACCAAAATCTGCCTACAGATTCTGCATACATATGCTGCATACATATGCAGATATCTGTTTATATTTTAGATTAATAAAGAGGTAAAGACCACACCCATTACAACTGGGGATGGTCTGTTTTACTTGTGACCACCTACAGCAGTGATGTAGCATTGTACTAGAGTGCACCGCTACATCACAATCATTGTTAGCATTCCGGCTGATCATTTTCAGATCATCCATCATATTTTAGAGTTTGCTTCAGGCGTCTGTATCTACACCTTTTATAAGTACTGCTGACCAGAACATGAATATTCATGGTCGCCAGAGGATGAACACTAATCATTTAGTGAGCACAGGCCTTTCCTCTGGCATCAATATCAGGCTGAAGAAACGTAATACCAAATTTCTGGATAAGATTTAGCCCCAATAGATTTTTGGAGAACGTTCATGCTCCCCAGAACATGAACCCTTTTAATTTTGACACTCTATGAGCATTTCCTTACTTCCAATATTTTTGTGGGGTGACGTAAATACTGCTACCACTAGGGGCCAGTATTACTGCTTTACAGTTAATTTTATGTTTTTTTTTTTTATGTGCGTGTACAGTGTGTACATGTCTCTCCTAATCCCCCTTTATTTTTCCTCTTGGTCTCTCCAGGTCCAAGGTGCCAGAGTTCATCAAGATGATGAGTGACCACTTCCTCTGACGGCGTTTCCATGACAACCCAGCAATCGATCAACCCCGTCGTTGCTTCAGCCTGACCAATCAGATTCTCTGGATCTTCGGCCTGACCAATCAGATTGGCCTCTTTCTCTCCTCTCGTCTGTCTCTGATCCTCCTCTTCACCTTCGTCTCCTTCTTCTGTCGAGAACACGAACTGCAGAGTCACATTAGTCGCTTTTGTCACTTTGCATCTCCAGCCGAAGTGAACTGGATGCTACTTTGTGGAGACGTTAAACGGCCGCTGTAACATGGCTGCTACAAAGTGGCAGTTTGTGGGAGCTTTTGACACAAAGTGACAGCAATGGACAAAAGTCTTTGGAATCACATCATCCAAGAAATTCTTCTTCTTGTACTACTTGTTTTATCAGCATTCCCAGTTTTAAAGAACAAAAGGGTTCTATATATAGTATATATATATATGAGAAAAGGAAAAAATGACAAAAAAACTTGTTAAAAAAGTGCAACTGGACACGGGCAGTGAGGAGGGTATGGGTTAGGAAGGGTTGTTCAGAACGGCGCAAAACATATCACGAAGTGTTTAAAGAGGTTTCTGTTTTTTGTTTTTTTAAGCAACATTGCGCAGCTGTTGTTGAATGCAGCTTCAGCGCGTCTCTGACTGAATGGCAATCTAACGCCACACTGTGGATGAAGCTGTGCCTGATCTCCTCTTGGATGCAAACCAGTCAGATAGATACACACGGAGAAGCAAAGCAAACAAAACAACAAAAAGAACAGGAAAATTCCAGGAAGTATCACGGAAGCAAGCGGCCCATTCATACATCCCCTTACAAACCGCACATTTTCACATATTAAAGTATGAATTAAAATGAAGATTTTAGGTGCTTGATATGCCGAGTCATTTGAACAAAAATTTAGTTCATAAATGCTTTTTGACTATCATAGATGCCTAGAAAGAAATGGGGCTAAACAGGAAAAACAGGGGCAACTCGTTCTTCCCCTTCTAATGCATTCCCTCTTAACCTGCAAACATTTACAGTAGATTGTCAGTGTTATAAAAATCTGAACATGTTTCTGTATTTTTATTAGTGTTTTATGCTAATAGCCATGTTGACTTTGTTAACAAGCGTCAAAATTGTACAAACTGCTAATTTCTTTGTGTGATCACAAATACAAACACCTGGACAGTTGTACCCAAACAGCCCGTGTGTATCTACTGGGAGGAAGAGAATACCTAAGGAATCAATCAGTTAATCAATCAATCAGTGAGTGACTCCAGATGGACTGGGGTGTTTAAAATTTGAAGGTAGAGGAATTACAGAAGAAAAACATGAAGGACGAATCATGCAGTAATGAAAAAGTGTACTTCTAAATGCGGCAGGAAAGAAAGACTTTTCTCGACATCTTCATTTGAGATTGTTGTTTTGGGTTTGTAGTGCAGATGCACAAGAGACGACAGAAAGAAAGAGCTCTAGCAAACATCCTGAACCAGAGTCCATTGTCAAATGTTTGTCAGCGTGGGCAGAGCAAGCGGAGTTCAAAAAGGTGTCCAAGCCTTTGTTGTAATCGAAGGATTACTGGACAGATGGTTGAGAGGATGGACAGATGATAGAAATGCTGGATGGATGGATGGCTGATGAGAGGGAAGAGGGTCGGGCTGAGCACTGAAGTGAATTCTATTCCACGTTTAGCACATTCCCTGAATCACGATCGCTCTACTTGAAATGAGTTCTCTGGACATCCCGAAGGCCTAGAGTAGAGTTTTGCAAGTCATGTAAGGTTAAGGAGAAAAGATTTAACATCCTGAGGAGCTAGAGATTGAGGGAGAGGAGAAAAAACAGAGAATCTAGAGGTCTAAATGATGATGCTACAGGGGAACCAAGGGAACAATCATCATGGTGAAAGGTGTATAATTTTCTTCTGGGGGCCATGCAGCAGTTGTCAAAGCATTCCTGTGTTGGATTCAGTAGATTCCTTCATTTCCTGGTTTAATATTTGGCTGATCATAACCCTAAACCTCAACCTTAGACTTATCCTCTGCTCTGAATACCAACCTTGGGGGACTTTCTGATTGACCTTTGCTGTCAGATGTAGTTGAGGTGTCTGTTGTTGGGACCATTGGCTGGTTCAAATTTTAATTGGCCTTGAAATCTTTTGCTTGATGAAGTTGCAGTGATGTCTGGCAAGATTTCAAACACTGTCTACTTGGTGCTGGTGCAATGCATTGCATCACAGTAACCTCTGTATACAGCTATCTGCACATAAATGTAGAATCTGTAGGCTACAGGATAAGATTTTGGTAATGGAAGCATTCTTCCGATACCAGCTTCCGTCTAGTAGTATTGACGGGATATGTTTGAGCAGCCAGTAAACAGTCCATGTGGAGAGGCAGAATGTATTGGCCAAAAGGCAGTTTCAGAACGCATTGGGTGTCTTCTGACAACAATTTAGCTTTATGTAAGCTTTTTTTTTTTTTTTAATGTATTCATATGCAGATACGTGTTTATAGAGATTAACTGAAAAGACCAGTACATAGAAGATGAAGTCGTGGCCAAGATATCTGCTTGCTCCAAAAGATCTCCCAAAATATTGGTCGTTGCCCCTAGAGGCTTAGTGTCGTCACACCGATAGCCGATGGCTTCTAAAATTAGCATTATAGAGACAAGAGACTTAAAACTAATCAGGAGTCTGCAGTCCCACTGGGTTCTCGTTAGTTAAGAGCACTATCTGGACTAGTTGGGACAGGAAAACCAAAACATCAGTAGTGGAGAGGAGTCATAACGTGACTGTTCCAAGGTACCTAGATGAGCTATACTTGCAGCTGAATGATGGCACAATTGGTGTTTCTGTGCCAGAGGACCAAATGTTAGCAGACTCTGGATCATAAATTACATGCCTGCCAGATTAGGCTAGGTTTTAGGGTTTCAGACTGGCAGCACTCGCAGCCAGTCTTGGCCCCCAGAATAAAACCAATGTGTCATTTGTCATAAGTCTGGCATGAGTCCAGCAAGCCTGACGAAGGGTTCAGACATTTTGATCATCTTGGTTTGCTCAATATAAATGTAAATTCAAAACATCTGAGGCAAGTCCAATCCAGAAGCCCAAGCACTAATATGTTACTTTAGAATTTGACAGTGCTGCCTCTTGTTCTTTGACTTGCCAAGGTTTCTTGGGTAGAAGTTCAATAGAAGAATCAGGACAAGGTGGGGCTGATAGTGACAAAAGTCATGAGCGTGACCAGGTGAGAACTGGAACAAATGAATCAGGACCGGATAGATCAGAAAGAAATCCTTATTGCATTGCTATCCATCAAGGTCTACTTTGTGGCAATAGGTGAAAGTAATTGGAATATCTGCAAGAACGTCCATCGTTTTCTGGTGTCAATCTGAAAGTCCCCTTTTGCCCTCACTCCAGTTTGAACCCTCCTCTGTCCAGGCCTATGTTTAATCCCCAGCCCTAGTTCTGTCTTCTCTGCTGACCCTAGCCTTATGAGCCCTACACCAGAGCCCTAGCCCCTCTTCCCAGCCTCTTGTCCCACCTAAGCGGTCCCACAGATGCAATTTGAACATTCACACTTCTACCAATGTGCCTTTTTAGAGTTCATATCATTCGAGTTGCCAGAGGAGGACATTTACCTGGTCTTTTAATAGGATGCAAGCTTAGGGAAACCTGTTCTTAGTCGTTAGGTTCTATGCAGTCAGGTTTTTTACCAGACCTGGGAATTTAAAAAAAGCTAAAAAGGAAAAAAAAGTATTTTTTGGATAAAAAAAAAGAAAAAAAGAAACTGTATTTAATGTACTGTACGCTTATATGTAAGTAGACAACGTGTTCTGGCTTTGAGCCACTGAGACAGACGCTTGATTTAGCAAAACGAGCCCCCATCCCAGTCCTCCCTCCCCAAGTTCTCCATAACCCCCAACCCATCCTGTTCCAAGCCCCAGCCCTGTTACCATGGTGAACAATGCGTCTCTTCTTGTATTATAGCTTATCAGCTTTTTATCAATATTTGATCGGCTTGTCCGTAAGCCAATGTAGTCTTCAGTACAAAGTGTGTGGTTGTATGTTGTAAAACAGATTTGCTTTTTTTTCTCTCTCTCTCTCTCTCTCTCTCTCTTTTTTAAGAAGAATCTTTTCGCTTATTACTTTTTCTTTGTCTGTTCTGGTTTACATGTCTATTATAGAAAATGTAAAAAAAACAAAAACAAAACAAAAACAAAAAACAACACAATTCGTTAGCCGACAGCATTGTTCTCTGTCGGTGGTCATTTTGACGCGGTTAAAATCCTACCCAATCAACAGGAAGGCACGGAAACTGGAAAAGAATCTATTTGAATAAATCAATCTATATATAAATGTACAAAAAAGTATATACGATATATAAGGAGGGTGCCATTTTCTGTTATTTTTTTATTTTCTGTTGCAAAGGAGTGTTTGCTTGGGGAGGAATTATTTTCTCAAAGACTGAACTGGCAGAAGTTGGCAAGGCCCCTCAGTGTTATAACTTTTCAGCTGACTATGTTGTGTTCTCTGTTGTTGCCATGACAACACCCTCTGACTAGTATGGCACCCCGCGCAGGACAAAATGGGACTGGAATTCCATCAGCTCCATTCACTGCTATCTATCCAAGGCAACAACACACAGACGTTTGTAAATTGTATGCAACAAAATGGCAAACTTTACCATTATTTTGAAATTGTGTATGTAAAAGTTATATTTTTACATGTAGACTGTTGTTATTTTGTGTTTTAGAAATATGTTGTATCGGTTTTTTTGTTAAAATATGAAAAAGTAAAATTCAGTGTGTGTTGAAAAAATGTGTCACATTGAAAATGTAGTGAGGTCAAAAGTTCAGAATCATTTTTTTCTTTTTTAATTTTTCAACATTATGTTTATATCTGTGGGGGAACATTTTTGAGGGTTCGTGGGAGGAATCAGAAATCATAAAAGATATATGATATTTGTTTAATTCTCCATGCCTCATGACATTACCATTTTTAATTGTATTTTTTGCAGAGAAATGTGTAAATAGTCATAAAACATTTTCTGTGGGGTTTCTGTGGGGTGAGGACTTGCCAGTGAGAGGCGACGATGATGATGAACTTGTTTTGTTTTTTAGTGAGGTTGTATTCGTCCGGTTACAGTAGCCAGGTGCCAACTTTTGGTTTCGGTCAGTGGTGGTCAGTACTGTTTGTGGTTTTGATTGCTGACCATCTGAAGTGTAAGTCAAATTGTTGTCTTTGCTTTCACATAAAAAAATCACTCGTGTCAGAGTCGGCATTGGGCTTTTTTTTTTTTGTTTGTTTTTGTGAAGAATTTATTTTGACTTTCAAGGAGGAAAAACGAGCTTTTACAACTGCCTGTTGTGATAATTGCTATTCTTAGGGAAAGTGCAAATGCAAATTTATAAAGATACAGGATATTGTAACCTTAAAAATTCTTGATTTTATTATGTTCACGCATTTCCAAATTCAAAATTTATAATAAAGACAATTTGGTTATAACATAACACGCACCTTTTTCAAAAAAAAAAAATTCAAAAATTTTCTGTTTACTTACATAAATTATGGCAAAAACTTAAACAAGATACCCGAAGAGAGTTCACAGATTTAATTCATTTTGGTTCTACCTGGTGGCTTTGGGCCGGCTCTGACTCCTGTGCATTTATTTTCTTCAAGATGGGTTGTAAATGTTGATTATATGAAACACCCTCAGCACCTGATTCCAGATTAATATATGAAAATTTTGTAAAAGATTGGAGTGTCACTAATATAAAAAAGCAGGTCATCAGCAAACAATCTTATCAGCTATTTCCCCAAAAAGATATCAGATTGATTGTGTGCAAGGCAGTTTCAGTCATTTGTTTTTAGTGTTTGCCATTAAAATTGAGCTTTTTGTCAAAAGGAACAGCTGCTTTGAATCGGACCTAGGTGAAACACTAGGATTGAATCTGTCAGTGTAAGTGCTAAATGTATTTTTTACGTAATGTTACTTTTGCTATGCTTCATTTCATATTTTCTCTTTGTTGTATAATCAAATCATCTCCCGAATTACAGTATCTTCATTTTTATGTTACCCCTGATGTTTCTATTAGCCAAAATGTTAACTTTTTCTTTTCCCTCCTTGTTGTACATACACACCTCATTTCTCTTTTTCAGTGACTGTGCCATGAGCTTTGTAATCTGTTACTCTGTACCAGTTTTACTGCAATAATGAGTTGAATTCAAAATGGCCACTCCTGTCCTTTGTTTTCCCAGAAATGTTTGAAACAAGAAGCGTTTATCTCTTTTCTTCTGTTAGCTAGCCCCATTTAAATGAACAAATACACTTGAGTATACTACAGACACGAGCAAGAACCAACATCAGTACCACAGCAAATTTGAAATTTGGTACATTTTTATAATACTAAATTTAATTTATATTTTTTATTTTTTTTTCCAAGGCAAAACAACTAAAAACATTTTAAACAGTTTATACAAATGACCAGTATTGATATTAACATGGCATTTCTTTTGCAGAAACGTACTATTAATTCCTGTGAAAGAAAATGACAAAATTAACAAACAAGCCTTTTTTCATGTCTTTAATCTCTACAGAAAAGTTTAAGTCATGCAAATGTCCACTGCCAGATGAGAAAAACTATTTCAAACTCCTGCCAATATTTTAAATCTCTTCTTGCTGAGTATTTCACGTAATACATTGAATATTTTTACAGTTTCATATTCATGTAATTCCATAGAAATAATCTATACTCAAGTGCATGTCTTACACTTTGAAAACTCAGACTGAATCAAAGTTATTAAATCTCATTAGTATTTTAGTTTTTATGAAGTTGTGCTGACAAAGGTGAAATTGAGATAACTTTAGTTTTACAGGTTTACAGGTAATTTTAAAATCCCCAAGGAGTCTGTCATGAAAGGAAATACAAAGAAAATAATACTTATAAGAGATTTAATTCATTTTTTAGACAATACTTCTTAGCAGTTTTATTTCAAGTTGCAATGTATAAAATCATTTGCTATTAGCACTCAGTAGGTTATAGTCAACACTAGCAGCAGCAATCTGTTTTTGACATTTGACATTTTACATTTCAATAAATTCTGGATTACGTTCATTGGTGAAATATTTGACATTTAGCATCATGGTTTTTCAGTTGCTTACTTCTACCAAACACCCAGTCAGATTAGAAGATGTTTCATCTGTGTGTGTCCATTACAGAGGTAGGTCCTCTTTAGCCTAGCTTAGCACAAAGACTGCTAGCCTAATTCTAAGTGAAAGAAATACAACGTCCAAGAGTTCCAAAGCGGTCTGATTTACATTGTGTATCTCTTAGCCAACAGGCGTCACTAACCCATCCATGAGCCCGCTGGGTTTTGTTGTCAGTAGAGCACCAGGTGAGCTCAAACCTGGCATCTCATCAATTAGCTTCAGTGCTAACTGCTGCTAAAACCACACGGTTACCTTTCTGTTTCTACACCTTTTCCATAAACACGTGAAATAGATTTGGAGGTGATACTCATTTTCAGGAACACAAACAAATCAATAGGAGTATGCAGAATTGTAGTGAACTGACCATGAAAAGTTCTGAATTTTGTCATATCTAACTTGCTGCCATTTTTGTGGCAATTTTTCTGTCGTCACAAGATGATAACATCTATATTGTAAATTCTACACTCGCCTACAAAGCTATGATTGGTTGTTTGTAAAACTGCCCTCGATGACATAAACAGCAGACATGTTTGAATCTATGAAAAAATTCAGTGTGGGCAGCGATTCAAAGGTCAGGGAGCAGGGTACAATTTAATGATTGCAGAGCCAAGAATTTTAAAAATAAAAGTTAAAGGAAAATTTTTAATACCACGAACAAATTTATTGGCAACACTGAAAAAAATACCACAGCATACAGTACAGCAGACTATAGTTTCCAACAACAGTGTGAGCAACAAGCACAAATAACAGTTGATTGAGGTGATGTCGACTCAACCGCTTATGTCCTCTCTGTAAGTATGATTTGCCATTTTTAAAGACATCCTTGATTTTTCAGTATCTTAACCATCATGTGAAGGTGAAAATATATGAACTGTGGCCTTTTTTCTTTCTCCTTGTTCCTTGCAATGCAATTCAGTGAAGAGATGGGAAAAAAAAATACGTATAGCAGAACTACCCTGTTATCAGTGCCTGGGCTTTTTGTTAAAGCTTCTTTTGTCTAGTGCTCTTTTGCTATGGAGTAGGCTTAGTGCACCCTATTATAGAAGCAAAAGTCAAAATAAATCAATCATAAATTAAAGTATATTTGGCTTATTTTTTGCAGGGGCAATCCTTTTGTACCATGAATACTAAAATGAATAAGTAAAGAAAAAAATTGACATCAGATTACTGTATGAAAACAGCATAAAAAAAAATTCTACTTTGTAATTTTTGGAAATGTTCAAAAGTGAATGATGAAAATGATTTGCTACTTTATTTTATTATATTTTAAGATGTTTTATTTGAGCCGTGTGTTACTGAAGACAAGCCTGTTCGATGGGTCACAGTTAGAGGTCACAGTTGGGGGGCGTCCCATCCCAGCCGGCGACAGATGACGATATGAAATATCAGAAAACTAGAAATAAAAAATACAAAAACACAGCAGTTACACTTTTTCCCCAGTGTGTGGCTGAGTGCCTCAAATCTTGATTTCATTGTATCTTTTGGTGCATGTGTTCTTTTCTACACTTCCATTTTCTTAATTATTTCTGGTTAATGTTGAATTCTTTCACTTTGTTTTTTATGTTAAATAATTATTATTGTCTTTATGGTTGCTGTTATTGTTGATGTTGTTATTATTACACTTTGTTTTTATTCCAGATCAGTGGAGGTGTTGGGGAACAGGTTCTTTTTGATTTCTGTGCTGAGGGTTTTATTCTTCCTCGTACCAGCCCAACAGTTGGCCGTTTGTTGCCTGTTGGTTCTCATCTTGTAGTGATTCTATGAGGTTCATGTTCATGACCGTTCTGTAGCAATAAATGTGCCATTTTTATAATGCAGCGCTTTGAACGCCTCTTTCTTTTAACTCTTCACAACATGGAGGGGAAATGGCATGCAGTGCATATTGGTGGATGTGTCGGGAACTCGTCGGTATTGGTCAGATAAAGGGAATATGGCCAAAAATTATATAAACATAAATGTCAAATTATTATTCTTTTCAATTTTAAAGGCTGATTTTTGTTCCTCAAACCATACAGTGCAAATCAGAGAAGCTAGACTTGTACTTTGCTTTGTGATCAGTAAGTCATAGCCACAAAATTTCTAAAGCACACTGCTTTGCAAAAACTTTAAAAGCCTTTTATAAATAGACTCTGCCTACGGGTTTTAACTAACAGTCTTCATCAAGGCATGTAAAAACAAGTGGCAGCTCACAGATAGGCCTATACAAAGGCTGGTGTGAGCTGCCGGGCAATCGGAGTAGCACTGGATAATTGTTGCAGGTGCGGTCAATAAAGTGGGTGCGCACACAATCAGGTCAACTCCAACAAAGCTTAAATAACTTCAAGGTCAGCAAATTCATCATGGACATTCACAAACAGTCCCATAGGGAAAAATATCTGGGGAAAATACCTACATAGGATAAATAGGCCAAATCACCATGACATCATGCTAACAACAATTGCTTCTGGGTAAACATTTGAATTGCAGAGGTTTGTGAATTCAGAAAACTTGTTTATTTCTCTTGCTATTTTAACCTGTAACTGTAGCATTCAAAGTTATATAGTTATGCCAATTTTCAACTGGGCCTGTGTAACGGATTTAATAACTTGGTGATCCCACTTACCATTACAAGCTGTCTGTCTGTCATTATGGAAGGTGCACTGATTTAAATTTATTGTGACAAACTTACCTGTTTCATTATTTTGTTATTTACTGTTTTGTTTTGTTGTTCATTGTGATGTATTTATTTACCTCAGAGATTTCTTTTTTTGTGTGTGTACATGAACGCCACACTGACGAGCCCCTGCAGTCTTCACGCATGCGCCCCCGTGCTCTTTACCCATCTGCTGTCACTGGACTCACTATGTTGATTTCAGTTCTGCTAAAAATACTTCACTTTTTATGGTAAAAAAAAGTGTGTTTTATTTGCCATAAATGTGCTATAAAAGCCCCCGAAAACACTAATTGATGTTCTGTGATGATGTTGGGTGGTTGGAGATGTATTTGGAGCCAGTAGCTGTGCTGGATACTGTGTAGGTAACTTAATTAGCTTGTTAGCCGTTAGTCGCGGCTAATCCAGGTGTAAACAGGGATGACGTATTTTGTGGGCGGGGCCGAACTACGAAAACGTAAAAAGCACTATAACAGTTATATTTTTTAACCAATTGCAATGACTTCTTATATATATATATATATATATATATATATATATATATATATATATATATATATATATATACAGTACAGGCCAAAAGTTTGGACACACCTTCTCATTCAATGCGTTTTCTTTATTTTTATGACTATTTACATTGTAGATTCTCGCTGAAGGCATCAAAACTATGAATGAACACATGTGGAGTTATGTACTTAACAAAAAAAGGTGAAATAACTGAAAACATGTTTTATATTCTAGTTTCTTCAAAATAGCCACCCTTTGCTCTGATTACTGCTTTGCACACTCTTGGCATTCTCTCCATGAGCTTCAAGAGGTAGTCACCTGAAATGGTTTCCACTTCACAGGTGTGCCTTATCAGGGTTAATTAGTGGAATTTCTTGCTTTATCAATGGGGTTGGGACCATCAGTTGTGTTGTGCAGAAGTCAGGTTAATACACAGCCGACAGCCCTATTGGACAACTGTTAAAATTCATATTATGGCAAGAATCAATCAGCTAACTAAAGAAAAACGAGTGGCCATCATTACTTTAAGAAATGAAGGTCAGTCAGTCCGGAAAATTGCAAAAATTTTAAATGTGTCCCCAAGTGGAGTCGCAAAAACCATCAAGCGCTACAATGAAACTGGCACACATGAGGACCGACCCAGGAAAGGAAGACCAAGTGTCACCTCTGCTTCTGAGGATAAGTTCATCCGAGTCACCAGCCTCAGAAATCGCAAGTTAACAGCAGCTCAGATCAGAGACCAGATGAATGCCACACAGAGTTCTAGCAGCAGACCCATCTCTAGAACAACTGTTAAGAGGAGACTGCGCCAATCAGGCCTTCATGGTCAAATAGCTGCTAGGAAACCACTGCTAAGGAGAGGCAACAAGCTGAAGAGATTTGTTTGGGCCAAGAAACACAAGGAATGGACATTAGACCAGTGGAAATCTGTGCTTTGGTCTGATGAGTCCAAATTTGAGATCTTTGGTTCCAACCGCCGTGTCTTTGTGAGACGCAGAAAAGGTGAACGGATGGATTCCACATGCCTGGTTCCCACTGTGAAGCATGGAGGAGGAGGTGTGATGGTGTGGGGGTGTTTTGCTGGTGACACTGTTGGGGATTTATTCAAAATTGAAGGCACACTGAACCAGCATGGCTACCACAGCATCCTGCAGCGACATGCCATCCCATCCGGTTTGCGTTTAGTTGGACGATCATTTATTTTTCAACAGGACAATGACCCCAAACACACCTCCAGGCTGTGTAAGGGCTATTTGACCAAGAAGGAGAGTGATGGAGTGCTGCGGCAGATGACCTGGCCTCCACAGTCACCGGACCTGAACCCAATCGAGATGGTTTGGGGTGAGCTGGACCGCAGAGTGAAGGCAAAGGGGCCAACAAGTGCTAAACACCTCTGGGAACTCCTTCAAGACTGTTGGAAAACCATTTCAGGTGACTACCTCTTGAAGCTCATGGAGAGAATCAGAGCAAAGGGTGGCTATTTTGAAGAAACTAGAATATAAAACATGTTTTCAGTTATTTCACCTTTTTTTGTTAAGTACATAACTCCACATGTGTTCATTCATAGTTCTGATGCCTTCAGTGAGAATCTACAATGTAAATAGTCATGAAAATAAAGAAAACGCATTGAATGAGAAGGTGTGTCCAAACTTTTGGCCTGTACTGTATATACATATATATATATATATATATATATATATATATATATATATATATATATCAATAAGTTTATGATGTTCGTGTAGTGGAGAAAAAAAAGTTTTGTCTCCTGATAGCTAGAATCTTGATATTTATGCTATAATCACTGCTGCTCAGTGCTCAGTAGAAAAGTGTGTGTTCGCCTGATGTAATTATTTACGTGGTTAAAGATAAATCATCATAAGAATTGTAAAAACTCACAGCATGGATTTGGCATATTGTCCTTGATTAATAGTTGTGGAGATGTCCTCATACAATCTAATTTAATGTAGTCTCAAGTGTCATACTAAAGGAGAAAACTCAGTGTTTTGTGCAACTGGCTCAAGGTCATTGCTTGACTTTACAGACTTAAGATAACTACGCAAAGTACTTTATGTACGTACTTTATGTAACTATGCAAAATACGAGGGTTTATCTCACTTACCTCCTGTTTGTAGTTAACCAAAAAACCACAACCTTTTCCTAAAACTGTACCAAACATTTTTTGCTTTCTGAACCTTACTGTTTTTCTTTCTGCTCACAGCTTGACAAAAAACAACATGTGAATGTTCAGTAGTTCTAGTATTATATCAGCATAACAGGAGAAATGGCAGAGCATAAAGGTCCAGGTGGAAAAAAAAAAAACCCCAACTCAGTCATTTAAGATTTTGCTAAAAGAAGGAAATCACCTGCTGATTTATAAACATAGATCCCGGTGTACATTTTTTGTATTTGAAAACTGTTTAAATGTGTAATTTATGGTAGATTTTATTTAGTTGAACTATTAATATTGTATACAGAATCTCAGTTACTGTTGTTGTTTACAAACTAAAGAAATTAAAGATAATTTTTGTTTAGTGTTTACTGAATATTTGAAGGCAAACTGTAAAACTATATCACTTATTTTGTTACAATACTATTTTCTTAAATCAATAATAAAATATGTATTTGTTATATCGTGAAGAAGATCGTAATCGCAAAAACACCCTGAAATACTGCGATATTATTCTAGGGCCATATCGCCCACTCCTAATGGCATATTTGTGCTCAGAGATTCTCTCTGTCAGTTTTCCTTTTGTTCTCACTAAATTGAATTCTGTGGCTTTGATAATGTCTGTGAAATTCACAGAGTAAACAAAGTCCCTGACACTTGACACTTACATAAATAATAAGCCACATGTTTACAGGCTTTCTGTTACCACGCTGCTGTAACAAGCCCGAGCAGGTTACACATCACGTCATGAGTTTAGAGGAACTGGTTCTTCAGTTGAGGGCCTGCTTCCCGACCTGATGATACTTCTACAGTAAACTTGTCTATTCAGCTTAAGATGACTCCTCATTTTGACTCATCGACATGGTTTCGTCTGTCTCTCCCTGCAGGCGACAGTGACGTCAGTTTCCCAATATTGTCATGAGATTTTTTATTAGCTGTGAACTTGTGTCACTTCCAAAAACCGCATGTTCATTTGCCAGCACCTCCAGCAGTTAGTTACATGCTGTACAATGTTTTTTGGATGATTCAGTGAAGATTTATATGGAAGCCTACAGAAACAAGATCAGGGGCACTGGAAAACACTCATGTCTGAAGCATACAGTTGGTACAGGACATGTGTCAAAAGCCACACCTTTTGTTTTCTGTCAACCAGCGCACCACCAGCAGTTGGCAATGACTGTCCTGTAATATTTTACAGTCCAGATTTCAAGTCCAAAATGCTGCAGAAAAGCCCCAGTTATTGTCAGATTTACTCCCTTGAGAGGCACATCCAGACTGTTGTACTTTCACTTCCTCTCTAGAGTTGTAAATTTTGCTGAGGCCCTGGCTCCAGAAATGTTGTAAGTTAGTTCTTAGTGATAATCTTTTAGCAGCTGACAGTAGTGGAGACATCTGTTTTATTGCTTTAAGATCTCATTGCGACCTTTGATAGTCGACTTTAGCTGAAGGCCTTAAGCATTGGGTTTGCATATCAGTTGTGGTTTCAGAGTGGTTTATCCTCTTCTCTCTTAAGGGACTTTCTGTGTGGTCAAAGGCGACTGCAAATCCTCCGCTACCCAGTCCACTCATGAAGGCTCTCAAGGTTCAGTCCTCAGTTGTTACTACTCTTCATTTAAATGCTGCCTCTAGGTTGAATCTTTCAAAAGCAACACACTCTCACTCCAACCTCATCACATATTGATGTTAGGTCATGGACTTTCCACGTCCACATACAATGTGAAAGGAACCCTGGGTGTGTTGTAGGGCTGCAACTAACAATTATTTTCATTGTCAACTAATCTGTCGATTATTTCTTCAATTAGTCGACAATCATTTTATCGAACAATGTGTTAAAATGTTGAAAAATGATGGTCTGTCTCTCCCAAACCCCAAAATTATGTCATCTAATGTCTTTTTTCATACTCATGCCAAAGGGTTTTCGTTCACTGTCATGGGAGAGTGTGTAAAGCTGCCAATATTTGAACGTAAGAAGTTGCAATAAGAGTATTTTGGGGTACTTTTATAGTACTTTTCTATGAAAAATGACTCAAACCGATTAGTCGACTACTAAAATAGTCACCGATTATTTTAATAGGCAATTAATCTTTAATCGTTGCAGCCCTAGTGTGTTGGTTGTTGACGTTTTGGGACACCATGTCAAGTTCTGCCTGTTACATGCATTGTCTTCTTTCAAAATACACTGATGTTTTTAAAGAAATTTAACGTACAGTCTCTTTCAAATAAACTCACTATGACGATACAGCACCATGAATTGACTTTTTTTCTTCAACAATTAACACACATGGTTGGGTTTAGGAAAAAAGAACAGGGTTTGGCTTTAGAATCTTACGGGATGCGAACACTGCTCTCTTCGGTGAAAGTCTGTGTTTGTTGGACCCATCCACCAGCCCTCCAGCCTGCCCCAATAGGACTTTCACTGCCTTGACTTTTGTCCTTGTCCTGCCACGTTTTCCCCTGATCCCACTGGGTGCTGTTGAACTACAACGGCAACTGGCCGCTTATCATGCCGACATTAAAGGACGCCTTTTTTGTTTGTTTCTGATGCTGCAAGTCACTGTCTAAGCGCTGGATTTCAATGACTTCAGAGTGAGACTGGGCTCTCAAAAGCACCATATAGGTTTCCATTTCTATGCAGATGACTCCCAGATTTATTTCATTTGATTCTAACAGCTATAAAAAGGAGCAAACTAGTAGCTATCACAAAACAAATACATCGAAAGCTATAGGTACAGACTCTTCCGTTACTCACACTCCCTCCCCCCTGTAGTTTCTCTGTCCCTGTGCTGCCTTTAAAGTGAAATCAGTAATTTAAATAAGTTTTGTTAAATATGTATGTGTATGTTCTATATGTTAAAAGTAGGGCTGCCCCTGACTAAGAATTTTCCTAGTCGACCAATAGTCGTCATTTAGGGCCATTAGTCGACTAGTCGCCTGCAAGTTTATGATATTAATCTAATTATTAAATAATATATTTTGGGCGGGGCAGCACAATGGTTTGAGTTTAAGGTGTGAGAAAGAATAGTATCAGTAACATTGTTAACACTGTGCTACATTACAGAGAAATACAAACGGTACTAATGAACCTTCATTAATATAGGTCTATATTTTATCTACAAGTGCACGTCACACACTGAGCAAGCTAATTGCTGATGGGCATGTAGCTACTTCCATGTTTCAGATGATACGTCATGTTTGTAGTCGACCAATGAAGATGAGTTTACATATCACCTTGGGTTCGTCCTTCACCTTCTTAAGTAAAGTAGTAAGTGAAGTTTAAATGACTTTTTGCTCGCATGTCATAGGTTGCCGAAATATAAGCCTCACCCTTTTCTGTCCAAAGATTTTTATCCAACCTCAATTAAAGGTGTTGAAAATTGGTGTAGCTGTGACCTGTTTAACATAAACTTACAAATGCAACAATAGAATATGTCATGATGCAGATTTAAGATATTCAAGACATTTTCTTTAAATTTTCTTCTTTACTTAACACACTGGGCGCGTTTTTTTCAACTGCTGTTTGTGTCACAAGTACTATCACAAATATGTGGCAAAAAGCATGTTTGTTTTTTTTCCCCCCAAAACAAGGTCATCTTTCCTGAGCTGTCACACCGTGTATAAAAGCATCAGCGAATCATGTTGAATGAAACAACAAAAATACAGAGGCATTAGCATCAGCAAAACCACCTGCGGCCATCACCACAGCTTGTGATGAGAACATTGGTTCTTTTAAGGAACATTCACCTGCCACTGGCAAACCAACTGAAATATCTCTTTCTGCTCTTTTGGTTCACCTTCCCCACCCTGATACACACGCCAACATGTGAAAAACTGCAGTACCTGCACTTATTTTTCTCCACTCCGAGCACCGTTCGTCAAGCTCCCAGTGTGTAAAGGCCTAAAGGTCGGACACACTGCTTCTGTTTATACAGAGCATAAAAGATCCAGTAAATCACTGCAGGGTGGAGGTCTGACCTCATCTCCCTCCATAAACACCCATCAGAGCTCCGCTGCTTTTCATCTGACATGTTTTTTTCCAGCACTGTTGGAACATTTTTAAACCTGTTCACTCTGAGCTGAGTTTTTCAGCTGGTCGGTTCACATGGTTTTCTGCCACAAATCATCAGGTGTGGCTGGTGGAGGTTTTCCAACACTGCTGAATGCTGTCATCACAGATCATCTTCCAGCATAATTCTTCGGTTGTCATGATGTTGTTTTGACTAAATGGATGTTATCAAGTATTACCGTAAGGAATCACTTAATTTTGTGTCTTTTGGATGAATGGCTATCATCAAACTTTAAAGTCAAAATACAGAACAAAATGTTGATTTTGGGCAATTCAGAAAAATCTCAGATTACATTCAGTGCAATGTTTTGTTTTGTTTTTTATTCTGTTTTCCTACAATAACCATGCAGTTGTTTTGCTTTTATAGATCCAGCAACTTTACCACCTGAGAAAAAAATCACACTGGAAAAATCACACCAGAGGCCAGCTCCTTATCTCCGCTGCTTTCAGGTAGCCTCAGGATGCAAAGCAGAACGGGATACACTGTAGGTATGTGAATGAAAACTCACTCAACATGATCATGTAAATGTAATAATATCACCCGAAAAATCTTGTTGGTAATGCATTACATTACTTCGGTACTGCTAAAACATATATTACTGTCACCCCCAACACTGGTTGTACACACTTCGTTTCTTTTTACAACTACATTACCACACTCTACAATCTGTGACTTTTTTCTCCTAAAATTACGAGTTTAATCTTGTGATATTTCGTTTTTATTATTGTACACTCTAAAAAAAAAAAAAAAAGAAAAAAAAAAGATTAATCAGGTTAAGGGATAACGCATAAAATAAAGTAGTTTTTCAGCATAAACAAATTATGTTTGTTACATTACTGCATTTTAGTCAGTTGACAACTTATTTTAAAAAGTTGGCTGAAATCAAAATATTTGAGTAGGATGGAATTAAAATTAAAAGAAGTTCCACTATCTTAAAGCCGCTACAAGGAACTTTTAACTGGATATGCAAAAGTCTCTCGTTTCTGCTGATGTCTGTGCGTGACCTACAACAGCAAATGAGACCATCGGTGTGAAGATAAGCTAATTCTATATAGTGTATATCCATACCTTTAGGAAACTGTGTACGGGTCTGTCCCAGGTCGCTTCCGGGACGAAGCAATTTACGGCACTCAGATGGCACACTTCATCTTACCTAGCTGCTTACATTTGACTAGTAGTGAAATGAAATAGTGACTCTTATAAATAGTCGCTATTCCTCCTCGACCCGACGTCCGCGGGGAGTTAAAATAGCAGCAATCATCAGGTAAAAGTTCTGTGAAAGCACTGGACTCACCAACAGTCAGCCACGTCTCAGTCACACAGAGAAAATCCAATCCTTGGGAAGTCACGAAATCCTTCAGGATAAACATTTTGTTCGCTAGCGATCTAGCATTTACCAGCCCAACCCTGGCAGGAGCCGGCGAGTCCACGGCTTTAGCTGTCTGGGGAGCCACACACAGAGGCCGCAGGTTGCGCAGATTCACCCTGCGCCAGCGGGGACGAGGAGAGCAGGGGCTGTGGGGTTGGAACACCTCATCCGGGCCGACGACAGGTACCAGCCAGGCATCGACAGGGTCCAGTGAGTGCCGAGAAATAAAGAGGCGAGGCACCGCTCCATACTTAGTCCAAGAAGCCATGGAAGTGCTCGCCAAACAGGCCTTCAGCCTTACCAGCCGACCGCTGCGCGGCAGAGGTGAGCTGGGATCCCTGATAGGAGCGGGGGCAAAGTTTTCCCGTCTTGTTGTTTCATTTATCCCCAAAACAAACACATGCGTGAGCCAGGTAAGCGTCTTTACGACAATACGCGCTAGAGCTCATGGGAAATGTAGGCTTTATTCTGGCAAAACACTACCGCTTTTGTCCACAGGGTCGCCAAAATCAACTCAAAATGAAAGTTCCTTGTAGGGGCTTTAAACAAAACAATTTGACCACTAAATGTCACCACAACATTTGAATGAAAATTAAGTTGGTTTAACTTACTTAAGCTTTACGAGGTCAAAGCAAATCATGTTGGTTTTGCTAAACTAATGAAGTTTGTCAGACTGTAAAAGACTTGAGGACTGATTCAATTGTTTGAGTTGGAACTACTTAAAAAGATTCTGGTAAATTGTTACCATAATTTTTTTTAATTTTTAAGTTGAACCAGTGAATATTTTTCATAGTGTCAATTTATTACTTTATTTTTGTAATATTATGACTTTATTCTCGTAAATTTACAACTTTATTCCCAAAATCTGAGATTTTTTTTTTCTTAAACATGGCCCTAATCCACCTTCGTAAAATTGTACAAAAAAAATGATTGATAGAAACATACTTCTTAACATCTTTCTAATATGAGAATCTGATGTGACTTCCTGCTTTGCTATTAACTGTGGTTGAAGAAGTATTCAGATCCTTTACTTTCGTAAAAGTACTAATACCACACTGTGAACATACTCACTAAACTATAAGTTAAAGTCCTACATTCGAAACTTTACTTGAGTAAAAGTACATAAAAGTACAAGTACCTTGAATTTGTACCTAAGTTTTGTACTTGAGTAGATGAATTTACGTTCCACACTTGAACATTAGACACTGTTGTTACTCGAGATAGGACAGTAGACGTAAGTTGTACCATTAGCAGAATAAGTCTCTGTAAAGGGAGGATTAAGTGTCAGAGGTGGGAGTTGTAACAGTACATTCAAAGCAGTAGTAGCATTTTATTCACTATTAGTGGTGATATCAGTAAGAGAAACTGGGCCACAATTTATTAAAAGAGTTCTCCCCGTGTCTAATAATGTAACCAAACTAATGTATCTGCTGTATCTCTGTGACCTTTACATGAACAACATCAGTGTCTCTGCTGTGATACTGAGAGTTTTCTGTCAACTCACCCGCAGATAAGAATAAACCCAGAACAAATCATCTCTGTGACTCTGCTGGTGTACAGTCAGACCTCCCTCCTATTTGTTTATGATAGCATTTTTGTCCTCGGACATTGCTGAATGGGGTTTGTGCTGGTCTACATGTTAGTTTTAGGATTACACTGTCTTGTCTTTACATCATTCCTGGAAAATGCGTTTTCATCTGAGCCACCTGGTTAAATAAAGGCTGGAGACAGAAAATCCCTCCACAGAGGGGTCAGTTTCAGTTGGGACTGTTTTAGCAATGCTACTGTAGCCACGACCACAGGGATGGTAATGTCAGTTTGTCCTGTAGGTCCTCTACTCCACACGACGAACATGCTAGGTATTAAGGCCTTTGCACACGGAGTCTGTTTTTTTCATCTGAAATTGTCACGTCTATAAAAAAGAAATAAAAACAACCTCACGTTGTGTCAATTATGTTTGCACACTGAGTCCGAAACTTTCGTACCCTCATTAAAAGTTTCAGAACAGGTTCGATTTTTTCACATCAGTCAGAAGTCTTTAGAGAGACGTTGACCATGTATTGGTGGAGAAAATGTAGCGGCAGGACACAGCCGTGACAAGACAGAGGGATGGGGTGCACAGAATCATTTCATAACTCAGATAGCTCACGTTCAGCAGATCAAATAGTAATATGCAGGTGGATGATGATGATGAGGAAGCAGATGTCTACCGCACACAGAATGTGGAGGACAGAGAGGGAAGACAGTGCCGCTCCTTCATGCAGCTACAATGCAAAATGAAAGACAGTGAGGGAAGCCATGACGACCAGATAGTGGAGAGAAGCAAAGGAGGAAATTTTCATTTTGTCACGTAAACAGTAAAATGCATCAGAATCAGTGTGCAAGGTTTCTGTGTGTACCGATTTTTTTCTGGATGACAGGTTAAAAAAACCATCCGGGAAGAAAGAAAAAAAAAACGGACTTAGTGTGCAAAGGCCTTAATACCTGCAAAACACTGACATGCTGACACTATAATGGCCAGCATGTTAGCATGATGATGTTAGCATTTAGCTTAAGTGCAGCCTCAGAAAGCCACAAGCATGGCTGTAGACTTAAACTCTATCCAGACTGGATTAACATTCCAGGCAGAGGTGAGGAATAAAGTATTTACTCTGCTTATCATCAATTTAAGTTATTGTTCTGGACAAAAATTACAGTATGTGGTCTGTAATGGACATGGACATTCAGCAGGACACAAAACAAAATCCTCTTCGGGGGGTGCAGGAGAGTGCAAGGCATGGTTACATGTACATGAGGTGCATTTGTGTCAAAACTGCACATTATCGCTGAGTCATAACTCAGTCATATTGAACTAGAATGGAAGGGCTCCGTATGTCTGTTTATTTGTAACAACCCTGCATCCAATTTACTCCATACTTGCCAAGTGTGTCGCTGAGGACCCTAGGAAGTGAAGTGTCGAGTGCGTGCACTCGAGATCTACAGGATATATTAGTGGTGCGTTTTATACACACTGTGTAGTGTATTAAGAGGGGACCCCTATTAAGTATTACACTGCCAAACGACATGCTGGGTGCAGCTCGTCATCTGTCGCTTACTACAGTACATTAAAGACCCACTGAAGAAAAAGACCAGAGAGACCAGAGATGTTACACTGTACCAAACTCAAATGCTTTTGTTCCCAGAAAAACCCTGGCTCCGACTTCACTGTCATTAAACATTGGTGTGAACTTTTGCACCTACATGACATGTATACCTCCGCACTGCTCGGAGATGCAACTGTGTCATGGCAGGTGTAAGACTCAGGAGCCAAGGAAATTTTGCGTGAGAAACTGGTAGGGTAATTGGTTCTCAAGAAAGCTGCAAGCGGCAATACCAGAGGCCAAGCAACTTGCCCATTGCGAACAGGCATGTTTTGTGGAGGCGCTGTACTAGTCGGTACAAGCAGCACTTCCTGGGGGAAAAAATGCGGAGATCCACTTTAGAATACAAAGACTTCACGCTGGACAGGATTTGAATCTCAAGAGGACCAGCGAGTTCAGTGGAAAACAGTAGATAATTGCAGCTGTAATTATCACTGGGGTTTGTCCGGATGGGTTTTAAATAACTGATCGGGGCAGTTAAAATCAACCCTGCCCCCCCCCAGAGAAATGACTTCAGTCTGAATGGGGCTTTAAGTCTTGTTTTATCACCTGTTGGCAGCCTTAATACTCTCGGCAGGAACCTAACATCTTCAGGCACTATCCTTTATGTAGAGAATTGTTAGACTAGAATAGTTGTGACAGTAATTATGAAATATAGTTTAGCTACGTCGCTGCAGAAGAACATCACCTCAGAAGTGTTGTGTAAGGTATTGCAGCAGCATGAATTATCAGTGTGTGAGTAAAGGTTGTCTCACTGGGACGCTCCCATCTGCAGCGTGTTCCTTTGAGCTGCAGTCACACCCTCAACAGCCAGGTGACACAACGCAACATGTCCAGCTCCCTGCTGGGTGATTCACATCCATGGAGGAGAAAAGTGAGACGTGTGAGATAATGAAATCAACTCCCCAACATGCAGCTTTCCCTTTCAATTCCCTTAAGGTGTCTGACAGTGTCACATCTAGTATGTGTTATGTTCTTCCAGCTCCTCATTGAAGTTATATGATGTTTACACTGAGTGAAATATTCAGACCCGTGGCCAAAATTTTAGATTTATAAGACTGACGGCTACAATTTGAAGTAAATTTCAGTGGATTTAAACCAGGGGTCAGCAACCTTATTACGTATGACATACATTTTACTTAATGAAATGTTAAAACTTAAAATCTGTGTAAAGGATACACATTTTGACAGTTGAAGAATGTAAGAATGACTTTAGGCCTACAACAATAAATGAAAATTAAAAAGTATTATTAATTTTCATATAATTTTCTGTCATAGCCACAAGGAGCCACAGGAGAGGGGCTAAAGTGCCACATGTGGCTCTAGAGCTGCAGGTTGCCCTACCCCTGATTTAAACAAAGCATAGCTGCACAGCATGACTTTGTAATGATCGACACATCGGCAGGTCAGTAAAGCAAAGTTTGTTTATTTTCATACTTCCTGTGAATATAATCCAATTAATCATATTTTCACATGTATTTTGTATATACTTGATTTTGAAAAGCAGAGGTAATCACATGTGTTTCCTGGGCCTAAAAAATGCCCTCCAATGAATGATTAGAGGAAAGTAAAATCAAACATCACTTGAGGAAGTTACTGCAAAGTATTATAAGACCAAAGCAGGAGTGAACAAATATTTTTTCTCCATTTATTCATTTAATCTTAAGGCTAGAACTGAAACAGTGTAAAGAGTGTATGGCTGTCAAATCTTAGTTTTCCAGTCATTCCTAATCTACGTAATTCTGAGTATTAAATGACACATTGAAATGTGTTTAAATAGAAAATTTCATTTATTTATCATATAAATACAGATAACTTGTATTGTCAGTGATTTAAGTCAGTACGTATATTGTCATTATTCAAAAAAACATCTGCAAAGGAATCTTAACACTTTGTTGATTCATTTGTAATTTGCTTGTGTTGTTTTGTAAATTATACATCTTTGACAATTTTGTAATAATTTTTGGTCTGGAGCTCTTATCAGTTGAGCAGTCCTTGTTTTTTATCTTTTCTTTTTATCTATGATTGTTGTTATTTAATAGGGGAGGTATCTTCATAAGCCATTTTTGGCTTCTAACCTCTCCTGCACAACGTTTTAATTCTCAGTTTCTTTTTTCTGTATTTTCTATACATTTATATGCAACTAAAGTAAATTGTTGTACTTGATCCCATTTAAGGGTCAGCCAAAGGGTACTCATTACAGGTACTTGTACTCAGGCCAGTAGATGATGCTTGTACTACAGTTCAAAGGGTTTATTGTACTTTTTACCCCGCTACATTTATCTGACAGTTTTAGTTACAAGTTACTTTGTAAATTCAGATTATTAATACAAAATAATCAACAAATAAATGGTGATGTATTTTAATAGATTCAGCCAACAAGGAAACTAGGAACTAGGAACAATAACAACTAGGGAATCAGCCCCACCTTTACCAACTGCAACATAAAAATATGTCAAACAGAAATGACTGTAGTAACAACTTAAGATCAAAGCTATCAAATGCTACATTCCCAGCTGAAATTTACTTCATGAGAGAGTGGGGTCTAAGGGGGCGTAAAGAGTGAGGAGGAAGAAATGAATCGAGAATAGAGAGATGGAGAACTGTGAATAAGAACATAAAAGGACCTGAAAGAGATTTAAGTTATCGTAGATTTATGATTTATGATCAATGTGGTGCCACACTGCTTTCTCCTCTTGAAAAAAGACTGAAAATAAGATTTAAACTGTCAAAGGGAATAAGTTTGAAGTGCAACAAGGTCAGTATCTCATCTCAGTTTGTTGTATTTTGTTTAGATAATAGCATTACTCATGGAGATACAGTCAGCATCATTGCACAAAGCTGACAATTCAGTTCCTGTAAGAACAATACTATAACGTGATAAAGCAAGTCAGTATAAAAACACTTAAAGTCACCGCCACTACTGTGTCATATTTATTTTAGCTTTTGATATCAGTAAAGTTTGATAAAACCAACAGCTGCAGTCATCAGTTGATTTATTAGTCCATAAAATAAATAAATAAATAAAATAAAAAGAACTGGCAACTATTTTGGTAATTGTAAGTCCTCATCTTTTATTGAGGATGAAACCCTTCCCATGTCCCCATGGGTAGGGTTTGAATTAAATGTATTTCAAAGTATTTATAATTTGTATTTTGCAGGACAGAAACAAATAAGTTCTGATTTGGAACAAAATACTCTAAGAGCTTGTATTTGTGTATTTGAAGTACTTAAAATACAGTATTTAATTGGTAATTTTATTCTCAAATAAGACACATGTTTATTTACAGGTTAAAACTGTAGGGAAAAAAGTACAACAGTTAGCCTAATCAAAGTTTTTCCATTCATCCATCCATTTTAATCCGCTTATCCAGGGCCAGGTCACAGGGACAGCAGGCCAAGCAAAGCACCCCAGA
Organism: Epinephelus lanceolatus; assembly: GCF_041903045.1. Classification (NCBI taxonomy): domain Eukaryota; kingdom Metazoa; phylum Chordata; class Actinopteri; order Perciformes; family Serranidae; genus Epinephelus; species Epinephelus lanceolatus. The sequence goes on from NC_135752.1 coordinate 27,621,248, forward strand.
CGTCTCTCTCCCCGGCAATGCTTTCCAGCTCCTCCTGGGGGACCCCAAGGTGTTCCCAGGCCAGATGAGGTATGTAATCCCTCCAGTGTGTTCTGGGTCTGCCCCGGGGCCTCCTACCAGTGGGACGTGCCTGGAACTTCTCTAACTGGAGGCGCCCAGGAGGCATCCTGATCAGATGCCCGAACCACCTCAACTGACCCCTTTCAACATGAAGGAGCAGCGGCTCTACTCTGAGCTCCCTCCGGATGTCCGAGCTCCTTACCCTCTTATCTCTAAGGCTGAGCCCAGCTACCCCATGGAGGAACTCATTTCGGCAGCTTGTATCTGCAACATCACTATTTTGGGCATTACCCAAAGCTCATGACCATAGATGAGGGTTTGGATGTAGATAGACCAGCACACCACGACAGTCCGGCACAGCGCCTGCGTCACTGCAGAAGTTAGACCAAACCACCGATCCATCTCACGCTCCATTTTACCCTCACTTGTGAACAAGACCTCAAGATACTTGAACTCACCAATGAGGGCACAGTCTTTGGCAGAATGAAAGTGACTTGTGTGTCTGTGTTAGTGGGTACTCAAAGGAGAATACGGTTGTTGTTGGCACTGGGGGGAAGGGAAGAGGGGTGCTTCGCATTCACTTTTACTATTATGTACTCTATTATACTCTGCTGTAATAGTGCTGTTTTGTGTCTGTGGCACTTGCAACTCAGTTGGTTGCCTGTAATGCTGGAGACAGTGGAAATTAACTTTCTCCAATGCATTTAAATTTTTAATCTTGAAAAAGGCATCTGCTAAATGCCCAGTCTAACTGTGATCTGCAAGAACTAGTGCACCACCATGGCTCAACTGTTCAGTTTCCCCAGTTGCTTTTCAGTCAGTCAGTGGTCGTTTTAAGCAGGATTTATACTTGTGCGGCAGAGCCTATGCCATAGCCTACGCACGTGGCCTACGCCGTTGTGAGAATTTATATTTGTGCAGTGGTGTGTCTGTGTCACTGCAGTTACACCCCCATAACACTAGTCCGCAGCAGGGTTTCTGTGAAGTGCTGTAAAGTTTAGTTGATTCAAAACACACATTAAACACACATTAAACATGGCTTAATAGAGACAGTTTCAAACACAAGTACACAAATCAGCTTCACTATAACTCGCAGCATTCACAGACAAACATCTGGACACATTTACCCCACAAATACAACATGCTAATGTTTTTAGCACAAGCCTATGGCATTTTGCATTGTATAAATTAGCCTAGCAGCTAACAGACTTTTCTCTTCTCATATGAAGCCAGGGACAACAGCAACATTTAACAAAGTTAACATTACGCTTGATTACAACTCACAAGGTTCACTGACAAAACAACTGTACTAAACACTTTTACAAACAAATATAACATGCTAACCTTATTAGCACAAGCCTATGGCATTTTACATTGTATAAATTAGCCTAGCAACAAACAGAGATTTCCTATGCTCATATGAAGCCAGGATAAATCACACACAAGACTTAAAATGCTATTTTTGTGGAGGCCTTATTTTTTAAATTAAAGTAAATAAAAGCTTTGTTTCAACTGAGGGAAATGGTCTCAGCTCACAAAAATAAACAGGAGGCCTGCTTCAATGCGACATGTAGTTACATTCACAGTTACAGTTATTTTCTATTACAAATAACTTGTATTTTAATTAAATACACTTTCTCATAGCAGCATTTTGTATTTTGTTTTGATCCATTCGATGATCAGGTATTTGTAATTAGTCACAAGATACTTCTTGATGTATTTGTGCCCATCTCTGCCCCAACATTCAAAAATATAGTTTTACACTATTATGGCTGCACTGCCTCTGTCGCAGTTTACACCTATCAAGCTCACAGGCGTGTGCATTGGTTTGTACATGATAAAGTGCCACGTGCTGCACTTTTATCACTCCCAACTGAGACAAAGACTTCCTAAAGTCAGACCTGCCTGCCACCTGACACCTGACACCTGACGCTGACACTTAAAATCATTTGTTTATATTCAAATGTATTCATCAAAGTCTTGTCACAAACAGGTTTGTCTAAATGACACATTTCATGAGATGTTACTTAGTGCCATTTGAATGCATGCGCACATTCATGCGTGTGTGAATCTACAGTGTAACCAGCTGAATGGGTGTGTGCTCCGCTCCAGTACAGAGGAATGTGAGGCGCGGTTGTCAGTGTTGCCCAACACAAAGCAGCTCTGCGTTCAGTCTGACACCTATGGCAACCGGTGGCTGTTTAACCAACAGCCAGTCTGGTGTCTTGGACAGGGTGTGATCAAAGTTTAGATTTATGTTCTCAGATATCACATCAAAAAAATGGCAGCTTTGGTCGTTGTTTACAAAAATGACCATTCCCCTTCTGTCAAAAATGTGTTTTGCTAATTGTTGGAATTGTTGACCTGGATGTTTGAGCTTCAGAGTGTGACACATTCTTTGACAAAGACACATTTTTAACATTCATCTGCTGAAGGCCGAAAGTGTCTCTCTGCTTACCTATAATGTAAACTATGCAGGGTTGTCCGTTACTGTTTGTTAACGCACTTGACTGTGAAAGTAAAAGCCAACCCCAGAGTCACTCCTGTTTGATGGTCTCGCTATTTTCGTGGTTTTTCAGAGCTGTGTTTCTTGGATGTGTGCTGCGGTCGCGGCAACATGGCCATAGACATAAATAAGAAAATACAGGCAGAGGGCAGAGTGTCTGTAGATAAACACACCGCCACACACTGAGAGTGGGTCACAAGGCTCAAGATGATTGAGAGGGATTACGTCTATATGAGTCTATATTTAGTTTAATTACAAAAATCCTGCATAATATATCTTTTTTTTTTTTTTTTTTTTTAAGTAAAGCAAACAAACAGAGACCTACCCCTGGCTTTTAATTTAACTATCTTTTATTTTATTTTATTTTATTTTATTATTATTTTGTATTTATGATTATTGTGTATTTATTTATTTATTTTATTAATCTGTTTTTTTTAAGCTGGCATATTCTTCTATTTCCTTATGTATTTATTTTAACTTATTTAATTACTTATTTATTGACAGACCTAAAATTGTTATTTTGTTTGTATGAAAAGTGCTATATATATATATATATATATATAATAAAGTTTGATTGACTGTTTGATAAGTGTAACCAGTCTGAGCTTTTTTTAGGAAAACCATATCAGACCCAAGTTATTACTTAAAGCTGAGTATTTCCATGTGTCCAACTGTAAAAAGGTCTGGAGGACATTTTTAAGTTCAGTCTCAAAGCAGGAAACAATGACCTAGGTAGAAGTTGGCTTCAATACTGGACACCTGTGTTCATGTCACATCTCCCTCCTACTGTCAACATCAGTCTCTGTAAACAATGAACTGATCTGTAGTCATGATAAAAGTCTGGGTATGTCAGAAACTCTGATTCAGGCTGGAGCAAGACACACAGACTTTGTGGTGGTTTTGTGTCTCCTTGTCGTCATATTGCATATTCTAGTGGTTCTGTGTCTCTTTAACTTAATTTTGCATCTTCTTAAGGTAAGGTGTCTTTTTTGCCCGTTGTCTATCTCTGCAGTCATTTGTGTCTCCATGTGGTCGTCTTGTGTCTCTTTAGGCTAATTTTCTGTCTTATTGAGGTGATTTTGTGTCTCTGAGATTATATTATGTTTTATTGGGATAATTTTTGTGTCACTTTGAGGTTATTTTGTGTCTTTTTTGGTCGCTGTGTGTTAATCTATCGTCATTTGTGTGTCCTTGTGGTTTTGTGTCTCTTTGACTTAATTTTCTGTCTTCCTGAGATGACTTTGTGTCTCTTTGACTTAATTTTGTGTCTATTTTGGTTGTTGTGTGTGTCTTTGGGATAATTTTTTTATCTTATTGAGGTGATGTTGTGTCTCAGAGATTATTTTCTGTCTTATTTGGACAATTTTTGTGTCACATTGAGGTGATTTTGTGTGTCACTGGGGTAATTTCATGTCTTTTTGGGTCATTTTGTGTATCTCTGTTTATCATTTGTGTCTCTTTGTGGTGATTTTGTGTCTCTTTGACATAATGTTCTGTTTTACTGAGGTGATTTTCTGTGTCTTTGAGATTATTTTCTGTGTTGGGATAATTTTGTGTCACCGAAGTTATTTTATGTCTTTTTTGGGTGTTTTGTGTGTCTCTGAAATCGTTTGTGACACCTTGTGGTTGTTTTGTGTCTCTTTGGGCTAATTTCCTGTCTTATTGAGGTGATTTTGTGTCTCTCTAGGTAATTTTATTTCTTACTGAGGTGATTTTTTGTCTCATTGGAGTAATTTTGTCTTTTTTGGTCGTTGTGTGTGCCTCTTTAGTCATCTGTGTCTCCTTGTGGTTGTTATGTGTGTCTTTGGGGTAACTTTCTGTCTTTTTGGGATAATTCTGTGTGCCTTTTAGGTAATGTTGTGTCTTATTGGGATGATTTTGTGTCACTTTGAGGTTATCTTTTTTGCTTGTTTTGTGAGTCTCTGTAGTCATTTGTGTCTCATTGTGGTTGTTTTGTGTCTCTCCGAGGTAATTCTCAGTCTTATTAAAGTGATTTTGTGTCTTTGAGATTATTTTCTGTTGTTGGAACATTTTGTGTCACTTTGAGGTTATTTTGTGTCTTTTTTGGTGTCGCTGTCATCATTTGTGTCTCCTTGTGGTTGTCTTGTGCCTCCTTGGGATAATTCCATGTCTCATTTAGGTTATTTTGTGTCCTTGTGGTGTTTTTGAGTCTTTTCTTCGTCAGTAGGCGCTGTGGGCCCCTAGACTTGTGCCAGTAAGCCTGTTTAGTAATCTATTCAGATAGATAGATGGATAGATGAGATTATTTTTAGCTTAATTTTTTCAATTAAAGTCATCAGTGACATCAGTGAGGGGAACAGGAAACCACAAGGCCACAAGGGAGGAGAACATTCCTTAAACAGTTAAAATAGTTGGCATTTTCGTGAGACTGGTGCACCAGAGCTCCATAAATGGTGACAGAGAGGGAGGTTCACATGCTGCTTAAAACTTTATCCGTGGATCTCCGCCTGAGTCTTACGTGTTTTTTCGCCTACATCACATTTCCCTCCTCTCTTCCCTCCTCTCCTTCCTCCCGTCCATCATCTCCAACAGGCTGCCAGGTAAAGCAACAACTATTCAGCGTGCGTCAGCGGCGTCGTGCTCGCGCTCATTACGCACGTCTCCCGGTGTGCGGCAGGTGTAACCCCGGTCCCACCCACAAGGCAAACTCCTGTCAGACAGAAAGTACAGGCTGTCAGTCGGCAGCACAACACCGCAGAGGGAACATTAAGAGGTAAGACGCTGATGATTGTTTACCTGGACACTTGTTGGATTTTAACCTGCATCGCTTTCCGTCAACTTTTATCGAGTCAGAATTCCTGTTGTGGTGCGTTCACTGTACTTCAGCGAGTAAACGGTGCGTTTCCTGGTGCTGAAGTCCAGCCGGTGGGAAAGGAACTTCAGTCTTGTTGAAATGTTTCTAGAAGGACAGTAGAAAGTACCTTACTGTTATCCAAGGGCGCAGGTTTCGTTTCAGTACTGGGGGACACAATGAAAAGGGCTACTTTACTGTTTGTATTGGGCCATCTATCCATTGTGCATACCATTGATACCAAAAGTACCATCCTAGTGAAGATTTAAAAAACATTTAAGTAATATTAGCCCACAAAATATATTAAAAAACACGTAATGACAGTTTAATGCAAAATTGGGATCCAAAAAAACCTGCTTTAAATATTTTATCATGAGCAAAAGTTGAATTAAGTCACCAACATTCCCACATGGGAATATTATTATCCATCCTGTAGGACATAACAAGTAAGTGTGAACAAACTATGTTGCCAAAAGTATGTGGACACATCAGTAATATTGGTGTTCTTATAGGGCAGGGGTGTCAAACTCATTTTAAACAATCGCACAATAACCTAAAAGTACCATCAGCTCCAGTATTTTCCTTTTATTTTGTGTTAAGAGTTACATGTACATTCTGGTGATGTTCATCCTTTTATAAAACAGATGAACAGCCTGAGATGTCTTAAGACAAATAAGTGCAATTTCAACAATATGTCAGTTTTTCCTTGCTCCTGAAACCTTGCACCTTAGTCTAGTCATCTAGTGGGCCGGATTGGACCCTTTGGTCCACGGGCCGTATGTTTGACACCCCTGTTCTAGTTTCTGTTTATGATTTCAGCCCCTTAGTTCCATTGGAACTAATGGCAATGCCTCTGTGCACAACGCCAGCTCAATAAAGAAAGGAATTTCCCAGTTTGGTGTAGGTGAACTTGACTGGCCCAGACTGAGCACCATCCAGTACCTCTGGGGTGAGTTGTATCTTGTAGAAAGCCTCCTCTAGACTAAAAACTGAAATTTCAGCATATTATTGTGCAGGAGCGACAAGTGAGGGTGTCCACATACCTTTGGCTACGTAGTGTAGTTCCAAAATTTAAGTCACTATAGGAGCATCATAGGCATGTTATGATCAGCCTATATCAAAATATCATGTATAAAGTACCTTAGAAATATGAGTTATGTTACTGTTTGGTCGTTGTTGTCTCGAGTGTTGTTTCCACTCATAGCTTTAAACATCTGACTGAAACAGAAACAGAAAATCTGTGCGGCACCAAACTTGTGGCAATTAAACACACACTGACAATAAAACTCAGCTGTCACAATGATTGAATATTGTATTTATCCTCAAAGTCCCACTGTTCTTAGTCAAAGGGCGAGTCTGACTGTACTCTGCACTGTGCTCCGATAAGAAGGCTGCAGAGAGGAGACCTTATCTTTATTTCAGCTGGGCGTGCAGTGGTAATGTCACAAACCCTGGCTCCACATGGAGCCATGGTGTCAGATATTAGTTAATTAATAACAACAATAATAACAATAACACTCCCTGAGCAGACCACGTTTATATACAGTGGACCTTTAACCATGGCGGTGTTACAGCCTCCACGTGTTTGGACGAAACAATAAGTTGGGTAATTGTTCAGTGATTGTTTGCGTTCTGTTGTACTGTTTGATACAGTTGTTCTTTGGTCAAATAAAAACTGTGATATGGTTTCTAGTCAGACATAAAATCATTACTTAAATGTGAATAATGTAATTTGAAAATTACCCGCAGCTCTCTGCAGCACTCTGAGCCTCTTTTAGCTGATAGTTTTACGGGGCATTTAGAAAAAGAAAGTGGAACACAGCAACAAAGGAACAAGACATTTGTACTGGGAGTTGTTCAGGGAGAGTGAACATTGGGTTCCTGAGGTGGACACAATAACGTTGCTCTATGTTCTCTTGGTGTGTGGGTGGCAGTAGCTCAGTCTACCGGGACTTGGCTTGGGAACCGGAGGGTCACCGGCTCAAGTCCCCATACGGACAAGCATGGAGCGTGGACTAGTAGCTGGAGAGGTGCCAGTTCACCTCCTGGGCACTGCCGAGCTATCCTTGAGCAAGCCACCAAACTGCCAACTGCTTGGGACGCCTGTCCATGAGCATCCCCTTTGCTCTGACATCTCTCCATTTAATGCATGTACAGTATAGGTTCTGTTTGTGCATGTGTGTGTATTTCGGGCCTGTGTGTATATGACAACAGAATGATTGATAAAGTATATCTTCTTCTTCTTCTTCTTCTCAATAGGCAAATGTTGCTACACATTCGCCGAAGTGACATTATAAGATAATACGTCAGCTTGTTGTGGAGTTGTTCGGCTCCCAAGCTAGTGAGCTGGATGCTTTTGTAACTCATTGTGTTAGCTCAACCTAACGCAACAGTGGTCCTCTCAGTACTAGAGGTGTAAATCACAAGTTTAATCAACGATAGTAGAATATATGCTGAACCACAAAGACTGTTGTGATATGATTCGATACAATTCCATTCAGGGGTTTGTGATCGATATGAGACAATAGCAGTAAATATCCATGTCGTCTTTTTCTTGGCTGCTCACCATTATCTGCCTGGCACTAGGATGATAGCGCTGTTTGAATGTTTAGGAAGGAGGTGGACTGAAATGGGGACATAAATGTGCCATGGGAATGTCAAAATAATAGCGTATCTTTAAGATGACGATATGTATCTGTTTTCTCTTTGCGCTGATTATATTTGATTGATTCAAGTGGTTATTGAATCGATATATTGACATCGATTGATGTATCGTTACACCACGGCACTTAATAGGGTGATCTTAAGCAGATAAATTTGAAAATGTATCTGTGTCTTGCTTTATTTTAACTGTTAGCAACGTGTTGTATTTCCTCTGTTATATGTACTTGAGTATATTTTTAAGAGCAGTTGTTTTGCAGAATAATTTTTACTTTTACTTGGGTACATAAATCATTTTTATATTCAGCAGAACATGTGCACAACAGTAATTGTTTGACAGCAAGGGATAACATAGCCCCCAAGCCAATCATAACACCACAACCCCCCTTCAATTGATGACAGTTCAAGATCATGTCAGAAGATGAAACGCCTCCATCTCCAGAGGCACATACATATCTCTGGCCCAACGCCTAGAGACCCTGTTTGCCTTTGTGATTATGAGATTTACTTCTGTTTGAGTCAGTATAGTTCTAAAGTAACAATACCTTTACTTTAGTACCATTTTCATTTACTCTACCCACTACTGATTTTAACAACTCCAAAATGTTTAACTTTGTTAGCCTCTCGTTATTAGCTTGGCAGACAGTGTTCGTTAAAGAAAGCAGATAAATAGACCTGTGGATGTGTGCCAGGTTAATAGACTGGTCCTGTGCTGTTGTCCTGCATTCTGCATGTTAAACATTGTTGTGATGCTGTTGTCTCAATGACTTCTAAAGCAAACACAGGAGTAAGTCATGCATGATAAAGTGTTTTCCCTGGCTGAGGAATGCTGAAACCCTGACTTAACATCAGCTGCTAGTATCTCTGAATCTCTGCCTATGGCTGTCTTCTGTTTGTCTCCTTCTATATTCCTCTTCTTTATCTTTCTGTCCATCTTTTGCTGCACTGATTGTCTTTATCTCCCTCTTGCTGTCTCACTTTCTCCTCTTTGTGGTCTGACATGTCATTCAATTCTCTTGTCTCTTCAGTCGTGGCCTTTTTTCCTTTACTTTTCTCTTTTCTGGCCATTACTCAACGTTATATCTCAGGAACACAGGGGAGACATTTGGTTAGATACTGACTTGGTGACACTAATCTTGGGGGTCCACCTTGAAACTGTACTAATTATGTAGATCTTCCATGGTGCCATCCATGTTTTAGAACATGTAGCTTTGAAGCAACATCCACATTTGAAGCATTGTTTACTGTCATGGCTCCATAGGAGTTTGGACAGACATGGATGTAAACTGCAACTTGACTGGTTTGCGGAAGGGCAGCAATTCTACTTTATGATTTTGATTTTTGGTAATTGGTACTGCCACACCTCTCCTGACATTTGGTGTTTGACCTTTAAAGGGTGAGTGATTGATCTGTGATCTGTGGTTTTATTTATATACTGTTCGCAAACTTCAGAGGACCCGTGTCTGTACCCTGCTCTCTCTTTTTTCACTCCTCATAGCTTTTCTATTTCCAGTATTTCCTCATTCCTGTCTTTCACTTTACCCCCCGATCACTCTCACCCACTTTCTGTTGATTTCTTCACACCACTTTCATTGCCTGTGGGTATTTGAGCCGTCTCTCCTGTCACTCTTTAAATCTCAGATCTTTATCTGCAGAGGATGATGACTTTCTGAACAGCAAGTTAGAACATTGTGACAGTGGATTAAACACAACATCCAGCTCTCTCACACTAACACCCCCTCCCCTCCCTCCACTCCATCTCTCTAATGTGTTTTAATAGGACTACATTCTTTCCCTTGACTCCGGTCCAGACACTTAACTAACCAGACCAACAAGAAAACAGTTCTCTCTCATAGTTTTGCTCCGTACACACCCACCTCTGTTTCTCTCCCTGTCTCTCTCACCTTCTCACTGTCCACACACACTTGCAGAAGGAGTCCAGAAATAGCGACATATAAAAAGCCAAACAGGGTTTCCTGCCTTCTACTGACGTTAAATATTAAAGCGTGTCATAATGCACCATGGGATCTTTCCTCTCATACTCAATTACAGTGTATTGATATTTTTTTGAAACTGATTGCCGGTGCAATACCCAGAGTTTCAGTTCTGTCATCCTTTTTAAATATTGTTAATCAAAGCAGTTAGATAGACGTGTGGATGTGTGTCAGGTTAACAGACCCAACCTATATATCAGCTGCAGCATCTCTGACTCTGCCTATGGCTCTTTTCTGTTATCTCTTTCTATATTCCTTCTCTTTATCTTTCGATCTTTTCTATTCTAAGTACTGTTACCAATCAGTGCTATTTTAATACCATACTTGGTGCAACTTGATCTCATCCCTACTCGTCACATTTTGCTGCTTGGGCAGGTACTATGATGACACCAGTGGCAGCCTTTCGTGATGTATCTTGACGCAGAAGGGGTCCGCGGTTAGGTTTAGGCGACAAAACTTCTTGGTTATGATATGGAAAAGATCGTGGATGGTGCTAAGAAAACATCCCGCAACAACGTTGTTGTTGTTGGACTCGATCACTGGGTATCCTGGGTCAAAATCCTGTGCTTGTTGGTCGCAACCTACTCCCCTCCTGCCCACCCTAGTGGAGTTTCCTGCCCTTTAAACTACATCCATTGCTTTGAGTGTCTAATATTGGTTTGTAGAAAGCCTGATGCGTCTCACGCATGATGCTAAAGGGTGATCTTGGACTCGATCACTGGGTCTCCTGGGTCAAAATCCTGTGCTTGTTGGTTCCATCCAACTCCCCTCCTGCCCACCCTAGCGGAGTTTCCAGCTCTTTAAACTAATAATGACATGGATGGGTTTACAATGGAGTTTCTGGAAAGCCTGGTGCTTCTCACACAGACGCTAAAGAGTGATCTTGGTCTCGAACACTGGGTCTCTTGGGTCAAAATCCTGTGCTTGTTGGATCCATCCAACTCCCCTCCCGCCCACCCTAGCTGTGTTTCCTGCTCTTTAAACTACATTTGTTGCTTTGAATGTCTATAAATAATGGGGCTGTGTTTACAATGGAGTTTGTGGAAAGCCCAGTGCGTCTCACACAGACGCTAAAGGGTGATCTCGGCATTGGGGCTACTGCACAAGTGGCCTATTTTAATGCCCTGGGAGTGAGACCAGGCTGCTTGGTGACATTGTGACAACTTGCAGGGGCTAAGAGGTGAACTAATTTAGTGTAGCTCGCATGCTAACTGCTTACACACTAACCAGCCAGGAACGCTAGCACTCGTCAGTCACAATAGCTCTCATAGTTTCTACTCCCTCATAATGTTTTGTTTTCATAACTTTCATTCATTGAATAGATATTGAAGGGGTAAACAAGTTTCCTATCTGGTACTTTGACCAAAACTGCACCAGCAATTTGTAAAAACGTTTGTGTAAAGTCCTTCCAGAGTCCTTAGTGACTGCTAGCTAGTTTCAAACTAGTGATTTACTTAATCAGGTCGCACCAGTAAAACTTAAGAATCCCTGAAATGGTTAAGACTTTAGTCATGTGTAAATCAGCTGCTAGGAAATATTTTTAGTGCTGTCCAATCAAAAGCTATCAGCATAGAGTTACTGAAGCATCAAGAGCTGTAAGAGCTGTTTTAGGAGGCCAAATAACATGTTAAACTCAACCACTAATCTTTTGTAAATGTGGGTATGACTTTGTTTATTTACACATCTATTCATGTAGAAATTTGTTTGTTAAGCGTGAGTAAGAGATACCCAGTAAAGCGAACCTGTCTGACATATTTAGTCATGTATGCTCCGAGCCTTTAGGCATCACTACTGTAGTTGTGCATTTTTTCACAAAATCACAAAATGATGCATGATGACTACAAAGATACGCTAAACCACCACAACCACCCGTGTGTCTTGCCCCTATGTAGAATAGGTGGTGGGGCCCTTTACAAATCGGTGCCCAGGGGCCCATGGTCTCATAATCAGGCCATAAGTGGGAAGGACCATCCCAAATGAGGCTGGGTCACCTGTTAGAGCCTTTACAAGGCCATGTCAGTGAGGGACCCTGTGTTTTTTGCATGTGTGTGTGAGAGAGAAAGACAGAGACTTAAGTATTGAGATCATAAATGATGTCATTGTTTTTAGAAAGCCGGCATCCTTTCCAGCAGATACCTGTCTTTGTGTGTGTTCTTGCATGTGTATATCTGTGCGCGGGCTCCCTTTCACTGAAACCTCCATTACCTTCGCATTTAGCAGTGTCATAAAAGTAGGATTATGTGCTCAGGCTTGGCTTCAGCACAAATACTGATATTTGTGGTTTTCCCCTGAACACTTAAGATCTTCACAATCCTCAGACATTCCTGAAATACACCTGAAGCTGGTCTGAATCTGTCCAGACCAAACTTGTTTTATATTAAAGCCTTAATCATTTTTAGAAATAAAACATGAAAAGGTCTCAACAGATAACATTTTTATATATTCAATATGAACTCTTCTGATCCGTTGATATGAACCATGATCCAGAGGGCAGGGATCAGAACTGTGCGCAGACCACTTTCTCACAATGACAGAAAGACAAGCACTAATGACGTTGTAGTGTACTACTTCTGTCGCTGTGTGATGACTTTTTTCTCGGGGTGTTGTCTATTTGTGAGCTGTCAGGACGAAGGAGGAAAGTAGGTCTGTTTGTCTTCATTCTCTTCATTCTGTTCCTTTCACGTTTGCAGAAGTGATCACACACATCCCGTCCAAGGTACAGTACCGTTAAAACTGTTTGTGGAGCTCATGAAACTCAACCTGAGAAAGAATAAATGAATTCGAGCAAAGAATAATTACATGTTCTAAAATCCCTTTTCGTGTAAAATCAGAAAATGATGACACGTTAATCAGTTCATTTCTTAAAGAAACTGAAGTCCTAAAGTTTCAAAATGTGGTATTAAGTGCATGTTTCAAGGGGTTTTTGCTCATCAATTTCTAATATCACAAAAAGTTAAATAAAGCACTTAAGTGACATCAGGTGATCTAAATCCTGATTTAAAGTCAATTAAAAAAGATGTCACACTCATGACCACCTGCTTGGATGGATGGATGCAGAGGTCAGCAATTACATAAAATGTATCATAAAAACAGATATTTCCTGTCTGCTGCCGGTCAGGGTTTTAGTGGTTGTCGGGGGCGTGGCTTTACAAGTAGGCGTGGCATCTTGTGGATGAGCTCGTTCACTTTCTCTGCCCATATTTCTCAGTTCAAAGATGAGAGGCAGGAGCATGAGCATGACTGTAAAGCAGCACAAGTATTTAGCTTCTGCCGCCCCGAAGTTTTAGTGAACAAGCCACCTATTGTGTGCCGCATTCATTTCTATTATGATACAAATGTCAAGTCGTCTGGTATGAGGAACACCCCGAGGTGGCATCTGGTGCCCATCAATCATTAACGCAATGGGATTTATGTAGAGCAGGAGAAAGTTCCCATAATGCTCTAAAAAACCTCTCTGTGTGGCTCATTAGTCACTGTGCTCAGTGTTACAACTCTGACATCAATCTGCTGTTTTATTCTGTACAGGCACAATCGTCACAGTCAGTGTTTTTTTTTTATTTTCTGGCAGTAGTGATTTCTTAAATTGAATGCATTTAGTGTTAGTAACTGTAAACTAACTGTGGGCAATTTTTCCTCATATGTTCATGTTTTATGTATAATTGTAGTCATTTAGATTGTCTATGGTGTAATTTTATTATGTTGGTTACATGAAATCTATTGCGCCATCATCCAGGGAGAGGGATCCCGCCTTAGTTGCGATACTTACATTTTTTTCCCTTTAAAGGGTTTCTTTGGGATGTTTTTTTTTTCCTTATCATATTCCAGGGTCAAGGGACAGAGGCTGTTGTGTGCTGTACAGATTGTACTTGTAAAGCCCCTTGAGGCAAATTTGTGATCTGTGATATTGGTCTGGAGCCTATAGATTTGAGTTCCAAACTGTAGTCAAGTAACATTCAATGGAAACTATTTTTTTTAATTTAAGTAATCATTTTAGTCATTTTTTAGGCAAAAAAGCCAGACATTTGCTGGTTTCATGCTTCTGAAATGTGGGAAGTTCTTTTCATTATCATGGAGAACATACTTTTTCATTTGGACTGTTGGTTAGATAAAACACACCATTTGAGGATGTCACCTTGACTCTGGGAAATTGCAGTTTCCCTATTTTCTGAATTTTATTGACAACACAATGAGTAGAGAAAATAATGAGTAGATTAGTTGATAATAAAAATAACTGTGAAATGTAGCCCTCATATACTGTAAAACTTCAAATAAAAGCCTGGGCTACTAATAGAATTTTTTAATAGTCAGTTTGACAATGGCAAGATGGTAAAATAAAACACGCAATACGATATGTTGCGATGGTGATGTTGTATTATTTACAAAAATAGAACACCATTCATTAATTTTCTGTAACCACTTATCCTGTTGGGGGTCGCAGGGGAACTGGAGCCTATCCCAGCTGACATTGGGTGAGAGGCAGGGTTCACCCTGGACATCTTACCAGACTATCACAGGGCTGACACATAGAGACAGACAACCATTCACACTCACATTCACACCTACGGACAATTTAGAGTCACCAAATAACCTGCATGTCTTTGGACTGTGGGAGGAATGTAACATCCGGTTGTAAATTCCATCACAGAGGATGGCAAAAAATTATCTTATTTTAACTTTGGATGGCAGTGCATCTTCTGTTGCTGTCGCTGTTTCTCTCTGCCAGCCTCACCAAAGTTTACAGTACTGCTCTCGTCCACTAAAATGATATTCGGTTTGCTGTCTACCGACTGCCTGATTCTGCGTGAACACAGCAAAAGTCAATATTATAGTAACTAAAAAGCAACGCAGTGTATGCTAAAGAGTTAGCATGGAGCTTGCTCTAACCCAGCACAGTGAATGCTAAAGACATGTTGTCACCCTGCATAACATGCTGAACTTCCTAGTGCCAAAATTGGAGTGAATGCACTGATAGTGCTTAGTCTTTCATCTGAGATAGCTGAGTGTCAGTGCAGTGGGGGATGTCACTGCACAGTAAATTGTTAGCACTGTGTCAATTATCACTCAACATCCTGAACGGTAAGGTGTTAGCATGTAGACTTCAATCACTCATCACAGTGCACTTAAGTGTTATCATGCAGCCCACTGTGACTCTTCTAAAGGGTGATTTGGGTCACCGTTTTCTCTTGTCAGAATGACAATAAATGTGATTAAAAAACATCATGAAAACATGAGTAGTTGCAGCAGATTATTGATTTTAATTCTGGCCACATTTAAGAAACACGTAAGATTCTGACTCAGTGTGCCATAGTGTCACAAACTGCAACTTAGAGCAGTGAATCATGGGAAAGTAAGGAGGTGGATGGCAGGTATGTCAGGAATGAGGGTGTGAGCCTTGAATGGTTACGTTGACACACACGCAAAATCGTTTGGAATGGTAACTTCACATACTTCTGTACATTTCCATTTTATGTGTGTGTGTTGACACAGTCGACTCACCCTGTAAGGGACAGCTCCTTGTTAACCCCGATGTGTTTTGTCCGTATCAGTGTAGTGCAATTCAAATAACAGTTTCTAATACAGGCAGGGAGGGAGGATTGTGTGTCGTAATCTGATAAACAGTCCTGCCTGGCAGAAACTCACCTTCCTCTGATATTTCTCTTGAGCGAACTTGCATTGCTATGATGTCACGTCTTGACTTTCTAGAAGTAGTTTCACACATAGGCATAGACATTACTTTGTTTCAAGGTTACGTATGATAACAGCATGATGTGAGTGGGATAAAAATGCAAGTAGAGACAGATCATCAACTTGCATGATCCGTTTGTGCTGCTCCCATGTTTGGAAAACATCTCACTTCATTCAGATTTAATTAGATGAGTCAACAAACTTGTAAATTGACGGAGTGTGATCAAGGACCACAGGTTTTGCAATGATTCTCTTATGACTGTCAGATTTGTTGATTGGCAGCCCTTTGCATTGTGTATGGGTCTTTCAAGTGTGACCATTCACCTGTGGGCCTGTGCAGAGCTCCTCTTAAACGCAAGTGCTGCAATTTGCATTGACAATAGAGCGCCACCTTTAGAATCCGGAACTGCAGTAACAGCACTCCCTAAGAGAGAACAGTGCAGCCCTGCCCAGTACAGCTGGGCAGTTTAGAGAAAGCCAAATATTGCAATATTTTTTACCAAATACCTTGTTATCAATATTGTGATAATATTTTGGGTTAAACTATTCTTCACAATTTTAGCTAAGATTTTGAGGACTTTGAACAAAATAGCATGACATTTAATGTGTCAGCAGTTCAGGACTCTTTTCCAGGGATTATGGCCCGATCCCAGTGTCCCCCTTAAACCCTAAATCCTGAACTCTCTGGGACTGATGTGACGTTCCCTGGTAAATGCTTGAGTTCAAGAGGCTGCAAGGCCTCGAACACAGTGTTGAAGGTGTGAGAAAGAATAGTATCAGTAACATTGTTAACACTACATTATAGAGAAATACAAAACCGTACTAATGAACCTTCATTAATATAGGCCTATATTTTATCTACAAGTGCACGTCACACACTGAGCGAGCCGCCTGTTAATGACGCTGTCAGCAAAGCAGTAATGATTGTGCTAAGTGGCTAATGGGCATGTAGCTACTTCCATGTTTCAGATGATACGTCATGTTTGTAGTCGACCAGTGAAGGTGAGTTCACATATCACCTTGGGTTCGTCCTTCACCTACTCAAAATGATCCCACACTTTGGATTTCCTGCTCGACATGTTATTAACTAGCCTGTGGAATAACCACAGGTACCAGCCCTGGAAAACGCGAGGTTGGGCTCTAGATGCTACTCTTCTGCCTTTTTTGTGCCAGCTTTCAAAAGCGCGGCAGGTTGCGTCTGAGGTTGCAACCTTAAAAAGCATTGTATAGCCTATTTACCTGAAATCCTGAGTGCAGAGTTGATCTTCTTCCAGACGCTGTTTATAAGTGTGTAGGCCTATTGTCCATGGGACAGACGTAAAGCTCTGAGTAGCAGTGCACTAACATGATCAAGTTTTTCATATTTATCAGACGGAAAAGATATCTGTCAGCTGTGATTGGTTTGTAACGTGACTCCTGTCTGACTGCTGAGCGTGGCCACTTCCTGTGTCTGTCCTTTCAAATTAAATTCCCACATGGTCCAGTCATATAGGTTTTGATTTATTTTGATAAAGTGCAGCTTCAATAGAGTTTCACGTTTTTTTTTCTGCCACTAAGCGACCAATGAAATCTTGCCAACTAATGACCTTTCTGGTCAATTAATGTTCGGTTGATTATTAGGAGGCAGCCCTACTAGGCAGAGTTATCGGTTACTGTTTGTACACACGCCTGCCAGCAAAAGTAAAATCCAACTCTGACAACTGTGCCTCTTGGATGCCTGCTGCTAACGGCCTGGCACCTGGTTGCTACCATTTTTAAATTTCCAAACTGACTTGATGGGGTACACGCCCATAAACATTCTGAGCCAAGAAAATAGGAAGAAAATAAGAGAGTACAGGCAGAGGGCAGGGTGTCAGAAGAACACACTTCTAATGGGCCGTAAGTTATGACTGACAGGGATTACTTTAGATGTTGTTAGGACAATCCTGCCTAGTACATCTTTAAGTAGTTGCGGTTGCTTCTTCCATATCTGTTTACGCCTCTGGGCATACCCTAATAACACTGTATTTAACGTTACAACACTATGGGTTATTCCCTCAGGCAGAGATGTGGACTAAAGGAAAGTGTGCATAAAGGGTGCAAAATGTCTTTGAGAGAGTTGTCATGCACTCGATGTTCTGAGTGGGACAGCTCGAAGCCTTCGCGGATTTCCAGGAACGTGCCTCAAAGTCTTTGAGTCCATAAGTGGGGCCATCGGGATCGGGCCTGAATGAACAAACTTTGTGCAGGGCCCCTCTGTTAATGAGGTGCAGCATCTTCTGCACAAATCACAGTGGAGTCAAGTTTATAAAACCCTTTCAGCCCTCTCCAAATTAGTTTCTGTGGTGGATTTAACTGGCTAATTGCAGCCCAGATAAGATCTTTCTTGACCTGAAAGGGTTTTGAAACACTCCACTGACATGAAGGTCAGAAGAAATACTTATTCTCACAAGAAAGCTGTTGTTGATGTACACGATGTACCTTTCTAAATCAGAAGCAGGAGTACGTCTACATGAAATAACTCCTGGAATGCATTGAACTTTACAGATTTATGGTACTTTATATAACCCCTCCAGATGATTTGAATTTAAGTACTCAGGCCATAAGACTGAAGGCACTGAGACATTCACACATCCCAGAATACCCAATATTCACTAATAACAATAACAAAAACACTCTATATTTTCACTGTCTTACACAGGAGATTCAACAAACTTTGCCTCCTTGAATATCTTGTTTCTTAGTTTCCATCCATTTCAATACAACTTTTCTTTTACCTATTAGCCTCAACAACCTTCAGACATGTAGCTTTGTTTAATTCAAAGATCACGCATGATAAAGTGTGCTAATCTACTAAACTTTCTTGCTGAGAGTTAGTTGAACAGAACAATAGAAACAGCAGCCAGGTGGCATTGCTTAGAAAGACTGCACGCATGAGGAAATGTCGACTTGGCTCTGTCCAAAATTAAACAAACCTGTCTACCAACATTTCTAAATTTAGCCTAAGCAATTAACAAGTTATTTACTGTTTGTTTGATCCTACTTCCTGTCTTCATGCTATGCTAAGCTAATCGCCTGGTGGCTTTAGCTTTGTATTTAGCACACAGGTATAAAAAGTAGTGTCAATCTTTTCATGACTCTTTGCAAGAAAGCAAAAAAAAATCCTTAAAAAATCCTTAAATGTGAATTATTCCCAACATAAATTAGGATTGTAAAGTGAATTGTAGCTATGCTGGACATCACATTTCTTGGCTTGAGTCTGTTCCTGGTTCAGTTAATGTGACAATCAGGAGATAAAAAAAAAAAATTACGCAGTTTGTTAGGGCTGCCACCTGAAAGTCGGAGATTTGTATCATCATTCAGAGACCCCTCACTGTACTGAGATTCCTTCAAGTCAAACACCCATTTTTTTTCTTGCCAGCTGGTGCGTCATATGTCTCTGGGGAGATTTCGCCTTGATTGCCTGATGAAAGTCTAGTACCGAAAAGTCGTAAAACAATTATTTATTGCAAGTTACGTAGACAGTGTGCGGAAGTCCCTTTGCAACTTTTTGGTCTTCTCTCTCCAATGCACCTGTCTTTTTTAATAGATGTGTCAAATTTGTTGCCATATCAAACTACAAATGTTATTAAACATAATTGAAAAAGTTTTTAAACATTAAAATTTGATCAAGTTTTGAACCTTGTCCACTTTTGTTTCTGGATTGGCCACAGACTGACTTGGCAGAAATGGCTGCCATCTTGTTTATGTCCATGAGCAAGGACAACAGGTCTGAGTTAAGCAGAATGAAGTATAAGGTCCAGTAAACCCAAAATGTAATGTCCCTATATGAGGACACAGGGTCTCAAATAGTCAAATATTTGTATCGAACAACTTCATCTGATTTGACAGGCATGTTTTTGAGTCGGGTACAGCCTTACAGTTTGTCCTGTTTTATCATTTGCCTCCAGTCCGATTTACTGCCCATTACTGGCATTAAATATACTTTATTAGGATTTTTCCCACTGGAGTTGGGACCTTTTCAAGAAAAACTAAAAACTTGCTGACAAGAACAAGTAAATAAAGAAAAAATGAGGTATGTCATTAGTGACCAGTATTTATTATTCCTCCAGTCTAAAAAGTTCACTCTCCTCCAACTCTCTCTGCAGAGTTGTCCCATTGTCTTTGCCTTTTTTGTGCAAAGCTCAGTACAAATTAGCAAAGAAAACCATTTTCGCTGGATGTTACATTCTCTTTCACCATAGGAACAATGTATGGCATTGAGAGGACTCAACACTTCATAGTCTAGTTGTTCAGTGCGTTGACCTTGGCATTGTGTGGGTGTTTAGTACTCTTTGGAGGTTTAAATTATGTTAACATCTGTTTACATATTTACTGATTTACACAAGTGTGTTTTGTTACGCTTTTTTTAATCATCAGTGGATTTTAACAAGATATTGTGATATGGATTTTTTTTTAATATATATGAAATTTTGTTATGGTATAATAATGTATTTATTTTATTAGATTTCTTTTTTACATTTTTAAAAAAACAAATAGATACTAAGAAGAAAATGTACATGCAGTATAACATAGGTAGAGTCAACAGTTCCTTAATTGTCTTTTTCCCAAACACATACACTTATTCTTGACTTTAACTGCAAACTGACGTATTATCTCACTCAACTCATTTGAATGCCTCTCAATATGTTTCTGCAGTGAAAGCCTTTCGTTCCATTTCATCAGTCTTTCCAAAGCTCACATTCCCCACCTCGACATAATGTTCAGGCCAAACGGTTTAGATTTTAGGGTCATGAGTGTGTTTTGGAGCCCATTTTGTACATCTTGTAATTTCTCCTGCTAATGGACGCCTGAGAGTCCTAATTATTCATCTCAGTCATTTCAAAAGTGCCACCAAGCTTCTCCTGAAATGCATCTTAGTGCATTTTTGCATTTTATAGCTCCTTGTTTTTTTCCTCCCAAGTTTTAATGAGTGTTGTTTTGCATTATGCAGTACCTCCAGGCTTCAATTTGGCATCTGGGAAAGTTGGCTTGACTCCAAGACTGTGGTCACCCAGTGCTTATTACTCATTAAGCCTCGTCGGAGGGCCGAGTGGGTGCAGGCTGGGTGGGTGCTGGGTGGGGGCTGCAGTGCTTGGAGAGTAGCTGTTGTTGTTGTTGTTTTTGCGGATGATCTAGTTATGGAAGTAACTAAGAGATGAGAAAGTGAAAGAGTTTGGGAGTCGTTATTATCTGCACATCTTTCTACTGTCTGTCTGCAGGCACATGTCTTCCTTTGTGTACAGTAGAGCTGGAGATTTACTGAAATTGTATACAGTTAATCAAACAATATATGACTTATGGCTTTAGAGTTTCTCCCTAACATCAGAGCAGATAGATTGATTAATAGGTTATATTAAGTTTTTTAACAAACGGCTGACCCTGTCCTTTGTTGGTGAAGACAATTGGGCATTCAATAGCATGACAATATGTGAACATATACCTGTTTGAATATCTATCTTCCTCTTAGATGTTTGGTTGTCTACATGTCAACCTGCTCTGTCTCTGTGTTATTTAACCTGTCTCCCATTTTGTCTGCCTGATTGATGACAGACATTTAATCATTTTCTGGGTAAGTTTAGGAGGAGCTCATTGTGAGTCGGTTGCGAACCCAGCCCTGCACACCTGTGTATGTGTGTGTGTGGGAGGATGTGGTTGGGTGGTGGTGAGACCTGCGTTGTGCCAAAACTAAAATAACCTGTGGTAATACCTGAACGCTGTGAAAACATGCCATTAATCAGTCTAATGAACACAATGTGCAAGGGACGTAACCAGAACATGTCTCATTATTTTTATTAACTGCCCTTTATCCAACCCAGTCTCACCAGTCTCACTCTCAACTGGTCAAGTAGGCCACCAATGCTGGGTCAGTGGCCTATTGACGGCATTTGTTGACACTCTGGATGGTAGTAATATAAAGAGCAAGAAAATCTGCACAGGAAGGGTAGGTTGGGGAGGTGGATGGGTCAAACAAACTCTGGACTTCCACCCGTGAGCCTTCTGTTCGTGTCCAATGTGAAACCAAAAGTCAGTGGAGCTGTTTGAATAATGACGTGGTGTGCTAGTATGTTTAGCACACTATGTGAGTGACTTGTGTCACGTGACTTTATATTACAGTGAAACGACCTTCCTATTTTTCAGCCCAACCATGATGTTTTTTCTCAGCCTTCTAAATTTCTTGAAAGTTTTCCGGAAAGAAGAAACTCCATTTGGACCCCAGTAAATGTTATTTATTATTATGTCCTTATTGGAAACTAAATGTCCAGTTCATCTGCTATCCCCTTGACTAAAAGTCTCAAAGTTCCACAAGGTTACCAACTGATCACACACAATTTAACCTATTATGATTATGTATGTATGCATGCTAATATGCATCTCTGAATCTATATTTAATTGTAGCAAACTTACTTGAAATAAGGGGTAGGTCAAGATAAGTGCATAACTTTTACCTACTCCTTTTCAAATGCTAAATATTTACCTCTGTTACTATGATTGTTTTTTATTTTTATTTTGTATGACTGATTACCTTATTGATCACCTACATTTTGTTCTATTTTTATTTATGTTCGAAATAAAGATTCTACTACTACCTATAATTAACCTCAATTTTTTGCTTGCCTTTGTTGCCTAAACGTAAGGAAGTAAACCTTAAAACAAAGTCTTTCTACCCACATTCTAAGTTAGATTAGATTTTTATTTTGAGAAGAGATGATGCATATAACAAGTGTAATTTGACATGCTGAATGTCCAAAACTGATGTAAGAGGGTACCTGGCACGTCATATTTTGACGTAATGAGCCACTGGCAGTGAGTATGTGTTGCTTTATTGCCATGTTTTTGGCAAAGTTTACCATCCATATTTAAAAGACGGCATTAAAATTGAAAATCCTCAGACTCAAATTCTCTCTAACTTTGGCTGTGAGCTGCATTCTGTTGCGAAATTGTTTTACCTTTCACTTCATCTTCCTCTAGATGCACAAATTCCACAAATTCCCCCTTATTTTAATGACAAAGAGCAGACAGTTTAGAAAGTGATGCAGGGTGACAGAATACGATGTGAGGAACGCGACACATATTCTGTGCGAGTGCTTTCCAACAAACACAGAGACTGCAGAAACTGGTTGTTTTGTCCTGTTTTACACAAGCATGATAATGATAGTGTGGAGAGAGAGAGGTGATCTTGAACGGGTGTAATTGTTAAATACAGAGGAACTGGTTCGGCTTTGCTTCAATTAACAGGGGAGGGGCAAAGAGGGAGAGAGCAAATACAGGAGAGTTGATATGTTGCTTATTCACCGCATCAGTAAATACAGACAAACTGGTTCTGCTGTTATATGGCTGGTGTGTCTTTAGAGAGCGAGCTGCATGCGACTGCAAAGCACACGGCACAATCCAGTTTGGATTAGGCCCAGGATTTACTAATCCTGTAGGACAAAATAGCCTTGTTCTTAAAATGTAGGAAGGGACAGTGAGTGTTGGGTTTATTTGTACAAACTCAAGTAGACAGCATTTTATCTTATCTATCTTTTTATCTTTTATCTTTTATCTGATCTCAAAGTTTCCAGAGAGATCAGTATGTGGCCAAAAGTATGTGGACAACCCTGCTCACAACTGTGTACGTTTTGTCTTGGCCCCTTAGTTACAGTGTCCCTAGATAAATTTTAGGGCTACAGTGATATTTTAGACAACAGTGTGCTTCCAACTTTATGGCAACAGTTTGTGTTTGACCCTTTCCTGTTTCAACATGGCAAACCCCCCATGCACAAAGCCAGGTCTATGAAGAAATGATTTCCCCATTTGGTGTGGAACAACTTGACTGTCTTGACCTCAACCGCCTCTCTTTAACTCATCCAACACCTTTGGGATGGACTGGAACACCCACTGCGAGCCAGACCTTATCACCCAACATGTGTCGGACCTTACTAAAGCTTTTATTTCTGAATGGGAGCAAATCCCTGCAGCCAGGTTCAAACATCTGGTGGGAAGTCTAAAACCTGTTACAGGTTGTTACAGCAGCACATGAATGCCCATATTAAGGGTTTATCCTGGAAATAAGCGATTAACAGAGATGCTACAGTAAACTGATCATTATTTTATTTGATCTTGCTTTTAATATTTTGGGTGCAACAAAAAGAAGTAGTCACAAAACCTGTCATTCAAAATTTTATTTTAGATATTTGCAAAACAAAGCAAGGAACAGGCTTTACTTGTCACCTTTGCATGAAATTTCCTTGAAAAGTCCTTAAGGGTTTAACAAGCCACGGGCAAAGATTCTTTGAATTCACAAATAGCAAACAGTCACTCACATATCTCCCTTGTGTATTTCCTTTTGGTAAAGACAAAGGCAAGAAGAAAAAATGTGAATACATGCATTGTTGTAGTGCTAGATAACGTACTGCTAAAAAAAGGTTCATTGTTGTGGCTCCCCACAGTAACAAAAAAACTGCATCATTAATAGGTTTAAGCTTTGGCAAAGTTTAAAATCATTGAGTTTAAAGTCATTGTATTTCATGTTGGACTTTTTTTATATATATGAAATGCATCTCATGTGACATTTGTGTATATTCACGTGATTTCCGACATATCAGCAAAGTCAGAGCTGTAGTAAAAAGTTGTCTCCACTGTGATGAAACATTCCTGGTCAGTTAATGAGCCTGCAGGGCGTCTCCTGCTGTTCACTCCCCAATTTAAAGCTGCTGCTGGATCAAAGTGCACCAGCAAACAAGGTGACATACCGCAGCTGTGAGTCATGAGCAAGGCATGCTGGGTAGGAGTTCCCTGATGAACTTCAACACACGCAGATCTGTTTGCTGAGTAATGACTTGTGTCCTTATCATGACATTGCATGTCCTCTGATAAGACGGACGGATGATAAGGACTGAACATGTTGGAAACAATACGAAGCTTTCTGATGTATTTAGAATTTTAGAAACGGAGTCAAACATCCATGATAGATTGGATTTTTTTGGATTTACCATTGTTTAATTTTATATACTGAGATTATATATAGGAATTAACTGTCCATCCATACCTGATGGGCATGTCGATAAAATGGTATAAATGAATAAAACATGAAGAAGGTCAGAAGTTCGATCTCTGCAGTCTACATGTTGAAGTGTCCTTGTGCAAAATACTGATCCCCAATTGAGTGAGTGGGTATCTGATGAGCACCTTGTAAAGTAGCCTCTACTTTATGAATAGGTAAAGCACTTTGACTGGTCGCTAAGACTACAAAAGCGCTATGTACTGTGGATTTAGTCCATTTACCAAACAAAAAAGAAAAAAAAACTTTGACAAAACAGCCAAGTCTGCACACAAGTAGGATGGATATACAGTCTGAAGACAGACTGTGTAAATGACAAAGATGATCGAGTGAGTCATAACTTCCTGCCGGTGGAAAAGCTGCCTCACCTGACTGCATAGTGTTATTTGTTCAAACAGGGAGAGTCAGCAGTGTCTCATCTGAAAAGAATGGGACGCTCATCTGAGCCGCTGCCAGAGTCTTTCAGGGGGGAACAGTGACTTTCTTATCAGTGTGATTTTACTTTTACTGAAGAAGATCTATGATTAAACACGAGAGGAGTTTACTGTAAGGCTCTTTCCTCAGAGAGTTTTATGGTAAATGATATAAAATGAGTCTCACTTTCATGAGTAGCACTGCCCTGCAGATTGATCAGCTGTATTTGTCCTGAAATATTTAGTTTGGACTCCACATTTGCTGCTTTTTCACTGTGAAGAAAGTAGTTAATTTAGCAGCTAAAGAGACAGATATTTTTCGGGAGACCAAAATAAGACCAAAATAAGCTTACAGACTAGCAATTATTATGTGGACACAAATACAACTCTAAATGGAAAGATAATGTTGCTCTGTCTTTGCTGGATTTGGAAGTACACAGCTGCTCGCTAACATTAGATCTGTGTACTGGCAAGAATCTTACCATACGTATCATAATACAGGGGTTACAGTAACATATAATGGGATATATTCCTATAGTGTAAGCATGGCGATATATTGCAATTGCAGTGCTAGCAGCTGGACAACAAGAAAGTTAAGGTGGCAGAAGTCCCGGTAGGGTGGGCCGGACCAACAGCCACTGACTTTTACCCGGAAGGCAGGTGTTTGCCTTCAGTAAGACTATAAAGCCAAACTCTGTTCTTTGTTCCTAACCCAACCAGTGCTTTTGTTGCCCAAACCCATCCATGTGTATTTCTAAGCCAATTTGCGGTGTTGTACCGACATGCATTTATTTTGAAAGAGACTGTATGCAAACTGCAAATTTCCTGTGAAAACAGAAGTGTATTTTGAAAACAGACAATGCATGAAACAAGGAGAACTTGACACGGCATCCAAGAACATCAACAACCAACGCACCCAGGGTACCTTACACATCGTATCTTGATGTGGAAAGTCCATGACCAAACGTCGATATGTGACGAGGTCGGAGTGAGAATGTGTTGATAAGCTGCCTGTTTCAAAGGCCCGTAAACTTTTATTAATTTAAAATCGGCAGTGTTTTTGAGAGTTGATACAGTACAACACAATTATAATGTGAAAGTGAAATGTATCCCTATTTTCTTACTCCTCTGGCTAACATTGAAGCCAAAACAACTTTTTTAGGCTGGAATATGTATTGTACTGTGTAAACATGTCCAATATATTCAGCTTGTTGTTGAGATTTGACCCAAAAAACATAAGTATTAACATTATTGCAGCTTTAAGTAGTTTTCGGCAAAGGTAATCTCACCCCTACCGGAGTAGTATTTATTCTACATACCTTGAATATTGTTGTACACCTTATGAGTATACAGTGCCTAAAAATATTGACATTTGATATCATTTTTGATACTACAGGGGAAAATTGACACTGAGGGCATACATTTTTGCAAAATATAAGTATTACAAGGCTATAACATGACAAAATTACTTCTCATTTCTTGGTTAGTAGCAGAGAACAGCTGAATTTGTGGAGTAAACATTAACAATAAGAGGACGCAAGAAAGCGCAGTCGGTGCCGTTGTAATGATACTGCAGAAAATTAATATTAAATGCCGTTTCAAATATTCAGAATCAATATGTAGCAATTGATCAATATACAACACTACACTTTAGAGTGGGTATTAGCTATGCTCCAAGCTTCAGTCCACAGGAAGTAATTTCTACATGTGCCACTTGTCCCTGAAATTAGCCATTGTCTTTCCTGCTCCCCAGAGAATGAAACCTTTCGATTTTACCGTCACCCTCAGGACGAACCACATTTTTAGCATCACTACTGATAAAGCTCTAAGAATAGCCAATTCAGTGATCGTTGCAGCGTCTGGCAGGGTTGTAGATCTAAGGGTTGTAGATTTGATCTTGTTACATAAAATCTTCCATGTGTGTGTTTATTTGTTATAAAGAGACAGAAACAAGGCCTGAAAAGAACAAAGTCAACAAAAAGAAAGAGAGAGAGCTACAGACATGCAGGCGAGGCTCCGCCCTCCTCATACCTGCCTGCTTATCGGGGTGTGTCTGACTTGGCGATCTGCCACAGTCATCAGGCCCCACCCAAACACACCCTGGGGTGAGAATTAGGACTCCTCCGACTTAGATTGGGGGGGTGATGACTGGAACTCTGTGAACCAACCCAGCCTTGGGTTTTGTCATGGTTTATTATTGCTTAGTGCCGACTTGATGGGACTTGATGACTGGATTCCCTCGCTGTAGTTTGTTTATATTGAGTTTCATAGTATTAGGGGAACAATAGATGTGCTTCTTAAAGCTTTAAATTGGACAATTAGACAACGATTATAGATTTGTGTAATGGAAGTGGAAGATTTTAGAGTTTCTGCTGCGTCTATAAAGTTGCAGTTAAGAGTATGAAAACAAAGACTTTACTGTGTTGTACTTACAGGAAATAATTAAAATAATAAATATTAATATACAGCATCAAACGGTAGCAACTTTGGAATGTTACTGCCAATTTTCACTTTCAAAAGAAACCAAAATTTTAGATTTATTACCATTTTTTTTCCAAGACATTCCTACATGTCACAGCTCACCACCATCCACAATGTAATTACAGAGTTAGTTGCAATTCAGTGCACTGGATTGTGGGATAATAGTGTCCAATGATCATTCATCAAGGGTGTCTGGAAATGAAGTGCAAACTTTTTTTTTTTTTTTTTTTTGAGAATACTTTTTCCTGTGTAAACATACTACAGACTAAAAGAATGTAGTCTGGAATTAAGACACATTCTTTGTCCAAGTATTTAGTTCAACCTGTTTTCTTTAGTTTGGTTCAGTTCAAGGAACAGGTCAAATTTAACCAATGTAAAAGTTTAGGTCTACTCCACCCTTCATTCATGGCCTTTATGTTTTACACACACACGCACACACGCACGCACGCATGCACACATGCACGCGCGCGCGCGCGCACACACACACACACACACGAGAGGTTGAGTAAACTGATCAGTCAACCACAGACACCCTCACAAACTCCGGCCGGATATTAACCAGCACACTCACATTCTCTCCTTCTCTCTCTGCTTGTCCATTCTGGTCAGCGGGGAGAGGTTGTAGTTAGGGTCATCTCCATGTACACAGTAGTGCAGCCCACACACACACACACACACACACGCACACAGAAGAAACCCCCTGTGGTCTGTGCTCAGTCAGGAAATTAGTTTTGGGTCTGTCTGCCATCATGAACACATCTCTCCCTTCAGGTCCTGCAGTGAGTATTGTAAAAACATTTTAAAGCTCAGAGGCTTTGGAATAGCATCAAAATTGTGAGATAAAGTTAGTCTTTAGTTAGTCATCTTTTTAAACTTTTCCTGCTGAAACAATGGGTCAAGTAGCAAAGAGTTTGCTCATCTTGGGTTATACAGTAAGACTTTAGTTTTGAAGAATTTACCTATGTTAATCCTTTGAAATGACTTTGACTTGCAGTTAACCAGCCTAAATACTGGGTGACTTTGCCAAAAAATTATTTTTGTTGTTTTAAGAATGTCTTGCGTGCAACACATTGGCATTTGACACACATTTTTTGTTGACTGTAGCAGATGTCTCAAAGCCAGACTCCACTACTACAGTTCAATGAAAATGCATGTGTTTGGGATTATACTGGATTATACTGCGCAAGTTGTGCGAGAGTTTGTAAATGGATGTTTTGATATAGTTTTGTTGTTGTTAAATGTGGTCCCCAATCAATCAATAAATCAATATGTTCGCTAACTTCTATGGAGGCATACGATAAAAACGTTTCCCTGACAAATTAAAGGTAGCGCAGCAGGACTAATATTCAATTGGTCATTTTGGTGGTGAAGTATTCCTTTAAGAGAATTGCTGAAAAGTAATTTTAAACATTCAAACGTGACGCAACAATTAGCCTAGCTTTGGTTGATGTAAAGCAGTGTCATACTTGCGTTCGGACATTTCATCAAGCTAGTTTGCTGTCTCTGTCAAGTAGCTGTTTGTTAGTCGCTCACTCTACAGCAGGAAGCAGCGCTTCAAAATGTAAGCTATGTGCTGGAAATTCACTTTACTTTAAAATAAAGTGTGTTTTTACAAATTTGACACGTTCGCAAGTCACTCGCGGTCCGTTCAGAGTGGACCCATGGCAACCCACCAGCTGGGAACCACTGATGTAAAGCCTTAGATAATTAGCTAAAATAAGACACCTCTGGCACACACCATATGTGCAATACAGCCACCAAGCAGTCAAAAAAACTACAGCTCCTGTGAAAATTTACAAGCACGTTAGCATGGCGACATCACTGTAAGTTGGTTTTATGAGTAAACTCAACTCTGCTGCCTAAACTTGTGCAGCCTTCGCTCCTCTCTGTCCTGCTCTTATTACACTGACACCCTTGACTTGCGTCTTTTGTTAAGCTGTGCCGTTTAGCCTGCAAACTCTTGGGCTTATGGGAAATGTTGTTTGTTAAAGGATCCTTTCTTTTTTCCTGTGGTCATCCAGATTCAGAGAATTTGTGATGTTTGTGTGTGTTTAATTTAATTTAGAAACCTTTGACAACGTCAGGTAATGTGATTCTGACAATACAACCCTGTCGCCTAGAAATTACGTTCATGTACGTCTTGTTTTCCCAATTACTTTTTGCTGGGTAATGTAATTAGGAAAACAAATTTGCAGTATGAAAACATAATTTAAAGGAGACGAGGTCGACAATAACGAAGAGAGAATCACAGCATCCCACATTCATCAGGCACTATTTTACTTTATAATGAGTTTTTTTTTTTTTAAGACAGGACTTTGTTGGGTCCAGACGCTACTTAAACACTGTATATTGAGCTTTTTTTTGTCTCACTTCCATCATCCTAGAGATCCCTCTCTGCTCCCTCAAGCTCCTGTCGATGCATGTAATCTTTCTCAGAGGGATTAAAACACAATGGACTTGTTTTGATTGCATTTAATCAGACAACACAGACTCAGTGTGTCACGAACACCCAGCCCACTCATGTTGTGAATGCATCCACTCACATGGCGAGTGAGGGAATTAATTGCCTGCTGTCCATCTGTAGTTTTCATATATGTGTATGAGGATTGATTGCCTCCTTTAGGATAAAAACATACTTTCGAGCCATCCGGGTTAGCCGCTTCAGCTCGAGCTCACAATGGCTCTCTGTGGTTGCTTTCAAACAGTGGTGGGTGGGAAGCTTCTTCCCGCTGAGAGTCTGTTCAGTAGGCAGACTGATATTGTGCTTACCAATACCTCAGAATAATATTGAACATTTCTCATGGTATAGAGCATTTTGACATTTAACTGCTCAAAGCAACTTAAAAATATTGTAGGTTTTCTCCACTTTTGCTTTAAAAGGTAACTTCAGGACCCTATTTAGTGACTAATGGGAACAAACAATGTTGGAATTGGTGCTAGACGTGCTTGTTTTTGCCACTGACAGGCTCAGATTGTTGTTATGAGTGTTTGACAACATTACGGAAAGGATCCCTACAGAGAAAGATGTTTTTGTGGAAGAGTAAGATCCTTTTTGTTTAAAACAAACAGCCCCGAAATCGCTGTCGCCATTATTTTATTATATTTAATTATAATTTATATTATATAATTTCAAAAAACAGTGTGTTCATACAACCAAGACGAGTCTGTGTATTTCAGTGTATGGGGAGGACTTGAAATTTTTGGCAGACATATACAAGAGGAAAGGTTGTGTTAGGGGAGTGCATATTT
Organism: Epinephelus lanceolatus; assembly: GCF_041903045.1. Taxonomy (NCBI): domain Eukaryota; kingdom Metazoa; phylum Chordata; class Actinopteri; order Perciformes; family Serranidae; genus Epinephelus; species Epinephelus lanceolatus. Next base: position 27,652,170 of record NC_135752.1, read on the forward strand.
ATTTTGTAACACTAGATGGTACTTGGACTGTAAATAAACTGGGTTTATTATTTATTTATTTAATTTGGTGGTAATATATGAGTTAAAAGAAGAAATGTAAGAAAGGGGTATGGACATATAACTTTTACTTCTTCCTACTTCTTTTCGGACACTATTTTCTTTGTCTTGTCTGTTTTTTTTATTTTCATCTTTTACTATTTTGTTTTGAAAGAAAGTTGTTGATTAATTAATGCATTCAAAGTCACAAGAAATATAATAAATCTCACAAAAGTGGCCGTCTTGGTTCGTCTTTCTTTCGTTCCAAAAATCACCAAACTTGGTTGGGTTGAAATAAATCCTTAATTCCCCCATTTAGATGTGAAAATATGATGGCTCTACACAGGCTAAATTTACTGTTTCAATTAAATCTGGTGGGTTTGACAGTGGCAGTTTCGGAGCTGTTTCTGGTTAAACGAAAAGGAACTTACTCTTTAACAAAAAAAAGTCTGTCTCTGTAGTAGGACTCAACAACACAATATTATCATGATACTTCAGTCACAATACAATATTATTGCAATTTTAAATATGTCGTGATAAAATATGTTGTGATTTATTAACTTTTTTCAACTGTAAATTATTATTTTTAATTAGTTAAAAAAAAAAAAAAAAATATGTCCCCAAAGGAACATCCAATAAGACAAAGTTTTCAGTCTTTTCATCTCACTTCAATCATTTTATTTGCAGTAAAATGTATCTCGTGAACTGAAAAGCAATTGATTTTATTATTCTAGTGGGCTACCTAAAGTTTGATTTGTATTTGTATCATTAATAAAAAAATATATATATAATAAAAAAAAACGATACTCGGCACACAAAAATATCACGATATTATGATGTATCGACTTTCCATAATGTTATCAGACACAGAATAGTAATCTGAGCCTGTCAGTGGCAAAAACAAACCCTTTTAGTTGAAGTGAATTGACAATGCTCAAATGCTCCAAGTGGTCACATTGCAGCGTATTTCACTGCTGCCAGATGCAGCCCTCTTGCTCAACGCTGGAGCAATGTCAAAAATTGTTGTTCTCATCAGTCACTTAGGCATAAAAACATGGGAAAATAGGGTCCAGGTTGAAAATACTTTCTTCTTTAATAAGAAGGGAAGATTGGTTTCCTAGTTTCCCTTTTTTATATCACACTTGATAACACACTTTGTGGTTCTACTTCATTTTCTGCTTCTTATTCTAATTCAGATTTTGACCATGACCTTTGCAGAGTAAAGTAATCCATCATAGTAAACACGAGCAAAGCGTAATGTTTGTACTTGACCCCCTGCTTCCTGTCACTCGCCTGGCCCACTGACAGGTAGACATGGAAGTCTCCAGGACATAATCACTCTAGAGATCAGCTGACAGACTGCAGTCTAGCTAAAGGGGACAATAGTTTATTTCAAACCAGGTGTGACTGTGATTGATTTTGGTATCTTTCTAGATATATATAATAGTATGACAGGTTAAAGGAGGAATATGTATTTTTGATTTTGGGATGACTGTCCCTTTAATCATTACATCTCAAATGACCTGAAGCATCATGGGATATGTATTTTAGTGCTTCAAATCTTCAAATAGATTTCTTTCTCTGTCAGAATCTGACTGATCCAGCTGACAAGCTTTTCGACTGTTTTATACTGTATCTCAGATGTGTGCTGGTAATAAGGATATCGTCTCTGTGCTGCAGTAAGCTGCTCAGCGGAGCATAATTCAATCTGAAGGGCGATCCTTCCTGTTCCTCTCCATTCCACACAAATGAAAAACTTTCTTCGTGAATCAGAGGAGGGTGTTTTACCAGTTGGGTGTTGCCTCAGTTCTGATTGATGGTGGCATCTAGACACTCAGGCAAAACAATCTGCAGAATGTCCTTCAGACAAACATTCTGCAACCAAAGTGCGCGTTTAGACTTCATGTGACTGAGTGTATTTTTTTTAAAGATGTGTGCACCACGATCAGCAGCCAATAGGATCAGACTCCCCAGTGGCGTTTGGTTGCTGCCAGATCTACTGGTTGTGAAACATGAGGCAGATGTACTGTATGAGGGTTACTGTGATGAAAGTGTATAAAACATTCTGTTTGTCTCTCCTCTTTAAAGTCTCCAGAGTCCCAGAGAAACAGAGAGGACTTTTCTGCTTCGCTAGACAAACTACGGCAGCTGATAGAAGACAAAGTTCACGTCCTACAATCCCCCTTCGCTGAGGAGCAACAGGTAAATGAAATGCCATTACAAACTGAAGTGTTTTTAAACATTTATGTTTATGTAAAGTTAATGTGTATTTCCTGATCACCTTTTGTACAAGAAAAATCCAAAAAAGTTCCATCATGTTAATTCTGTGTATGATTATACAAATATTATGGAAATTATTATAAAAATGTTAATATTATGTTGATTAACTGCTACATGTGATTAACATGAAACAATTTCAGGATATTTAAATATAAAAAAGATGTGAAAACAGTTTGAAAACATGATCTCGCAGTGCCAAAGCATCACTTTGTAACTTTTTAAAGAAGAAGAAAATGCTCAGTGCGTATCTGCAATAGGATTGATAAGGTAGAGCTGGTGCAAAGGGATTTGCAAATAACAAATAACTGTGCTTGGCATGAATGAAAATGCAGTGTAGCAAAAACATCCTATGATTTGTAAGCAAAAAAAAAACTGCACAGAAAGGTGCATCTACATTAGAGTTATTATAGTTTTGTATGATTATTTTTTATTTCCATTTAATTTTAATTTCAGTTAGTTTTCAGATGGGATTAGCTCATTTCAGTTTAGTTTTTACTTTTTTTCTTAGGTTAATAGTTTTAGTTTCGTATTTGTTAGTTTCACTTTTGGTTTTAGTTTTTTAAGATTTAAGAAGTTCAGAGTACGTATTACAATACATATAAATAAACATCTGCACCGATGCCTCCACATGCTTGTGTTGACATTTTTGACCAGAATTGTCAAAGTTCAAAACTGTTTTCTGAGTTCAAAAAAGTTGTCTTTTTTTAATGTAACTCTAATTTTAAATCTGCTGTTGTCAATACTTGTAAAAGGTATTTTTTTGCTCTCCTATCAATGTCCTCTGGTGTTAGACCCAATGTTGATACCCTCTAGTCTTTTGTGAGATTTTGGTAATATATTTCCTTGAGTGCCTCAAAAATCTCTGCCCAAAATGTACTTAACTCTGTGCATGTCTAAAATATGCAGGTATGGTTGCCAATTTGTGTGCCACAGTTTCTCCAACATTTATTTGAGTATGTTGAGCCCATTTTAGCCACTGTTTCTGGTGTCTGAAAAAATCCCATCACCCCCTTCCATCTGAATTCCCTCCAAGTATTTGAACTGGTTACTAAGTGTGCACCGGTACACACTTCCTGCCACTTGTTCTGTGGTATGTCTGTATCCATTTCAGTTTTCCATCTTCTTTTTATCTGTATTATTAAGAGTCATGCTTGAAAATATCTTATAAAATGACTTTCTTGCCCCCATTTCCTGTTTGCACTTTTATCAAAAAATCCTTGATTGGGGTCTATTTTTAGTTTTAAGTTAAGTTTTTGTTAATTATAATAACCTTGCCAAGTGTAATTTACAGTGTTACAAATTATGAGCAGAGAAATGTGGGGTGTGACTGGAGAGCGTGAACTGTATGTGGAGCATCACTGCAGATAGAACAGTATTTAACCGTGAATTGGATCATGACCCAAAGGTAACATTTTCCAGATGGACAAATTTTAAGGAAACACTTTCCTCTCTAATGACTTAGATTTCTACAAATGTACCTGAAGGTGAACAGAGTCTGTTTCTGAGCAGCTTTACTGGAATCTGAAACATGACGCCCGCAGTAAAAACAGTTAGATGATTATCACCACTGTAGCAGAGCCACTAAGTGTCATTCTGTCTTTGCTGACGTTGAAACTCTGTAATTTTTTTTTCACCTGATGTTTTTAAAACATGAATCTTTGCTAGAGGGTACGGGGCTAATTGCTCAACACTGCCTTAACTGCATTCTTCCTAACGTATTGTACAGGGATTTGTTTTTATCGGCACTCTTTATGTGTTTCACTTGGCTTCTCCGTGGGAATCTGTGCTCTTCTCTTCTTATTCACTGTCTGCCTGTCTTTGTCCCTTTCCTTTCCCTTGTTGTTGATCTCTCCTGAGGCTATATTCAGAAAGACAGCTCAAATCCAGTGTTCTCCTACACGCTATTAAATAAATGTCATTTTTCAGAAGTCTTTATTACAAAAAATCAGGTACAGTTATTAAAAAGAATCAGATTAAACATTTCTGAAGTTTCAGTCCGTGGGTTTTAATACAGACGAGCTGCAGCTAATGATTATTTTCATTTTTCTGGATTAATTGATTAATTGATCTGTGAAATGGTGAAAATATCAATCAGTGTTTCCCAAGGCCCAAGATGACGTCCTCAAATGTCTTGTTTTGCCCAAAGATATTCAGTTTTCTGTCATACAGTAAAGAAACCAGGAAGTATTCACATTTAAGGAGCATGAATCAGAGAAATTGGAATACTCAAATACTCAAACTGATTGATTATCAAATTAGTTTGCGATTAATTGAATAGTTAACACCCAATTTTTTTTTTATCTCCACTGCAGTTTTTCTGCTCTAAATGCTTAAACTGGAGGAAAACATGCTTAAACTTCCAATTCTGCACTTCTTTTGCAGGAAAATTATCCAATTAACAGAAATTTTTCAAACCAAGCCTAAATTGGCCGTGCTGATATAATAGGGGTTCAGGCTCAAATACTACTCATTTATGTTTAGGAAAATAGTTTGGCTTTAAATAACTGGTTTTGGTGGCACAATCCCAACTGGAAATGCAGCGATGTCTCACGCAAAAGTAACCAGTTTTGTTGTTTTTTGGTCTCTTAACTGTTGTCTGCAGATAAGCAAGCATCTCTCTTAGGTGACACCATCCACCATCCATTCTACCTCCTGTCACTTTAGCAAGGTGGATATGATGGTAAATGGACTCGAATAGCACCTTCCTTGTCTTCCAAGTTGTCACATTGACCCATTCACACACACATTCATACACTGGTGGCCAAGGCACCTGCTACTCAGTTAAAGTCATTCAGATGAATTTGGGCAAGATAGTTTTGGGGTTCAGTATCTTGCCCAAGGCTACTTCAATATGTGGGCTGGAGGAGCCAGAGATAGAACCACAATCCTCTGATTAGCAGAGCCACAGCCTCCGACTTCTCAATGATACATTTGAAATGTAAAAATGTAATGTAATTGTTGTTTACAGAAAAATACAATGCCAGCATTTTCTTTTGGCGACCTGGCTGCACAATTCCAGTTTCTCCACGTAGCAAGTTTATTTTTATACCGTAAAATGTCCTGCCCAGTGTGTTTCCTTCACGCAATTGTCCAAAAAATAAAATAAGAATAGAATAGAAAAAATTAAGACATCCTTGGATGGTGTGTCAATATATCATTATCAGCCTCCAAACTCCTCTATTGTCGGGCTGTCATTACCACCAAATCATTGCAGAATGGCAGAGAAATTGACACAAATACTGTATCTCTGAATTCACTGCAAATGTGGTCATTTCAGACAAAAAAAGGATGAAGTGGAGTTCACAACCTAAGGCAGAAGGTAAACTGGCATGGAAACAGTCTGATAGAAAGTAAAGTGGTTAAATGTGAGTGGACAGACATTCATCTTCAACTCCAACAGCTCATTGGTTTTCCCACTGGAGTCGTACCTGTAGTTTGCACTTAACTGGTCCAAAGTTGCACCTTCAAAACACATTTTTCCCCCACTGGTGAGCTTTGGTGTATCAGATTTGGCTTCTATGTGAACATAGTGCCAGTGTGTCTCTCAGACTGAGTCACATGGACACAGACAGACAGACGAAGGGGAGGATGAGGGCGATCGTCGTGTTCTGCCAGAGTGACTCAGTCAGGCTGTTGTCTTTAAGCCCACAGCCGCTCGCAGAGGACCCCATAACCTCAACGAGTTCAGACTGGCAACCCAATTAAACGTCACCTTCTCCAACTTTATCTTCACTCGTCATATCCTCCGGTGTCTCTTTTCACCCCCTCTTGTCTGTCTGTCTGTCTGCTGATGGACCTGTCTGCCTACCATCAGTCTCTCCTCCTTCAGCTGGTGATTCATCGCTCTTTTCTGTCTTACTCAACATGTTGCTATGTCTGACAAATGGAGACAGCAGACTACTGAGAGCTGAAGTGTTACATGGGCACATTCTCATATCAAATGCTGTCCCGACTAAATATTATATGACTTACAGAGTATGTGTCATTGTTTTTTTTTTCTCTGACATCCAGCATGTTCCCTTTTACCCTGGTAACTGAAAGGAAGCTATCATGCTAATATGCTAATTCACTGTATATTAGCATGATAATCAGTGATGGAATGTTTGCCTTCCATTACTTTGTGCACCTCCAACATGGCCGCCAGAAGGTGTGTTACAAAGCTTCTATAAGTCCTCTGTCTTCTCTTGTGATCAGGGTTTGGTGTGTGAGGAGAGCACAGGTAGAGGAGGACTGTGGAGGTTTGCCATTTTGAGCGAGGAGCTGACCTTTCACCTCAAGCAGCTGCAGAGACAGACAGAGCAGGAGCTTTGCAACATACACACACAGTGAGTCAACGACATGTTATGTGCTCGCTACAAGGAAGCCTCTGTAGTGTGTAAGAGGGAACACTGAGCCTTCATTTTTTAGTCTGATCCGAAGACTGTGTATAATGATGGATGGCATGACAGCTCCCCAAAAGTGAAGCTAAAACATTGCCATCGTCCCCTGGTGGTTAGCCGCAGTATAGGTAATAAAGGCACAGTCCATGCTAGTGGATTGGACATGGGCCAAACTAAAACATCAAAGTACACGTCAGATACATTTTTCCTGACAATGGCTTCTGCCATTTTAGTTAGTTAGTTAAGGCATTGACCACGATATCTCAAGAACACCCTGAGAAAATTGCTTCAGATTTGGCACGAACATCCACATGGAATTGAGGATGAACTGATTAGATGTTTAGATGTCAAGTTAGATGTCAAAAGTTAAGTTTACTGTGACCTAGATTCTGTCTCATTCTCATGGACGCAGTATCTCATCAGGGCCTTGAAAAAAATAGCCTCAAATTTGGCACACATGTCCCCTTCAAATCAAAGATGAACTGATTGGATTTGGGTTTTTAAAGGTCAAGGTCTTGTGACCTTGCATCCATCTCATACGCGTGAACGCAATATCTCAAGAACACCTTGAGGACTTTTTCAAATTTGGCATAAACGTCCACAAGGAATTGAGGATGAACTGATTCGATTGTGGTGGTCAATGGTGAAGTTTACTGTGACCAATTGTCCATCTCATTCTCATGAACACAATATCCCAAGAAGGCCTTGAAGGAAATAGCCTCAAATTTGGCACAAATGTCCCCTTCAAATCAAGAATGAACTGATTTGATTATGGTGATCAAAGGTTAAGTTAACAGTGACCTTATGTCCGTCTCATTACCATGAATGGAATATCTCAAGAAGGCCTTGAAGGAAATAGCCTCAAATTTGGCACAAACATCCACTGGAACTCTAGAATGAACTGTTTAGAATTCAGTGGTTGAAGGTCGAGTAACATCTACATGGAATCAAGGTTGAACTGGTTCGATTCTAGTGGTCACAGTTTCATGTGACCCTGCATCCATGTCGTACTCGTGAGCACAGTATCCCAAGAACACCTCGAGGAAATTTTTTCAAATTTGGCACGAGCGTCCACACGGAATCGAGAATGAGCTGATTAGATTTTGGTTGTCAAAGGGTTAAGTTTATTATGACCTTGTGTCCATCTCATTCTCATGAACGCAGTATCTCGTGAAGGCCTTGAAGAGAATAGCCTCAAATTTGGCACAAACGTACACTTTGACTCAAGAATGAACTGCTTAGACTTCAATGGTCGAAGGTGAAGGTCACTGTGACCTCACAGTTGGAAACACTCTTAAACTCTGTAATTTAAAAGTTAGTAATCCTATGACTACTTTCAAAACTACAAACAATGATCCTATTCACTAAATACTCTCTAAAGGCCAGCATGCATGTTTCAGGTCATAAGAATTAACTTACGACTCTTGAAAATATTGATTCTGATGCAGGAAATCAATCAGAGAATTGACTGATATCATAAATAAACACCATACACGTAATTCACACACTAAAAAATAAAAATCTCAGGTTTCTAGTCGTCTTTAATCCTGGCTCTTTTCATCAAAAAATATTCTCAGTGTCCCTGAAGACTATATATGAATGTTGTATTTTGGCAAACGTCCTCACTTCTTCTCTCTGAAACTGGACTCTCCTGTAAATCAGGAGCATGTCATGTAGTGTTTGAACATGTGAGTAGGAGGCAGCTCTGTTTTGGTTTGTGGGGTTTTGTCACAGAGCTGAAATACGGATGTGGGAGTTTCACTGTATCTCATAACAGCAGCAGGTTCTGCTCCGCTGGAGAAAACAACAGGATCCTGCTTGCCTGTGTGTGTGTGTGTGTGTGTTTGCGTGTGTGTGTGTGTGTGGCTGAGAGAGAGCGGGAGACGGGAAATGCAGAAAACGAAAATGAATGGTTCTTTCATGCATTTGTTGTCTTGTGTGTGTGTGTGTGTGTGTGTGTGTGTGTTTGTGCTCCTGTAAATCTATCTTTGTGAAGACCAATTGAGCCTTTGAGCCTTGATTAATTTGTCCCCCTGTGTATGTGTTTGTCGGACTCGGGGACACGGAGAAAATCAAATACAATAATAGTTTTTTGACCAAATTCCTTTATATTGATATTGGGACAATATTGTAGGGATGACTATTGGGGCTTTCATATAATATTTACACAGTGAGATTTTTGATACATAATCATCAATGGCAGTTCAGAAAATTACATCACTCTCCTGTAACACAGCCTTTAAGACCAGGAAAAGACAGCAGTAACAGCATTAGATAAGATGATATCTAGTCTCATATCACAAAATGGATACCATATTAATATAAGAATGGATATCCTTGCTCAGATTTTTTTTTTTATTTGGTTGCTTGAAACTGCTGATCTGACATCAGTGGTGTATTTTGAGTGTCTGTGTGGAACTGTTTTGTGCATTCTTCTATGTAGAGTATTGTACTTACTACTCCACACCATATTTATTTCTCAACATTAGTTGCTTTGCAGATTCAGATCAATAAGACAAAATACGATTACCAAGTAAATTACGATGTATTATTATAGGTGAGACTTTTTTTGATGCCAATTCACAAACTACTATACTATAGTACCTAAACTAATTCAAATTAGTTCCATCTTTACCAGCTGCAACATTAATGCGATGAACACATTAATGCATTCATAAATATGTCTCAATAATATAGTATACAGTACTCCAAAATGGGCCATTCTGCATAATGACTACCCTTGATATAAGTATTAAAATAAACTGTAAGTATATTATACTTTTACTTGTAAAAGAGTAAAGCAGGATTTATACTTTTGCGTCGAATTGACGTGCCATACCATACGCCGTAGCCTGACATGCACTTCCCCAGAAATGTAACTACACGTTGCGGTGACGCAGACCTCCTGTCTATGTTTGTAAGCTGAAACCATTTCCCTCAGTGGAAATGAAGCTTTTATTTACTTTAATATCACAGATAAGAAACAATAAATTGCGAAGACAATAAAGCCTCCACAAAATAGCATTTTTAGTCTTGTGTGTAATTTATCCTGGGAAGTCTCCTGAGGAAAATCTCGGCTCATCGCTAGGCTAATGTATACAGTGTAAAATGCCACAGGCTTCACATTGGCATGTTATATTTGTTTGGAAAACATGTTTAGTATAAGACAGTTGTTTTGTCAGTGAACCTTGTGAGCTGTAATGGAGCCAAATTTTGTAACGTTACCTTTTTTTAAATGTTGCTGTTGTCCCTGAAAAGTCCGCTAGTCACTAGGCCAATTTATACAATGTAAAATGCCATAGGCTTGTGCTAATAACATTAGCATGTTGTATTTGTGGGGAAAATGTGTCCAGATAAAGACAAATGCTTTGTCTGTGAATGCTGCGAGTTGTAATGAAGCTGATTTGTGTACTTGTAATTGATATTGTCGCTATTAAGCCATATTTAATGTGTGTTTTGGGTGGGTTTTGCATCACTAACCTTAACTACAGAGTGACAAAGACACACCACCATGCAAGTATAGATGTTCACAATGGTGTAGGCCACTTGTGTAGGCTACAGCTATAGTCTGCATAGAGCTGAAATCCTGCTCTTCATCATTGTGTTGCCTCTTCACCAAGATCCGAGTACTTCTACCACCGCAGGTGACTACACATCACTTTTCTATTATAAGTGGAGACGCTCTTATGTCAACATCCCATTAGGCTTTTGCAAATTTTAATTAAAGTGCTCTGAGGGTTCATTACAATACATAAATCTTACAGTGACAGACATAATGACATCACGCTCAACTTGCTTGATTAATGTAACACACAGATTCTACTGCATCACTTCACCAAAATTTCACACAAACAAAGCACAAAGGTGCTTCCACCATCAGTGACACGTGTGTGACATCACAGATGCTACGGCCATCTTTGTTTTCCGTCTGGAAAATCTGTCTTGGGCACATCAGGCCAAAAAAAAAAAACGTCTATAAAAGTTAGACAGTGCTTGAATCCCTGGTTAAAACTTTTTATATAAAATGTGAGAAAGTGAAAGTTCCTGTTGAATTTCCCGATTTCGTTACAACGTGTGATGTGTTGACAGTAAATGTTCAGATGGTAGTAGGTGGCTGCTGCCTCACCCCGTGCGCTCCAACTCTCTGTACTCCTGCCATGACGAGCAGTTTGGCAGAACAACACTTCAACTGGTCTCAGTTCTGTCAGACGAGACAAGCTAAAACACATCTCGGGATTCAAGGTGTGCCAGCAGACACACACCCACCCGCACACACACACACACACGTTATTCTGGTGAATTTCCAGGAAATCTCCTAATTTCTCAGCAACGTTGGTTCCCATCGCCAAGACTGGTTGGGCTCCTGTCACAGCTTGGATCAAAGGCTTAATGAGAGGAGATGAATGGTTTCTTAATAAATACTGTTAAGATGTCTCCATCATGTTGCCCTGCCCAACATGATATTCACTTCTTATATCCTCTTGGCTTACTGGAAGAAGACGTCACCCTGCTTTCATTTTGCTGGGGTTTTCCTTGGCTTTATGGGAGGCTTATGTAATGCCAGCGCCAAGACAGGGTTGGGCTTTGTGTAGGAAAAGAGGATAGAGCTACGACTCTACAACATTTAGGTACAGAGATAAGGCAATTCTTTTTTCTGAGTGGACTTGAACTAGCTGCAGGAATCAAGCAGCTTTCACACCAAGAACTTCTGGAGCACTTCTTAAAAGCTCTGCTTTAGTGGAGTTTCTTTGTCAAGGTGAAGATGATGCCTTTTAAACTCCTCAAACACAGAAGTGTCGCTGTCCTCTGACAAGAGAGCTGTTTATTCAAAGTGAAAACATAATCCAAATCAAGTAGTAACCTTCATGGCTCTGTGGTGACACTAAAGCAGTCCTAATCGTCTTTCAGACCAAACTTTTCTCCCACCAAGCGAGGCAAGTGTAGGATGAAGAGCATTATGTAAAGCAGCCACATACTGCATACGACTGTAAACAGTTATAACAGTCCTTTTCTTTCCTTATATTCCTTTTTGACCGTTACAGTTGATTACAAGAATTGTAATCGGAAGAACTATGGTCTATATTTTTCTGCCATCTATTGAAAAATTTGCCTCAGAAGGCTCATATTGTGGACCAAAGATGGAGGGCAAAGGCATAAATCTGCCGGTCTCATTCCAAAGTCGTCAAAATCCGGTGCTAGGGCAGAGACTTGCACCATCTGACACCATCACGGGGGAATGCGGCGGGACAAGAATGAAAGTTATGGCAGGGAAAGTCAGAGTAGGGCAGGCGGGCGAGGTGGTGGATGGGTCCAGCAAACACTGACTTTCCCTGGGAGAATGGTGTTTGTGTCCCGTTAGATTGTAAAGCCAAACTCGGTTCTATTTCCTAAACCTAACCACGTGCTTTTGTTGACTAAATCCAACAATGCAAGTTTGTTGTTGAAGGAAGAAAAAAAGTCAATTCGCTGTGTTGTACTGACATAGTGCGTTTATTTTGAAACGGTAAATTTCCTGTGAGAACAGAAGTGTATTTTGAAAGAAGACAATGCATGTAACAGGCAGAACTTCACACGGCATTCCAGAATGTCAACAACCAACACACCCAGGGTACCTTGCACATCGTATCCTGACGTGGAGAGTCCATGACCAAACGTTGATATGTGATGAGGTCGAAGTGAGAATGTGTTGGTTTGGTAGAAAGAAACTGGCTCTTAAATGAAACTGCTCGCAACAAGGTCTGTGGATTATCTTGACTAACCGGGTCATGATTTCTGAATAGAGTCACTGCTGTTGAGCTTTTCAGATGTACTTTTTTGGTGCTGTTAGCACCACAAGCTGAGTGCCATCTAGTTCCAGTACATTGGAGAGAAGGCAGACTCTTTCTACGGCTGATATCTCAAACACTCACACCAAAACAATCTAGATGAATAAATAGCACTACAGGTAAGAGGAAAAATATGGGTTTTTGATTTTGAGGTGAACTGTCCCTTTAAACTTTGTTTGCTTTGTTACTGAGAGCATGAACTGACGTACACAAATGACACTTAACATTTAAAGTCCTTCCTGTATTTTATCTGACATTCCTGTTATGTTTCTCTTAAAACTTTCCCAGAAATCTACTTCATGAATTCACTGTGTGTTTTTATTAGTGGAAGCATTCAAAGCAGAAGGGTGGCCCAGCATGCCCTCTTAAAAGGCATTTGATCTTTGACCTTTCAGCCTGTGAAGTACGGAAACACCCAAGTATTACACTTCCAAGTGTTTTGACATATAAGGATTTTGATTTTTAGTGAACTTCTATCTGCCCGTTCAATTCTGGTTTTATTTGTTCAGTTGTTGAGAAATCTGTCACAATATGAAGAACTATGTTTTGTTTTTGTCTTACTCCTTACACCGGTTACTTTCTAAACAGCCTGTTATCTCTCCTACAGCTTTTGTAGGGACTATTTTTTCATTAGAAAGTAGTTCTAATGTCATGTGGATTATCAAGGTAGTATCAAGAACACTGCTTCTGGACACAATTATTTCTGGGGATAAAGATCGTTTTTATCATTCATTCATCTGCCCCATTATTTTCTTGGTTAATGGCTTTATTTTTTTGTCAATAAGACCTCTTGCAGAAAATGTGTGCCACAATTTGAGCCAAAGAAGACGTCTTCACATTACTTAAGTCTGACCAACAGTCCGAACTGGAAAAATATTAAATTTACATTATCAGGAGAATATAAAACCAGCAAATACCTACAATGGAAAAGCTGTAACTCGATACATCTTTGGTATTTCGACTTAAAACATGTCTTATTCCTCATTATTTATTGAGTTAACTAATCATTTTAGTTCCTCGTGTTACTTTTGATTAAATGTGGACGTTCAATACTTTGAGTAGAGCTGCAAGAAGTAATCAATTAGCTGTCAACTATTAAATTAATTGCCAACTAATGTGATTATCAATTAATCAGTTTGAGTAAAACAACTACAAAACAATTCAATTCTGCAATTCCAGCTTCTTAAATGTGGATATGTTGTGTTTTTTTCTCCTCTATGGCAGTAAACTGAGTATCTTTAGTTTGTGGACATTAAAAAGACATTTGAGGACATCATCGTAGGCTTTTGGAAACACTGATTGACATTTTTCACCATTTTCTGACATTTTATAGACTAACTACTATTGATTAATCAAGAAAATGATAGATAGCTTATACGGCAGTGATTATGATCGTTAGTTGCAGCCCTAAATGTGCTGCTCCAACTAAATTTTGTGAAGCTAAGGTAAGGTAAAAATCCCAAAGACCTTGTCAGATAAAGCCCAAACTATCTGCATGGACAGATACAATAGGGATGATTTGGGTGAACTGACCCTCAGATTTAAGAATAGCAGCAGAAAAACACAAAACTGGATTCTTTGTATATTTTTAGAATGACTGACAACAGTGCTGATGTTTTCTGTCAGAGGTTTAATGAAGTAAAAATAACGTAAATTCTTGACCTGCTTCCTTTTAAAACAAGGAGACATTCTTTGTTATCTGCAGCAGTGCATGATGGATCAAAAGCTCACACACATACACACACACCACAGACAGCAGTACAAACCAACAGACTCAGCAGCTCTCAGCGGAGGAATAGCTGAAGTCTGATTGTGTTGTTTTCAGTGGTATTTTCCCATAGATAGACAGAAACAGTCTTTGCTCCGGTTACGCAAGGAGAGTTCAGCCTGTTGCCAAGACTAACAGGCAGACTGGCAGTTTGGAAAACACCCAGCTGAACTCTGCCAACCCTCTCCACGTCTTCTTCTTCTTCTTTCATTATTTCAATTCTTCTTCAAATCTTAAAACAAAACTCCAGCTATCAAACATGAAATCCATCAACAAGGTGGAAAAGCTCACTGATTTATCCAGATAAAAGTTTCATTTCCCTCTGCAGGACACCAACACCACAAAGGTCAGAGGTCAAAGTAACCTGAGAACAGAGGAGGATTGGTTTTTATTGTTTATTTTTCATTTTCTCTTGTTGGTTTGTGTCATTCTTTTTCATTTCTTGTCCTTTTCTCTCTTTAATCTGTCCATTTTGTGTCTTCCCTTCAGCACGGTTGTGTAACAGAACAAAACTGAACATGATTTCTCTTTTCTTCTCCCCCCGTCTATCTGTCTTTCCTTCTCCTCGCCCTGTCAAAACAATTTTGCTTCATCCTGGCATTCCTCTCATCCTTTTTTTACTACTTTCAGTTTGTCTTGTTTCATGATGTTTGTCTTATTTCCTCCCGTTCCCTCTGCTGTTTATTATCCTTGAAGTCTCTCTGCTCTTTCCCAGCCCAGAAACTCCTGTTTGTACTAAACATCCTTCCATCACTCCTCGTCTTCTACACTCTTATTCTACAGTTCCACTTTTCCTCTTTTATAACAGCACAACAACCAATATGTTTTTTATTTGCGTCTGTAAACCGTTTAAAACCCAAAGATATTTAATTCACAATAATGAGGATGAATAGAAACCAAAAAAAGCAGCAAATCTGCACTTTGGTCAAGCTGAAACCAGAGAATGTAACTTTCATTTGCACTCACAGATGTATTTGTAATTGCAGATAGGCATAGAAAGTGTTGACATAATATGGAGAAGTAGAAGTAGAGACATTAACAGTTGTGTTCATTTACATACAGGTCTATACCATCACCTTTGTCCACGATAGAAAACACTCTGCGGAGTGGATTTTATTCTTCCAAATGGGTTCTCTTTGTGCTATAAATACGCGCACAGTGTATACTTCCTGTGTAACCTCGACACAGTGAAAATTACATATGTGACGGGCTGCAAGTGGTGATATACATTAATGTAAAAAAATAAATAAATAAATAAATCACACCCACACATTTTTCACCTGCAATTATGGAGTGAAATGTGTTTGTCACATACATTCAAGCAATTATGGAGCCCTATTCACGCGTTTCTGTACGTAAGCACCTAATCAGAAAACACTGGCAGCTGGCACCGTGTGTGTGTGTGTGTTTGTGTGTGTATGTATGTGTATGTGTGTGAGATTTTCATATTGTCAACAACACACACACACACACACACACTGGTAATTACTGTCTTTCACACCGATGGATGATGTTCCTTGTGGCTCGTCACATGCAGCGTTTTAATGAAGTCATTTCATTGGTTAAAATCAGTTTGATTGACAGGTGACAAAATAGCTCATTTGCATGACGCTTCAAACTCTTAAAAATTTCCTCAAGGTTCCTCTCAAGATGTTTTTTTCTCGTGAACATTCAAGTGAAGAATGGTACCAGAAACATCTCCACTAGATAAGTGGTTAAAATGGTGGAAGGATTCCCACAGTCGAGCAGGAAAAGGCCTTTGGTAGGTCAGGTAGGGATGCTCTTACTGCTCAGATTAATCACATCTTTCATTTCTAATATTACCAACATGTACTGTACACTGTGCCTTAAGTTATAGCAAAGTTATTAAAGAGTTAAAGGTCTTTGGCTCCACAGTTGAGGACAGTAATCCCTCGTCTGGCCCCTGAAGATGGCAGCGTTAAAAACATCTATGAGGAAAACAGGTTGTGTTAATAATAGAATTTAGGAAAAGTTGAGAATAAATGACATTTTCTTTTGTATTGTACTTTTTTTTTTATTACGATGAGCTAAGAATATTTAGATTTTACTTAATTCAATTCAATTCAATTTTATTTATAAAGCCCAATATCACAAATCACAATTTGCCTCACAGGACTTTACAGCATACGACATCCCTCTGTCCTTAAGACCCTCACAGCGGATAAGGAAAAACTCCCCAAAAAAAAACCCCTTTAACGGGGAAAAAAACGGTAGAAACCTCAGGAAGAGCAACTGAGGAGGGATCCCTCTTCCAGGACGGACAGACGTGCAATAGATGTCGTACAGAACAGATCAGCATAATAAACTTAATGGTGCTCTGACCATGACAGAATGGAAAGCATGTTAAATCTTCATGTTTGTAAGTTGGCATCTTTGTTTCTAAAGCTTGGGGCAAAAACAGGATTGTGTTTTAGTATATTTTTGTAATTTATGTCATTACTCTGGTTTCTGTTGCCTCCTTTTTTTTAATGGTGTCTTGTTAGCATGTTAAGGACGGGCAAATTACTTATGCATTTTTATTTAACCTTTATTTTATCTCGGAAATACACTGAGGTAGAGACCTCATTTACGTACAATGTAGCTGAGTAAAACAATATAAAATAAAAGCACTTAGACAGAAAAAAAGAGGAACTTACATAAAGGTAGCAGCGAGAAGTAAAAAGCAATGAAACCACAATTAAAAATGTAAAAAAATAAAAAAATAAATAAAAGTATCAGTGATAAATAAAAACTGTTAAAATGACACTACATGACACTACAATGAAAGAAAATCAAATCTACCCAAACTTCTTTTAATAACTAAAAAAAACTTGTGGAGAGAAAAAATGAATCCAAAATTACATTTTACAGAAGGACTGTTGGAATAAATAAGTCATGTTCAAGTTCAAGTTTTATCCAGGAGCCGAACCTTGACTCTTCAGATTTGTAGACACACGTGTTAAACATTGTGTCACCAATGTTATAGGTGAAAACAGGCTCAGCAGCCAGCCCCAAAAATGCGCTAAAGCTTGTTGAGAATTTTCCCTCAAGACATTGGTGAATTTGTGTGAGTCTTATTGTTTGTAATTCTTTTTAAAACTCCTTTGAAAAGAAAGATGGTTGTCATGCTTTAGGCAGCTGAACACAGGACTTTCATTTGGAACAACAAAATTTTTTTACTGATTGTTTTGTCAGTAGTGTAGGGGTGAATACCAGTGCTTTTAAAATAAAATATCCATAAATCCAACATTCAATACTATCTAATGCTTAGTTTGTTGCCCTCAGACATTTTCTTTGCCAGTGTTTAAGATTTACTTTTGTCTTTATCCCAAGAGGACAGAGTGAATGTACATCAGTCATCATCATCTTCATCTTTTAGGTTTACTTCAGGTTTCTGTCCTCAGCGGAGTCTGTAGGCCTCCTTGAAAACCTCATTAACAGAGTGTTAATATATTTCCCAGAGGGCCTTTGTGTTGCTGTGCCTTTGTTTGTGTCGTTTTTACTCATTTGTCTTTCTCTACATGTTGATGTCACTTCTTCAGTGAGTTCATCAAAGGCTTTCCTCAGAAGAGCCTCCTCTCCTTCCTCGCAAACAAAACACTTCTCTGCCTCTCGTCACCTGCTGTTCTCACACCCTGTTACAGGGAGTTAGTGCCTCCCAGTGGACACATGCTGAATCACACTCTGAGGTCTGAATGCAGTGTTTCACTCAGGCCTTCATTTCTGCCTGTTGTAGTTCGTGTGTAGACTGTTATTATTCCTCCTCTTAGTACTCCTACCATCATTCTTATGTTGCTTCTTAAATTACGATTACACTGACTGCTAGTAATGGCAGCAGTAGGTTACAAAACTAATACTACCACAACTTTTACCACGACACTGCTACGCCTACCAGTATTAGCACTGCTGCTTGAGCTGCTACAATACATCTACCACTAATAGTATGGCTACGTCTACTGCCATTAGAAGCACTAGCACTGGTACTGGTACAACAAATACTATAGTTTCTACAACTGTATTACTACAATTTCTTTGGTACTGCTACATCTTTACACTGCTGTGCCGACTTGTATTATTAGTCCTGTGGCTATAGTGCTACTTCAGTACATCTACTGCCAGTAGTACGGCCACTTCTACTGCCACCAGAAGCACTAGTGGTACAAGCACTAGCACTGATACAACTACAACAAATACTATAGTTACTATAGCTGTACTACTATAATTTCTGTTGGTACTGCTACATCTTTGCACTGCCATGCCTACTTGACACAAACTCTGGTGCTATACCACAAATACTATAGCTATTACAGCTTTACCACTACAGCTTCTATTGGTACTGCTACATCTCTACACTGCTATGCCTACTTGAATTATTAGTGCTGCTGCTAGTGCTACTACAGTACATCTGCTGCCAGGAGTACAGCTACTTCTACTGCCACCAGACGCACTAGTAGTACAAGCATTAGCACTGGTGCCATACAACAAATACTAGTTGATACAGCTTTACCACTACAACCTCTATGGGTATTGCTACAACTTTGCCTACTTATATTACTAGTGCTGCTGTTAATACTACTACAGTATATCTACTACCAGTGGTAGGCTGTTCCCACTGCCATTAGCAGTACTAAAAGTAAAAACACTAGCAGTGATACTACTACAACAAAAACTGTAGTTACTACAGTTCTGCTACTACAATGTCTATTGGTACTGCTACATCTTTACACTGCTATGTCTACTTGTATTATTAGTCCTGTGGCTACAGGGCTACTTCAGTACATCTACTGCCAGTAGTACAGCTACTTCTACTGTCACTAGCATCACTAATTGTGCAAGCACTAGCACTGGTACTTCTACAACAAGTACTATAGTTTCTCCAACTCTACTTCTACAACTTCTATCGGCTATCTGCTATGTCAACTAGTAGTGATAGTGCACCTACATCTACCAGTAGTATGACTACTTCTACTGCCACTAGCAGCACTAATAGTACTAGCACTAGCAGTAGTGGCAGTACAACTGATAATATTACTACAACTACTACTGTAGTACTATTGGTACTACTACTGTGCAAATGCTTCTAGCAGTATTACTAGTACTTATAGGCTACTACCACTGCCACCAAGTTGTACCTCTTGTACAAACACTG
Source organism: Epinephelus lanceolatus (assembly GCF_041903045.1). NCBI lineage: Eukaryota > Metazoa > Chordata > Actinopteri > Perciformes > Serranidae > Epinephelus > Epinephelus lanceolatus. The sequence continues at coordinate 27,671,607 of NC_135752.1, forward strand.
ACACTAGTACTATTACTATTACACGCATGCTGCTACCACTAGTACTTCCATAATTATTACCCATACTGCACTGTACTGTAGTTACTATATAGGCTATTACTACTGATCCTACAGATACTACTGCCCCTATTTTTTAGTGGCACTACTATTTGTTCTGCTTCTACTCTTGGTGCTAGTAATACAAGTTCTGCAACTCAGACTAATATTACAACTGTAATTAATGCTGCAACAAGTAGTATCTCTAGTGTAGTACAAGTACAGGTACTACTACAACAGCTACTGCTGCAAAATGTAATCCTGGAACAATAGTACATGAAGGTGTGATAACTGCTGTGTTCACGTGATTACTGCTGTAGCGTGTGGTGAGCGTGGTTTTGAATATTGGGCTGCTGTTGACTTTAAACACTGAGCATGAATCACTAGCTCTGGATCAGCTGTTCAGCTCTGTGTGTATCTATGAAAACACCACTGTGTTTGTTCAAGGAAGGGACGGTTTCATGTCAAAGAGGGTGGCAGGAGCCCACTGGTCAGGAATGTTTAATGTGGCAATGTGGCCGGTTCTGGTTTTCAGATCTGCAGATGAAAAGTGCTCTCAGGGATCAGGAAGAAAGACCAGAGGGTTGATTGTTCAAATCTGAAGACCATGACTAACCTTTATTTTGTAGCTCTAAAAAACCTCGAAAACAGAAACGAGAGTAAATGTGATGATGTATCTGTCGTAGATGTTTTCTCAGGTAAATCTCTCAGCTGCTTGAAGACAAATATGAACAGAACAGTCCTGTTGTCACTGAATTCAAGTGTGTGTTCAAGCAAAATATGTACTGTAAAACAGCAGCACCTCAGGGGTAAAGGCTCCCATTGTGTACATTCACAAAGAAATGTCATATTTACAGTAATTGCCTCAAATACGGAAGACTATCTTTTGCATTTTGCTATTGTTTTAAGATAAGATAACCCTTTATTCATCCCACGGTGGGGAAATTTTCAACATTACAGTGGTGATTGATTGTCCATAGATTTAGTATGTGTGGTCTACTGGGAACAGTGTTAGTTGTATGGTCTGACAGCAGCAGGAAGGACCTGTGGTATCTCTCCTTCAAACACAGCGGGTAAAGCAGCCTGTCACTGAAGGAGCTGCCCAGTGCTGTCAAAGTGTCCTGCATAGGGTGGGACATGTTGTCCATAAGGAATGATAGCTTGGCTTCCCAGGACAGAGCTCCTTTTCTTTATCAGTTGTTCATTGACATTCAATATCTTTTCACATATGCTTCATATCAGCTTGTTAACATGTGGTGGTGTTTTTATGAACCAAAGAAAAGTTTATGAGAGACTTCTTTTCATCTTAATGTGTGCATAGATGGCCCTTTTTTGCATGCTTAGTATGTATTTTCTGCCAATTTATACCTAATAAAATCAAAAATATTTGCAGCGATACATGTTTACTCTAAAATTAGTCTTGAAGTTTAGAAGTAACACTGAAAATGAAACTTTTTTTTTTGTCTTTCAGGTCACCAACACTACAAATTTCTTACTGACCTGTAAGAGAGTTTTTACATATAGCAGTTTTCAGTTAATAGGGTCTGAATCCTCTGTAACTAAGCAAGTAATAGCACTGGAGGCCAGTGATACCTAACTAAAATTTCAACAAGCCAATCTGTAAACACTCAACAATGTCAGAAAGGTATCATACTGTAATTAATTAGGACAAACAATCAAACAGACCAGTATGAAGTAAGAAATTATGACCTTTTTTTGTCATCAAGATGAATGCGACAGTAAAGCTTTCCAGTCATATTGCCCAGCTTTATTTAAATGCATATGTCCTGTTTCGTGGATTTTAGCCATCAAACCTGACACTGAGCGTGAATTCTAATTCAAAAGGTGCATTTTTGTAAATGTTTTGTATTTGTGTTGTCAGACTCTTGCAGATCGAAGGCCGCCAGCAGCCGCTGACCACTGAGCTTCTAAATCTTCAGGAGAAGAAGAAACAGACCGAGCAAGAGCTAAAGAGGAACTCCAGTCTTCAGGCGTCCACTGTAAGTGACCACATGATATCTTACACACAGGTGACAGTGGGTTAAATAAACTAACAAGAATATCATTGTGTCAAAAAGTAAGCAGAAGAGGACATGTTACTGAGATACGCTGAAATATGATGATATATAATAAATATGACCGATGTTAAACATTTATTAGGTGGCTCAGATATCTTATTTTATAGAGCAGTTTTCACAAGGTTAAACAATGATGCAAGTAAAATTATAACATTGGAGAGTAAAACATCAGAAAATAAACACAATGAAAAATGTGTGCAGCAAAAACTATAATAACGGTACAAATCGCATATAAATGGTTATCTAAAAAAGCTTTTTTAGAAATAAGAATAGGTTTTCAAAAGGGAAAATAGATATTTGTTACTATCTTCTACGACTGACTTTTGAGTCACAGAGCCATTTTCTGTGTTCATATTTACACAGATGAGATGATTATCACAATAATATAATCACGTTTAGTCAATACGAAAATCAGAAACCAGATATGGAAAGTGTGACTAAATAATTTGAACTCTAGGACCACAGCTTTCAACAGCAACTAATCATCTTTATTTGTTTAAGTAAACCAATGAGATCGCTGTAGTTCCTTTTTTGTCCTCCTCAGTTTCAGCTGTGTGCATTTCGAGAGCTACAGGCCTCCATCACCGAGCGTTTGCTCCAATCAGAGAAGTTGGTGTTCCAAGAAGAGGCACTGATCACACTCCGTAACCTGCTGACCCAAGACCTGCACCGGTACCAGGAAGAGACGCAGAGACTCACCTGTTTCACACAGAAGATATTAAAACAGTCCAACAGGTACCCAACTCCACATCCTGTCTGACAAAATAACTGAGTATAACTGATTTAGTTTAACTTTGATTAAATTTACATAATTAAAAAACCTGTTTTACATGTGTTAAATATAAAATAAGATGTAATTCAGATGAGAAAACACGTAAAAGAAAGAGTCTGAGTTTCATTTTGCTGACTGCAGTGTTCAGGTCAGTCAGTTGTTCCCATCTAAAGGTATTTAAACATTTCGCTTTATGTTTCTCTTTCAGAGGGGAAGCGTTCACCAGCAGACAGAGTGACCACAGCATGCAGGGAAAGAACGAGACAGAAACAGAAAACAACATGGTACAGTTCAACTCAGCCTTTACACTCACAGCACCCACAGCTCCTCTCTGATTTGTTGTCTCACCTCCTATACGTTGGTTTGTTCTACTTCCCTGTTTCAGTCAAACCTCTAAAAAACAATGCTTAACAATATTTATTGTTTGTTAGTTGGTGAGTTTTTGGGGCATTAGAAACCAAACTAACAGCACACCTGACCCGAGGTGCCAGGGTCCAGCTAAAGTCATAACACATCCAGACATTTTTAAAATGCACAAAACACACATCGAGCTGATTGGTCCCACTCTGCATTAGATGATCTCATGCTGTGAGTGTGATAAAGGTTTTTGTGCACAACCTTTTCTGTAATATGTCTCACAGCAGGTACTGACATTTCATCCTCTTTTCCTGTGAATGTTATCCTTACCCGAACCACACAGATGAATCCATATCTCACTCCTGACATGGCAGATCTCTACAAACGCAGCTCTTTTAGAGGACAATGTTACAGAGAAATCTGTGTATCCGCTGTTCCACATGTACAACGTCTTTCTCAGCATTTTCTGACAGTCATAATGACATCTAACAAGCAGAGATCTGGGTCGTTCACTGATGCGAAGACAAGGCTGTAGCGCTCTGTGGCCTGTTCAAGTAACTCTGCAAGATAAATATTGAGGTTCAGGCCCTCTGTCCCTTCAAGAGGTCCCTTATGAGGATATTACTTGTGTCCTCCGAAGCTGTCACACTTTCCTTCCACAGATTTGACACAGTCAATGAGTTGTTTGGCTTCTTTTCTGAATTAAGGTAGCAGTGTCTGATGTTTCACATATTCACATGTGTTTCACTGTGGCTCTTTGTGGTGGTCTGAACAGCAACTTTAAGCGGACTGGACCTCCAGTTGGGCAGCTGGCACTGCAACATGGCAGCAAGTCAGACTGTAGCTCTCTAGAGGAGGATTTGGTTCGTCCTTCCCTCTTGATGAAATGATGTCTGAGCAGTAAAAAAAGGAAGTTTTAGAGGCATTAGATACAGTTTTTCTGCCATGTTTTGGAATTTTTACAAACAGTCAACTTAAATCTTCATGGCTTGCAAGTATCCCCAACCAAAAGTCTGTAAGTGATATGTTATATGTTCTTAGAAATAATAATTAGTTGCAGTTTAGATCGTTTTACGCTCCACAAGGAAAAAACATGATAGCATCACAACCAATCAGAGGCTCAGAGGGAAGTTTGAAATCTAAAATATCTTTAACATTAATACTACGTACTGTAAATGAAAAAATTAAAGAAACTTAGTTATTAAAAAAAAACATTAAATTTTCATTATCTAAACCAGTTCTTTTCAACTTTTTTGGGTTGTAACCATTTATAAAGAAGCAAATATCTGGTGACAGGTGCTCCTCACATTGTAAGATGTAAAACTAAACATAATATTACAAGTAACTAAGAATACATTAAGTGCAACATTTTACAGAATCCGCTGCAAGAAAAGATAATGTTGGTTCAACAAGGTCAAGTTCAGTGTATGGTGGAGAAAAGTTAAACAACAAAGCAAAGATAAAGCGTGAAGATAAACCTCAGTGCAGTTTTGTTGAGGTAGAACAGTGTCACTGTATCTTTGTCTACATGTGTGTGTGTGTGTGTGTGTGTGTGTGTGTGTGTGTGTGTGTGTCTGGCATTGGTCCAGCTGTTGTCAGTCTTTCTCAGACAGTCGGAGTGGAGACAGAGGAAACATCTGCCTGCTCATCTGGCTCTGTCTGTCACACACACACACAGATGCAGACCTACACACACACACACACACACACACACACAGCATCAGTTTCCTAAAAAAAAAATAAACAAAAAAAACAACAACCCATAATAGACTGACACAGTTGTGACAGGAAACGATGAGGGAAGAAACCTGGTTTGGAGTCTTATTATAACAGGAAACCTGTCAAAGTGTCACCACAGTTTAATTTGTGAAGCTTAAACACAAACAGCAGACAGGCCGGCTGCCAACGTGCCGCATCTCCCGCACAGAAATACAACATGAATCAGGCTCATCCTTTTTTAGTTTGCACAGGTTTCCATTGAAAAATACCAGATTTTTATAGCAGGACGTAAAAGTGAAACCGCACCAAAAATCGATCATTTGAGCGACTGGAGTAGATTTTTTAGTTTACTTCTTCATATTTAACAGCTGAATTCATACAGTATCAGTCACGATTAATTTCAGTGGATCACAATGGACAATAAAAAAATCAACAAATTTCTTATGTTATGGTTTCAGAATGATGAAGACAGTTTGATAACAATTAGAAACAAAATCAGACGTATTCCCATGGCAACTGTCATGTTTTCCCAGATGATGTACAGACTTTTAGGCATTTTAATATCTCAAATGGCCTGAAAAATGGTGCATATAGATGCCAAAAATAGGGTTGGGGAAAAATCTCCCCAGGGTAGCACGCACCTGAACCCCCCACTAAGTTTATGCCGAGCCCCGAATGTTTACAACATCTGGCTCTGACCCTGGTGGCGAAGCCTTTCAAAGCTGAGTGTCTATTGATCAAAGGTTTTGTTCAGCCAAGGTTAGAGATGGTTCACTTTCAAGGTTAGAATAAAAAATGTTTGCTGCTGGTAGGAGATGGGATGCAAACAATGGTCTCTGCTGTCAAAGTCAACTTACACTGGAGGCACATTACACATTGAATCCCCTGCAACCATTGCTGTCTGTGTAAGCCCACACACTACTGGCATCTTGACACACCTTTAAAGCTCTAAAGTCAGACTCTACTGTCATTTTGTTTTGATTTGGTGTTCAGAAACATGCTGATTGTGTGGCGCCTGGTGGCGACATACGAAGGCAATGTCCTTGCCTCAGTAGCCATGGGTTCAATTTCAGCCTGCATCCCTTTCACACTTAGACTGTCCTCTCTAATAGAGGCGAAAAGCTAAAACAAATCTTTAGATTAAACATATTAATCATGATTACATTCAGTATTATTTAGGCCAAACTGTCAAAAATAAAGAGTTTGACAATTATACACCTGTCACCTAGTCACTGATTCAATGTCACTTGTAAAGTGGATTTAAATAGAAATAGGTCAACTCAGTGCAAAACTGGATTTCACAGATGACAGAATTTAAAGAATTTGACTTGTGGCAGTTTATAACTCTGACGCCCCCAAAAAGCTAGCTCATAAAGCAAAATGACCTCATGTCGTTTCTGCTTTAAGTGTCAGGGGACAGGGAGGGTGAGGGGAACTCAGACCCTCGACACCTTCAGCCCACGGTCTCACGCTTCTCCCTGTTAATCTAGACGAGCCTCTCCGCCCCAAGAGAGGCTCAGTAACCTTTTTACCAGATTGATTGAGGTTAATCCGTCAGAAAATGAGCCAGGATTTATATAATCACACTTTATTTTGATTAGATATAAATTTAATAGATTTAGATCAGATTTGATATAGAGGTTTTTGTAGATTCAGTGATCCATTCTGGATTTGAGACTTTTATAGCGCTCACAGACACTGTGCTGAACGTGAGCTTGGTATGTCTGGTGTTCTCTGTTATATAGTCTAAGTGAAACCATCAACATGTCAAACTGCATTGTGCAAAAGTTATTATTATAGTAGCATATTAAGAGCTTAGGTAATAACTCAGGTAACGTCTGTTTATGGATTTTTGAGAGGAGCAGCTGGACGAGCTAAACTGTCAGCATTCCCCCGTCTTAGTAACTATCAAAAAATCACAAAAATAAATTAAAAAATGCTCTATAAAGGTTTGACACAGGTGCACTTAGTCATCAGATCAGACATCTGGGCTGCAGTTTGATGCTCATGGGGAAATATTTAGAGAAAATGTGTTTTACGAAGATCAGTGTGGGTGAGAAGTGCTGATGATTTTTGTTGTATTATATTCTAATTTTGTTTCATTGTATAGAGACACTAGAGAGTAGGACAGATGCAGGACGATGTTATTAAGTGCAAGAAGAAGTCAGCACGCTATTTTTGTGCATTTCTCCTCAGTTTAATATACTGGTTAATATTTATGATATAGGAATAATTGTGAGTGGCACAGGGCCGCAGTGGTTAGCATTGTCGCCTCACAGCCTGGGGTGGGGGAGCTCCTCTGTGTACAGTTTGCATGTTCTCCCTGTGTCAGTGTGGGTTTTCTCCAGGTACTCCAGCTTCCTCCCACAGTTCAAAGACATGCAGGTTAATTGGTGACTCTAAATTGTCCGTAGGTGTGAATGTGAGTGTGAATGGTTGTCTGTCTCTATGTGTCAGCCCTGTGATAGTCTGGTGACCTGTCCAGGGTGTACCCTGCCTCTCGCCCGATGTCAGCTGGGATAGGCTCCAGCCCCCCGCAACCCCGAACAGGTGGTTACAGAAAATGAATGAATGAGTGGAATTAATTGTTTCAGAAAGTGTTCAACTATTATACTTTTGTACCCACTGATAGATTACTGAATGGGCCTACTGGGCACAGGCCAGGCCATGAATGCTGAAAAAAAGTGCAGCGTTGCTCTACAACATACAGGACGTGGGGACCTTCAGTAAGCTGCTTTTAGTTTTCCATATTTAACATATCACTAATCTTTGACAGGCTTACCCCACGATCATACATCTGAGCTCATTTTTGTCATTCCCACGTGAAATAAAGAAACATCCAGGATTAGTTGGAGCAGATTTCAACCTGATTTGTAACAAATATTCCTGCTGAAGGGATAATTGACGGCTAAGCAAAGTGAAAAAATGGGCTGGCTTTAAGGACCGAGCGCCGGTTGGTTAATAATTTCTGTTATTTACTGCCATGGAGAGGGGAGGAGGAGTGTGTGTGTGTGTGTGTGTGGGGGGGGGGGGGGCAACAACAACAACACAGGAACATATTGCCAAGCAGATTGCCTCAGGCCAAACGTTGCTCGACGTTTTGCTCTCTGTGAGAGACGTACGTGTCCAAAACAAGACTGCTGCCACTAATTGGTTATATATTTTATTTTTTATTACACTGTTGTTTCCTCTCTCTTTCTCTCTGCTGCAGTGACAGTTTTGCTTTTGTGTGTGCAGCGTTTAACTGCATCTGCTTGTTTGCATCTGCGTGTCACACCGACAACTTGGACAATGCTGTTTGATGTTGAGGTGATACGTGTGTCTCACAGTAATAACTCTGGCTGTGAGTTTAGACTGGGAGAGGTGTCTGTGTGAGGAGAAAGTGAAGAAGTGAGAAAAGTTGGAAGCGCTAAGAAGTGCTGAGGGTGAAAGTCATGTTTATAAGATTCTTCTGATTCTTCTTCTGATCTGAAGACATGGACTGCGGCAGGAATGTTAATATGCACAGTAGTTATCTTCTGTCACTGCGTAAAGTCTTCTTTTAAAATATTTTCCAAGACAAACTAGAAAACATCTCCTGGGCGGAGGACGCATCTGAATGGGGAGCACATGCATTAAAACAGACATAGGCCTATATAACTGATGTACTGAGTTCATAAAATATTTCTAGAAGTACAGTACAGGCCAAAAGTTTGGACACACCTTCTCATTCAATGCGTTTTCTTTATTTTCATGACTATTTACATTGTAGATTCTCACTGAAGGCATCAAAACTATGAATGAACACATGTGGAGTTATGTACTTAACAAAAAAAGGTGAAATAACTGAAAACATGTTTTATATTCTAATTTCTTCAAAATAGCCACCCTTTGCTCTGATTACTGCTTTGCACACTCTTGGCATTCTCTCGATGAGCTTCAAGAGGTAGTCACCTGAAATGGTTTTCCAACAGTCTTGAAGGAGTTCCCAGAGGTGTTTAGCACTTGTTGGCCCCTTTGCCTTCACTCTGCGGTCCAGCTCACCCCAAACCATCTCGATTGGGTTCAGGTCCGGTGACTGTGGAGGCCAGGTCATCTGCCGCAGCACTCCATCACTCTCCTTCTTGGTCAAATAGCCCTTACACAGCCTGGAGGTGTGTTTGGGGTCATTGTCCTGTTGAAAAATAAATGATCGTCCAACTAAACGCAAACCGGATGGGATGGCATGTTGCTGCAGGATGCTGTGGTAGCCATGCTGGTTCAGTGTGCCTTCAATTTTGAATAAATCCCCAACAGTGTCACCAGCAAAACACCCCCACACCATCACACCTCCTCCTCCATGCTTCACAGTGGGAACCAGGCATGTGGAATCCATCCGTTCACCTTTTCTGCGTCTCACAAAGACACGGCGGTTGGAACCAAAGATCTCAAATTTGGACTCATCAGACCAAAGCACAGATTTCCACTGGTCTAATGTACATTCCTTGTGTTTCTTGGCCCAAACAAATCTCTTCTGCTTGTTGCCTCTCCTTAGCAGTGGTTTCCTAGCAGCTATTTGACCATGAAGGCCTGATTGGCGCAGTCTCCTCTTAACAGTTGTTCTAGAGATGGGTCTGCTGCTAGAACTCTGTGTGGCATTCATCTGGTCTCTGATCTCTGAGCTGCTGTTAACTTGCGATTTCTGAGGCTGGTGACTCGGATGAACTTATCCTCAGAAGCAGAGGTGACTCTTGGTCTTCCTTTCCTGGGTCGGTCCTCATGTGTGCCAGTTTCGTTGTAGCGCTTGATGGTTTTTGCGACTCCACTTGGGGACACATTTAAAGTTTTTGCAATTTTCCGGACTGACTGACCTTCATTTCTTAAAGTAATGATGGCCACTGGTTTTTCTTTAGTTAGCTGATTGGTTCTTGCCATAATATGAATTTTAACAGTTGTCCAATAGGGCTGTTGGCTGTGTATTAACCTGACTTCTGCACAACACAACTGATGGTCCCAACCCCATTGATAAAGCAAGAAATTCCACTAATTAACCCTGATAAGGCACACCTGTGAAGTGGAAACCATTTCAGGTGACTACCTCTTGAAGCTCATCGAGAGAATGCCAAGAGTGTGCAAAGCAGTAATCAGAGCAAAGGGTGGCTATTTTGAAGAAACTAGAATATAAAACAAGGTGAAATAACTGAAAACATGTTTGAATGAACTATGAATGAACACATGTGGAGTTATGTACTTAACAAAAACTCCACGTGTTCATTCATAGTTTTGATGCCTTCAGTGAGAATCTACAATGTAAATAGTCATGAAAATAAAGAAAACGCATTGAATGAGAAGGTGTGTCCAAACTTTTGGCCTGTACTGTATATCAGACTCCAAAAAAATATCCAGGCCGTGGCCCCCCTAGCCTCTCGTTTCCATTATCTGTGAAACAACTAAAAGCAAATAAGGAACTAAAGGAACACCCAGGAGAAAGTACAAAACAACCCTGAAAACAACCTAAAGAAGCTAAAAGAACAAATTAAAAAGCTACAAACAACCTAAAGAGGAAAGAAACCACTCTGAAGAAGCTGAATAACAACACAAATAACAGGAAATAACCATTAAGAACCATTAAAGGGCAAAACACTGTACAAATAAGAACGCAAAACACCAGAAACCAACCACAAACAGCCATGAAAAGGCAGAACGCTGTCCAAAGAAATGAGAAAACAACCTTAAGCAGTTAAAAAAAACAAATTAAAAAGCTACAGACAGTCTAAAAAGGGAATAATCCACTCTGAAGAAGCTGTATAATGACGCAAAAAGCCAGAAAAACAACTACAAACAATCATGACAGGGCAGAACACTGTACGAGAAACTGGAAAACAACCAGAAGAGGCTAGAAAACAACCATGTGAAGTTATGATGCAAAACTACGAGGCTTGAAAACTCAGTTGTCTCCGACTAAGAATTTAAGTCTAGATAGACAACTAAGTCTTGCTTATCAACTATTGAGTCGTGTTTTTTTCCCTCATTGATCCGTATTCTCATTTGCAACATTGACTTCTATTTTTCCACACCAGACAAAAGAGCTGAAACACCAAAATAAACTCTTTGTCTTGTTGACTTTTAATAAGAACCTATTTTATAATGGGATGTATACCATCTAGCGCTGTTTGTGGGAGCAGCACTGTCCATAGTACTGAAATTAAGTAGAGATCGAGAGACGGACACAACTCGTCTTAGCTGTTTCGAGAGCCGTAAGCTTCAAACAGCTGACTTTTACAGCTAATCGTATATAAATTCCAAACATATCTAGCGCTCTGCTTGTGCTATGTTCTTCTCTGAGCGCCCTGATTAATACATTTATACCCAAATAGGCTATATATCATGAATTATTGGGAGCAACTACGCAATTATAAGTAAAATCGGACATTTAGCACTCCTGCATAACCCAAGTGGAATGATTCTTTGTTTCATAACCACATTTTCCTGCCACTGTGAGTCAAATCCTTAGCTCCAATTGTGAAGAAGTCAACTATTCAGGGTCACCCTTTTAAAAAACTGCCTGAAAGAACTTGAGAATAACCAGAGTATGCTAGAAAAACAACCTGTAGAAGGTAGAACACAGCTGGAAGAAGCTAAAACTAATCAGGAGAAGCTAGAAGACATTCAGAAGAAATTCAAAAACCAGCCAGAAGACAACCAAAATAAACTAAAAAAAGAAGTTGGAGAACAACCAGAAGCAAGGAAATAAACAGAAGAAGCTAGAACGGAAAACATTTCGAAGTAGCTAGAAAACAAGCAGAAGCTAAACAACACCTATTGTAACCAGCTCACCTGTTTTCCCCTCTAAGGGCAGTGGCCTTGTAGGTAACCTGTGAGGGTGTGTGTGGAGGGAAGCAGCTCTCTCGGAGTGTTGGTGTGAAGACGGCAGGCAGCAAAGAGTGATGATAGCAGTAGAATTAAGTGTCTTAATGAGCTTGTGGCTACTCTTTAACCTCATGAGAAGACAATGCTTATTGTTCTGTGGTGAAGACAGCCATCCTTCCTTCTACAGAGTTGTCCGCGAGAAGCTGGTTACTAGCTAATAACAAGCCAAGCTAAAATTAATGTTAATCAGCCAGCGTGTTCCCAGCTATGGTTCAGATCTGGTAAGCTGTCAAAGAAGCTAGAAAACAATCAGGAGAAATTGGAACATAAATAAGAGCTGTCACACAAGCGGAGGAAAGTAGAAAACATTTCAAACCAGCAACATTTTTCTCAGTTTCTCTCCTAAGATTTTATGTCATGAGGAAACACCCTTCCTTTTAGAATTTTTGGAGTCACTGTGAACTGAATTTGACCTGACGATGTTTGTCTTCGTCATCCTCCTCAAAGCTGTGAGGTGGCCACAAACACAGGAATAATGAAATGTTTGGAAGTCTTTTAGCTAAAAACGGAGGAGGCAAGTTTGGTCCTGACAGATGATCAAATTTATTGTTCCCGACTTGAAAAGTTTCAACTGTTCGGTGTGCAGATGGCCAAGAGCTGAATCTCTGTGTGATCTCTGAGTAAACCAGCCTGTCCATCACAGAAATCCATGTAAACTCTTACAAACATTTCCAACACCTTCCACACCAAATTACATTTTTCTTAGTGTAATATCTGAGAGATGGAGCCACGGCAGCGACCCCACTGATTCTACATATCGGGATTAATTTACTGGTCAAAAAGAGTCATGGAGGAGCTTTGGCAAGTCTGAGAAAGTGACCCTGGTGATGTCATAGGGATGTCATCAGCGTCATCAGCAACTACAAAATTTAACTGAACTGTAGGTGTGGAAGTTTGCCTGGTATGGACAGTGTTGAGTTACATTATGGAAAATGCACAGAAGATAAAGTGTGTGCTCATACTCCTCAACTAAATCAGAGCAGCACGTCATCATGTCAGGTCCTGAACTTATATTCTGGGGTAAAAAAGCCTGAGCACTTCTGCACCAGACATCAGTGAGGCATTCACTGTATTTCCCAGGATGCATTGCCGTCACATATCTGGGTCAGATGGTGTACAGCTCTACACCATATGTCTGTACTGTAGTGAGGCCACAGGGAATGGAGAACCAAAGTGTGTGTGTATGGACAGGACTTTGGGGAATATGGACCTGGTTTTCCTGAATGAAGCTCTGTCTGCCCATCTTTCTGTGTTTTGCTAAACATTCGTTTCGATGATATCATAAAATTTAAGGTGCATTTCTTTCAACTAAATTCAGATTTCCTGTGTAGGTTTAAAAGGTTAGTAGAACAAAAAAAAGAAAGAAAAAAGAAAGAAGTCATTAACAGCTCAAATTAATGCAGACCATCTGAAAGGACAAGTTCAGGGTAGATGTACATGTGTACAAACCTATTAGTCCACATTTTAAGTCTGTGGACTCTGATGCCTAACTCCAGAGTGTCCATGTGTACAGAATATCTGAGGTGTAATCACATTTATACATTCAAGCGTACCTAATAGAATAAAGATTAAGTCAAGTCCTTAAGTGCTTTGTACAAACACCTGTGCAATCCAACTGCTCTTATGCACTCTTCCTATTTATATTTACGAAAAAGTAATGCACCAGAATTCATATATAGCCCATGTAACCATGAAGGCTGTGATCATGAGACAATTGCGCTGTTGAGAGTAAAGACGGAGGGAGCATTAAGAGTGAAAGTCTGTATAAGGAGGCAGGTTAGGGTGGTGGATGGGTCAAACAAACACAGGACTTTCCCCAGCAGAACAGTGTTCCTGTCTTGTGGGAAACCAGCTGAACTTTAAGTTATTTTAAGGTACATCTTCACGTTTTGTTAAGTATGTAACGTGACCACACCCAACCATGATTCTTACCCTAAATCCAACCTACCTAACTTTACTTTCCTAAACCCAAGTCATGTATTTTACTTTTCTAAATCTACCCTATTTAACTTAACTTTCCAAACCTAAACCTCATATTTTTGTTTTACTAAACCTAACCTGCATAATTTAATGTTGAGTACATAAATTTATGTTAACCTTTTGAGACCTGGAGTGACATCACTTTTCTTGTGCTGCTTTTAGATGCCTTGTATTAGTATTTTTTTTTTTTTTCAAAATCATGGGGAAAAAGGCAGTGAGCAGCTTGGTAAGAAATGTCCCACAGATTGCAAAAAAAAAAAAAAAAAAAAAAAAAAAGATTAAGAAAATTATTTTTTTAACTAGGGAAAAACTGTATTCATAATGATAATTATTGTTACATATTTAAAATTATGGTATGGCATTATTAACATTTTAAACACTATTTTCAGGTCATTTCCTTTTTTCTTTTTTAAATTTTCTTGTTTGGAATTTTCTGTTTTTACCAATTTCTTGCTATTTTTGGGGTTATTTCTTCTTTCATTGCTCATTGCTTTCTTTCAGTGTCTATGAACGAAATCAAGCCAATTTGCTGAGGTTTCAAAAGGTTGAATGCATCACTTGACCAACCACGATTCTTTTCTTAAACCTAACCTAATTGACGGAGGCGCTGATTCGTAAGATATCACACAGACTGTGAGCATATGTTGGTACAATGTAGTGCAAATCATTGAAACAGCCCTCAAATAACTCTTGAGGTCATAATGATGCTGCACAGTTTGTGTGTTTTATATTAAGAGGAATCTCTGGTATTTTCCTCATCTCCATATACACAGAGAATGACACACATATTTAGGCATTTAAATCAGAATATAAGCTGCTGTAAAAAAAAACATGATGAATTATTTTCATCATATTTAATCATTTATTTAGAGTATATTATATTAATTAATCAATCTCCTGTGACTGTGTTTGCTGATCCAGTGATCCCATGTAAGCTTGACCTGAATGCTGAGAAACTCATCACAATAAATGTGCTTTACATAAGGACAGAAATACAAGAACACACACATTTCATCATCAGCAACTGTGTCCCTGTCTCTTCATATCATGAGGCTCAGAGAGGCCAAACGGAGAGTGCACTCAGCTCACAGGGCAAAAATAATAACATTAAAAATCATCAGCTCAGAGCTAATCCCACCACGGCCTGTAAACATTTTAATACCGCGGTGATTAGCAGCGATCCTAAACCCCAGCCCTCTCAGTCCTCCCAGGCGCCGGCTCCTCTCCCACCCCAGCTTGGCTCACCGTCCCTGGAGGAGGCGGCCAGGCGAGACCCTGGATTAAGGCCACTCAATGCTTTGGACCCTCGAGCCCCGAAAGTTAAACCCCTGGACGTTCGCCACTTAATTTCTCTAAGTGGCATCGGCTTCCTTGTTATGATTTCAATTAAAGTTGGATTTAATCAAGTGGCTTTTTGGCAAAAAAAATGTTGCCATGTTCTCTTTCTTCCTTTTTTTACTGTGTTTTTTTCCAATTTTAAATTCTGTTTATATATTTATCTGTCCTTTTATTTCTGTGTGAAAGTGGGATGTTGTGTTTCGGGGGGGGGGGGGGGGGGGGATGATTTTTCAGATGAGCGAGCAGATGTTGCACTTCCTCAAGAGGGATTTATGTCAGAATAGGAACACACACACACACCACACACACTGGGCTTCATGTCATTATGCATGCGTTTCAACAATCAACAACATCGACATACTAAAGACGGGAGAGAAAAGCGCACCATTAACATGCTGCTTTTAAAGTTGAAATCTAAGTGATGGAACGATGTCTTTGAATCTAATGTTGGAGATTAACCAAGTGTTAATGTAAACTAACTGCTTTTTACATTTATAGGAAAATGTTTTGTAATGTTTGTAAGAGGAAGTAACAACACGTCTTCCATTTTGCGGCTATGTCTGGATGATAGCCCCAGCTTTCCAAGAACTCCTGCAAGATTTCATGTCCCATGTTTCAAGTGATTAATTTAACCCCAGCTATTACCTTTTCCTAACCCTAACCAAGTGCTTTTTGTGCCTAACCTTAACCAGACCTGCTTGTTATACCTTAAAACAGCCAGACGAATATTCTTGAAGCAGCTCACAAGGGTTTTTGCAAATCTAGGGTTACCATTTAGCCATGAGCCTCTTTTGTCACCACATCCTTACATGATCTGGTACGACCAGTAGCTAACAGTGGCTTGTGTTGTGTTTAGATAGATATGGCTGCGTAGCTGCCTCGTTTGCTGACTGGTAACTGCTCTCTTATTTGTGCTTTTTATGCTATGTTTTAGCATGTCACAGATTAACAGCTAAGTGGTTTTATCACCTAAGTAAAACAGGAAGTAAACACATTGTGCCTCAACACCTTGTGGTACATGGCTGTTTAAAGAGAAGTGGATACAGCGTTGCCGGCGGGCCACAAAGCAGCCCCACTTAAAAGTTTGCATCATTGCCTACAATGTTCTAATGCACCCAGAAATACTGAAATGATAGCTACCATGGTCTAAATTTTCTGTCATATCACTCACCACTAACCTGCTACATGTGCTACTCAAACTCCTGGCTAACATTGTTTTGGGGATCTGTTATTGTCTTCACCTCTTTCAGCATTCACCCGATTCCACTTCATCCCAGTCACCAATTAGTCCTCACCAAACCACCAATGAAGAAGAGGCAAAGCAGGCCTGGAGTGCCAATCATAAGAAACCAGCTGCAGGTCTGTCCCGTGGTACAAACCTGCGCCGAGCCGGCAGCGTCAAAGACCTGATCAATAAGTTCTCTGGTTCGGATGCCCCACAGAGCCCCACCTCTGGAGCAGGGAAAGTCGCAAAGTCTCCTTCTGCAGAGGCTCTTGAGTCTCCAAAGTCTAGGTCGAGTCCATCCACACCAATTAGTGTCGGACAAGATGAGGGTCTAGTTCCCAGCATCACTGTGACGCCTCCGTTCAGGGAGACCGGTCAGAATGTGGCTCGATCCGCTCAGAGAAGCACCAGTACTAGTCAGATCACTGCGAGAATTGATTGTCCAGTAGGAAGCAGCGCTGAGAAGACTGACTCAGAAGCAAAGAACAAAACGCAAACCCCAGTCTCTGGTAGAGACTCGGTGGCTGACTCCGGCATGGGATCGGTAAGCAAACAAACAAACAAACTCCTGACCAGCCATTTTGGTGCCCTTGCATGAAACGAAAAGCTCTGCATCTTCTCTGCGTGAAGACGACACAACAGCATGGTGCTGCAGGTTTTTGAAATGCATCCTCTTGCATGATGAAAGCACTGATTAATCCGCATGACGGCTAGAAAGCATAAAACCATGACAAGATTCTGAAGCATCTTCAAGCGTACTAATCAAAATTGCAGAACTCACTCACAGATTTAACTCTAACCTCTCTTTGATTCTTTCACTGTAAATGAGCTTCATGTGTTGCCATTTTTGTCTTTGGCCTAAAATGATACCAACAAGCTTCATGCCATGGCTGTGTTGATTTTTACTGCATGATTGCAGTAACTGGGACAAATGACAGTGATTGGGGCAAACATTTGTGTATTTTTGAATTATGTTTGCTTGAGTTTCTGTCTGATAATTTGCTTGGTGATAACCATGAGTGCAGCAACTTATTGTGCATATTATCTACAGTATGTTCAAAGATGGTGCAAAATCATTGTTTTGCAAGTCACAAGAAAGTCATAGCCAAAAATCTTGGTTGTGAAGTCCAAAGTCGATTCCCAAGTCAAGCCCAAGTTCTAAACTTTGTGTTTCAAGTCTGCTCTGCCAAACACAACTTTCCCTACTGATCATGGATTGTGATTGGCTGCTGTCGAATTGAACTGATACTTGTTTTCAGAGAATTAAATCCAATCTTGCAGACTTTTTCAACCTTTAATATTTGGGTTTGGGGAGGATATCAGTATCGATCACTCTTAGTCAAAAGCCTTAAATCTAAGTGAAGTCATAAGTCCTTGGTGTAGAAGTCAAGTCTTTTTATATTTAATCATTAGGTTCATGACTTGACTCTGAGTCATGTGATTCAAGTCCACACCACCTTCAAAATCAACTTCTCTCCCACCGTTTACTCCCAAATGTTTTAAGCGAAGCTTCCTTCATTACGATTGTACCAAAGGTTCATAAAGTCACAAAGTGGGAGGGACTATTTCGGACACTTCTAGTTCCAGAAGTAAAAGTTTCATTCATTTTTCCTGTAGACAGTGTTAAGTGATTCACAGGTGGAACATGTCTACAGCTTGTATCAACATGAAACTCTTCATTACAATAAAGATTAAGAAATACGTAAGAGATTTGTGGCACTTGCAGAGTTCTTCTGCTCCATAGTGCCCAGAAAAGTTGACTTCAGCTTCAAAGAAACCCCATTTAGCACTTTGATGAAGGCCTGAGCTGGAAATATTTGGGGATAAATTGCAGAAAGCTAGTACAAGTTGATGTTGACTTCCATAGAAGTTTAATACAGTTGTGTCAATTAATAGGTATCTTTTTTTCCCTCTGAAAACTTTTTTTGTGAACTTAAAAACCCCTAGAACTTTCCCCTTCATGCCATGTTTTTTTTTCGTTGTGTCATATATTCATATCAGCTTATGCTCAGTGAATTCATCCATACCACTATATTTGTTCCCCCGGGTTGATTGGTGAGTACTTGCCCTCCAGCAGAGGTACATATCTAAGTCAGGTTTATTTCATCCCTCCTTCCCCACCTTCTGCCCATCTTCTCCAGGAGTCTGAGTTTGATTCAAACAAGCAGCCCGACAGCCCGTCTGAGGATGAGCCCACCACACCCCGAGCCGTGCCACCCACCCAGAACCCGAAATATCAGCTGTTCCTCAACAAGGAGCCCAAAACCAACGGGTTGAGCGGCAGGGATGCAGATGGCCCAGGAGGCGGCGGGACGGTGGGGGAGAACGGCCCCAGGCTGGCGCGATGGGAGACCAACCGGCTGGGGCTGAACCACTTTAAAGGTTCCCTGGAGTCCCTGGCCTCACGGGACTGGGACACTACGTCTGACAGGGTGAGTGAGGCGAACTGTGGAGATTAGAGACAGTTTTGATGATGATCAGATATCTGTCATATCTGTGATTCAGAAACACAGGACCTGTTATTAAACAGTGCCATCTCCTGGACAAAACGTAGCTTTTGGGTCTCTTATTGGCCACGCACTACAAAAATCCACATCTTATATTATCATTACTGAAACCTTAAAGTATTATTGTCTTAAACGTGAAAAAATCTGCAGGATCAGTGAAATGTAAAGTGGTATTTTCATGTATTCTCTCTTATTCTGTCTTGTTTCAAGATGCTGCTCATAGAAAAGTCTTGAAACAAGTTGATTTCTCACTAAACTAGAAGAAGTATATTTTAAAATTAGACTTTAATGACCTAATAATAAGACCAGAGTTAGTTAGTAGAGTGGGGATGTTTGGTGTGGTTATTACAAACTTTATTAATACCAGAGTTTCTCACTTTTGCCTGGTCTTGTTCGTTTTAGATCTCAAAATTATCAAGACGCTCAACAATCAGCTTTAAAGGTTGCATATTGATTTTAGACATCTCTTATCCTGAATCTAATTAAATCCACCTTTTAAAAAAAAGAAAAGACACTTTTAATTAAACATTGCGTAATGATGATTAACATACTCACAGTGAAGAACACTTTGTGTCGAAACGTCTGTGTTTCTGGTAACGCCACCCAAGTTGGTTTATTAAATTTACCAAAAGGACATTTGTGAGTGCTGGCATCTTTTCTTCTTTTTTTTTTTAACGTACAGAAATAGAAATCTACTCTCAAGTGAGTAACTAAATTGACTCACTTTGCAACGGACCTCTGGAACGGTCAAAAGATTTGAGTCAGAGAATCTTAGGGGTCTAGCAGGCACATATATCTTGACTATGTCGGACAGATAAGTTGGGGCAAAGCCATTCAGTGATTTAAAAACCAATAAAGGAATTTTGAAATTAATTCTGTGACAGACAGGTAACCAATGTAATGATTTTAAAATTGGAGTCAGGTGGGCTATCTCTGTCTGGTCCCAGAGAGACCGACCCAGTGTTCAAGTATTTCCAGCAAAATATGACAGATGATACATGTTTTATGCAGCCAATGTATAATAGAATTTTTCCTTTCCAGTTGTTGAACAACGCCATCGCCTGGACAAAACACAGATTTAAGGTTTCTTATTGGCCGCCCTGATTACTGTTTTCACAATACTCAATTACACCAGAGTTTCTCAACTTCTTCTGACTTTTTAACCTGTTTTAGATCTTAAAATTGTGAAGATGTTCAACAAAAAGAGATTTGTCTTATGAAAGTATGAGAAACTCTGAATTATACAATGTTAAGAGTGCCTCAAATCAATCAAATCTAATGAATGTAAGCACGTTTAATGCAATATTAGGTCTGACTTGTGTAAATCATAATAAATAATGCAAATATAAGTATTTCATTTGGTAATTTACCAAATATAATCATATGTAATTAACAGCTGATCATAACATCATGATTCAGTCATCAGTGTAATCATTTTTTTACCATTAGCCAGTAACATACATCCTGTTTTTGTAATAATCTATGTGAGCTCCACGCTCAAGCTTAATGTGCCTCTTCATCATGTGCTCACATGTTAAATAAAAACATTTTAAGTTGTTGATTTTTTTTATTTTAATAACAGTTAGGAGACTAATGCAGTGTTAAATGTATGACATTATCAGGGTTGTTGTTCATGTTTGATTAAGGTTCCTACAGTCATGGAAAACCTGGTAAGGCCATGGAATTTCACAATCACATTTCCAGGCCTGAAAAAAAAAGTCATGGAATTAGTTAAACTTATTCAGTGTTTTGGAAAACTCATGGAATATTGTTGTAGGTAATGACTTTGTTACAGTAATCTTCCTTGGATAACCCATGCCAGAGTTTGAATCTGATATGTTTGGAAAAAATGCCAGGCAAGTGAAATTAAAAATGGATCCTTGAAAAGTCATGAAGTAGTTTGGAAATTTTGTCCATGAAATGTAGCAGTTTACAGCAGTGAAGTTAGAGCCCTCTGTCCTCACACTGATTGTTGGCTTTTGTATTTTCTGTCTGGCTCTCTTGTTTCTCTCTCCATTTGTTGTTCTGTTGTTTGCCATCAAATCATTGCTGTCTTGTTTGTTTATTTGTTTGTACAGTGGGGTGTTGAGAGCCCTCCCAGAGTGTTCAACAGTCCATACGCCACGACTTCCTCCATGGATTACAACCCCATGTACCGAATGTCTGAATTCAAGGTATGTTGTGGAAAAAAAGTTCCTTATTTCTGTATTTTATAAGATAACGTAGCTTTAGAGACACTCTTAATATCACCGAATAATAATAAATTGATATTTAAGCAGGCAACACAATTTGGATGTAAACAAAATCCTTCAAATATCTAGTGTTTTATCTAAAATTGACATTAATAGTATACTATGCAGGTTGTTTCTTTTACAACTGTTTCACACAACATTCAAGCTTGGTCTTCTGAGGCTGACTATGGCAGGATACTGACCCTCCTCTCTGCCCCCTCTCCTCTCCTCATCCCCAGGTAACAGGCGGACTGTCTCCTGCCACTTCAGAGATGAACCTGTACAGCTTCAACAGCCGCAGCACCAGTCCAGTGAGCCTGCCCACGCCAACCCTCGCCTCTTCCCGCCCCCGATTCTCTGCCTACGACACTCTGAGGAGGAGGAACGAGGTCACCAACACTGTACGTTTGCTCACAAACGGATAACACACACTCTATCATTGTGTCCACACTATAAGTTTTTTTTGTTAAATGTGTAATTTTGTCACTACAGGTGTTACCCACCACCACCCACTACAGCATGCGCTCTGCCACTCTGGGAGCACCAAATAAGAAAGACTACATAGAAGAGTTGACCAAACAGATGGACGTCCTCCAGAAGGTAAGCCTCGCCACGTTCATTTTGGGATTCAAGCACATGTAGTTCTGCTGGAAACATATGGTTTGTTACCATAAGTAGCAGAATTCTTGAGCCAGAATGACTGCTAGTTGGTGCTGCAGTATAATATATTTTGGTATTTAAACCTATGTAGTTTGCACCCATAGCTATTTTCATGGTGTGTGTGTGTGTGTGTGTGTGTGTGTGTGTGTGTTTTCCAGCGTAACCAGTTCCTGGAGGCAGAGAGTGTGGAGATGGAGAAGGAGAGGAATCAGATAAGGTCAGACATGGTGTTATTTCTCTGTCTTTCTTATTCTCCTCTTTGCTTCCCCTTTGGTCTCATTTTCTTTTTCTATGTAACTGTACCTGTGTAATGCTGCTTTCATGTCCTCTTTGGATGTTCCCATCCCCCAAGCAGAGAAGTCTTTCTTCCAACTTTGGTGTGCTCATGAGCTTTTACGCCAAAATGTGGAAAAAACATGGATGCCACAAAGACTATGTGTTGTGTTCAATCACACAGAGCCTATAACTTCTCCTGACTGAATATTCATCATTCATTCATATAACCTAATACCATATTAGAAATTACATGTGAAAGTAATTGACACGCAATATGTAAATTAACTATTAACTGACCAATTACTTTTGTCCCTTATGTTTATGCATATATGACGCCAACTCGGTAACATGTGTATCAAAATATTCACCAAATTTCAAAACCTAGGGATATTACTTATTATTTTTATAGCCTAAATAATAACATTGTTGAAAATCTAATTTCTTGTTATTCTAAAAGCTATTTTTTAATTCACAAACAGTAACTGTCACATAAACTTAGTTCGCTTTTTTAATATTTTTTATTTACATGCGCTGTTATAAATAACCTGTGTTTTGCACATGTTCATTTGGACAAATAAAAAAAACTTTATCAAACAAGAGTTTAAGAAAATCGCCGACTTCCCGTGTTGTTGTTCCGGTTTGAGCGGGCGCAACTTCCGGTTACTCTGACACCACCTGAACGCCAGGTGGGTGTGGTTTTGCAGTCACGTGACAAACATGGCGCGCGAATTTCAGGTGTGGGAAGAGTTGGATGATCCTACAGGCAGCAGGTGTTCTCTGAAAATGAAACATAATGTTGGATATGATCCAAACAAAGCAAAGGAAAGTGATTATGTTCCCACAACTTGACCGATTTGCCCGGTGTGGACACGATCGTCGTTACAAATGGCCGCCTCCTCCAGACCTAAGGTTACGGCGAGCCGATGAAAGCACACAACAGACTAGTGGATTATAACTACTTTGTTTGCGGTTGGGTCCCCGACTGAAACGGCGACTCTTGTTTTTGGTCGGGTGAGTAAATGTGCTCGAGTATAACTGTCTTACATTTCAACTCTGTACGTGAAGGCACCGCTGCCAGGCTAACGTTGCTAGCTAACGCTACAAGCTAACGTTCGTAGCTAACGTTGCTAGCTAACATTACTAGCTAATGTTAGCTTACTTTAGTTACTGTTATTTACCTACTAGGTCTACAGTTCACAGGGGTCTTGTGACAAGAAGTTGCCATAACAGATTGTAATTGCATCCAACTCGAGGCCTGTTTTACACAACGCTTTCGAGGGATAGTTATGATTCGTGTTGTATGAGGTCAGTATCCATAGTCTGTGTCGGCCCGCCCCCCGTTTGGAGAAGCAGGCGGGAGCACCACCATGGAAGCTAAGCAATGTAACATTACTGCTGTGAACAGGGGACAGCAGCAAATATATATATATTTTAGCCACCTAAAAATCAATATCAGTTTGTGTATCCAATATGTAGAATATTTTAACCTCTTCCCTCACGGTCACACAGCCCTTTCCAAGGCAAACTGAATCAGTATGCTCTCTTCAGAGCCACCAGACTCCATTGACAAAAACAGTAATTTTAGCTGCTGAACACAGAAATCTGCTGACCTACTTCTGCCATGATCAGCTGGTTAGTTTGTGTTATTGTGCAATTTCTCCTGAATCTGAACTAACAATTTAAAGCACCAAAGTCACACAATAACCCAAACAAACTGAATAATAATAGAG